>NC_044561.1:27623982-28265482 GCF_007565055.1 Rhinopithecus roxellana
ACGGTTAGAAGACAGAGTTATGTGCCTCCCGAAAATGTGGCAATAAATAAGGGAAATCACCCAGAACAAATAGCACCAGCTGTTTAGATGAACAGAGGAGCCAGGAATGTGAAGGATAAATGACTGCAACTGAAAACGGAGGGGCTGGACTGGCAGCCGGTGGGAGGGAAGCAGGGCCCCCCAAGGCAGGTGCCTGGTCTGAGCAAGGAGACAGGGTGCTCTAAGGAAGGAGAACTAAGGACCCTCTTGCTCCCAGCCTAAGATGTGCTAGGGGGCCAGGGAGCCTCAAGGGGAGCAGAAAGTCCTTGGGGGAAATTCCTCAACCTTCCTGAAATGCAGACCCATCTCGCAACAATCATTTATTCATTCAACAAATATTCCATGTGCAGGGAACAGATAAGCACCAGATGTAGCCCTGTCTTCCTGGGGAAACAGATGCCTGCATGGGGGGCAACCACATAGTGGTCAGGACTTTAATGACCCCAGGCTGGGAGACAGGACACTGCTCTCTCTCAGGCTGGGAGGAGAACAAGCCTAGATGGGAATCCTGAGAACATGAGGCTTGAAGATGTGATGAGGTGGGTGAGAAGATGGAAATGCAGGGAACGGCCATCCAGGCTGAGAGAAGAAGGCAACAAGTCCAGTGAGAACCGTGGCTGGTCAGTGTGGCTGGGCTGTGGGGTGCACATGTGGAAGACAGAGCTGGGTGGTGGTCAGGGCCTAATCAGACACCCTTGTTCTCACGCCCAGAGTTTAAAGAACGCTCGTCCCCTCCACCTCCCTTCATCTTCATGAGGGCTTGGATTTATAGTTGAGGAATGCAGGCTCAGAGCAGGCAACTGATCTCCCAAGGTCACACAGCATCTGGCTCTGAAGCTATCCCCTTTCTACCCCATGACCTGCCTGGATTTCCCTGGAAGACCCCCTCCCTGAGGAACCACTTGGTCCCTGAGACCCTGGCAGAGATTAGGTCACACTGAGCTGGCCCTTGGGATCCAATGGGTTGGTTTTGCAGAACAACCACCCAGTTCCCCATCTGGGTCCAGGAGTTACACCAAAGGATGTCCCTCTACATGGAAACATAAGGGATTAGAAAAAAGTGTTCCCATCTCCCAGCTCTGAGCTGAGGCTGAATGGAAAGAGGCCTGGGTCTGGAATCTGCCTCTTACTGCCACGACCTACAGCATGGACAAGTCACCTTATAGAGTCTCAGTTTCCCCATCTGTGAAATGGGGACAATAGAATACAAAATTTGAAGGAGCCACAGAAGTTACCAAACCCAACCCCTTAAACTATGATCAGTCTCTACTTGCACACCTCTAGAGTTAGGAAGCTCACTACATCTCTAGACCATTCACCTCAGATCTGAGGGTTTAAGGTTTCTTTATACCAAGCCAAAGTCTCTTTTTTCTCCTAAAGCCACACAGAGTGCATGTGGTTTGGAGTAACTTCTCTAAGCCCTTGCCATCCTCACTCCCTCTCCCTCCCGTCTTCCATACAATGCCTAGAATATCCAGCCTCAGCTCACAGCAAGGGAAAAAGTTCTGCAGAATCACCAGGTGGTAAGAAAAACTCCAGTTCTCACTCCTTTTTGAGGGCTAATAATGTTTTCCAAAATGTTTTCTGCCTTCATCATATAAACTTCTAGATGAGGCAAATGCTGGTACCCAGCCCTTGCTCTACCTCTGATGAGCTGCTTAACGCTGGGCAAGTCATAACAACCACCTGTGCCTCAGGTTCCCTACACGTAAAGTGAAGATTATAATATCTCATCATAGAGCTTTTGTGAGAACTAAATGAGTTAATTCAGATAACTTGCTTAAAATATTGACCAGCAAATAGTAAGCACAATATAGACCACAATATATTAGTGGTCATTGCCATCACCATCATCGTTGCCATCATTATCTCATTATCACCATTGTCATAGTCATCATATCATTGTCATCACCATCATCATTGTTGTCATTGTCGTCATCACTACCACCATCACTACCATCATCACCATCACCCATCATCATCCATCATCATCACCATCATTATCCCATTATCATCATCATCATCATCCCATTATCATCATCATCATCATATCATTATCACATCATCATCCATCACCATCATCATCAAGTCACCACCATTACCATCATCATTATTGTATCATTGATGCTACTTTTTTCGTTCATCAAATGAGCGGTTTGCAATAGGTGCTTTAAAGTGGATCCTCTTGTGCTGGAATTTAGATATGCTTCTGCTCTCAATCCTTGTCACACATTTCTGCTGCCAAGTAACTGCTGCATTGCAGATGAATTTGAGGTCATTTGCACCATTGGACTAATTGACCTAAACAGCCTTAATGAACTCAGTGCCTTCCCCTCCCGCCCTCAGAATGAAAAGGGCTGCTCCCTCTCTGCTCATCCCTGACCCAATGGCCTTCTGTGAGCAAAGTGTCACTCAGAGGAAAGTGGTGACACATGTCTCACTGGCAATATTCATTTAGAGCAACCCAGCTCCACCTTCATGCCTATAAAACCCAAGGCAATTTTAATCCACTCCATGCTAACCTGGTACATCTGATGTTTCCATAGAAACTACCTGACCCATATGTTTCCAGGCTTTTCCAGGTGTGTCTTCCCAACATGCTGAGGATTTGAAACCTTCACTGCCACACCATGACCCAGGCCCCACCATCTCTCCTCTGGATGATTGCTGCCACCTTCTGTCTAGCTCCAAGGCTCCAGATTTGCCTCCCCCAGTCCATCCTTCACATTGTCACTATTCCAATGAGATTTTTTTTTTTTTTTTTTTTTTTTTTTTTGAGACAGAGTCTCACTCTGTCGCCAGGCTGGAGTGCATGGAATGCAGTGGCATGATCTCGGCTCACTGCAAGCTCCACCTCCCAGGTTCATGCCATTCTCCTGCCTCAGCCTCCCGAGTAGCTGGGACTACAGGTACCAGCCACCACGCCCAGCTAATTTTTTTGTATTTTTAGTAGAGACGGGGTTTCACCATGTTAGCCAAGATGGTCTCGATCTCCTGACCTCATGATCTGCCCACCTCAGCCTCCCAAAGTGCTGGGATTACAGGTGTGAGCCATCCAGTGAGATTTCTAAAAGGCAAATGTTATCAGGTTCCCATCTGCCAATGAGATGAAGTGCAAGCTGTTCAGCCTGAAACTCAGTGACCCCCCAGGACATGTCTCTCAGCCTCAACCTTTTCAGTTTTGTCTTTGGCTAGTCCCTGCCCATATCAGTTCCTGCCATACTCCATGCCAACCATGTGCATGGATTCTGTTCCCTCTGATAAAGGAGGCCCTCCTCCCCATCCCCTTTGCTCACAGATCAGCATTCAATCATTTCTTAAGTCCCACCTTATATAAGTCACCTCTTCTGGGAAGCCATCCTGATTCTCCAGCAGACATGCCCTCCATTGGACCCCCCACTACACTGACTAGATTTTGCTAATATCTCCGTTTACAGATAGGTATCCACCAAGTATGCTCTGAAAGATTCAAGGGTGAAAACCACAGCAGAACCATCTCTGAATCCCAGGACTTGGCACAAACAGATGCTTGGGAAGTGTTTAATGAAGTAATGATTGGATGGATGGATGGATGGATGATGGATGGATGGATGGATAGATGGGTGTGTGCATGCATGCGTGCATGCATGTATGATAGGTGGATGGATACATGAATGGATAGGTGGGAGAGAGAGATTTGTGGATGGGAGAATGGATGGATGCATAGATAGATGGATGGATAGATTCATTCATGGCTAGGTGGGTTAGTGGATGGATGAATGCATGGATGGATGACAGGGTGATGGGTGGACAGATGAACAGATTCATGGATGAATGGATGGGTGGATGGATGGGTGGGTTGATGGGTAAATAGAGGGTCAGATTCCTGGATAGATGGATGGATGGGTGGATACTTCAGGGGATGGACAATAGATATATATGTAGGTTATTATTTTCAAGCCCAACCTTATTTATTACCCAAATTGATATGTTTGATCTTCTAAATCTTTGTTTTATGCTTTTTGGGTTTTGTGTTTTGTGCTCCTTTTCCTAAAAAAATTATGTGAATATGAATATGGTCATTTGGGGGTTTTATTCCTAACCAGTGATTTTTAAAGTATGAATCCTGTGTTTTTTTCATTCTATAAGACCTTACCTTCATGTTGTTGATAAGATTTGGCTGTGTTCCCACCCAAATCTCATCTTGAATTTCAGTTCCCATAACCCATACGTGTCATGGGAGGGAAGTGGCAGGAGGTAATTGAATCATGGGGATGGTCATCCCTATGCTGTTCTTGAGATAGTGAGTTCTCATGAGATCTGATGGTCTTTTTGTTTTGTTTTGTTTTTGAGATGGAGTCTCACTCTGTCGCCCAAGCTGGAGTGCAGTGTCGTGATCTCAGCTCACTGCAAGCTCCACCTCCCGGGTTCACACCATTCTCCTGCCTCAGCCTCCCCAGTAGCTGGGACTACAGGCACCTGCCACCTTACCCAGCTACTTTTTTGTATTTTTAGTAGAGATAGGGTTTCACCGTGTTAGCCAGGATGGTCTCCATCTTCTGACTTCATGATCCACCCACCTTGGCCTCCCAAAGTAGAGATCTGATGGTTTTATAACGGGCTTTTCCCCCTTTACTTAGCACTTCTCTCTCCTGCTGCCCTGTGAAGAGGTGCCTTCTGCCATGATTATAAGTTTCCTGAGGCCTCCCCAGCCATGCAGAACTGTGAGTCAATTAAACCTCTTTTCTTCATAAATTACCCAGTCTTGGGTATTTCTTCATAGCAGTGTGAGAACAGGCTAATACAGTTGTTAAAAGTATTCTTTAGTTTACAAGTCTCTACAGGTCAAAGACAAGAATGAGCCATTATCTTTTGACTTCTTCCTTTTAAGGAAAAATCCACTCTCTGTTCAGCAACCAACCTCCCTATCCCCTACTGACGCAGGATTTTTCTCAGCCACTTTGCCAGTCAGAGACCTCCAGCTGGCGATGCCCATGCCCAGGCCTCACTCAGCCCCAGGCTCACCACAGGAGTGGTCACCACAGGCCACACTTGGTTTGCACTCTAGCACAGATCCCACAGCCACCATGACTGCACACTCAGCCCCTGGCAGGAGCAGGTGAATGGACGAGTGAGTATGGGGTCTGGCTGGCCACTCCAAGCACTGGCACAGGAGCAGGCCCTGTACAAGGCTTATGGCTAGACCAGGCATGTTGCAAGCAACTCCCGTGGTGGACTCTGGCGTTCAGACAAGCGAACGGCGGTGGCACCCAAGGAGGGAAGCCCATGACCCTGAAGCCCCAGAGGGAGTGTTACAGGGTGCTAATAGCTCTTTTAGTCCCACTGCAGCCCAATGAATGGGGGTATGTTAACAACTCTGTCAGTTCCATTGCCCCGCTCCAGCCTGTGGCTCTGGGGCTGGCCCAGCCCCACCACTGCTTTCTGTCATGTGAGGCAGCTGCCAAGATGGTGGGGCAGAGGGCTAGTGTTACTGCCTTCTTCATACCCAAATTTGGTGGGGTCTTTAGTTCTTGTCCCATGTCCAAGAAGAATGAGATTATGCTGACACTCAAAAGTTGAGAAGGGTGGAGATGAGTTTTATTAAGCAATGAGCCAGCTCTCAGTGGAGAGGGGATGTGAGGGTAGTACCCCACCCAAAGTTGGGTGGTTTCTCTCCCAGTATGGCTGGGTCCAGAGCTTTTTATGGGCTCAGAGTCGGGGAGTGTGTACTGATTGGTTTGTGAGTATTCAAAAATGGCTAAAACAAAGGCAACATTCAAAGGTGGGCAAGACAGTGTAAAAAACCAATTAGGGGAGGGTAGGTATATGTACAATAGGTGAAAGGTGGGGATCAATCAGAGGAAAGAGCCCCAAATGTGTAAGAGAGTTTCTCAAGCCAGTCTGTAGATTTATCTGAGACTTGTAGCTTGGCCTTCAGGCTTTAAACTGCCTTTGGTTTGAAGGTGGGGTTTCACTAGGAACCCACCCCTATCTACCAATGCATTTGATTACCTCCTGCCACTCTCACTACCCTGCCACCAGTGGAAATGTTGGGGGCAGTAGAGACATCAGGAAGATCAGATGTCCAGGGCGCATTCCCTGGACGCAGCTGGGTTGGAGAAATGCAATGGTTCTGTAGACCAGTGCCTTGGGCTCCCTTCCTGATTCAGCCTCTGAATGTGCCTGCCCATGGAGCTTCTTCAGTTAGCTCTGGCCCTGGCCCACAACAGCCCCCAGTGGGTCTGTCAATACCAGAGCTGTCGTCATGCCCCAGGAGAAGCTGCCATCCAGCATGTATGCCCAAGTTCTGGGTCGATGATCTTTGCTATAGCAACCATGCATTTTGAATGGAAATGCACACTGAGTATTGAAGTCTGTTTTTCTCTGTGCTAAAGCAAGAGAAATCCCATGTTGGCTGTCATTTATATGCAGGGTGCTCCGATCCTGTAAAGGAAGACCATGTTCTGAGAGAAAAAACATTCCCAGGCAGGAGGGAATGGCACAAGCTGTGTGCCTGCCCTGCCAAGCTGGGGGCAACTCCTTCACACATATGCCATGTAACTCTCACAACAGCCCTGTGAGGTGGGGACACCAAACCCCATTGCAAACGCGAGGGACAGGAGAAGAGATGAAACCTACGCCTCATGGGCGGCAACTAAGTGGTGGAATGGGATTCTGACCCCAAAGGTGTGATCCCACACCTTGTCTTATCTGCCTCAACCACCGAGTTTCCTCTCTGTGAACTCCTCCTGACCTTCTCCTCTGCCCCCATCAGCCTCTCCATCTGGAGAATAGAGGATTTTCCTAAGGAGACATGTGAAGGTTAACAGCACAGGCCTCTAGGGGAGAAGAGCCCTGGCTGAAGTCCTGGTTTTACCTCTTTCCAGCTGGGAGATGGGGGACACATTTCATCATCTTCTGGAATCTTCATTTTCTTAGCTCCACAAAGGTAATGGAGCATGACCTTCCGGGGTTGTTGAGAGGATTAACGTGGTAAAAGCCCTGGCCCGTGAATGGCACTGGCAGGCACTCAGGAGGAGGTGGCATTGTTATCATCATAGCGCAGCTTTCTCTGGTTGGCACAGTGGGTTCTGAAGGCTCTCCCTCCTCTCTCCCAGCATCTTTCATCTCCCATTTGGGTTTCAGAGTCCATAACTGTGAAGACATGGCCTCTCATTTCTTTGCAGCTGCATAGAAAGCTCCAACACAAAGGAAGCTGAGACAGGAGTGAGGGCTCCAGAAGAATGGGGGTAGGAACAAGGAGAAGGGCTTGGGACCAGGCTTGACTAAGTCCTACAGCTTCAAGGGATGAGGATGGAGGTGACAGAGCTTGGTGGTTGGGGTAGTGGGAGAATCCAGGATGCTTAGAGTCATGGAAGCCAGGAGAGGAGGCATCAAGATGGAGCACATGTGCCAACCCCTCAAGGATGTAAAAGGCCAAGTGGTGAGAAGCCATGGGGAAGGAACTGGATTTGAAAATGGGGTGTGGAGTTGGGGAGTGCTGCAGATCTCAGGGGAGCAGGGGTATGGAGGGCACAGAATGCAGACCACTAAGCTGGGGAACCTTCAGTTATTGAGTGCACGTTCCCATTGGGCGATAGGTTTCCTCCACAGTGTCCCAGCCTGTTGTTATCCAGCTAATACTTGATTACCTCTTTTGATGGGCAATTCTCTCCTCCCAAGGACAATTGCCCTATTTGTGGACAGCTCTAAACAGTTCTTAGAAGGATTTTCCTTTTCCCTTGACTCAAGTCTGTTTCTCTTTGTCTTGTTTTGCAATAGTATTTCATTTTTTGAACATTTTCTAAATGTTTAAATTGTATCAAAAACATATAAAATCTAATGATATTTTATTCTAAAATTAACATTTATTTATAATGTTATTTATACTTAAAGATGAGTTGGTGGCTTAAAAAGGAAGATCAAAAGGCTCATTTTCTCAATCCCCATCTGCACCATTAATGTCTAAAAATGCTGAAAATGATGAAAGGGAGGAATCTACTCCAAGGAAACTGGGTGAAACCGTAAGTAAAAAACAAAAACATGACAAGAGCTATTTCCTTGGCTTTATGGATGTTGATATTTGCTTTATTGTGTCTTATGCAACAGAACATTTTCAAAGAGTATTATGCTATCAGTTAAGTAGCGGCAGCATTTCGAGAGCAATCTTTCAGAGTTTAAAGAAAAAAGGAATGAAATATTTTAAACATGGGATGTGATGAGAGCTTTAGAAGCCAAAATTTGTTTGTTAGCAGAAATGAAAAAGCCAACGAAGCATCTTACAGAGTCGCCACATCGCACTGGCTGGAGAAACCCATACAACAGCTGAGAGAAGAGTATAGCCATGAAAGTGGACATTGCTCATGGCTGCTGGCTGAAAAATCAGTGGAAGAAATCACAGCATTGCCACTCTCCAATGATGTAACTCATTGAATAAATACTGAGCTGCAAACATGAAGATTGAGTTAATATTTTCTTGGCAGAACTGTGCTTTTTCCTTACAAATGGAAGACTCTAGACACAGCTAGAGTTGCTTTGTACTTGCATCGGTCTGGCATCACCACTAATTTATCATCAAAGAAGGTCCTTTCTGTGACTTCTTGACAGCAAACATAAGTGATGTTGAAATATTCAGGCTATGGAATGGCTTCTAAAATCTCATCATTTATTCTGGAACACTGTACTGACATTTACATTGACGATGTCAGAGAGATGCCCGGTGAAACTGGCCCAACTCTCACCACAATGAAGGCAGAGACAGCAAGCCACACCGGCAGTCACGGCGCTCATCACGGCCACATGCTTGTCCAAAAGAGAAAAAAATATGTCCCTGATGACAGCAAAAATTATTAATTTTGTTAAACTGCAGTGCTTGAATATACACCTTTTTAACATTCTACACGTCAAGATGAGGGGTACAGAGAAAGCATTCTGCTCCAAGACGAAACACAATGCTTGCCTTCAGGAAAAGCTGTTGTGCAAATGTTTCAGTGATGAGCTGGACTAGTTCCTTTTCCATGGAACACAATTTTTACATGAAAGAACTGACAAAATATGATTATACAGATTTGGGTATTCGATATTTTCTTTGTTCAAAAATAAACAAAGTGGCTGGGCACCATGGCTCACACCTGTAATCTCAATACTTCGGGAAGCCAAGGCAGGAGAATTGTTTTAGCCCAGGAGTTCAGGACCAGCCTAGGCAACATAGCAAGACTCCATCTCTACAAAATAAATTGTGTGTGTGTGTATATATATATGTGTGTGTGTGTGTGTGTATGTATATATATGTGTATATGTGTATATATGCATATATGTGTATACATACATATATACACAAAATATATATAGAGAGAGAGAGAGAGATTGAGAGAGAGAGAGAGAGAGAGAGAGAGAAAGCCTGTCATTGCAAGGAAAACAACTGAGAGTAGTTGTCAATAAAATGTGACTTTCTTGTGAAAATTAGAGCTTTGGAAAACGTGTGATCACCATTGTGAATAACACCTTCTCAATATGTGAAGGCTTTTCTGATGTGATCACTGCTGATATTAACATGTGTGATCATTTTTATTGTTGTAAAAAATACATAAGATGTGCCATCTTATCCATTTTAAATATACAGTTCAATGATAGTGAGTACATTCACATTGTTGTGAAACAGCTCTCCAGAACTTCTTCATCTTGCAATTCTAAAAGTCTATGCCCACTAAACACTAACTTCCCTTTCCCTACCCCCTGGTTCCTAGTAACCACCATTCTACTTTCTGTTTCTATGAATTTAACTGCTTTAGATACTTCACATAGTGGAGCATGCAGTGTTTGTATTTTTTTGTGATTGGCTTGTTTTATTTAGCATAATATCCTCAAGGTTCATCCATGTTATAGCATGTGACAGGATTTCTTTTCAAGACTGAATAATATTCTACTGTATTTACATGTACATTTTGTTTATCCATTCATCTGTCAATGGGCATTTGGGTTGCTCCCAGCTCTTGGCTATTGTGAATAATGGTGCTAAGAATATAGGTATGCAAAAATATTTAAGATCCTGCTTTCAATTCTTTTGGATATACACCCAAAACTGGGATTACTGGATCAGATAATTACATTTTTAATTTTTTGAAGAACTACCATGCAGTTTTCCATAGCATTTGTGCCATTTTACAATCGCACCAACAATGCACAAGGGTTCCAATTTCTCCACATCTTTGCCACGTCATTTTGGTTTGGGTTTGCCTTTCAATGATGATTAGTGATGTTGAGCCTCCTTTCATATGCTTGTTAGCCATTTATATATCATCTCTGAAGGAACGTCTATTCATTTGCCAATTTTTAAATCAGGTTATTTGCTTTTGGTTGTTGAGTTATAGAAGTTCTTTATATATCTTGGATATTAACCCTTTATCAGATATATTATTTGCAAATATTTTATTTTATTCCATAGGTTGCCTTTTCACTCTGTCTATAGTATCCTTTGATGCACAAAAGTTTTAAAGTTTGATGCAGTCCCATTTGTCTATTTCTGCTTTTGTTGCCTGTGCTTTTGGTGTAATATCCAAGAAATCATTGTGAAGTCCAATGTTGTGAAGCTCTTCTTCTGCTTTCTTCTGGGAGTTTTATAGTTTAGGTCTTACATATAGATCCTTAATCTACTTTGAGTTAATTTTTGTATGATATAAGAAAGGGTTCAACTTCATTCTTTTGCATGTGGATATTCATTTTCCCCAAAACCATTTGTTGAAGAAACATTTTCCCCATCAAGTGGTTTTGGCAACCTTGCTAAAGATCATTTCACCCATATATTCAAGGGTTCATTTATAGACTCTCTGTTCTATTCCATTGATCTATTTGTCTGTCTTTATGCCAATACCACACTGTTTTGATTACTGTAACTTTGTAATATGTATTAAGTCAGGACATATGAGTCCTCCAACTTTGTTCTTCTCTTTCAAAATTGTTTTGAATCTCTTAAGATTCCATATAAATTTTAGAATGAGCTTTTCCATTTGTGTAAAAAAAAATTTTTTTTAACCTGCCATTGGGATTTTTATAGGAATTGCATTGGACCTGTAGATCACTTTGGGTAGTATGGACATCTTAATAATATTAAGCTTTCCAATCCATGAACACAGGATATTGTTTAATTTGTCTTTTTAAATTTCTATCAGCCAGGTTTTGTAGGTTTCAGTGTACAAGTCTTTTACCTCCTTGGTTAAGTTTAATAAATGTGATTTTTTATACTGTATAATGCAAGATGTCAACTTTTGGAAGATGTGCATAAGTCAGGACCATTTTCCAAATGACCAATAAGCAATGTTACACAATATAAAGGGGTGAAAGATCCATTCAAAATGCAAGATAGACAACTGATTACAATGTAACAGAGTACCAACACGTCATTGACATAGTTTCAGATTCCACAATGCAATCAACCTTTTAAAAACCAGCACTTAACAAAGAAGAATATTCACAATTATCTGAAAAAACTTCCAAACTACCATTTTCCAATTACACATCTTTCTTAAACCACATTTTCTTCAAAAAAAAAAAAAAAAAAAAAAAAAAAAAAAAAAAAAAAACACGTAGAATGCAGAAGCAGATATAAAAATGAGCTCTCTTCTTAAGCCAGACCCTGCAAAGATTTGCAAAAATGTAAAACCCTTCCCCTCTTTATGCTAAATTTTTGTTTTGGAAATATAATAATTTTTCATAAAAATATTTATAATATGTAATGGGTTTACAAAAATTAGCCACGTGTGGTGGTGTATGCCTGTAGTCTCAACTACTCAGGAGACTGAGGTGGGAGGATCACTTGAGCCTGGGAGGCAGAGGTTGCAGTGAGTTGAGATCACACCACCGCACTCCAGCCTGGGCAACAGAGTGAGACCCTGTCTCAAAAAACAAACAAAAAACTATGGTCACCACTGAATCATACTCTTTAAAATGGTTAATGGTTAATTTTATGTCATGTTAATTTTACATCAATTATAAAATGTGATCCCTCAAACAAAATACATACATTCTAAATTATCAAAAGTAATAGGGGCACAAAGAATGAAGAAAACAGACTGTGGAAGATTTTTAAGATTTTAACAGAAGGCATAACTAAAAAATTACGACAGAACAAAAACCAAACTATCAACATATCTATATATTGATATTTATAGGGGCTAAACTTATCTATTAAAAGAAAGTAACTAAGAAAATCTTGGTTAGAAACTTGACGAGTGGTCACCTGGGGAACTGCCCGTGCCAGGCAGTGATAACTCATGGCCTGTCTCAAAGCCTGTGCTTTTCATTCATAAAAAGAAAACAAAATAACTCTAGATCACAAAACTAAACCTAAATCTATGCTAGATATAAGAAACACACCTAAAACAAAGTGATTCAGGAAAGTTGGGAGGAAATTAAAATGCAGGGGTCTCAATCTTAAAATCTTAATATCAGATAGAGTTGAAGTCAGGACAGAAAGCATTAAAGGGGACAAAATGGGGTCCACTATAATGACAAAGGAAGTTAACTACAGTGAAGACCTAGCATTTACAAATACCTACGCACCAAATGACGGCAGCGGTGGGCCACCTGGGACAGTTGCTGCTATCACACCAGCTGCAGCAGAGGCATGGCTTGGGCTATACACTCCATGGAGCCAGCGGGAGCCCGGGACAAGCAGGAGACCCACCCCTTCTGAGTTAGGGCGAGAGCTCTCCAGGTGCCTCTGCAGCCACCCAAGCCACAGCTACAGACCCAGGCATCCTTGTGCTCTCAGGGCCTAGGAGCAGGCAAGACCCCCTCCCTCCTGGGTGCAGCTGCAGCCATCCACACTGCAGCTCCAGACCCAGGCATCTCGGCACTCTTGGGGCCCTAGGAAGACCTCCCCTGCCCTCACAGGCTCAGAAATGCCTGTTCCCACTGCCTGGCTTCTCCCTGCGGTCAGTGCCCACTCTCATCTTGGAACAAAGTCGGGGCCAAGTCCAAGCACCATCACAGCCCGGCCAGGTGTGCAAATGCTCAGGGCAGTGCTGACATGCCAGCCCACTGCCGCCTTTGGCCTCCTCTGGACTTTGGGCACCATCGAGCATAGGAGGGAAGCCAATGGGGAACTGAGAACAGCTAAGTGCTGGCATGCAGGTGCCCATTGGCACCTACAGCCTGGGCACCATGAATGGCAGCAGGAGGCAGACAGGTTCCTGAGCAGAGAGGGTCCCTGTTGAGGTCCCACCTTCAGGCCAGGGAGGGCCTAAAGGCTGGGGGCCAGACCGCCAGTCCCACAGACTGGAGTGGAAACTTGTGGCTCCACCCACAGCCACCCATGAACCAGTCAGCATGTACTTCCTCTCCTCTGAGGTCCATAAAAGCTCCAGTTCCAGCCAGAGCAGAGAAAGGACAGAGAGACAATGGGATGACCAGCTGCAGAGAGGAGCTACCCTCTCTGCTGATATCTGAACACTTGTTGGGATGACCTGCCTGCAGAGAGGAGCCACCCTCTTTGCTGGAAGCTGAACACTCATCAGGACACCCTGGCCATGAAAAGGAGCTGCTCACTATGGGTCTTTGCTGAGCTGTTCTATTGCTCAGCAATCTTCGTCTTGCTCACCCTCCACCTGTCTGCATACCTCATTCTTCTTGGCCGCAGGACAAGAACTTGGGACCCACCAAAACGGTGATGCTAAGAGAGCTGTAACACAAACAGGGCTGAGACATGCCCCTTGCTTGCCACATTGCAGGTGAAGAGAAGGAGAGAAGAGCTGCAGCCCTTTGGGGAACCCAGACCTGGGAGCTCCCTGAGCCAGGGCTGTGACTCCCTCTTTGGGGCCCTGCGGTTCCTGGCATCTCCAAGCTTCTGGGGCCACCGCATTTCCTGCTGCCAGTTGGGGAAGCTGCTTGCAGTGCGCCTAGTCCAGCCGCAGCGTTGCTGCCAGCACCTACAGTGCTACAGCAGCTACCCATACTGGCACCTGGAACTGCCCATCCCACAGCAGCAGCCAACGTGTCTGACTGCACAGTAGCTGGACCCCACACTCGCTCACACACCCCTTGCTGCTCCACACCTGACTCACAGCCTCCCTTAGAGGCATGGGATCCAGGCTGGTAGCATGATGCAAGCACAGCCTGCCAGGCTGCGTAGGCGGAATGAGCCCAGCAGGCCTGAGCAAAACTCAGGCAAAGGCGCCACCAGCCACAGGTTTCTGGCCAGAAAAGTGACACCGCAAAGATCCCGTAACACAAACAACGAAGCACAAACATTCATAAAGCAAAATCTTTAGGAAATTTAATGAAAAATAGAAACACAACTTATCTCTTTCCAGAAATGCATGGATGTTTTGACATTAGGAAATCTACTAATATAATTCCCCATATTATTAGATCAAAAGACAAATCATATAATCATCTTTATTTATGCTGGAAAAGCACTGATAAATCTCAACAGCCATATTTTTATTTTTCCAACTGCTCAAAAATGACTGGATTGATACTTAATGTGACAAAATGCATTTATGTCATCCCAAAGGTCAGCATTATAATTAATAAGATAATATCTGCAAACACTCCTGTTAAAGTTAAGACAAGACAAAGAGATCTGTTGTTACTATTATTGGACATTATCCTAGAGATACCAACATACACAAAAGAAAGAAATAAGATACATAAAAATGGAGAAAGTATGCAATTATTATTTGCAGATGATATAATTTTATATCTAGAAATTCCAAGAAAATTAACTGAAAGATTATTACAAATAATGACAGAATTCACTAAGAGCGTAGACATGAAGTTGGCATATGGAAGGCAATAGATTTTATATATCAAAACAAAATGTATTAGAAGGTATAACAAAAATGATTAAAATATCTACAAATAAACCTAAGAAATGCTCAAGCTCTACTTTTTAAAAATTAAAATGGAACTAGATATAAAAGAAGACTTAAAATATGCATACACATGCCATGTTTTAGCATAGGAAAGCTAGACAATATCGAGATGTTAATTATCCTCATAGAAGACATCAACTGGATGTTTTGAGAAACCAGATATGCTGATGCAAAAGTTCTCACCAAAAAGATTAGTGAGTGACTACCCCTACCAGTTGGTAACATGTGTTAAAATTACAAGAATTTAAAAATCTTGATCCACGTACATTCATACACAGATCACACACACATTTGGAGGACAGCAAAGATATGAGGAAATGTACTGTATTATAAAAGTAGAATGTCCAATTAAAGAAGAAGATAGATTATACAGTTAATGGTGTCTGGGAAAAAAATGGAATCCCTCCCTTACGTTTTACAGGAAAAAAAATAATTTCCAGATGGATGAAAGACTTCAATGGAATGATAAACGTACTAGAAGAAAACAAAAGAGAATTATTTAAATCTCAGGATGGCCAGAACTTCTGAGCATGTAAAATATGCACACACGCATAGACACAAATACCTTCCAAAAAATGTGCACATTTTGACTACATAAATGTTTTAAAATTATGTAATGTAAAAAAAACCCATAAAGTTGAAAGACATAAAAGAGTAGAAAAATGCATGCATTTCATATCACGGGACTGTTTAATATGTAAAGAGCTTCTATAAACCAATAAGAAAGTCAATAGATAAAAGGAAAAAATAGACAACAGTTAAAAACAAACAGTTCACAGAAGGAAAAAACACATTTCTTAAACATTTGAAGAAATGTTCAACCTTGGTCGTAGTAAGGAAAATGCAAACTAAAATTAGAATTTTTTTCTTTTTTTACTTACCAGGTTGGCTGTGATCAAAATATTTGTCAATTTCATGCTGATATGGGTATGAGAAAATAGGCAGCTCAATGCACTGGTTAAGAGCATGGGCTCTGGAACAAAAATGTCTGGATTTCAGATTCTGTTTCATCACTTAATAAACCTGGGAAAGTTGCTTAGTCTACATAAACCTCAATTTCCTAATCTGTAAAATGGGGTTGTTCTGAGGATTGAGTTGAAATTTGTCAAATGCCTAGAACAGATATGTTATATGTGGTGTTAAAGAAAATACCTGTAACATATATGTTATGTGTAATGTTAAATAAATAACATATATTGGTGATGAAAATGTAAACTGGCATAAATCTTAAGGATAAAAAAATTAAAATTAAAAATGCACACAGCCTCTAAATAGCAATTCTACTTCCAGAAATTTAATACTACAAATACGCTCTCATGTGTGTGAAATGTATGCAAGATACATTCATTATAGCATTGTCTGAAATTCTGAAAGATTCCCCATATCCCCACTCAGGACTGGTAAGCAAATTAGGGTACATTCATGCAATGGAAATAGAAAACAAGATTAACCCCAGCAAACCAAGGAAGAAAACAAGGGAAAGAAAAGCAGAGATTACTGAATTCGAAAAGCAGGAAAAAGTACCCATAAATTAATATGACAACTGCTGGTGTTTTTGTTTTGTGTGAGAAAATGGCTAAGTGTCTGGAAAATGTAATTCAAAACATAAGAGAAAAACAAAAAAGCATACATTAAAAAGTCCTATGTATCCTTTTAGGTTAATATATTTCGAGCTTTCAACGAAATCAGACGTTTCCCTAGGAAAATATAAATCATAAAAAAATTCTGGAAAATGTCAATAACTAATAACAATGCAAGGAAATTTTAAAATTTAATTTAGAAACCTCTAAGTTGTTCCAGGCTCAGATGGTTTCAAATAACAGATCCCTCTAGTGCCAGATAAACAGTTCCAGGCCATTAAAACAAATCTCCCCATTTGTTTTATAACAGCATTTAACCTTGAATCAAAACCTAGCAGCAGGATACTAAAGAAAACCACAGGCCGATCTCACTGATTAATAGACATGCAAAGCCCCTCTTCTCATTGGACAATGGGCAGGCTCTCCGTGTGGCAGGCACTGGGCTGTGTCTCCGGGACACAGCAGGGAGCACGCTGTGGGGAGGCAGAGACTGCACGCTAAACACACACCACACACCTTGCCCCTTCTTGCGGGGCAAGGATTCCTGAGAGAGGGGCATCCCAGCAAGAAGGGGAGGCATTAAAGAGAGAAGGCAGCAGGCGGTGCCCATGAAGCAAAGGGGCAGGAGGGCAAGGAACTAGGACGGGAGGAGTGAAGGATGCAGGGTGGCACGGCTGTGTCCTGCCACTGCTATTACAAAGCCCCACACACCCGTGGCTTCAACAGAAGGCATTTATTCACTCGCAGTTCTGCAGGCCGGAAGTCTGGGTCCACGCCTCAGCAGCTATGTCTGAAGGCCCAGGAGAGGGTCCTTCTACACCCGTTCTGGCTCCTGCTGGGCGCTCCCTCCCGGCATTCCTCCACGCTCCTGGACATGCTGCGACCCCACTCCAGCCTCTGCCTCCCTCACCACATGGCCTTCTTCCCTGTGTGGCCCTCTTCCCAAATTTCCCTTTTCTTTTAAGGATGCCAGTCATGGATTAGGGCCCACCCGAATCCACTGTGACTTCATCCTAACTCGATTACATCTACAAATACCCCATTTCCAAATGAGGTCACATTTATAGATAGTGGGAGTCAGGACCTAAACATATATTTTGAGGGGACACAACTTAACCCATAACAGAGGGGATAAGGAAGGTCCTCGGAGCCCCAGTACAGGAAGCTGTTAAAAACAGGCTGTGTCTACACACGTGTGTGTGCAAGTGTTTATGCAGGTGTGTGCGCGTGTGCATACATTGGAGCATGTGGATGTGACTTGTATGTGTACAGGTGCTTTCCATGTGTGCACCTATGTGCATAGGTGTGTACATGTGCATGCACATGTGTACATGGCTGTGACAAATATGAACAGATGTTTTACATGTGTGTGCCTGTGTACACAGATGTGTATACATGCTTGCATCTGTGCACATGGATATGACAGATATGTACAGATGTGCATGACTGTGCCTACTTACACAGATGTGAATATATGTGCATGTGTGTACATGGATGTGTATGACATACATGTGTGCAGGTCCTGGGCATGGGTGTGCCTATGTACCTGGATGTGTATGCGTGCATGCACGTGTGCACAGGTGTTTTGCATGAGTGTGCCTACATACATGGATGTGTATGCATGCATGCACGTGTGTACAGGTGTTTTGCATGTGTGCCTGTGTACATGGATGTGTATGTGTGCATGCATGTGTCTACAGGTGTTTTGCATGTGTGTGCCTGCGTACATAGATGTGGATGTGTTCACGTGTGTACATAGGTGTGGGGGGCAGGAGAAGGGAACCGACAGGTCAGATTTGACTTCCTCAAAGATCACCGACTGCAACGGGAATGAAGGCCTGGAGGTGGCAGGGTTGGCCCAGGTTGGAAGGCTGTTGCAGGCGCCTGTGGGGAGTGCCGGGGGTGTGTGGGGTTGTCTCACGAGTGGAAGGGGTGAGGGGAGGGATGTTGAGAAAGAGCTAGCAGCCCCGTGCCTCGGGGAGGAGGGGTGACAGAGGGACAGGGGTGTGGCATGGAGGCAGAGGAGGTGCAGGCAAGAGTTGGGTTTCTGATGCCTGGAACTGGACCACAAGGCAGACTTCTCCTAGAGAGACCAGGTTTGTGGGATGGGAGGGTGTGGGGTGGGCTCAGATCCTGTGGCGCCTTGGGCCACTTTGAGGGTGTGGAGCCTTCCAGGAATCCATGTGCAGGCATCAGTGGGCAGATCTGTACATGGATGGAGGCTCCGTGGGGCATTCCGAGCTGGAGATCTCACCCTGGGAGCTCTGTGCGCACAGACAGCACCCAAACCACTGGCCTCAGTGTGATCTGAGTGGGGACAAAGAATAAGAACAGGAAGGGACTAGCGGCAGCCGTGAGAAACTCCAGCAAGAATGCCCAGGTAGGAGCCTGCATGGGGGCCAGGAAAGGACCGCCCTGATCCTAAAAGAAACACAAGGACAGGATAAGGACAGAGAAGGATTCAGAGAGCAGTAGTGGCCCCGGGGAATGGCAGCGGGAGGCGTACGGGGAGGAGGTTTTGGAGACACCAGGGCCCTGGGGCCTTCGGCATGTGGGGCGCAGTGGGCCAGTGCGGAAGGCAGGGGAGTAGGAGAGAAAGACCAACCAACGAAAAAGGCCCTCAGGAGATAAAGCGACAGGCCCCTCCTACTGCCAGGGAAGACAGACGTGTTAGCAAACGGAACGAAGCCACTCTTTAGCAGGGACAAAAACCAAGGGGGGCACACCTCAGCAAAGCCAGGGTGCTTTCCAAAAAGAAAACAGATTCATACTAAGATACACACCGACCGCATCCATGGTGCCATGGAGCCATCTACCCGCCTGCCCCTCCCCAGACACGCCCACATGGTCACTGCTACAAGGCCACAGAAGGTGTCTCAGGAAATCAGGACTTCCAGAGCCACCCCCATGCCTCCCTCGGCCATGATGCCCACACCTCCCTTGGTGACGCCCACGCCTCCCTCGGTGACGCCCACACCTCCTTCAGGGACACCCACACCTCCCTGGGCCGTGACGCACCAGAGGCACCCCCACTCCTGACAGGCGTGGGCCAAGGATGGGCACCTGCTCCTGGCTCATGGCTGTTTTGAGGTTTCAGCAGATGCCGGGAAGCATCAGACAGACCTGCTGGCTGCAGTACCCCCCAACCTGCGGTTTCACCCTCGGTGGCTTCAGTGGCCCACAGTGAACTGCAGTCGAACAATAGCGCATACAGCACAGAAAGCCATTTTAAGAGAGGGCATGCACACAGCTTTCATCATAGTATATCATTAGAATTGTTCATTTTCTTATTGTGATTGTTGCTCGTCTCTTACTGTGCCTAATTATAGTTCAACTCGATCACAGGTATGGATGTAGAAGAAAAAGCACAGCACAGTGCACACAGGGGTCCGAACTACCCAGACCTTCAGGCAGCCACTGGGGGGCTTGGAATGTGCCCCCACAGATAAAGTGGGGCTTGTGTGTAATGACTGGAAAGGAAAACATAACAGTATATTGAATTTGCCCAGGATACATGGGTGTCACTTTCGGTGCCCAGAAAACCTAAGAGAAGTTACTTTTTAAAAAAATAGTGTTCCATAGCACAGTCGGGGACTGTAGCTAACAACCATATATTGTCTATTTCAAACTAGCTACAAAAGAACCTTTGAAATGTCCCCAACGCAAAGAAATGGTCCATGCTTGCAGTGATGGATATTCCAAATGCCTAATTTGATGACTCATTGTATACATGTATCAAAATACTACGTCTTCTGTAAGTATGTACAATAATTGTATGTCAAGAAACATTTTGTAAAAACACAACTGATGGTTTAGCAATTTGGCTAGATTCTAAAGAAATTAAAGGCCGGGTGCAGTGGCTCATGCCTGTAATCCCAGCACTTTGGGAGGCCCAGGCGGGCAGATCACAAGGTCAGGCGATTGAGACTATCCTGGCTAACAGGGTGAAATCCCATCTCTACTAAAAACACAAAAAAGAATTAGTTGGGCGTGGTGGTGGGCACCTGTAATCCCAGCTACTCAGGAGGCTGAGGCAGGAGAACAGCATGAACCCAGGACATGGAGCTTGCAGTGAGCCAAGATCGTGTCACTGCACCCCAGCCTGGGTGACAGAGCGAGACTCCGTCTCAAAAAAATAAAAATAAACAAATAAAAATAAATTAATTAATTAAAATCTATAGTTTTCCTATGTAATAGTAATTACCAGTTAGTGACTAAAATGGGGAAAAGAAAAGGTTCCACTCAAAATAACAGCAGGTAAAATGTTTGTATGACTTCGAAATAGCAGCAATACAAATATTTCAGTACTGTGTGAAGACAAAACTCTCAGCTTTACTGATAAAATAAGCATAGAAGAACATGTTACATTGATGGAAAGTCTGAACGTTGTAACTATATCAATTCTCCCAAAATATTTCAAATATTTGGCCTAATCCCAATTGAAGTTCTAATTGAAAAACAACAGCAAACTGCAGCAATACTGCACTAGCAGAAGATAAATGAAAAGGACAGTTGGAAAAGAAGGGAAATGGGGAATGCCCTTCCCTCCCAACGACTGAGATGTATATTTAAAACAACAGTAATTACACACTGTGGGACTAGCACGAAAATAACAGGTGGATCATTGAGCTGAAATACAGACTTGAAACAGGCCTTCATATATCTAAAGACTTGATATACAAGAAATGAACTATCAAGAATGATTTCAGGAGGTGACGGAAACATTCTAAAGCTGATTTACAGTGATGGTTGCACAACTTAGTGAAATAACTTAAATCATGGAAATGTATACTTGAGAGGGTGGATCTGACAATATGCAAAATATGCCTCTATAAAGGTTTTTTTGTTTGTTTGTTTGTTTTTTTGATAAGTCTTGCTCTGTTGCCAGGCTAGAGTGCAGGTGCATGATCTCGGCTCCCTGAAACCTCCACCTCCTGGGTTCAAGCGATTCTCATGCCTCAGCTTCCTGCGTAGCTGGGATTACAGGCGCCTGCCACCACACCCAGCTAACTTTTGTATTTTTAGTAGAGACGGAGTTTCACCATGTTGGCCAGGATGATCTCAATCTCCTGACCTCGTGATCCGCCCGCCTCAGCCTCCCAAAGTGCTGGGATGACAGGCATGAGCCACCGTGCCCGGCTCTTCCCCTCCCCAAATCCCATGTAAATGATTTAGGAACATAAGCATCAACACAGCACTGGAAAACAGAGAGGAGAATTAGTGAATTAGAAGTGCTGAGAAAATCTGAGCTAAATAACATGGATGAGACGAACAGATACAGAAAGTGGGCTGCCCAGAAAAGTATGAGAAGGCAGTTCCAGCACTGGAAGGATCCCCTGCAAAACTGGGCACTGGTTCCTCAATGAGCGATCCTCAAACCCCAAACATTGGTGGACAAAAGTGGGAAGAGGAAGCTGCCATGGAATGTAAGAAACAAAGACAAATGACAGAGCTAGGGCTGGTCCCTTCCCTGCAGCAGAGCGGGTACCTGGTCCAGACTGCATATGGCCAGTGAAGACCGGTACTGCAATAAAGCTGGGCATGTGGCCCCAAGGGCTCCAGCCACAGGCTAGAGCAGAGGTTAGCAAACTATGACTCAGGAGCCAAACCCTATGGCCAATTTCTATCAAGTTATAGAGGTACACAACCTGACTCACTTGCTTACCTCTCGCCTCTGTTTTTTCTCCAATGGCAGACTTCAGTAGTCGCCCCAGGGCTTGTACGGCCCCCAAAGCCAAAAATACTTATTCTGTGCCCCTTTGTGGAAAAAGCTTTCAATCCCCGGGTTACAGAGAAAAGTGTGGTACTAGCTACCAGGGCCACTGCAGGTCACTTTATTAGACATGGATACAAATACACTTACCTACAGGGCAAGCGTGTCTACGGGGCGGTTAAATCCTTGAAAACACATCTCCAAAATGACCAGGCAGACAACTAATCCATGATGAATCAGGATTAATGCAGGAAACAGAAGACGATGTTAGATTTCTAATGAGCATCCACAGAGAGACTCAAAAGGATATTACATCCACAAAATTGGAACTGGCCACAGTCTTTTAAACAGGGGATTAAATACCAAAAAAGAGATCTTTGAAATTTAAAACACGATTACGAAAATAACAGGCACTGTGAATAACATGACTTAAACTCAAACTGGTGAACTGGAAGGCAGTCATTAAAGTCTCTTGGAGCTTAAGAAGAATTGAGAGAGATGGGAATTACAAGCATTAGGTTAAGAGACAGGTACAGATTCAGGAGAAGTGAACACATTCCCATGGGGGCCCAAAGGAGAGTGGGGGGAAAGAAGTAATTAAAGAAATAGGAGAAGAAAATTTCCCCTGGAATGGAAAGAGATGAGAGCCTTCAAATCACAGGTGAACTGTCAAGGAATAATAGAAAAATGGCACGCTGCTATATACATTCTGGTGAAACTTCTGACTCAATGGATTAAAAACTCCTTTAAGCTTCCAGAGTACAAAAATAATAGGTTGCCTTTAAAAAAGAATAAAAATCCCACTCCCATTGGTCATTCTTGTCTGCAATTCAAAAATGCTAGAAGGTAACATTTGTGGCACTAGCTACAAGGTTCTGAGGAAACAGGACCTCAAACTGGAATTCTATAGCTGGACAAAACTATTGTGAGGGCAAAATGAACTTGAGGACTCAGCATACTGTACACAGCTCTGAGAAAAATAATTGTGGGGTAAGAGTCATTAGAATGAAAGAAAAACAAGAAAGGAATGGCATTGGCATAAAAAATAATTGTGAGCAAATAGATCATTAAAATTTAGAGTTAAGTACAAATATTAATAATTCCTGAGAAAATGAGGAAGAATGCAGCTGTTAAAAAATATTCCCCACATAGACAAGACATTATGTTCTTAAAGCAATTGACATAATGTAAAAGGAAAAAATCATATTCTGGAACCAAAATTCCAAATGATTGCAAAAAAAATGCCAAATATCTTGTCATAGTCAAGTGGTAATTTATGGATACGATTAATTATTGAAGTGGATAGAAATGTGTCTTAATATTTTATTGATTAGGACTATGTTGGTTGCATGGAACAGAAACCCAGCTCAACCCTACTTAAGCAAAACTATGAATCCATTGCAAGAACATGAGAATGTTTTATAGGACCCACAGAGAAGACGAGGGTTGGACCTCAGGGACAAATGGGACCAGGGCTTCTAGAGGCCAAGGGCCATCTCTGCATCTCTCTCCATCCCACATCTTGCCTCTGCGTGGGTGCCCCTCTTCTCTCTGAGTAGATCTGCTTCCTCTGCTTCTGAGACCCACGGTGCAAGATGTGGTCACAGACAGTGTTAGCACCCTGCATCCACCTCCATAGGCACTCAAAGCAATGTTGAATTCTTTTTTCTCAGTTCCAGGTTCCAACACCCTTGGAAAGACTCTAATTGGCAGAGTTTGGATCAAGTGCTCACTGCAGAATCAAGCAATCAGCTGGGACCATAAGGCCTGATCACAGTGTTTGCTTAAGCACCCATCTTCCAGGGCATGACTTCCATTTGCTGACACACATTGTATCCCTGGATCAGCCACGTAAACACTGCTTTGAGTGCCTATGGAGAACATTCTTATGTTCTTGCAATGGATTCATAGTTGTGGCCCCTGCAGTCCACCCCTTGTCTGCCCGGCACAGGTGAGCTCACACCCACTCACAGACAATTCCCTGGATATGCTGGATACAATGCAACCTTTTAAGTTCCTGTGAGGACTGTGGCCCAGTATGGGTTCAGGAATTTGACCCACCCAAGTATCTGGGCCAGGCAGAGAGAGAGGTGGGAAGTGAGAGGCCTGCAGCTCCCACTAGTGGGCAGTCTAAGCCCTGCAACAGCTGCGGGAGCATCGCGGACAGATGCGTTCCTGTGCCCCACGCCTGCAGGGAAGGAGACACATTAAACTCATACTTACAAATAATTGCTTGGGGCCGGGCGCGGTGGCTCAAGCCTGTAATCCCAGCACTTTGGGAGGCCGAGACGGGCGGATCACAAGGTCAGGAGATCGAGACCATCCTGGCTAACACGGTGAAACCCCGTCTCTACTAAAAATACAAAAACTAGCCTGGGCGAGGTGGCGGGCGCCTGTAGTCCCAGCTACTCGGGAGGCTGAGGCAGGAGAATGGCGTAAACCCGGGAGGCGGAGCTTGCAGTGAGCTGAGATCCGGCCACTGCACTCCAGCCCGGGAGATAGAGCGAGACTCCGTCTCAAAAAAAAAAAAAAAAAAAAAAAAAAAAAACAAATAATTGCTTGGGTTAAATTAATGCTCTAAGCCCTCAGGCCCAGTGGACACGCACATATTTGAGTGTGGATGGTCAGTGTAGACACCCACATATTTGCGTCTCGGCATTTACAACAGCACG
This sequence comes from Rhinopithecus roxellana, assembly GCF_007565055.1. Classification (NCBI taxonomy): domain Eukaryota; kingdom Metazoa; phylum Chordata; class Mammalia; order Primates; family Cercopithecidae; genus Rhinopithecus; species Rhinopithecus roxellana. The sequence goes on from NC_044561.1 coordinate 27,648,839, forward strand.
GCATCACGTCCTAGTGTGGAAAGGGTGTTTTTTCATTGCTGTCTTGGGAACATACTGGGAGATGTCCCAAAAGGAGCCAAAATAGTTAAAATTGGGTTTTATGTAGAGGTCGCGCTTACTTCCATTTGTTCTCTACACTTTTGCATGGCTGTTTCCTCCCTGCTCTGCCCCTGCAGGTGACTTGGACCTTGCTGAACCTATTAGGGGTGGACATGCCTTTGCCATTGTCTACACACAGGTCCGTGTCTCCCAAACCTTAAGATACTTGAGGACAGGGGCTGCGCACAGCTCGGGGATGAGTATGCACTGGGAAGACAGACAGACCGCCGCCCTCCTCCGGAAATGTCAGTTCCTCATTACCATCATCTTCATCATTGGAAAATAACAGCAAATGCAGAAATAACAACAATAATGGACTAAATCCTCACAATTAAAGAGCAACAAACTCTCGCGAGTGTTTGTGTGGAGGAGGCACCGTTCCAGGAACTCCCTGTGCCCCAACTCGTTTACTCCCTCGCGCTCCAGTCTTCAAACAGAGTAAACTGAGGCAGAGATAAGACAATGACGTCATCCTCGAGCCCATTCAGCTCATGTGCAAAATGGGTACAAGCAACTGTCTGGGAGTATGGAGAGACGCGGGTGTGTGGCGGAGCTGCCATGACTGGTGGGCCTCTGTAGGATGTTTCAGAGCCCACAGGCCCCGGCCGAATTCCCAAAGCACTGTGAAATGGCCCAGAGTACTCCCAGCTGAGGGAAGGGGGGTGTCCACGGGATGGGGGTCCCATAGCCTGTCCCTTTCCTGCTAGGCTCAAAGCTTTATTATCCCCTCGCAGCTGGTGCAGGAGGAAGGAGGGGTCAGTGGGGCTTCTTGGCTGTGGGCAACGGGAACTGATGGGAGGACTCTGGGTCTTGTCCAGGAGAGAACAGGGCAAGGATGAGGGGGCACCAGGGCAGGGTGGGAGCTCAGGGGCTCTGAGGAACATGCACTCTCCAGCCTTTGTCTCTGGGTTCAGGAATTAAACCTGCGAGCAGCCATCAGGTGGGCCTGGCTGGGGCTGCTTGTGCACCTCCCACTGGAACTGCCCCACCCAGTGTCAAATGATGACTGAGGATGGCTCCTGGAGAGGTGAGGCCGGCAGCCACACAACACCCTATAGCCACCACTACAGGGCCCGCACCTCAACCCACCACAGAGGCAAGCCCTGGACGGCCACCCCACAGGACCCATCCCCACCAACCCTCCACAGAGGCAAGCCCTGGACGGCCACCCCGCAGGAACCATCCCCACCAACTCTCCCGGGCAGCGTGGCCTCCCACAGCAGCTATACAGCTTTGCTGGCTGATGACATTGGATTCAGGCCCAGCAAAGCCCACTCATCCCCCAGACACCGACGGCCCCATAAGCTTCACTCCTGCTCGGGCCCCTGCCCAGGCCCTGGATGGCAGAAGCCGGCCCTCCCCTGTGGGCAGGTGCATCCCTGGGGAGTGTGGGGACCTCTCTGGGCCTCTATCCCCAGCCCTTCATAAAAGTGTCCACACAGCTTCTTCCCATGAGCCCCTCTGGTGAGGCCTACAGTGTGGGGCAGGCACAGGGAGGCCCCTCCTGCCCAGGGCAGAGGACAGCTCTGAGCCTCCCCTCCTGAAGCATCCCATCCCACAAAGGGCAACCACCCTGTGGGGAAGAGACTGAAGACCACCACTCGGGCTGGCAGGTGTGGCCCCTGGCTGGTGGCCTTCAGGCCAGGACGGAGGTAGCCAGGAGGGGTGTGGCCATGATCCCCAAAACCTGAGCTTGGTTCTCAGCCAGCCCAACCCACCCAGCCCCACATTCTTCCTCCAGAGGGCCCAGGGTCTGCATCTCTGCCCCAGCGTCCACCTGCTCTGTCACCCTGTCCCGTGTCCTGCTCCCCAAGCCACCATGCTCCAGAGCATGCCAGAGACAGAATGTGGGGAGGGGCACCTGTCACTCTCTCCTGACGAGTGGGAAACACTGAGGTCACGTAAACAGGCGAGATGATGCCTAAGGTGCCTGTCCAGCTTCAACACAGGAAATGTCCCTGCTCACCGTGCAGCCCGCACTGGGGAAGCTCACAGAGCGGCCATCCCCAGAGACCCTGTGCCCCTCAACAAACACCTCCCTCTCCAGGAGGAAAAAAAAAAAAGCACGACCATTTAATGACGCACCCTCAGAGTGCCAGCAGGCAGAGGGAGGACTGGAGGGGAGCAGAATCTGATTAATGTAACGGGGAGTCCAGGGGAAAGATCTCAGAGATAGAGCAAAGAGGTGTTTGAAAAGCACTGCGATAAATACACTAAATCACGCAGAGCAAACAGAAGCAGCTGCTTCGCTGATAAATGCTTAAGCTCTGCGACTTTCAAGATGAAACGGCCCAGCCTGAGATAGACGGAGTGAATTCCATGGGCTGAGGGCTGCCGGTGCCGCGTCCTGAGTCGCTCCCCACCCCCCACCCCGGCGTATGTTCCTGAAGAGAGTTAGGATCTTACCTCGGGAGACCGTGTTGCCTTTTGCTCTGAAGACAATCTGACAGTTCTGATCTGCGGGTTTATTATCCAGCTGTCATGCATTTCTCCTGTGCTGGGGTCACATCCGTTTGGGGAATGAATCTGTTTTGAAAGTGGCATTTGGGAGAGGAAGATAAGGCGGCCCTTGGCGTGGCACTAAGGACTCCCAGCTGGTTGAGCCCCTCTCTGTCCAGGGCAGCCAGAGGCCTTCTCACTGCAGGGGGCATTCAGAGCCACTCTGCCAGGAGACCTGGCCCTGAACATCCTTCTCAGCTCAGAGACGGTAAAACTGAGGCCCGGCAGGCTTGGACTCCGTAACCATTGACTGACAGCTGGAGCTCATGACCAAATCTTCTGGCCCCAAACTTAGTAACCTTTTCCTCACGAGGGCAGCCTGCACAGAGCGCTGCTGGGCGAGTCCCCAGTCTGCAGCCATTGCTGACACCTGATGCAAAGGGGTTTACCTGCTGCACCTGGGACAGGAAAGCAGGCCTATGTCTGGAGGAAGAGGGTGGGGAACGGGTAGGCACAGAATCACACCACAGGTGGAATCACGTGCTGGCCGCAAATGAGTGCTCTGAAATTAGGCAGACCTGGGTTCAAATGCCAGCCTCACGACTTACCAGCTGTGTGAAATGGAGAGGTTTCTTCCCTTCTATGAGCCCCAGTCGTGTCCTCTGAGACTGATGGTAATGAAAAGCTCTGCTCCCTGTGGGCTGTTAGGAAGATGGTGAGATCCTTCTGATGCATTTAGCCCAGTGCTCCGCACAAAGGAAAGGCTTAATAAAAGTTCTCAAGTCTTAGTATTTGTGTCAGTTATCTCCTGCTGTGTCACAAAGCACTCCAAAATTTAGCAGTTTAAAACAACAGCAACCCTTTATGGACTTGCAGTTTTGGGGGGTCAGGATCCAGGGTAAGCTTGGCGGGTGGCCCTGGCTCAGGGTCTCTCCGGAGGCTGCCTGACAACACTGGCTGGGGCTACCATCATCTGAGGGTTTGACTGGGGCTGGAGTCTCTGCCTCCAAGATGGGCTGCTGCAGGGAGGCCACAGTTCCTCACATGATGGCTCCACGGGCTCTCGAAGGTCCCACCCCATGGCAGCAGGTGCCCCAGAGCATGTGATCAAGAGAGGACAGAGGGGAAGCCATAGTGCCTTTTCTGACCTGAGCTGGGAAGTTCCAATGTGGCCACTTCTTCCATATTGTACGTGTGAGGAGGGTATGAAATTAGCCTCTGCTTCTTGGAGGGAGGAATGGTAAAAGACTACGGTGGACGTATTTTAAATCCACAATGTGGAAGAATGAGACCAGACCTCAAGGGAAGGAAAGAAGGAAATTGTCTAGAAAAGCCCATGAAAGAGCCAGAAAATAACTGAAAGTGGCTAGCAATTTTCTTTGCTATGTCCAGCCAACAGCATGGTTCCCACCAGCCCAGCTGACTGACGCTTTAGGTGACAGAACCACGTCACCCCAAACTTTTTCCAGGGCACAAAAGCCTTCTGAGCTACATCCATGTGTGGGTCTTTGATACTAGAACCTGCACTTCCAAACCGCCTGGAGTCCAACACCCACGATGCAGGGCAGGCAGGCCCAAATGGGGGCTTAGTCTGGGAGGGTCCTTGGCTTTACCCGGGAAAGAATTCAACGTCAAGCTGGTGGTGTAAGACAGCAGTTTTTATTGAAGTGGCACCAGAGGTGCTGCTCCTTACAGAGCAGGGCTATCCCATGGGCAGTGTGCCCAGAGCAGTAGCTCAAAGGCAGTGCTGCAGTGCTGCATTCTTTTTTTTTTTTTTTTTTTTGAGACAAAGTCTTGCTCTGTCACCCAGGCTGAAGTGCAGTGGTGTGATCTCGGCTCACTGCAAGCTCCACCTCCCAGGTCCAAGCAATCCTCCTGCCTCAGCCTCCCAAGTAGCTGGGATTACAGGTGCACACCACCATGCCTGGCTAATTTTTGTATTTTTACTAGAGATGGGGTTTCACCATGTTGGCCAGGCTGGTCTCGAACTCCTGACCTCAGGTGATTTGCCTGCCTTGGCTTCCCAAAGTGCTGGGATTACAGGCATGAGCCACCGTGCCTGGCTTGGACTCATATTTATACCCACTTTTAATTATACGTAAATTGAGGGGCACTTTATGCAGAAATTTCTAGGAAAAGGATGATAACTTCTGGACTATTGCCATGGAAAGGGGTGGTAACTTCCAGGTGTTGCCATGGCAATGGTAAACTGACATGGCACAGGTGGGCATGTCTTATAGGAAGCGCTTTTGCCTCTTCCCTGTTTTAACTAGTCTGCAATCTGGTCCGGAGTCCCAGCCCTGCCTCCTGCCTCCTCTCCATTTTCCATTGAATAATTTTCCTGCCACCTCTCCATTTTCCATTGAATAATGGAATAATTCAGTAATTCAGTAATTCCATTGAATAATGGAAAATGATGAAATGGACTGGAATATGCAGGCTGGAATATTTTCCCAGGATTCTGAGGGAGGGACTGAAACCAAGCGAATTATAACATCTCCCTCCAAGAAAGAGAGGCTCAGGGATCCTCCTGCAAAGGGAGATGGTCACATTCCTTTAACTGTGGCTCCACCCTTGGGAGGTGTTATATGCCCATTTCACAGATGGAAAAACAGAGTCCCCAAAAGGGCTGGCAAACTGTCCAAAGCCACACAACGTGGAATGCAAGAGCCTGGCTGAGTTCAAGAGGCCCTGCTACCAGCCTGGGTTTCCACACCACCCATGTCCATCCCAGGCTTGCACAAACCACATCTGCCATGACCAGATGATGTCCACGGTAGGGACAGAGCCTGTGAATGCACAAACCCACTACCAGGGGCTAAGCACAGCCACCCTGCGGGACCACAGCAGCCATGCTCTCCTCCCCGTCCCCTCCCTGCCATTGCACCACCGCCCACGACCTTGCAGACACTGCTGCAGAGGCCTGTCCCTGCCTAGAGATGGGCCGTGGAGAGGGCACCAGGGCTGTGAGCACATTAGAGAGAGATGCCCACACCAAAACCCCACAGAGCTCAGAGGGTCCCTGATCAGGGGAAGGCAGGGTCACGTCTGCCTTCCAGAAGTGTCCCTGAAGTGCCCAGGGAGGGAGGGTAGCCTCAGCAGAGAGGCTGGGGAAGGAGGGTGACATGGGGGCGCCCGGGAGGGAGGGAGATGTGGGGGAGCCGGGGAGGAACGAAGAGGGGAAAGAGAACAAGTGGCCCTGCCACACAAGCAGTGTGAGGAGAGCCACAGGGCGGGGGCCCAGCCTTCAAGCAAGCCCGACAAAAGAACAGGGTGTGTATTTGGGCTGAATGGGGTAGTACGAGAGAGGGCTGCTCCAGGCCTGGGGCTCCGTGATGTGTGAGCTTGGAGGTGGCCAGGAACGCAGGCCCCGTTAGGATGTCTCAGCTTCTGGGGGTGGCCGTGGGCTGAACAGGAAAGTATTTTGAGCATCCCCACAACCCAGCAATGCTCGCTGGCCCACCGGACACTCTGACCCCACCCCAAACGGGTATCCCTCATCCCTCACCTGTGGCTCCCACTAGTAAGGAGGACCCAGCCACTCCCCTCACCTCTGTTCTCTCTCCGTCACCCCACATCTAACCCTGAGAGAATCACCTGCTGCTCTAGCTCACCCCACATCTAACCCTGAGAGAATCACCTGCTGCTCTAGCTCACCCCACATCTAACCCTGAGAGAATCACCTGCTGCTCTAGCTCACCCCACATCTAACCCTGAGAGAATCACCTGCTGCTCTAGCTCACCCCACATCTAACCTGCTGCCTGAGGGCTCGCTGCTCTAGTGTCCAGCCCGAGTTCCCAAGTCAGAGAATCCCATCTGTCTAAGAACACACAGCGGACACCTGCTGTGTGTCTGGCATCCCACATGACAGTGAACGAAAGGGGCCAACACTTCCGAGGGGAACACCCTGAGCAAATGGGCAGCATGGCTGGCAGCAATGGGCAACACGGGGGGCAAAGAACGCTGGGCGGAGGGATGGGGAGACCAGGCTGGGTCCCCTGAGATGGGCCAAGTACAGAAGAACTCCAAAAAGGCAACGCTGGGGCAAAGAGCTGACAAGACAAAGGGGCGAGCCCTGTGGGCCTGTGGGGAGGAGGGTCGCAGGCAGAGGGCAGAGTGAAGTCCCAGGCCGGAGGGTCAGGTGCGGCTGAGAAGCAGCAGGATGGCCAGCAGGCCTCTATTGTGAAGGGGAGCAGAGGCGCGGGATAGAGCGAGGTGGAAACTGGTGAGGCGGCCTGTTTGGATGCTGATGGGCGTGGCCCAGGAGAGGAAGAAACATTCCTGATGCAGGACAGGGAGGGGACCACAGCTAAAAAGGAGTCCTGGAATAATGCCAAGGAAAAATGATTCACCGGACACTTGTTAAAGACAGCAAGGCAGACGCCACCCCAGCTCCTGCAGTGGGCAGAGACTCGTGCACAGAGCTGAGCTTGAATCCCACTAGAGCAATGCCGTCGGGTCACACAGCCAGCAAGCGGAGTGGGGAGACGGGAGGGTGCAGAGTGAGGAGGGGACCTCACTGGACATCAAAGCTGGGGGATAAGGGGCTTCATCTGATATCAGAGTGCGCGGATTCTTGATAAGTGAGCTTAGCAGGGTCCTTTGCTAAAACTGGCTCAGCCCACCAAGGACAAAGCTTCTTGAGAAGAGGGCTCCAAGGAGGCCACTCCAGCATGGGCAAGGAGGGAGTCCTTGTCACTAGGTGAGAAGAGACAGGCTTCCGTGCGGGAGGGACGGGGCCGGCCTTGCTGGAGTGGAGCCAATGCAGGGAAGGTGGAGACAGGAAGGTGGAGACCCTGGAGCACACAGGTGGGCTGAGGAGCACGTTTATTGTTGCTGGCCCTGGGGACGCAGCAGCTGCCTCACTGCCACGGAGACAGGGACGCTCCTGTGGACGGCTGCCCAACCAGGCCTTGCCTAAGTCCCATCTGCCATGGCCAAAAGGCAGCAGCTCAAGGTCACCAAATGGTGACCTTGGGCCTCTCCTTCCAGGGAAACAGATTTCTCTCTTCACTGTCATTCCGGGGGTTCACACAGACGCTGGCCTGACAAATGCTGGGGGCCTTCCACATGTTTCATGTAAGAGGCTCCCCCAGCTCTGTCCTCTACGGTTTCATGACTTTTATCAGTACCAGGATGAGAGTCTTCCAAGGAGGCTGGGCTGTGTCTGCCTTGAGACAGGATCCCACACTGACACCCGTGGGCCATGAGTAGGGAAATGAAGGCATGAGGGTGCCCGCTGCCTTCCCTGCCAGTCCCAAACGTCTAGCCTGAAATCAGACACAGTGTGCGGATGTTGCTACCCTGAGGGTGCCAGCTGCCTTCCCTACCAGTCCCAAACGTCTAGCCTGAAATCAGACACAGTGTGCGGATGTTGCTACCCTGAGGGTGCCCGCTGCCTTCCCTACCAGTCCCAAATGTCTAGCCTGAAATCAGACACAGTGTGCGGATGTTGCTACCCTGAGGGTGCCCGCTGCCTTCCCTACCAGTCCCAAATGTCTAGCCTGAAATCAGACACAGTGTGCGGATGTTGCTACCCTGCCAGTACCCTGCATGTGCCACCCAGAAATTCCGATGTGAACTGTATGCAGTTAGAATCAGGTCCTACCATTGCGGCCCTTCTCGGGAGCATTCTCACGAAAGAAAGCCATTCCCCAGCCTTCCCAGACAACTACCGAGCACGGCCCCCATGCTAGAGGATGTGGATAAAGGCAGTCAGCTCATTGGCCCCTTTTGGGGTGTGAAGGGCACGAGTTCCTGCCTTGCTAACTGGAGGTCCATGTCTCCCGGGTATTCACCAGCGAGTCTCCAAAACCTGAGCCTGGCTGACCGGGACGCTTACCCCCGGGACCACCTGACTGCTGTCACGTTGCTTATCAAAGCTGCACCTGCAAGGCTGTTCTAGAGGCCTGCAGGGCATGGCTGTCCTGGAGGCCTGTGATGGCAGCGGCAGGCCACGGAGCAGCCAGCTGTAGCGGGAAGGGGCAAGCGATGGCGGCAGGAGTGGCTGCAGGAACAGCAGTGGCAGCAGTGAGACCCGTGTCCCACGTTCCCTGTGCCCTGTATCCCCGAGGCAGCTAACTGCACCACCCCCATCCTCATGTGGCCGGTAGGACCCACCCCCAGGCCCAGAGCCTCCGCCACTCTTGACCCTGGCCCCACATCATCGCCGTCACCCACCACCCTGGGGCCGCCGTAATGGGGCTGGGCCTAGTTGCCTGCCAGCAGGGTAGCAGTGTGGCCAGGCGTGGAGGGGTGGGCAGAGAGGGTCCCCAAGGCAGAGATGGCCCCAGGGTGATGGTGCGCTTGCAAGCATCATGGGGGGCCAGACCCAGGGCACAGAGCTGGGGCTGCGCTTTGGGGGCCCAGGGCAGGAAGTGGGAGTGGCTCCCGCTTTGGGGGGCCTGGCCAGCAGCATAGCCACTGTGTCCACCTGCCAATGGCACCAGGTTCCTGTACCTCAGGAGATGCTCTGCACAGGGCCGACTGGGGCCCCGTGTCTAGGGTCCACCCTGCATTGGGGTGACCACCAAGCCTGACACTCCCAGTGGCCGGGCTCAGCGCCAGCAATCCACTCCCAGGGGCATCCCTTCTGTGCAAGGCTCTAAGTGGGCGAGGGGGAGCCCCAGGCAGCCCCTGAGCGCTGGGGCCATGGTAAGAACTTGCAGTAATGTCACCCCTGTTCCAGATGCCAGCCTGGGCCTGTCAAGGACCTGGAGCCCCTGCACCAGGCTGCAAGGAGGCACAGCCAGGGCTGCCCGCATGCTCCACAGAGCAGGTGGGAGTCCCACCCTTTCAGGAGCAAGATCTGGGCATCTCTGCACTCTGCACCCTTGGGGGCCCAAGAAGGCAGCCCCTGCCTCAACAGGCTCAGGGTATCTACTCCAGCTACCTGGCCTCTCCCTGCTCCCAGCACCCGCTCCAATCTCGCACCAAGGTTGGGGCCGAGCCCAGGTGCTGTCACAGCCTGGCTGAGTGTGCAGACGCTCGGGGCAGCACTGACATGCCAGCTTCCTGCCACTTCGGCCCCCTCTGGAATTTGGAGGCCAACAAGTGCAGGAGGGATGCCAAGCAGGGAGCTGAGGGTGGCTCGGCGCTGGCCTGTAGGTACCCAGTGACACAAGCAGCCTGGATGCCATGGACGGCGGCAGGAGGCAGACAGGCTTCTGGGCGGAAGGGGGCGGGTCCCTGGTGAGGCCCCACCTTCAGGCCACAGAAGGCCTGAAGGCTGGGAGCTGGGCTGCCAGTCCCAGGACCAGAGTAGGAACTTGTGGTGCCTTTTCTGGCCCCATCTATGGCCACCCATGGACCAGTCGGCATGTACTTCCTCCCCTCTGAGATCCATAAAACCCTGAGCTCAGCCAGAGCAGAGAAGACGAGACGACCAGCTGCAGAGAGGAGCCACCCTGTCTTCAGAGAGCTGGACACTCGCCGGGACACCCTGGCTGAGGAAAGGACCTGCTCCCTGTGGGTCTTCTCTGGGCTGTTCTGTTGCTCAGTAAAGCTCCTTTTCGTCTTGCTCACCCTCCACTTGTCTACGTAGACCCCATTCTTCCTGGTCTCAGGACAAGAACTCGGAACCTACCAAATGGCAAGGCTGAAACAGCCATAACACAAGCAGGGCTGAGACGCGCCCCTCGCTCACCACGTTGAGGGCAAAGAGAGGGTGAAAAGAGCTGTGGTCCTTCCAGGAGCCCAGACCTGGGAGCTCCCTGAGCCAGGGCTGTAACACCCTCTTTGGGGTCCTGCAGTTCCTGGCGTCTCCAAGCTTCCAGGCACCACCATGTTCCCCAGTGCCAGCTGTGGAAGCTGCGTGTCCAGCCGCAGCCTCACAGACAGCCGGCACCCATGCCAGCACCTGGAGCGCCCCGCCCCGCTGCAGCAGCCGGCATGTCTGACTGTGCAGTGGCCAGACCCCATGCTTGCTCACACACCGCTCACTGCTCCATACTGACTTGCCCTTGGCAGGCGTGGGAGCCAGGTGGGTAGTGTGAGCTGAGTACAGCCTGCCAGACCAAGTGGGCAGAACAAGCCCAGTCCCAATCAAAACTGGGCAAAGGTGCCACTGGCCACGGAGGTTTCTGGCCAGAAAAGTAACAGCCCAAGGATCCCATAACACCTGCACTGCATGGGCATTCTGGAGAGCCGTCCCACGTCTGCTGGCCCAAGCCCTCCACTCACTAAGGAGCAAAGCCAGCCCCTCAGCTTTCTGCATTTGTGCTTCCTCCTGCTGGCCCCTTCATGTCTCTTTCCAAAGCCCTGCATTCTTCCTGCTTTGAAGCAGGGAAGAAGCCTCCACACCTTTCCTGGCCTTGGGTGGAGACCAGGTCACTGCTGGGGATGCCTGGACCACATCCGCCTGTTTCATCCCAGCTGCTGAGTGGCCTTGAACTCCACGCCCTTCAACTTTGAGTGTGTGATCCACGGCACGCAGGAAGCACTGTCTTTGCAGATGTTAACGGACTCCCTGTCCGACGGTGGGCGGGGCAGAGGCCAAGGAAAGCTGCCTGTGATGCCGCCGTGCTCCTTGGCAGTTTCCCAGGTAAGAGGAAACTGCCCCATTGTAGAGAACCCACGGGTCGAAACACACGTGCAGTATTTCCCTCTAACATCCTGGGTCTGTATTTTGCTCCTCAGATTTCTCTCGTGGGGGACAGGGCCATTTACATCGAGCTACTGGGGATCCACCGTGGACGGCACAGACATGTGGTCCCTGCCCTCAGGGGTGTCAGCACCTAGAGGAGAAATCTGAGCCCGGGGCTGGGCACACACAGTTCCTGTGGAATAAAAAAGCCGGTGACTGGATACGGGGTGCCCATCGGTGAGGCAGGCACAGCAGGTGCGAGCAGGCCGGTGACTAGATACAGGGTGCCCATGGGCGAGGGTGCGAGCAGGCCCGTGACTGGATACAGGGTGCCCATGGGCGAGGGTGTGAGCAGGCCGGTGACTGGACACAAGGTGCCCATCGGCGAGGCGGTCACAGGGGGTGTGAGCAGGTTAATCAATTGCATTCCACACGTTATTTCCAGACATGAGTGAGTGTCTGGACAGCTGGGCGGTGCCCTCACAGAGGCCCCCAGGTGGGGCAGCGATGATGCCCAGGAGCGGGGCCGGCAGTTGTTGGGGTCGAGCAGCCTCCTGTGCCCCCACCGGCCTCCTGCCCTCAGGGGCACACAGAGCCCTGAACAGCGTGAGGTCAGCGGGGTGAGGGCGGGGGGCAGGGTCGGCGGGTGGTGTGGGTGCAGGTTCAGCAGATACACCAACGATCGGACAGAATCAAACACTTTCCAGGATCAAAAAGTGCTAGGGACAAGATCAGGGTGATGTGTCCACAGTGATGGGGGAAGGACCACTTCAGGGTGGGGGTCAGGGTGGTCTGAGTGAGCCTGAATGACCAGGAGGACCCCTCCACCCGCTGACGTCTGGGGACAGAACATTCCAAGCCAGGGAAGTGCTGGTGCAGAGGCCCTGAGGCCAGAGCGAGGGCGCAGGCATGGCTGGGGCTCCAGGGACAGGAGGGCCAGCGTGTCCAGGGCGAGGGCGCAGGCATGGCTGGGGCTCCAGGGACAGGAGGGCCAGCGTGGCCAGAGCGAGCGCGCGGGCATGGCTGGGGATAAGCATGGGAAAATTGTGAGTTTCCTTTGGTGCAAGGGCGGGGCTGGTAGGACACACTAGGCAAGCCTTTCTCAGCTACGCTGAAGAACGCGCCTGAGGCTGCATTCACAACACCACCAGGAGACAGACTGCAGTGGGCTCTCGGGCCCAGGGGCTACAGGAGCCACTTCTGCATAACTCACATTCTGTGGGTGGAGAAACTGAGGCATGGAGAGGTTAGGTCTGCTGCCCAAAGTCATGCAGTAAGATTGAAACCATCGAGAGAGACAGTGAGGAAGGCCGGGTGGGGGTCCAGCCATGAGAGGACCCCGGTTTGGGCCCGGGTAAGAACTCTGGGCATGGAGGGGCGGGAAGGGGGGACATGGGAGGGGCCCTGACAACAGTGGCCACAGCACTGGCATCCACGGAAGAGCCTGGAGTCCCCTGATTCAGAGCACCAAGCCAATGCCAAGACGCATGCGACCTCCTGAAGCCTCATGGGTACCAGAGCCCGGGAGTCACCACCGTCTGAAAGGCCCGTGCACCAGTCCCTGGAGCCCCCCCTTCCACAGGGGCCGTGGGTGGACCCCGAGCTGAAGTGGGGTGAACTGAGCAGCCCTGCACCTTCCGAAAGGCATAGGGCAGCGGGGCTGCGCCACTGCAGGGCAACAGCTCCTGGATTTACACCCCCAGAATAAAGTTCTTCAGGCTGCTTTCCACACGCAAGGGCCAATTTATTGTGGTTTTTTTCCAAAAGGAATCATTCACTGAGCCAAATGTGAATTGTCACCAACTTCCAACAGGCCAGAGATATAACGCACGTGCATCAAAGCACCGTGAAGCGAACGGCCCTTCCAGAAAGAGCAGAAATCATTATTTTATTGTCATCTTCGTCTATTATCATAATTTACAATTTCACTACACTCCAATTACTGGGTACTTGGAGAACGTTTGTTAATGTCCCCAGCACCCTCAGTACACGGCCCCCAACAAGTGGACAGTTTAACTCTCCACTTAGCGCCTCATGCCGGCCCCTGGGGTGTGAGGATGAGACACCCCGGTCCCTGCCCGCCGTACTCCCAGGTCCAGAGGAAGATGGATGATGCCATCCGTTGAGAGCACATGGTGCCGTGCCGCCCTCCCAGCCCTGGCCTCCTCGCTGGCACAGCCTCCCTGCGTCACACACCAGGAAGGGTGCCCCAGGAGCAGGCAGGCAGAGCCACATCCAGGTGTGAGCTACCTGGGGACTGGCGATGGCCCTACCCACCAGGTAAGGCTGGGGCCTGTCTCCCCTCAGGAAGGAAGCCAGCAGGCTCCAGGAGAACCAGGTAGAGTAGATGGTGTGTGCTCTGGAGACATCCTCCTGGAAACTCAGGCCTGGGCTTAGGGTCCCGCAGCTCTCAGGGCCCCATAACGGGTCTCAGTCCACTGGAACACGGCTCTCACCTCACATCCATCAGCAGAAATTTGCCAAAGTGGAGCCAAGCTCTGGGAACACAGAGCTTCTAGGTAAAAGCCTAACCATCCCAGAACAACTGGCAAAAGAGCAGGGCTGTGAGGCCCTCGCTTGGCAGCGGCTGCCTGAATCCGTGTCATTTTGGCAGCACCTGGACCTCGGTGGAAAGACAGCGCCTCCCCTCAATGCACCAACAGCCAAGAAATACGGTGCTTGGCCCAGTCAGCCCCTCCCGCCGGGAAGGTGGGACGCAGCCGCTGCCTTCTCTGGGGCCGGCAGATATTTATGGTTTGTTAATGTTATTGCAAAAACCCCTCTCTGATGAAGGCAGCTTGGGTTGTTTAAATGAATGACCTCAGGTAGGATCACTAGGAGCATCGCCCAGCCCTGCCAGAAATCCTGCATGTCAGCAAAAACTCTGTCACCAAAGCCACCCTGGAGAAATAGCCACTAGCAGTGAGCCGCAGAGTGGGGCTCTGTGTCATGGCACCCACAGGGCGGGGACGGCCCAGGCAGGAGCGGGGTCCTGGATGCAGGGGTGGAGCAGCCCGACCAAGAGGCTCCAACACCCACAGCTTTGCCAGGTGCTACCCACACGGGAAGGGACCCTGCTCACAGCCAGCACATGCGGATCTGTTCCAGGATAGCAAAGATAACCCCCCACCCTGGGCACCATGTCCCGCTGGTCAGATCTACATGACCAAGGGCACCAAGAGTACCCCAAACGGTGCCTGGGGACTGAGGGGGTAGCTGGGGCTGGAGGCAGCACGTGGTTCACTTCCAGCCTCGGTGGAACATTGTTCTGGTGCCCAGAGAGCCTGCTCCTGCCCCAGCCTCTGTGGCTGCTCCAGCCCCAGTCCCCTGTATCTGGCTGCCCCAGAGACTGGAGGGGGGTTTGCCTCAAAAAGCTGCAGCCCTCTCCACTGAGAAGCTGTGCACAGGCCTGGGGATGTCTTGGGCTGCCAGTCCTCAGGCTCTGACCTGCCTCCAGGCCTATACTCTCCAGGTTCCCAGAGAGGGCATCCACACACACACACAATACACACATGCATCAATGCACATCCATACACACATACACATAGGCCCATGCATACATACACATACACACACATGCTCACGCATGCACATACAATATGCACATGTATGCATGCACGCATGCATCAATGCACATCCACACACATACACATACACCCATGCATACATACACATGTACACACACATATGCATATGCACACGCCATACACATATGCACACACGTCACACACATACATTTACACATGCATACATATACATGTCTGCACATCCACAGCAGGGAACTATGGAGGTCAGGGCTCAACACACTCTCAGGTTCCACCTTAATGGAGGGCTCCTTCCTTCTTCACAAGGTCCCTGGATGCCAGGGGAGAAGGAAGGCCCTTCCTGGCAGAGGTGCAGAGGGACATGGAACTGGCAGGATCAGCCCAGCCCCAGGCCTTGCTGAGCCTCCTTCCTTCCACCCAGACACCGAGAGGGCAGCCCGGCCTGTCCAGGCAACCAACAGCCGTCAAACGAGAGCCAGGCTGGCCGAGGGTCCTTTTGCACCATGCTGCCTGTCCCCACCTGTCCCCAAGAGCCAAGCCGCAGACAGCCTCTGTCCAGTTATCCAAGATGCCAGGTTCATCCTCAGTCTTACGGAAGAGAAGGAGAGAGAGGTGAGTGGCGAGTTGGGCAAACGGCGAGTCAGCTCACAGGCGAGCCGACACCAGCGTGCCAGGAGGGATGACCCACCTGGAACGTCAAGCAGGTTGAGGCCAAGGTGGTCCAGACGCTGTCTCCTTTCCCTCCCTTGCTGCCTCCTGTCCTAAATTCATTTTCTTCAGAGTTGCTGGAATGAGTCCAAGTGGAACTCTGTCCTGCAGCCCAGGGGAAGGGCAGGCAGGGTTGGAACTGAGCCCAGCAGCCTGGAGATGCTGCTCACCACCAGCGGGGACCTCACAGCAATGGCTTTAGCCCCTCGAGCCCTGGCCGAGGAGCTCAGTGTGGAGGAGGACTGGGTGTCACAGACATGGAACGGGAGGAAACTTGTCCCGACCCAGCCCTAGTGGCCAAGCGTCTCCCCCACAAGCTCCAGGTGCAGGGGTGCACACACCAGGAGGACGGTGGGGGGACACTGTCCTGGGAGGAGGAGGGGCTGGAGTTAGGATGGAGGAGATGATGCAAGGGTCAGGGAGGAGCAAACCAGATGGGGGCCATCATCACCAGAATCCACTCTGATTCCTGCCTGGAAACCCAGGCTCCTCGCCCAGGGAGAGGGGATGACCTGGGGGGTCCAAGAAGGCCAGGAGGAAGCGCAGAGGAGGGGGCTGCCCTGAGAGCTTAAAGGGGCTGAGGCCTTCTGGGAGGCAGAGAAAGGAGGGTGCCCCAGCAGGCTCAGGCTTCAGGGTGCAGGAGAAACAGCAGGGCACCCTGATGGACAGCACTGCCATGCCCACCCGCCTCGGAGTCTCACCGAGATCAAGCCATCAGGCTTCTTGCAGCTGCCTCGTGACACGCTGGGCCTCGGGTCCCAACCTCTGCACAGAGTCACGCTCAGCGAGAGGCAATCCAGCCACCAAGAGTCCCGAGAAAGAGCCCCAAAGCTCACCCTGAGGACGCCCCACCTGCTCCTTTTCCCAGAGCCCTAAACTCTGGGGACCTCAGCCTCGGGGCATCTGGGGCTGGTCCTAGTCTATTTTTCCAGAATTTTCTCTTGCCCCTCTTTACCCATCTCCCTTCTCCCCCACGCTGTGTTCCACACTGGATCTCCAGCCAGGCCCCCTCCACCTTTGTTCGTGCTCTTCTCTTTCCAAAATGTTCTCCCGTATCCAACAAACTCCTATTCATTCTTCAAGGCCCAGCTGAAATGTCCCATCTCTCGGAAAACCGTGACCCTCTCCGGTTGGAATGAGCCCGGACTGTGATGGCTCCCACAGCCCAGCTCTGGGCTGGGCTCAGAGTGTGCAAACCTGAGTGATGCTGAGTACGTGAAACCCCATTTCCCTTTATCAGGAGAAAGCTTTGGCCTGAGGCCCCTGGGTGGGCCATGCCTGAGCCTGCACTTCCTGCTGTCTCTAAACCACTGACCCCTTTCGATGAGCCCAGCCAGACGGAAACAGCTCTGCACTCCCCTCCCTTGGAGATCTGGACAGCACAAAGGGGCGGCTGGGTGTGAAGTGCGGAAAAAGGACCCTCACCTTTCCAGGGGCAATTATTACTCCCGGAACCTTGAACTGCGGTTCTCATTAGGTTACCAAATAAATTGTTACGTTATTACATTTTAAGTTGACAAGTAAATCTTCTTATAAAAGTGTAATGACACCATAAAAGACATTTTATTCATCCGTTTCGTCCTCTTGTTCCCGTTGACACTTCATTACAGCTCCCGAGACATGGAGAACTAGAACATTAATTTGGCAAATCGATGGAAATCTTTCAGGAGCCGGGGTTTCCAAGCTCTGCCCCAGGGGCCCCGATGAACACTCAGGGAAAAGACCCCCAGGCTGGGGGGGTGGAAAGAGCTTGGAGTCCTGGGGTATAGACACCCAGGGAGGGCTCCCCTAGCACCACCCCTGGAGTGCCCCCCAGATTCCCCCAAGGCCCTGCCAAGGTCCAGCTGGCCCACGCCCCTAGTCCCCCTGGGATGGTCTCTCAGCTGCACTGGTCTGTGGCCTTGAGTCCATCATCAGACATCCTCTGCGCCATCTTAAAACCAGGGATGTCTTGATGAACAGATAGAAACAATTAGGGCAGTGGTGAACACCCCAAGCCCGGAGCCGAAAGCTCAGGTGACTAGGGGACACTTTCCAAGGACCCGAGAGGGTTGGGGCTGAGACGGCACCTGTCAGGGTCGGAATCCTGGGGCGGCTGGTGGGAACTCGCCGTTTTCCTCCTACTCTCTAGTTTCCAATTCATTAATGGCCTCTACTACCTTCATGGTGGAAAACATACATACAAGTACTAATATGGATAAGACTTGATGGTAAGTGCACAGCTCACGCTTGTCAGCCTTCAGGGCTTGGCCAGCAGCACCGGGCCCCTGCCCAGGACACAGCCACTCCTCCCCAGGGTCCCCGAGGCACGTCCTCTCTGTCTCTCTCTCTCTCTCTCTCAATTCAGTGATCGATGTGTTTTTCCTATCTTCTAACCTGCCAGTAATTTGGAAATTGTGCTATTTCAAACAACTCAATTTAAAATAGGGATTTTTGAGGTTGATCATTTTTCTCTTCTTCCTACCACTATTAGCAGGATGCTAGACAATTTCTAAGTAAATGATTTGAAACTGGAATAAAAGCAGTAAATGGTCTCCACTGGGCTGTGAGGAGAGACCAGGAAGCGAGTGGAGCCCAACCTGGGGACAGACAGGTGATGCCCCGCCCCTGTGACTCCACCCCCAGGGCACCACACCCCCTGTGACGCCACGCCTCAAGATGCCCCGCCCCACGGCGCCTGGACCCAGCAACGCCACGCCCCCATAACGCCATGCCTCAAATGCCCCGCCCCACGGCACCTGGACCCAGCAACGCCACGCCCCCATGACGCCACGCCTCAAGATGCCCCGCCCCACGGCGCCTGGACCCAGCAACGCCACGCCCCCATGACGCCATGCCTCAAATGCCCCGCCCCACGGCGCCTGGACCCAGCAACGCCACGCCCCCATGACGCCACGCCTCAAGATGCCCCGCCCCACGGCACCTGGACCCAGCAACGCCACGCCCCCATGACGCCACGCCTCAAGATGCCCCGCCCCACGGCGCCTGGACCCAGCAACGCCACGCCCCCATGACGCCACACCTCAAATGCCCCGCCCCACGGTGCCAGGCCCCAGCAACGCCACGACCCCATGATGCCACACCTCAAATGCACCGCCCCACGGTGCCAGGCCCCAGCAACACCACGCCCCCGTGACACCACACCTCAAATGCCCCACCCCACGGTGCTAGGCCCCAGCAACGCCACGCCCCCATGATGCCACGCCTCAAGATGCCCCGCCCCACGGCGCCTGGACCCAGCAACGCCACGCCCCCATGATGCCACGCCTCAAGATGCCTCGCCCCATGACCGCGCCCCCGCTCCCCTTTCTGCCTTGCCACGCCCACTGACCCCAGACACCTTGAGGATGGTCCTGCTCTGCAAAGGAAGTGGGGGTCCACTCCCCTGCACCTGGAGGCACCCGGACTGCAGCTGGGACTCCCCCTTGCTGCTGCAGAGCTGGGGAACCCCTACCGAGGTGCTCCCCCTACTCCATCCCAGCGAGGCAGGAGTGGCCAGGCTGGAGCCTGTCCCTACCAGGAGGAGGGGGCGAAAGGTTGCAAGTGCACTCTTGTGACATAGGGTGGGGACTGGACAGAGCAGGACGGGGCTCTCCAGCGTCCCACGGATGGAGCCACCACAGGAGAGTCCTCGACCATGGCCCTTAAGCACGCCCGGAGATTTTCTGCCTTTATGAGCAGAGGGAAGAGCCCAGGCAGAGGTGAGGGGTGCGGACAGCTCGCAATTAGAATGCAGGGGACTGGTCCGGGGCAGGCGGTCAAGAGGGGAACTGCAGACAGGCCACATATCCAGGGGTAGGAGTGAGCACCAGGGCTCAGACACCACAGGATCGGTTTGTTCTGTGGAGGGGCCGGGGAAAGAGGCCTGTCAGGGGCAGGTGAGGAGTGCCCCAGCAAGCCGCGCCTGGACACAGCCTTACCTCCCGGGGTCCTGAGCAGTGCCCTGACCCCACATCCCACAGCCACTGGTTGCAGCACGAGCCAGGAGCCTCCGCCCCGCCGACCCAGGAAGTCACTGGAGAGCAAGGACTCCTGGAGTAGCCGTGGGTGCCAGGCCCCAGCAATGCCACGCCCCCATGATGCCACGCCCCTATGATGCCCTGGCTGGCACTGTCCTCACACGGGCACAGCTGGCAGACCCAAGGCAGGCTGAGCCGGCTCTCGCAGCTCCCAGCAGAGGACTGCATTCTCTCAGAAGGACAGGGGGAGGGGGCCCCCCCGCACACCAGTGACCAGGAGGAGGCAGGGACGGGCATGCTGACCTGGCCCCTTCACTCCTTGAGTTACTGGTGGCTGCGCAGGGCTCACAGCACGCAGGGCTGGGGATAGCACTAGGCCTGAGAGGAAGAATCAGGGATCCTCAGAAAGATAGTAGAGCAGAGCCCCCAGGGACGCTTGGGAAACAGGGTGCATGGCCCGTGAGCCTGAATCTCCCCACCTCCAGCCCAGGCTGCTGCCCAGGAGGTTTCCGGGAGCCAGTGTGTGCTGCAGACTCAGAGACGCAGGTAAGGCGTCCTTCTCTTTCTGTCTCTCTCCTTCCCCTGCCTCTGTATCTATCCCTCTCCTTCCCTCCCTCTCTCTCTCTTGATCTATCTCTTTCTCCCCCTCCTCTCTCCTCCCCTCTTTCTGTGTCTCTTCCTCTCTCTCCCCCATCTCCCTGTTCCTCTTCCTCTCCCTCTCTCTCCCCGCTGTTTCTCTCTCCCTCTCTCCATCTCTCCCCTCCCTCTCTCTCTCCCCCTTTTCTCCCTCTCTCCCCCACCTCTCTCTCTCTCTCCCTTTCTGTCTCTTCCCCTCTCCCTCTCATTCTCTCTCTCCTCCTGCTTTCCTGAACAATGCACAATGACCATCACTGAGCTCACAAAATTAAATATCTGAAAGATGTTAGGAACTTACCTTGGTTTCTATGGCAACATGAGAATAAGTCACATTTCCCAGCCAAACTGGAGGCAAACACATTTTTCGTCCGCTTTATGGGTGGCCAATTATTTTTAATAGCCGGGTCAGCAGTGGCAGTCCCTGGGTCCTCTGTTCTCATTAGCATTCTCTGGTGACGAGTGCATGAGGATGGTGGTCACCAAGTTTACTAAGAGACTCTGACCTGGTGTGGGGAGCAGAGATGACCTTCTGCTGCTTGTCACCAGGAAGAGCGAGGCTGGGCCACCCTCGCCACTGTAAAGTCCCAGCACCTCCACCCAACGGCTGCTGGGCGTGGACCCAGAGGCGTGGGCCCTGACACCAGCGTCCTCACTCATGGGCAGGTGACCTCCAATGTCCTACTCTGCTCTCTGACACTAGAGTGGAACCATAATCCTCACCCCAGGGGCCATCAGTCACTCCACAGATCCATGCCTGGAAGACAGTAGGTGTCCAATAAATGCTTGTGGAGTTAAATGACCAACCAGTCACCCTCCACAGCGCCAGGCCAGCCTTGTCGTGCCACCTGCTGGATAAAATCTCTCCTGACCAGTTGATCACCAAGACAAGAGCTGGCGGGATATCCCTGGGCCTTCAACCTCGACTGATGAGGATGGAGGGACAAAGCCAAGTGCAGAAAACAAGTCATCTGGGTCAGCCCGGCCTCCCTCGATGCAAAGCCCTGGGCCGAGCTCCCTAGGCTATCTGGAGCTCATTCCTTCACCTCTCAAATGTTGTCAAGGACCCGCCACGGGCCCAGTCACATGTCCAGCCCTGTTCCAGATCCTTGTAGGTGACAGTCATGACCTGAAGAAAATGGAACAGGTTAAGAGAGACGGCCGGGGGGAGGGTGTGGGCGCTGGGTGGGGAGGGCTCCTGGGGAGGGCAGCACCCACCCCCTGGCTGCTTTCCAAGCAGGCCTTAGCTTTCCTAGGCCAGGCCCCATGCAGGGACAGACAGATGGGGTGGGGCTTATGCCACAGCCATGCAGTTTCCCTCCAGGAAGGAGAGGCAAACACGGTGGCCAAGGCCACTGTGCCACACCCCACCTCTGTGTAGCACAGGGGCCACCACCCACCTGGCCCCTCACCCCTTGGCCCCAACAAGCTGTAGGCTCCGGCTCCCAAGGGCCAGGCCAAGTCTTTTATTTTTTTAATCAATTAAAAATTACAGAAAAGAAAATGAATAATTTAACAAACACTGTCATATCCACAACCCGGGATTAACCCCTGTTAACATTTGGTTGTATCTGAATCATTCGGATTATAAGAAAGTATAACAATATAATTATGTATAAATGTAAGTTATATAATTTTTCAAGTATATACAAAAATATACAAATATATGATATGTTTATATTTGTATTATCATATATAATAAAAAATATATGTAAATATAATATAGATATAATTAGCTCAAATGCATATACAATATCAGATAATAAGGCACACAGCTCCACTGGCCCCCTCCCCGCCACCTCGCCCACCTTCCCACCGTCACGCTGATGGGTTCACCTCTTTCCATCCTGTGCTATCCGTCTTCACAGGCATGTCCACAAATGATACACACCTGGGTCAGTGATGCGGCGGGGGAGCAGCAGCTTGGGGGGCTGAGCCTGTGGATGCCCCTGCCCGAGGCCCCATCCCGGGAAGGCAGCAAAACCCAGCTTCATGGTCCAGTGAAGGCCCAGCAAGCCACCGAGGCAAGACCCTGGCATGGCCTGAGGCTGGTCAGGTGCAGCCACGGCTTTGAGCCCACCCCGGCTGTGCCAGCGACCCCAATCTCGTGCATTCCTTTATGCCCTACATTCTGATCCCTGGGGTCTGGGAAAGGTGCCATAAAGCCATCTCAGCATGGGGCCTTTGGAAAGGAGGGATCTAAGGCTGCCCCTTCAAGTTACTGAGTGCTTTTGTGATGTATTCAGGGTTTTTTAACTTCCTTTTTGAGTCAATATTTGTCATTTGTATTTTTCTAGAAAGTTGCCCATTTCAGCCAGAATTTCAAATTCATAGGTACAAAGCTGCTCATAGGATGCAATTATAATTTTTTAAATTAATAGACTACAGTTTTTAGAGCACTCTTAGGTTCATAACAAAAATAAGCAGAAAGCACACAGAGTTCCCACCTAACCCCACCCACATCCGCCCCCTCCAAGGCCAGCACCCTGAACCATAGACACATTTCACAGACACAGTTGATGACCAACATTGACACATCATTATATTCCAAGGTCAACAGTTTGCATTAGGTTCACTCTTTCTGTTGTACATTCTATGGATTTGGACAAATGTATATTATCCACCATTACAGAATCAGAGCAGCTTCACTGCCCTAAAGATCCTCTGCACTCTGCCTATTCATCCCACTGCCCCCAGCCCCTAGAAACCACTGATGTATTTACTGTCTCCATGGTTTTCCTTTCTCCAGAATGTCATATACTTGAAGTCCTAGTGTGTAGCCTTTTCAGATTGGCTTCTTTCACTTAGCTGTATGCATTAAAATTTCCTTCCTGTCTTTTCATGGCTTCATAGCTCATTTCTTTTTTATCACTAAACGATATCCCATTGCATGGGCATATCGTAGTTTGTTCATTCACTTATTGAAAGACATTTTTGTTGCTTCCAGGTTCGGACAATCATAAGAAAACATTCATTTGTAGTTTTTTGTGTTTGAACATTTTTTGACTCAATGGGGTAAATATCTAGAAGCATGACTGCTGGATTATATGATAAGACTACAATTAGCTTTAGAAGAAACTGCCACACTGTCTTCCAAAGTGGCTGCACCATTTTGCATTCCCACCAGCAAATGCGTGAGAGTTCCTGTTGCTCCACATCCTCATCAGTAGTTGGTGTAGTCAGTGTTTTGGATTTTGGCCGTTCTATTTTTTTAAATTTTGCAACTTAAAAAAAAAAATTGTGGTACATACGTGTATATATTTATGGGGTACATAAGATGTTTTGATACAGGCATGCCATGTGAACTAAGCACATCATGGAGAATGGGGTGTCCACCCCTCAAGCATTTATCCTTTGAGTTACAAACAATCCAATTACATTATTTTAAAATATAAAATTGTTATTATTGACTATAGTCACCATGTTGTGCTATCAAATAGTAGGTCATATTCATTCTTCCTATTTTTTTTTATACCTATTAACCATCCCCACCTCTCCACACAACCCTCCACTACCATTTCCAACCTCTGGTGATCATCCATCTGTTCTCTATGTCCACTGGTTCAACTGTTTTGATTTTTAGATCCCACAAAAAAAGTAAGAACATGCGATGTTTGTCTTTCTGTTCCAGGATTATTTCACTTAACATAATGACCTCCAGTTCCATCCATGTTGTTGCAAATGACAGGATCTCATGCTTTTTTATGGCTGAATAGTACTCCATTGTGTATATGTACCATATTTTTTATCCATTCATCTGTTGATGGGCAGACACTTAGATTGCTTCCAAATCTTGGCTATTGTAAACAGTGCTGCAATAAATATAGGAGTGCAGATATCTCTTCCATATGCTGATTTCCCTTCTTTTTGGGGTATATATATATCTCATATATATAAATATATATGATATATATGATACATGATATATAAATATATATGATATATATGATATAAATATATATTATATATATATCATTGGGATTGCTGGATCATATGATAGCTCAATTTTTAGTTTTTTAAGGAACTTCCAAGCTGTTCTCCATAGTGATTTTAGTAAATTACATTCCTACCAATAGTGTACAAGAGTTCTCTTTTCTCCACATCCTTACCAGCATTTGTTATTGCCTGTCCCTTAGATATAAGCCATTTTAACTGGGAGAAGATGGTATCTCATTGTATTAATAGTTTTGATTTGCATTTCTCTGATGATCAGTGATGTTAAGCACCTTTTCATAAGCCTTTTGACATTTGTATGGCTTCTTTTGAGAAATGTATATTCAAATCTTTTCCCATTTTTGATCAGATCATTATTTTTTTTCTGTAGAGTTGTTTGAGCTCCTTATACATTCTGGTTATTAATCCCTTGTCAGAGGAGTAGTTTGCAAATATTTTCTCCCATTCTGTGAATCATTTCTTCAATTTATTGGTTGTTTGCTGTGCAGAAGCTTTTTAACTAACGTGATCTCATTTGTCCATCTGTGCTTGTGGGGTAGTATTCAAGAAATCTTCACCCAGACCAATGTCCTGGAGATGTTCCCCAATGTTTTCCTGTAGTAATTTCATAGTTTGAGGTCTTAGATTTAAGACTTTTTTTTTTTTTTTTTTTTTTTTTTTGGTATATGGCAAGAGATACAGGTCTAGTTTCACTCTTTTGTATATGGAGATCCAGTTTTCCCAGCACCATGTATTGAAGAGACTATCTTTTCCCCCAGTGTCCATTTTTGGCACCTTGGTCAAAAATGATTTCACTGTCGGTGTGTGGATTTGTTTCTGGGTTCTCTGTTCTGTTCCATTGGTCTATGTGTCTGTTTTTATGCCAGTACCCTGCTGTTTTGGTTACTATAGCTCTGCAGTATAATTTGAAGTCAGTTAATGTGATTCCTCCTGTTTTGTTCTTTTCACTTAGGCTAGCTTTGGCTATTCTGGGTCTTTGTGATTCCATATAAATTCTAGGATTGTTTTTCTATTTCTGTGGAGAATGTCTTTGGTATTTTGGTGGGATTGTATTGAATCTGTAGACTGCTTTGGGTAGTATGGACATTTTACCAATATTTATTCTTCCAATCCATGAACATAGAATATTTTTTCATTTATTGGTGTTCTCTTCAATTTCCTTCATCAGCGTTTTATAGTTTTCATTATAGAGATTTTTCACTTATTTGGTTAAGTTCACTCCTAGGTATTTAATTTTGCGTGGCCATGATGAATTAGATTACTTTTTAAATTTTTTTTACATTGTCCGCTGTCGGCATATAGAAATGCTATTGATTTTTGTATGATGATTTGGATCTTGCAACCGTACTGAATTTGTTTACCAGTTCTAATAGTTTCCTTGTGAAGTCTTTAGGTTTTTCCAAATATGAGATCATATCATCAACAAATAAGGATAATTTGACTGCTTCCTTTCCAGTTTGGATATTCTTTATATATTTCTCTTGTCTGACTGCTCTAGCTAGGACTTCAGTATACATGTTGAATAACAGTTGTGACAGTGGGCATCCTTGTCATGTTCCAGATGTTAGAGGAAAGGCTTTCAGTTGTTCCCCATTCAGTATGATACTTGCTGTGGGTCTGTAGTATATGGCTTTTATTATGTTGAGGTATATTCCTTCCATATTCAGTTTTGTTTTTTTTTTTTTGCAGGTTTTGATTATGAAAAAATGTTGAATTTTATCAAATACTTTTTCAGCTCTAAGAGTCAAGTCCTATAATGGGGGACTCAAAGAGCCCACCTGATGCTTTAACTCCCTGTGGCAGTGTTGGTACCTAAAGCCAGCAAGTCTCAGAGGCTAAGGCCCTGGATGTAGTACCTGGGTATCACTACTGGTTATTCAGGGCCCAAGGGCTCTTCAGTTAGCAGGTGATGAATGCTCACAGGATTGGGTCCCTTCCTTCAAGGCAGTGGATTCTCTTCTGGTCTAGGGTGTGTCTCATTTTTGACTCTTACGAAGGTGTTTTTTCTGTGTAGATAGTTGTTAACTTGGCATCCTTGTGTGAGGCGACGATTGATTGGTGGAGATTTCTATTCTGCCACCTTGCTCTGCCTCTCCTGCTTATATCAGATTTTGGCCATCCCGTGTGTAGTGGTATTTCATTGTTGAGCGTATTTTGCAATACGCTAAGCATATTTTTGTATGTTTATTTGCTATCTGTGTATCTTCTTGGGTGAGGTGTCCAGATATTTTGCCCATTTTAAAATTGGGCTGTTTTTTATTGAGTTTTAAGAGTTCTTTTTAAATTTTAGATGGCAGTTCTTTATCAGGTATGTCTTTTGCAATTATTTTCCCCCACTCTGTGGCTTGATTTTGGTTCTCCTGATGCTTATAATATTTAAAGTATCTTCAGCATCTGCAGTTTCACCTCCCTTCATTATTACAGTTGGATTTTAATCCTTAGGAGTTCATCTATTTGTCATTCAACAAACATTATTCAGCTCCTACTATAGACAGGTCCTGTTTCTGAATGCTGGAGATACACTAACTGCAGAACAGGCAAAGATGCTTACTCTCAAGTCTCCATTATTAGTCTTTTCTAAAAGTAAACTTTTGTTTTTTTCAGTCATTTCCATTTTTTGTGTTTCTTTGCTACTCCAATAATTTTTGTTTCTATATTGATTATTTTGTCTTCTTTTTAAACCTCTTTCTCATTGGCCCATCATTTTCTGCAAATGAGTTATAATTTCCCATTATACTTGTGGATAGGTCAGTATTTCCTCATCACTGTATCCATTTTTGCCTTGTTTATGCTGAGGTTAGGTTATGTTGTTATATTTATACAGGTCCATGACTGAGTGAAGCACTTTTGATCTCATGAAACACCCTCTTTGTCCTTGTTAATCCTTTTTAAATGTGATTTGGGGGAATACAGATATTCCAGCCACATTTGGGGAGGTGGGTAGTATTTCCCCCATATTTTTTCCATCCTTCCATTTCAAACAAAATTTTTAGTCTTGGTATATCTCTCATCAATGGTATGTTGTTGGCTTTTATGGAGTTTTTAAAAGTATAATGTATCTCCTTTTGAACAGGTGACTATAAATTATTTATCATGATCATATCTGAACTTGCTTGGGCCCTGGTAATTAATGCTTCGTATTTACCATACTTTTTCTTTGCTTTTTTTTCCTACGTCTTTTCTTGCTTCTTAACTTTGTTCCTTCTTTTTCCCCTCTCCTGGAAGTTACACACTCCATTCCCAACGTTATCGTTAAATTTCTAAATAATTTATCAAACTTACATTTTCTAAGATATTCCAAAGGAAACCAGATGTGCAGACCTGCAGCCTCTGTTGCAAACCACTGTAGGGTGGGGAGGGCTCCAGCGATTTTGTTAACTCCTGTATTCGGCAATAATGACTGAAGAATCCCACTACTAAAAATCTATTATGGAAAAAGTACCCAGAAATGTGGACATTTATCACAGCACCATTTGCTAGAGGAAAAAAATAGCAGCAACTTGATGTATAATAAAGGAATAAATTATGTTAATCCATGCAACTGCATATTATGCAGTCATTAAAATCACATTTTTGAAGAATTGTAATGATATGAGAAAATGCTTATGATCATAGCATCACACGAAATCCCAAGTTAGTCTCTTTCTGTCTCTTTTGGCTGCAGCAGGAAGGAAACAGATGCTCCACCACAATGGGAGTTTTGAGAGAGGCCAGGTATGCAGCTCTGCGAGCAGCAGGGAAGGATAGATTCCCCAGAGATGCAGACATACCCATAAGAAGGGGCTAGGACCGACCACACCCAGTGTGGGGGAGGAACGAGAACCATCGCCAGCCAGTGGAAATGTAAGCTGGAGAAGGTGCTTTGGAAAATCGTTTGTCACGATCTATTGGAGGGAAGGATGCACGCCCTATGACTCTGCAATCCTGCTTGTAGGGGAAAGAAAAGCACAGAACCGGGGCACGTGTCCACTGAGAGGCACGCAGATATTCAGAGGGGCATTGCTTATAAATGACCCCAAACTGGACACAATCCAAATGTCCATCAGGAGTAGAAGAGACAAATTGCAATCTATTCAAGTGATGGAAAACTTTACAGCAATGGAAAAGAAGAAACCACACTTAATACCACACAGATATTTCCACAAACAGAAAGTTGAAGCCGGGTGCGGTGGCTCACGCCTGTAATCCCAGCACTTTGGGAGGCCGAGGCGGGCGGATCACGAGGTCAGGAGATCGAGACTATCCTGGCTAACACGGTGAAATCCTGTCTCTACTAAAAAGACAAAAAATCAGCCGGGCGAGGTGGCGGGCACCTGTGGTCCCAGCTACTCCGGAGGCTGAGGCAGGAGAATGGCATGAACCCGGGAGGCGGAGCTTTCAGTGAGCCGGGACTGAGCCACTGCACTCCAGCCTGGGTGCCAGAGCAACAGTCCGTCTCAAAAAACAAAAACAAAAACAAAACAAAACAAAAACAGAAAGTTGAGCAAGAAGAGTTGTTCACAAAAGAGTACATATTGTATAATTCCATTCATATAATAAAAGTGTACAAATAAGCAGAACTAAAGGATGGTTTGGAAGTCAGCGGTGTGTCATGCTTGGGAAAGGGGTGCACACAGGGAGCTCCAAGGTGGGCCATGTTCTATTTCTTGACCAGGGTTGTGGTTACATGGTGTCATGAGTCCATTCTCACGCTGGTAATAAAGACATACCTGAGACTGGGTAATTCATAAAGAAGAGAGGTTTAATAGACTCACCGTTCCACGTAGCTGGGGAGGTCTTACCATCATGGCGGAAGGCAAGGAGGCACAACGTCTTGTCTCACATGGATGGCGGCAGGAGAGAATGAGAGTCAAGTAAAAGGGGTTTCCCCTTATAAAACCATCAGATCTCATGAGACTGGTTCCCTACCATGAGAACAGTATGGGGGAAACCACCCCCGTGATTCAATTATCTCCCACCAGGTCCCTTCCACCATACATGGGAATTACAGGAGCTACAGTTCAAGATGAGAACTTGGTGGGGACACACCCAAACCATATCACATGGGGTGTCTGCTTTGGGATGATTCTCCGAGACCTAGGTTGGTGTTGTGTCTGCCACTTCACAGCTTAAATGTAAAAACAGAAAAATCGACGAAAAATCACTGCAAAATATTCAGAAAAAAATACAGACTAAAAGAGAGAGGGTATTTGTTTTCTACTGCTACATAACAGATGATCATAGACACAGCCCAAGGTCACGCAGCCAGCCCTGGTGCAGGCAGATGGCTGGTGAATGTTTTTTCGTTTCTGTGACTACTGGTGATGTGAACATCTTATCGGTCACTTGCACCACTTTTGTGAACTGCCCATTTTCTGTGCTGTGCCCATTTTTACCGATTTCCAGGATCTCCACGTGCTGAGGAATCTGAATCTGCCTTGCCTAGGTGATTCAGGCAAGGTGAACTGGCGTGTCATTCACATTTGTCTTTGGTGACAGAGGCTGGGTCTTAGTGGTCCCTGCCATTTGCTTTGGTAGCATGTACTACAGATATATATTATTATTCTTTTTCTATCTTGTTTTTGCCCCTGGCATCATGCTCAGAAAGCCTTTTACCATTGCCAATAACAAAAATAGCCATGCGTTGAGTATTTGGGGGTGATTTTTATATTTACATCCACTTATCTGGAAGTTGAATATAATTTTTTTTTCCTAAAAGAATAATCAGGCCGGGCGCGATGGCTTACACCTATAATCCCAGCATTTTGGGAGGCCAAGGCAGGCAGATCATTTGAGGTCAGGAGTTCGAGACCAGCCTGACCAACATGGTGAAACCCCATCTCTACTAAAAATACCAAAAAAATTAGCCGGGTGTCATGGTGGGCACCTGTAATCCCAGCTGTTCAGGAGGCTGAGGCATGAGAATCACTTGCACCCAGGAGGCAGAGGGTACAGTGAGCCGAGATCACGCCACTGCACTCCAGCCTGGGCCACAGAGCAAGACCCTGTCTCAAGAAATAAAAAAGTAAGAACAACCAGCCTCATCTTGTCAACAAAATGGACTCCGGCTGGGTGGCTCACACAGGACCACGTAAGTGCCCGTGTGTGCTCCTGGGTGGAGGCCATCCTGTGCTGAGGACCCTCCACGCCAAGAAGTGGCAGGGTGGGTGTGGAAAGGCCTCACAGCTGAGTGGGGCCCAGCCCAAGCAGCCTGCAGCCCCGCAGGACTAAGTGCAGCACCAGAGGGAAGCCAAGGGGCTAGAGCTGAGAGAGGAGAGGAACAGTGGGCAGGGGCTGGGGAAGGGGTGTGGGTCTCTGGCGAACTCCACAGGACTGCGGCCCTGAGAGCAGATCACTGGGGCCGCAGGGCAGACAAGCAGCCTCTAGCTCTGGAGGATGGCAGGGAGGCTGGTGTGCTGCAGCTTGAGATGGCACCTGTCATTCTGCAGCCTGTCCCATGTCCTCAGTGGAGTGGGTCTGCTCAAACACAGACGGGATTCCTCCCGTTTCCATTCATCAGTGACAATGCACAGAAGCGTCCCACCTGCTAGTTCTTCCAAAAGCACAAACCACAGACTTCCCATCTCTGACTCCCCAGGACCCCAACGCTCCCAACGTGCCTGACCTTGCCAAGGGCACAACAGTGGTGCCAGCAGGCCGAGCCTCTCCCCAGGACCGGGCAGGGTGAGGTGCACGGGACAGCAGCCACCACAGGTCAGGGACTGATCTCAGGGCTGCTGGGCCCGGGCTACCTGCAGGAGCAGAGTGAGCACAGGCTGTGAAGACCCCAAGCTGGGCCCAAGGAGCCAACTGCTGAGCTGCGAACTCCAGGGAACCAGGAAGGCAAATGGCAGCTGCGGGGCTGGGACCTGGAGTCAGGAGCTGAACACCTGGTGGCTGCTGGGGACAGCCAGTCTCCGTCCTGCAGCCCACAACCCTGCAGACCACAGCCAGGCATCAGTGAGGTCAGCCCACGTGCCGGGCCACCGGGCCCAGGAAGGCAGCCACGCCTGGCTCAGCTTCGCACTGGGTTGCCACGGAGGTGAAGGCACTGCTCCCACTTTGTGGAGCCACCAGCCCACCCGCGGGGACAGGAGCACACCCCACACCCAGTCCGTGGGCAGCACAAGGCAGTGGAAAGCCAAGTGCTGCCAAGGGAGGGTCCTGAGGGTGGGGCACCCAGGGGGGTGTGGGGTACCCGAGGGTGGGGACCCAGACGAGGATATTCAGAGGGGTGTGGCACACCTGGAAAGCTGCCCTGAGAAACTGAGGCCCTCTGAAGGGCAAGGAGGGCATTTCAGTGTGTGGGTGGGGGCGAGGCAAGTGTATCCCAGGAGAGAGGGGGTAGACCCCAGACCCTGGTGCCTCCCCTAGAACAGCCCTTTTCACAGCAGGTGCTTGACAGACGTGGCCCAAGGGGAGGTCCCTTGTGCAGGAGCCTGGCAGGGGCCAGCCTGGACCCCACAATCCCATGTTCCAGCTGGTGCAGAGCTGGGCTTCAGGGATCAGACCCACATCTGAGTCTTGCACCACCCGGGCAAGTGGCATCCCTGCACCACCTGTGCAGGTGTAGCCCCATCTCCCTGAGAGGTCCTGTGGGTGGCAGCGAGACCACAGGTGCTGCTGTGCCCACGCTGGTGTGCTGTAATGGCACCACCTGGTATGCTGCAATGGCCCTGAGCTCAGACTCTCGGCAGGGCTGGGCCAGGGTGCCCCGTCCTCGATGGGCAAGTCCTCGAATCACAGGCCAAGGCCGCGGCTTTGTCACTGATCTTTATTCCGTGTTTTTAGCACGTCACATCCAGACAGCACACCCCGAACATTCCAGATGGATCTGCTCAGACTCAAGGCCCGTGGCCAACACCCCTCGCATTCAGT
Organism: Rhinopithecus roxellana; assembly: GCF_007565055.1. Lineage (NCBI taxonomy): Eukaryota > Metazoa > Chordata > Mammalia > Primates > Cercopithecidae > Rhinopithecus > Rhinopithecus roxellana. The sequence goes on from NC_044561.1 coordinate 27,680,618, forward strand.
CTTGGCGTTTACATGTATGTGGAGATGAAATGCACACAGGGCTGAACTCCGTGGAGCGTCTTATTTAAAACACAAACCACCTCAAGAAGCAGGTGAGTTGTATCCGCAACATTCTGGCCACACAGCACGATCTGAACTAGAGAAGGGGATCCTCCCAGGGCTGATCTCCGCAAAGCGACCCAGGGCTTCCTGCACATGGCCATGGGGGCGGCTCTTCTTATGACGGAATCCCCTCCCCATCTAGAAAAGGAGGCGGCAGGAGGAGGAGGCATGGCTGGTCTGAGGAACCCCTGACCCTGGGGTGGGGACAGGCAAGGCAGGGGTAAGGCGTGCCCGCATCTGATCTGAAGCAAGCCCATCCCTTTGCTGGTTTGGGAGCATCTGACGTTTGCACAGCATTTTGTGCTAATTTCCATGCTGTGTGTAATGACCCTGGATTTTTAAAACAGAAGCAGAAACACACACATCACTTATGCCTGTATGTCCCACAGTCTCCAGCAGTGTCCCAGGGCCTGGGAGAGGACAAGGCTGGTCCTGAGGGACAGAGAGTCTGAGAAGTCGGTCACCAGTGGGTCGCTGAGGACATGAGCCTGTCCTGGGCTCAGGGATCAGAGAGGCTGTGGCTGTGGCCCTGCCCATAGTCCAGGGGCCATGCGGCCTGTGACACACTGAGGGAATACTGGGAAGCCAGTCCCAAGGCCGCTGGAGCCACCGACACAGCCCTAGCAGAGCACTGGGCAGGGGCCGGGTCTGGGCCCTTCCACACTTAGAGCCCCAAGGAACCAGTCCACAGGGGAACCAGTCTAGGGCGGAACCGGTATACAGCGGGAACCGGTCCACAGTGGGAACCAGTCCACGGCGGAACCAGTCCAGGGCGGAACTGGTCCACAGTGGGAACTGGTCCAGGGCGGAACCCGTCACACCTCCCCCACACCTGGCAAATCTGGACAAGGACAGCAAGCCCGGGGAGCCTCCAGAAGCTCATTCCACTTCCAGGCCATGGTGAGAAGAGCACTGTGGTTCAAGGGTTTGATGACAGGGCCGCGACCCCCTACCCCGTCTGCCAGCCCAACATGGCCCAACAGCCTGGGTGGGTCTCCATGGGCTCTGTCTGAGGCCAGCCCCTACCTGCCTGGTGGGGCCACTTGGCCCTGGACCTCAGGGAGGTGGGGGGTTTTCTCTTGTAAAAGAGGTTCGAGGTGAAAGTAAGGTGATGGTGAGGCCTCCCTTTGCTCCCAGCCTTTGGTCCCACGGCCTCCCAGGCACTTGGCGGGTTCACAGGTCAGACTCCAGCCTTCAGCTTCCCAGCCACATTTAAACCAAGCAAGTAGGAAAACACATGGAGGGAAAGGGCCAGCAGCAGTGAAATATGGCTGCGAGGGGATCTCCCAGCACAGAGACCCTGGGTCAGTGCAACGTCTCGGTCTAGATTTTGTCTATATTTTATTCTTTCACTCAACAGAATAGCAGTTTTGCATTTCAGAGTAGGTATGAGATGGCCACCGCCTTGTTCCGGCCTTGGAGACAGCAGGCCTCCCGAGAGGGTCGCCCGCCGAGGCTGCCCTGGACGGGGGGCTACAGGAGGCAGTCATTTGGCAAGGACACTGCAGGGAAAGGGTGAGGGGACCCCTGACCTGCCTCTGGCTGCCGAAGCCAGGGCCCTCCCCGGGCTCTCTTTGGTATCCCAGAAAACAGAGGCTGTCCCTATCCTTGTCAGCCGTAGACCAAGTCTGGGGCCCATCCTCGCCAGCTCCCTTGGAGGGTGGGGCCACCTTGCAAGGCCTTCTGGCAGCCCAGGACTAGCTCACAGGGGCCTACCACCAGCCGGGCAGGTGGGACGCGCCACCCGGGACAGTGTGGCCAGCTGCAGGTGGGCCCAGGCTCATTTCTTATAGTGATTAGGGGCGTCGGCGAAGGCAAACTTGAGGCGGTAGGCCTCGGCCAGCAACAGGCTGATGTCCTCGTCATCCCAGTGGGCTGTGGGCAGGTTCTGGAGGAAAAGCAGCAGCTCCTGGGGAGAAAGAGACAAGCCCAGGTGAGAGGAGGTGACCCACTGTGGAGGGTGGGTGGCCCAGGAAAACTCGCCCAGCCCGCAGCTGCTCCCTGCTCAAGCCCAGCCGGGCCCCAGGCCTCGTCCCACAGCCCCCGCCCCATCCCAGCAGCCAGGCGGGAGGCCCACTGCGCAGCTCCAAGTCTGACATCTGAGATGTCGTGGCAGGGGCTGCCCAGCACTTCACTTAACTGCATCTCCTGCCCCTCAGGGGGAGACCCAGCTCTCAGGGCCCTGTTGCAGCTTTGCAGTCTCCGCCCAGAGGCTGCCCACTCCCCTAAAGCCTGTATCAGCCCAGGAAGTACCGCGGCACCCCTGGAACTGCCACTAAGCACAGACTTCTGTGCATCAGGAGACCCCTCCGGGCAGCAGCACAGTCAGCAGGTGAAGCCCACACGTGTGGGGACCACAGAATGGAGCCAGCTCAGGCCCACCCCGGGAGCCTAGGAACACAGCAAAGCCCCCCCTGGCCCCTCCTCCATGCCTGCCTCGCACCAGTGGATGGGGGTGCGGGACTCCACCAAACCCAGCTTCGGGTCCAGGTCCAACCTGGGGCCCTGGGACGATGACTCCACCCTGAGGCCCAGCTTCCTCCTCTGCAAAATGGGGCCACCATTGCCAGCCAGTCAGGGCTGCTGGACAGACTGAGAAAACACACAGCCAGCAGCACAGCCAGCACTGAGTGGGCACACAAGGCTTACTGGGCACACTGGTCTCACTGGGCATGCTGGGTGGACACACAAGGCTCACTGGGCACACTGGGTTCACTGGGCATGCTGGGCGGGCACACCGGACTCACTGGGCAGGAGCACTGGGTTCACTGGGTGGGCACACCAGGCTCACTGGGCAGGCACACTGGCCTTACTGGGCACTCTGGGTGGGCACACTGGCTCACTGGGAGTGCTGGGTAGGCACACTGGGCCTATGAGGCTCACTGGGCGGGTTCACTGGGCTCACCAGGCACACTGGGCAGGTGCATTGGGCGCACTGGGAGTGCTGGGCGGGCTCCTCTGGCCTGCAGCTAGGCCGTGTCTCAGCTTGGCCGTGTCTCAGCTCAGGTGGGCTATGGGGGCACTGAGTCCCACCCCCAAAAGACACACGGGGGACTGTCTCCAGAGCTCATCTGGAAGCCTGCGGACACTGGGAGATGGAGACTGACCTATGTCTACTGAGGCCAGGATGGGGAAGGAAAAGCACAGGTCCTTGGGGAACCCCTCCACAATCACTGCCCGACAGCCCTGCCTCCCACATGACCACGCCCACATCCACAGCACCTGGCGGCCCACCAAGGACAGGGCAGGTCTCGGGGGACCCCAACACACAGGGGGCTTGGCAGAAGTAGGGATCAGAGAGGGCTGAGTGGCCAGGACAGCCTCCTGGGGTGGGGGTTCTCAGAAGAGAAACGGGACCATCGGGTCAGGGCCAGCTCAAGCCCAGGCTCCGTCATGAAGCTGGGCAGACTCCCTGAGGGAGGGGTCTACACTGCTCGGATGACCCTGCAGGCTCTGGTCCTTGATAATTTGCCCCCAGGGGCCACCTGCAGACTCCCCGGCCTCTCCTACCTCCCACCCCAAACGGAAGCCGGATCCTGGAAGTCAGGAAGGCTGCTGAGGAGCCCTGAGGGTGCTGGAGGGTGCTGGAACTGCCCTTCCCCAGATCCTAGCAGGTGACAAGGGACAGGGAGGGCCACAGGCTCAGGATGCCCATGTCACCTGCCTTGAGAAAACACAGTCCAGCAAGGCTGGCATGCAGGGGAATGGGGGGGGGGGTAGCTGGGCTCTGCAGTTCACATCCTGTCTCCCTGTCCAGGAGGTCTTGGGCCGTGGGCCTGGCTCTCCAAGCCACACTCTTCTTCATCTGGAGATAAGGATGGCAAGCTCTCTACATGGGCACAGCCAGGATGAGCTGAGCTAGCTGTGCAGGCACAGAGCCTGGACAGATGACCCAGGCTCACACCCTGGCTGTGCCGGACGTTGTGGTCTGCATGTCACCGGCCCCACCCTCACTGAGGCAGGCCCCTTGGCCATCCCGGAGCCACACTCTCCATTCCCGAATCAGGAGGGTTACACACCAGGACCGTCCTCTCTCCAGCCCTGCATCAGGAGGGTTACACACCAGGACCGTCCCCTCTCCGTTCCCACATCAGGGAGGGTTACACACCAGGACCGTCCCCTCTCCGTTCCCACATCAGGAGGGTTACACACCAGGACCGTCCCCTCTCCGTTCCCACATCAGGAGGGTTACACACCAGGACCGTCCCCTCTCCGTTCCCACATCAGGAGGGCTACACACCAGGACCGTCCCCTCTCCGTTCCCACATCAGGAGGGCTACACACCAGGACCGTCCCCTCTCCGTTCCCACATCAGGAGGGCTACACACCAGGACCGTCCCCTCTCCGTTCCCACATCAGGAGGGCGACACACCAGGACCGTCCCCTCTCCGTTCCCACATCAGGAGGGCTACACACCAGGACCGTCCCCTCTCCGTTCCCACATCAGGAGGGTGACACACCAGGACCGTCCCCTCTCCGTTCCCACATCAGGAGGGCTACACACCAGGACCGTCCCCTCTCCGTTCCCACATCAGGAGGGCGACACACCAGGACCGTCCCCTCTCCGTTCCCACATCAGGAGGGCTACACACCAGGACCGTCCCCTCTCCGTTCCCACATCAGGAGGGCTACACACCAGGACCGTCCCCTCTCCGTTCCCACATCAGGAGGGCGACACACCAGGACCGTCCCCTCTCCGTTCCCACATCAGGAGGGTGACACACCAGGACCGTCCCCTCTCCGTTCCCACATCAGGAGGGTTACACACCAGGACCGTCCCCTCTCCGTTCCCACATCAGGAGGGTGACACACCAGGACTGTCCTCCAATTGCTATTTCGCAGTTGCTGGGCTTCCACCCCCACTTCCTCAATTCCATTTCCTTTAGCATTTTGGATACTTTCAGTGGGCCTTTAAATTGAATTCAGGGAGCAAATTTCACTGGCTAAAAGTCCTTGGGGACATATCAACATCAATCTGCTGTCTTTCACCATTAGATGCAACTTACACGGATGCCAATCCAATTCTGAGCAGGTCATAAATAAATACCTTTGGTTTTATTTTTAATCCACTTCGCTTCATATTATCATGACCTCGCTCCTTGCAAGGTGAGAAGCAGTACCCTCCCATTATGGTAACTCACCGACTCTACTGCACACTCAATTTCAGAATCTAATTTAGTCCCCCAGGTTCACTGGATGGAGGGAGAATAGAAATGCCCAGTTCTTCGCAGCCTGCAATGCTAAAGAGGGAAAAATCTATCTGGGTGACCCTTACGGGAGGCGAAGAGCACAGCCAAACACGCCCTTAAATACAGATTTCTTTTTGAAAAAGCCCTTGTCTTATTCATGCACGAGGCCAAGCTGCCTCCCATCTGGGAAACACGGCACATTTATTAGCCAAGAGCTGTTCTGCATCGCCCACACCAGGCAGGCGGAGGGGCCACCACAGGCGAAGCCACCCCTCAGTCACACTGAGGGACATGGCTCTTCCAGCAATGACGATGCTGCCTGTCCAGGAGGGCAGGTGGAGAGAGGCCTGTCCAGGAGGGCAGGTGGAGAGAGGCCTGCCCAGGAGGGGCAGGTGGAGAGAGGCCTGCCCAGGAGGGGCAGGTGGAGAGAGGCCTGCCCAGGAGGGGCAGGTGGAGAGAGGCCTGCCCAGGAGGGGCAGGTGGAGAGAGGCCTGCCCAGGAGGGGCAGGTGGAGAGAGGCCTGCCCAGGAGGGGCAGGTGGAGAGAGGCCTGCCCAGGAGGGGCAGGTGGAGAGAGGCCTGCCCAGGAGGGGCAGGTGGAGAGAGGCCTGCCCAGGAGGGGCAGGTGGAGAGAGGCCTGCCCAGGAGGGGCAGGTGGAGAGAGGCCTGCCCAGGAGGGGCAGGTGGAGAGAGGCCTGCCCAGGAGGGGCAGGTGGAGAGAGGCCTGCCCAGGAGGGGCAGGTGGAGAGAGGCCTGCCCAGGAGGGGCAGGTGGAGAGAGGCCTGCCCAGGAGGGGCAGGTGGAGAGAGGCCTGCCCAGGAGGGGCAGGTGGAGAGAGGCCTGCCCAGGAGGGGCAGGTGGAGAGAGGCCTGCCCAGGAGGGGCAGGTGGAGAGAGGCCTGCCCAGGAGGGGCAGGTGGAGAGAGGCCTGCCCAGGAGGGGCAGGTGGAGAGAGGCCTGCCCAGGAGGGGCAGGTGGAGAGAGGCCTGCCCAGGAGGGGCAGGTGGAGAGAGGCCTGCCCAGGAGGGGCAGGTGGAGAGAGGCCTGCCCAGGAGGGGCAGGTGGAGAGAGGCCTGCCCAGGAGGGGCAGGTGGAGAGAGGCCTGCCCAGGAGGGGCAGGTGGAGAGAGGCCTGCCCAGGAGGGGCAGGTGGAGAGAGGCCTGCCCAGGAGGGGCAGGTGGAGAGAGGCCTGCCCAGGAGGGGCAGGTGGAGAGAGGCCTGCCCAGGGCCCGGCCCAGAAAACTGTAGACAGCACTTGCGTTTTTATTCTTAACTTTTCCATAAGCAATTAAGGGCCACATTTGTGGATCTAAAAGTTAAAGGAAGGCTCTGCTCATGACACTGATGCTGTAGAAGTTAAGGTCGCCTCAGGTCTCTGCAATCCATTCCCTTCCCCGGTCCCTGGGGCACCCACTATCTCAACAAAGCCATAGCTGGAGGGTAGCGTGGAGTGCACCCCGCCTTTCTCCATCAGCCTGTGTCCCGAGAATCCTTCCAGTGGATGTCGAATGTCTGCAGGGGCCTTTGTAAAGACTGTGGGGGTCTATGGTCAGTGAGGGGTCAAAAGCAAGAAAACCAGACTCTCGCTGCATGGCCTGGAGGCTGACAGTTCTCAGGCCTGACCACTCGTCCATCAGCAACCAAGGAGCTCGAAAAAACGCCCCATTGTCCTGGCCCCAGCCCAAGCAACTGACCTGGACCTGGGAGGTGGGGCCTGGGGAGAGGGATGTCTTGGTCCTCAGGATGGTGGGCGACCTGGGTGTGCCCTGGACACTTTCAGACACATCCTGAGAGTGGATAGAGTTGTTCACGCTTTCCGCCAGGCGGCCCCTGTTGAAGTCGAGGGTTGGGGGGGCCCTGCCCACACCACCCAGGCAGAAGTGGAGCCCTGACTCACACACCACCATGCAGGCAAAGGCATCTCTCTAAAACCTCAGTGAGTGGGACACGGGGTGGAGGTGAGAAGCCAAGCTGGGATGTTTCCAACAGTTTTCCCCCATGGACCACACAGCAGTGGACGGCACTTAGACAGAAGCCGCCATGCTGCTCACTCCTGCCCGGGGGGTTCCAACAGGTGAGGCTCCCAATGCCGGAGACCAGGTGAGGCCTCCTGATGCTAAACAGCAGATATTGCCATGGCTTTGGCTACTTCTTACCAAAATGGTTTTATTTATTTATTTATTTATTTATTTATTTTGAGACGGAGTCTCGCTCTGTCACCCAGGCTGGAGTGCAGTGGCCGGATCTCAGCTCACTGCAAGCTCCACCTCCCAGGTTCACGCCATTCTCCTGCCTCAGCCTCCCGAGTAGCTGGGACTACAGGTGTCCGCCACCTCGCCCGGCTAGTTTTTTTCTTTGTATTTTTTAGTAGAGACGGGGTTTCACCGTGTTAGCCAGGATGGTCTCAATCTCCTGACCTCGTGATCCGCCCGTCTCGGCCTCCCAAAGTGCTGGGATTACAGGCTTGAGCCACCGCGCCCAGCCCAAAAGGGTTTTATTTTTCCAGAGTCAAAAGAATCCTAGTGCCATCCGTGGAGGACGCTGACCTCCCCCATGTGCCAGGCCTTCCCAGGAAGGGTGAGATGGTGACATGCCCATGTCCTAAGGCCCCAGGCTCCAGAACAGGGATGGGTGGGTGACTGCAGACCCTGGGTTGCCTCAAGACCCTGAGCTCCGCGTGGCTGGCCCAGGGCTGAGGCTCACATGAGAACGGGCAGCAGTGAGGGAAGCAAGATCACTGGATCAGATGCGGGAGTGCTGGGCCCGCGCCCGCCCCCACTGCTGCCTGACCCCATGAGTACTGCAGGTGTGTCCCTGCTGTTCTCCCCAGCATCTCCGCCACTCCATCAACAGGTCTATGTGTCCCTGTGTCCCGAAAACTGAGCCCACAGCGCTTGCTGTGCAGTGAACATCACAGAGTCCCATGAAGCAATTAGGAGCATGTTTGCTGGTGCCCCACAGCCACATTCAAATCCCAGTCCAGGTTTATTAGCTACATGACCCTGGGCAAGTCTCATAACCCTCAGTGCCTGAGTTTCCTCAACTGTAAAACGGGATAATAACAGTGATAGCGACAGGAGACAGACAAGTTCCTAGACAGACACGGACCGGTCCCCGGTGAAACCTGACCTTCAAGCCAAGGACACTTTAGAGCCTGAACACCAAACTGCCAGTTCTGGATAGAGTCCATGACCGGAGTGAGAACTTCCATCCCTGTCTTACCCGCTCTCTTTCAATTGGTTCCTTCTGAATGATTTCCTTTATCTAATCAAATGGTGCTTCTTCCAAGCCCACCCATGTACCAATCAGCATTCACTCCCCCACTCGAAGCCCATAAAAGAGCTGGACTCACCCTCACAGATGGCTACCCTGCCTTCAGGTTCCTTCTTGCAGCTAAGAGCTTTCATTCTGTTGCTCGGTAAAATTCTACTCTGCCTTGGTCAGGCGTTCAAGACCAGTCTGGCCAGCATAGTGAAACCCCGTCTCTACTGAAAATACAAAAAAATAGCCGGGTGTGGTGGTGTGCACCTGTAATACCAGCTACTTGGCAAAGCTGAGGCCGGAGAATCGCATGAACCCAGGAGGTGGAGGTTGCAGTGAACAGAGATTGCGCCACTGCACTCCAGCCTGGGTGACACAGTGAAACTCCATCTTTAAAAAAAGAAAAAATAAAAAATCTACTCTGTCTTACTCTCTGGCGTCGACGTACCTTATTCCTCTTGGCCGTGGGACAAGAACCCACAACTTGCCAAACTGCGGGAGCAAAAGAGCTATAATGCATGCTGAGCTGTGGGCGGCAGGAGTAAAAGTGCTGTAACCCTCCCTCCCACTCGCCGAGCTACGGGAGCAGAGAAGCTGCTGGGTGCCACTCCTTCCCACTTGCTGAACCGCTGGAGCGAAAAGGCCAGAATAATAACTCCCTTATTGAGTTGTTGAATGTGTGCAAAGTGCCCTCGGCAAAGATTGAATGGCTGGCCACACCTTCCACAATGGGGCTTCCAGGGCCCACGATGAGCCAGGCACATGAAGGTGCCCCGCTGTGCACACGCCTGGGTGTTACCTTTCTGTGTGTGTATGCAAATTCACGGACATGCACTTGCACGAAGAACTCCAAAAGGACCATCAGCCAAAGACTAATGTGGTCATTGCTGGGAGAGAATGTGATGATTTCTTTTTCTTATCCATAGTTTCTAATCTTTTCAAAATAAACATGCATTAGCTGTATACTAAAAACAATTTTTTTTTTTTTTTTTTTTTTTTTTGAGACGGAGTCTCGCTCTGTCGCCCGGGCTGGAGTGCAATGGCCGGATCTCAGCTCACTTCAGCTCACTGCAAGCTCCGCCTCCCGGTTTCCCGCCATTCTCCTGCCTCAGCCTCCCGAGTAGCTGGGACTACAGGCGCCCGCCACCTCGCCTGGCTAGTTTTTTGTATTCTTTAGTAGAGATGGGATTTCACCGTGTTAGCCAGGATGGTCTCGATCTCCTGACCTTGTGATTCGCCCATCTCGGCCTCCCAAATAAAAACAATTTTAAAAATAAAAGAAGTTCAGGGTCTGCTCTGAGATCATGCTGGAACCTCCTTGTCCAGCTGGGCAGCTGCCAGGACAGTGCCCCGCCCGGTGCTGGAGCTCTGCTTACAGGGGTAGGGAGAAGGCCAGGTGCTGTGAGACATCCCCCACACTGCAGCCAGAGCACCTGCAGCACCGGCTCCCATCCGCACTCCGGCCCCTCTCCTCCAGCAAATGGGGCGTGAGGTCCAGGCCCTTTGTGCCAGACCTTCTCACAGGCACTGCAGGTGTTCACTGGGTGACCACACACCCAGGGCTGCCCCATGCCAGCCACCGCTCCAGGCACACACTCAGCCCACAGCCCGGCAGGGCGTACATGCGCGAGTGTGTATGCTGGTAGGTCAGGCAACAGACGGAGAAATAAACAAGAAAAGAGACAGGGTCCAGCACTATGCAGAGAAGCGTAATGGAACCATGGGACGCAGGCTACTGCACACTTCGCCTTCAAGGGCCACGAGTGGTACGTCTGAAATGGGGTGGGTCTGTGCAGAATGCACACTGGACTTTGAATATTTATGAAGAACAAAAGAATGTAAACTACTCTTTTATAATTTTTATATTGATTCTAGGTTCAAATGATAGTATTTTGGATGTGCTGAGGTAAATAGGTTATTAAAACTAATGACACCTGCCTCTTTCTTTGTTTTTACGTTTCCATGTGGCTGGTGACACATTCCTTCTGGACAACACTGTTCTAGGTATAAATCCTGCCTCCCTCCTCCACCTGCTCCACGCCAGGGTCTGCTGGCAGCACTGACCAGTGCTTCCCTCCCCTGGACCCTCTGTGCACACAGAAGGCACTGGAAGGCTCCCCCAGGCAGGAAGGGCTGTGTGCGCAGTGGCAAAATTCATCAACACCTGCTCCCGGGCACAGCAGACAGCACACAGAGGTCTGCTTAAAAGCTACTCAAGTCAGAAGTTTACAAATTGCCAACATGCAAAGATGAATAAATTAATCACGATGGGGCTAAAAGGCCCATTTGCCTACTCTTGTTATTTTCTTCCCCTAACCGAGAAAGATGAAACAGGACTCACCACAGTGACATGCAAGGCGGGAAACAGGGTTAAGTGCTTTAATTTGCTTTTCCACAGCCTCCTGACACTCCGCATGTGTAGCCTGGTGAGAAACCCTAACCATTGGAGGTGCTGCGGAGTGCCTGGCTGTCTGCAGCGGGGAGGCCCTGGTGCCACCTGGGGAGACCACTGAGGACCCTGGGGTCTGGGGGACAGGGCAGCAAACATGAGGTTTCCCAGCAGGCCGGCCCTCGGGCACTTCTCTCAACCCCTCCGTCTTTTAGGTGAGGAAACGAGCAGACAGGCTGGGCTACTTGTCCCAGGAGGCATGCAGCAAGCCCGGCACTCTTGTGGCACCCACACTGCAATCCCATTCCCCATATCGCTGTGGGGGGCACCGGAGCAGGCTAGATCCCTGCTCTAGAACCCAGCAGGCTAGAGCTGACTCTCCCCACACTGTCCCTGGAGGACGAGTCCCTGGTCTAAGAGATGGTGACAGCAAGGGGAGTCACCCCCAGGCTAGAGGGGCAGCAATACCCGTGCTGGTGCAAAGGGCTCTAGGAACTTGGGCAATGACACCCATGCTGGTGCAAAGAGTTCCAGGAACTCGCCCTGTTGTTTCGTGCTTATCATGACCACTGCCCTCTATCTGCAGGAGTTGCAGGCACCTCCTGGGAGGTGACGGAGGAGCCCCTCGCAGGTGCCATGAGGGCTGAAGGGTTCTGCGCACCCCCTGGAGCGGGACAGGCAAACATAAGTCGCTCCTCTACCCCTGCCACATCCTCCTCACCACGGGGCCCTGGCAAGCACAAGCCCTGGCAACCACCGGGGATGACAGCCACACCTCACAGAGCAGGAGGAGGCCAGGAGGGCTGAGGCCAGAACCAGAACAAAGGCCCTGCCGCACCTGGACTCCGCCCCCTGCCCTCCAAAGAGGCTGGACTGAGCACTGGATGGGCCCCTCTCGGTCTCACTGACCCCTCGCTGTCACTCCCACTCCTGATCTGACAACAGTCTCCGTGGACCACACACTACAGTGGTCAAGGGTCACTGTTCCTACCCAAACCCACGGGCCTTTCAGCAGACAGCGGGACATCTGTATTCCTCCTGCGCAGGGGCTGCAGAATGTGAATCCATATTCAACACCAAGTATCCGCTCCCATGAAGTACACGTGTAGATGAATGAACGGGACCAGCTGAGATGAAATCATGCTGAAAAGGCCGTTGCTGCCAGCGCTGCCAGCCGAGGGACCGGTTGTGCCTGGTCCACTTCAAGTGCCTGAATGAGGCCATTTCCTTCCTCTCGGGTCTCCATTTGGGTTCCTGACTCGACACTGACATTCAGCCTTAGGAAACAGGCCCAGGAACCCTCTGTGGCGAGGGACCGCCAGCCTCCGCAGCAAGGGCAGCGGAGACCCAACACACAGGCCATGCCAAGGCACAGGCAGTCCCATGCCCCAGGCAGGCTGGGACCCCCGCCGAAAAACCTCCTGGGAGGAGCTCACCCTGACACTCCCCAGGTCCTGCCTGTCCCTCACACTCAGGTGACCAGGGGCTGCCCTGGACATGCATAAGTGACAAGTGCCTCCAAATCAGTTCCCTAACAAGACCCGCTGAGAGTACACTGGGCTTGTCAAACAGGACTTCAAGCTGGTGACCGAGGCCATAGTGGCCCATGTCTAAAGAGCTGGCAGAGTGTGTGGCTTTTCCTGTACAAATGAGAACGGCCTGCGGGGAGGGGCTCCTGCTCCAGTGCACACCCTCCGCGACACGCAGCTTCATGTGGCTGGGCCAGCTTTGCCTCACCCTTGGCGCAGCCCACGGAGGCCTCGGGGTCATCTGAAGCCGGCTGAGATCTCCACACAGCAGCGTCAGAGACACAGGGCTCAGCTCTGTTACTTGGCGCTGTGATGGCTGCTTCGTATAAGGATAAGCATGGGCCTTGGAGATACTCCCACGGGAAAGAAGTAAGGCCATCTTCACAAGGTGGCCGTGGGCTGCTGACAGCCAAAGGATGAACTTGGCGCTGATGTGTGCGGACATCCAGGGAAAGGGGACCCACTGGGTTCTTGGTGTCCTGGTGCTCATGATCCTTACTCAGCGGTGCAAGTATGTGCGTGAGGAAATGACCCCATGGTGCAGGTGTCATGACTGGTACAACGGTGAGGCTGCCCTCAGAGCTGGGTGGCTTGAGATCCAGATGCCAGGAGCCCCGGCTGCATGCACGCACTGGTAGCACTGGGAGCACTATGCTGTGCCCACCCCTCAGAGGCAGTGCCCGTCCCAGGCTCCTGCACGGAGGCCTGTGCTTTCCTTGCTCTCCCCCCACTGCCCTTCCCTCCTACCCTCTGACCTCTCCTGGTTGTTCAGGCTCCTACAGCGACCATGGCTGTCCCTTTCCCATTGCAACCTCACTTGTCTGCCTTCTGTGTAACTCCAGGTCACCTTTCAAGATTCTGGGAGGACGGAACCGCACACACCGACCATAGCACCTTTAGATGCACCTGTGCTCCAGGGGGCGCTGCCTGTCTCAACGCTGCAACCAGAGACCTTTGGTTTCAGCCTCCTAAGAACGGCATTTAACGGTTCAGAGACTAATGTGAGCAGGAATTATGGGGAGAGGGCAAGCAAGACAAACGGGGTCCCCAGAGAGGATGAGAATGAGTGCAGGCGTGGGGAGGGGACCCGTGGTCTCCGCCCTGGATGCCAGAGAAAGAGGGGCTGCTTGCTCAGGGTGGGCCTCCCAAGCCTCCGATGGCCATGGTCCTCCTGTCCCTCTGTCTGGGTGGGGCAGCCGGGGGTGGGGGAGTGGGGGTGGCGCTTGTTGTAAAAGGAACCACAGGGGAGGCGAACCTGCTCACCCTGGCCACTGGCACGCCTGCCTGGTCAGTGCCCACCCGGCCCAGGCCCAGCTCTGCCTGCCCCATCTCCTTTGGTCTCCAGGGCAAAAGGGTATTTCTAGGGAGCAGGGTTCCCGCCTGAGGTGGGGTTTGCAGGTTGGGTGTGGGCATGGTGTAGTCTGTGATTCTGAAACTTTCAGACACATGGTGTGCACTTTAAATCCTGCTGGAGGAGGGCCTACATATCTCGAGTGGAGGGCCTACATATCAAGACCATGAGGAAGTCCTTGAACCAGGTCCTACTCCCACGACTCTCCCCACACTGGGTCCGCGGTCCCACTCCTGCGATGACTCTCCCCGCACCGGGTCCGCGGTCCCACCCCCGCGCCTCTCCCCGCACCAGGTCCGCGGTCCCACTCCCCCGACTCTGCCTGGAGGATAATCTCGAGGCTTGGGGGAAGGTGAATGCAGAAAGGTGCTCATGTGTGCACTGTTGTTCACAGACAAAGGAAGAAAGAAAGCCTCGAAGCTGCCCAGGCCAATGGCTACATGCCCCTGGGCTATGCAGGAGGCTTGGTCAAGGGTGCCGGAGAAGTGAAAGTCGTCTCTCCCCTCACACCACACGCCAGGGCAACTCCACGGGGGCCTCAGTCAATGCCACGTGGACCTGAGATTGGACATGCAAAGTGAAAACATGAGAGCACCAGGTGACACGTGCTGAGTCCTTCACCCTCAGAGGCGGGAAAGCCTTGCGAACTATGACTCCCGGTCCGGGAGGAATACAAGGCGGATAAGTTCAATACACAAAACCTCAAAACAAAAAACAAACCCTTCGAATGAAAACTAATACATGGTATCTCTCATATATTTATATATACATAAAGGCAACAGAAAAAAAAAAGGAAGAAACACTTGTCATTTTTATCAGAAAGGAGGAAATGCTGGCATTAGTATGGAAAAAGACAAAAAGATCAAAATCCTTAAAGCAATGGGCAAAATACAGGAACAGAAGAGGTGTCCAGAGCGAGGAGGCCCTGCGATCCTTACACAATGCAAAGATGCTCAGCGGTGCCACAAGGCAGGGTTTGCTGCCACCCTGAAAAACGCAAAAGCGCCAGCAGCCCACTCTGGGGCTGGCTCAGTCATCCCCAGGGACATCTGGGGAACAGCTGAGGATGCTCGAAGAGCCTGTGGGTATTCGCGGACGTTAGAGAGCCCAAGCTCACACTGTGGGGTCCACAAGCCCACGGCACACACTTGCGCAGAACGGCTTTCCCAGGAGCCGCCTGGCTGCCTCTGTCACTCATTTCCAGGTGTGTACCCAAGACGAGACACTCAGCCCCTTGCTCCAGGTCACTCGTGCAAACACAGCAAATGCTACCAGCTGTCAAAGCTAGGTGGTTGTCCCGGAATGATGCTTTCTGCCTCTCTGTATTTTAAACTTTTTCATAGTAAAAGGTGAGGGGGAAAATAGGCCAACTCTGCTAGTGTGTGGAAGGCAATTTTGGTCTATTCATGTAATGAGATGTTTATTTATTTAGCAGTTAAAAAATATGTGGTTGAAAAAACATAACGATGCTGGCAACTCCTGTGAGTGTAGAGGTTGCTGAGGGGCAGAGGGTGGCAGCCAGGTGGGAAGCCCAGTGCCCCCTATACCAAGAGACGCACGGCAGCAGGTTGGGCAGGAGATGGACTGTCCCCCACAGCTGCCGGCCTCGGAGGGAAACAGCTGTCCTCCAGTTCTCGTCTTTCAATTTCTGTTTTCCATTTTTTTTTTCATAAGGGCATGTATTGAAAACATGATTTCAATTTCTAAAAGACAATCCAGGCACCGTCTCCTTCCAGAGGTTTCTCCTGGCAGTGTTCCCTCCCTAGCAGGGCCAGACACACCTCCATGGTCACCTGGTGTCCCCAAGGCCAGCTGGGAGGCGGGGCCTGACTAGCATGTGCTGTGGCAGGTGGGTCGACCCCTTCTTTCCAGGACCCTGGAAACCTCAGGTTTTCTAGAACCGAGAAAGGCCCAGCGAGCAGCCGAGGCCCCCCTGGGTCCCTCCTAAACCGCAGGAGAGTGTGAAGACTGGCTAGGAGGCTCCTGGGGCTTGCTGGGCCCCACAGTGAATGCAGGTCATGAAGGGGAGGGTCGGCGGGGAGGCCATGGGGTGCCAGGGACTGCCCTGCCTGGGATCTCCTGCCCATTTTTATGATTTTCCCATGGGATACATCTTCCCTTTGCCATCTCAGTCCCCATGGCTTGGTCATGTCAGGGGTAGGGACACTTAAAAATTAGTGAGACAACAGGTCAACGTGTAAATGATTCAAAGATTCAGATTTCAGACATTTGAAATAATGAGTCACAGCACGGCTCCAGTGAAGACCCCTGCATTTTCATAGTCAATCCAGCATGTAGTCCCAGGGGAGGTAGAGAGGACTGGGCGGGGGAGGCACAGGCCTGGGAGACCTCCCACTGCCCCGGGACCCAGGTGTCCACGTGGCCTGCAGGACGCCCTGGCCCTGTGCTTGGGGCTGCAGCCACATCAGCTCCCATTGACCAGGACCAGGACGTTCCCTTCTCCCAGGCAGGTAGGATGAAGGGCCCACGTGATTCCAGGAGGACGGCAGGGCCTGGCCCTGGATCTCCAGTGAGTGGCAAGGGAGGGCCCCTCACACAGAACCCGAGAACCCTGCCGGGCACCCACCCTGTATCCTGACCACGTGCTCCAGTTCTGCCCCACACTGGCTCCTTGGTCAGGCAGTGTGCACATCCTGTCCACACCCTACTCCCAGCACTGAGTGTCTGTGCGGAAAGCACAACCCAGGCTGTGTGAAGGGGAAGAACGGCGGGGAAACCCAGCAAGGGGTTGGGCAGCCTGGCCTCCCTTGCCCTTCCCCGCCCTGTATGCTGAGTGCATGCGAGTCCTGTGTGTGTGGTGTGTGACACACGCATGTGTGTATATGGTGTGCAGTGTGTGTGAGTCATCTGTATGGTTTGTATGTGTGTTGTGTACTTTTGTGGTGTGTATGTGACACGTGTGTGGCATGTGTGTGTGGTGTGGAGGGTGTGTATATGTATGGTGAGTGTACTATGTGATGTGTCTGTGGTGTGTGGTGCGTGTGTGTGTGTGTACTGTATATACATGGTAAGTGGTGTGTGTGTAGTGTTTGTGTAGCCTGCATGTGTATATGTGGTGTGTGGCGCACGGTGTGTCTATGTGTATGTGTGGTGTGCAGTGTGTGTATACATGGTGAGTGTGTGGTGTGTGTGTGTGGTATGTGTGTGTAGTGCCTGTGCGTATACATGGTGTGTGGTATGTGTGGGTAATGTGAGTATACATGGTGTGTGTGCTGTGTGTATAAACATGTGTGTGTGGTGTTTGTGTATGTGTTGACTGCGTGTATACATGCTGTGTGTTTGTATGGTGTCTGTGTATACATGGTGGGAGTGTGGTGTGTGTGGAGTGTGTGTGTGGTGTCTGTGTGTATACATGAGTGTGTGTGCTGTGTGTGAATACATGGTGTTGTGTGTGTGTACATGAGTGTGTGTATACATGGTCTGTGTGGTGTATGTGTGGGGCATGTGTGTATACATGGTGTGTATTGTCTGTGTGTATACATGGTGTGTTTTGTGTGTGGTGTCTGTGTGTATACGTGGTGTGTGTGGTGTGTGTGTGTATATGGTGTGTGTTGTGTATGTATTTGTATACATGGTGTGTGTGGTATGTGTGTATAAATGGTGTGTGTTGTGTATGTATTTGTATACATGGTGTGTGTGATGTGTGTACATGATAACTGTGTTGTGTGTATGTATACATGGTGAGTGTGTAAGTGTTGTCTGTGTGTATACATGGCGTGTGTTGTGCATCTGTGTGTGTGGTATCTGTGTATACATGGTGTATGTATACATGGTGAGTGCGTGTGATGTGTATTTATGTGGTAACCGTGGTGTGTGTGTGTGTGTGTGTGTGTGTGTGTGTGGCCTGGCGAGGGGGCCCGCACCTGCCTTGCCTCCTTTCTGGACGCAGGTCCTGCCCTGGCTGGTGGCTGCAGGGCCCTGTGCAGGTGCTCCTGGCTGAGGCAGGAGGGTGACACCAGTGGTGCTATCTTCCTGGCATGTAAGGCTCCACTGCCCTGTTCCTTCCACAGGACAGGCCACCTGGCCGAGGAAACCAGAGCCGTGTGGCGTGTCCTTCGCAGGGGGTCCCCAGCAGGACGCAGCAGAGGCCCCATGCTGGGTCCAGCAGCTGAGCTCCCGGCCCTTCTCCCACACACAGGGCTGGGAGGGAGGGTACGGCCTGCCCATGGGGCTGTGCAGAGGGTGGTCTGTGATCCACGTGTGAAGAACCTGTCGGGGCTGGGCAGCCTAGAGCCTATTTTACAGATGGGGGGGGCGCTGCTGCTGACCCAGGGCTGCCGCCTCTCTCTGCCCTCACTGCCTCTCCTCTCCCCTTTCTTCCTATTTTGTGTTCCTAAGAAGAAGGGCTCCGCTCTCACCCAACACGAATGAGAGTGCTAAACAACCCTTCCTTTACAAACTCCTCTACCTGGGACTTTCTTAAGCACTTTGTTGTTGCAGCTCTCAATGGGCTTAAGCGTCTGGGTCACACAGATCTGATTCTGCTAAGTTTCCAGGATGTCAACCACAGAAGCATGCAAACACTGAGCGCTGGTCGAGGCCACACTGGACACCAGGTCAGGGTTAGGCTGGGTGCAGAACCTCCCCGAGCCAGAGCCTCAGCCTGACTCCCGGAGCTGCGGTGTCCTGGGAAGGCCGTGGTGCTGGGTGAGACGCAGCCTCACAGATGTGGAGGTAGGGTGCAGGGATGGATGGAGAGGAAGCCGAGGCACACCTGCCGGCTGGAGGGTGATGGGCAGCGCAGGGAAGACCCAGTTAAGAGCCGCGGCACCCATCCAGCCACCAAGCACCTGCCTAGAGTCCCCCAGTTACCCCTGCCTCACACCCAGCATGACATGGGGAACCGGTGTCTCAGTAAAGAAAGAATGAGGACTTGGAGGGCGTGTGACTTGTAGAGATGCCCCCAACTAACAGCTGGGCCTCCAGACAGATCTCCACTGTCCCGCACCACCGTCTGGGCACTGGCCCTACCCAGCCCTCGGGAAGGGAGGGTGAGGCTGGGAGCTGAGCCACACCGCCTCACCAGCAGACTCGGAGCGAGGGTCAGCGAGCTGTGGAACCAGAACCAGAAAGGGCAACACACGGCCACACAGGGCTCACGACAGCTTTGAAGTGGGGAGCCGTGGGACGCACACGTGGGAAGGGCCGCCACAGCGCACCTGCCATCCTGCGAGGCCAGGCACAGAATGGGTAAGCAACGTGGGAGAACCACATCCTGGCCCATGCAGCAGCAAGGACACCTACAGCAGGCCCCTGCCATAGCTTCAGTTCATCTAGGTGGACACGTGCACACACCACACACACACAAGTTTCAAGCCGCCAAATAATCAGAAGATCATGTGTGTGGTGTCAGAGTCTGCAGTCACGAACTTGAATCACGAACCCCAAAAAGAGATCAGAAAAGTGGCTGAGAGGTGCAGAACAGCGCAGCTCCGTCCCGCGGGGCTTCCACACGCCCGGAGTGGTTTCTCTCTCCAGTTGGGAGGAGCTGCAGACCACAGCACTTGTGCCACGGTTATGCCACGTGCTGCTCTCCCAGGTGCTGAAATAATTCACGCAGCAGTGCTGCAAGGAGACAAATCGCCCCACAGGAGGCGCCCGGCACCCCGAGACGGCCGCTCTGCATCCTGCATCGCCTGCACGCAGGGGGCACCCAGTGCCTGGCCACTGCGCCTCCACAGGACCCAGTGCTAACATCTGCCCCTCTGGCTAGGGATGGTACCGGGTGCAGCCCACACTGATGCACAAGCAGCTGGTGCCCTGGAAGCCTCCAAGGTTCACAGGACTTAAGACCATGGGGTTGTGTCCAGGACGACGGGAAGGAGAGGGCAGATGACTGCAGCACACAGACCCGGCTGAGCATCGGGTGGCTGGTGCGGGCAGCAGTGGCTCCCAGATAGCAGCTGGGGGGCCAGAAAAGGGGAGGGCTGCTGGGTGTCCAGGCAGGCAAGTGCACTCACACGGATCCATTGAGTGACAGTGCAACCCAGCCCAGCATAGGGGACTGTGCTGTGAGGGGAGAGAGGGACACCCCCCAGGACAGGACAGGAGGAAGGCAGGGAGGGGAGTTCTGACAGCCTCAAGCCCACCCTCACCTCCCCAACTGCCCCAGGTCCCTCCTCTGGTCGCCTCAAAGAGGCTGCCATCCTGGTGTTCACTCCAGCCAGCCTCAAGCTACGCATGGATCTGACAACTGTGAGGTGTCCTCCATACCCGCCATGTCCGAGGGAGAAGAGAGCTGCTCAAGAAGCCTAGTGACAGCTCAGGGTCAAGCAGCCAGTCCATGGCAGGGTTGCCGCCTCCCCCACCAGCAGGGCTGCCCTCCTGAGCCGCTGGACCTGACCACTATATAACCCTGTCTCTCAGAGAGGGTTACAGGGACTGTCCCCACTAAATGTGTCCCTACTTGGCCCTAAAACTTAGAATGACATCTTCATGTGGAAGCCAGGAGCCTGGTCTGCTGTCGGATAGTCTAGGCTCTGACTGGTCCCAGCCCAGACACTACCTGTCACCTTCCACACAGCCTCTGAAACCGCACGCCGAGTGTGCGCGTGGGGTATGGGTTTTCTGTGGGCGGTCAACACTGACCAGCTTCTCCAAGAGATAAGCAGCCCTGGCTTCGGCCATCTGGGAGGACAGGAAACTCCATCTGGGGAGGGGGCTCGCCAGCAGGGGGAGGGGCTAAGTGATAAATCCAGTGTCACACGTAACACGACGCTGGGTGCACTCTATAGACGTAGGAGGGCCATAGAGGTCCTGGTAGGAAAATTGCCTGTGAAAAGTTCATCCTTTTTTGCCTTATTTTTAACCTTTTTATCACACTCAATGCCCTTTTAACTAGAAGATCAAAGAATACAGAATACCACCTGATACACAGAAGACAAGAAGGTAGCTCTGCACAGAAAGGTCATGCTGCGCCTGTCCGCACCACTGCCCCTGAGGGTGGGCACTGAGGTGGGGGTCTGTGCCGGCCCCAGCCCATCCTTTGTCTTGTGAACGCAGGAGCCCGCGGGAGAATGGCCGTGGTGACCGAAAAGAGGGGCTTCCTTTGCTGGTGTGTGCAGGGATGGGGTCTGCACTGGCCCCAGCCCATCCTTTGTCTTGTGAACGCAGGAGCCCACGGGAGAATGGCCGTGGTGTGGGGAAGAGGGGCTTCCTTTGCTGACGTGAGCAGGGTGCTGCGATGTCAAGTGTCATGTGTCCTCACCGGCCCTAATGCCTTTGAGTTGTGTCAGTGACAATGCCACCATTTGCCCAATGTGGTTGCTGGTCCACAGTGGCCGGGAATCCCCAGGGCGGCTCCTGCCTCTCTCCCTCTCTCCCCCTCCCAGACCATCCTGGGAGCCCGGAGTACAGGCTCTGACAGCTGATTTCTTTGACAATCCAGTTACTAGTTTGAAAATCTTGTCAAGTTCTGGACCAAACCAGGGCTAAAAATAGAAAGACAGTGACAGCCAGCCGGGACAGGGTGGCAGCTGCTGGAGCTGGCCAGCCCGCCGGGAGGACAGCCCTGGGAAGGTGACACCTCAATACATCCACCTTGTGAGGTGTCTCTCATGGCACAGGGATGTATACTGTGCTAGTAAGTCATTTCAGTTTTTCTTTTTTCCAAAAAAGGAATTCTAAAGAGAAAAGCACCTTTCAGTGCTGAAAACATGGGCTCGGCACGGAGCATCCCCATCACACTGCCCTTCCATTTCATCCCTGGGCACACGGCTGAGACTTCTGATCAACACACAGAGGACACTGCACATCCTGGCACAGCCCTTCATCTGTTTCAATCCGTGAAGACTTCCTACCTTGTGGTATTTGGGGCCAAGATGCTGTGGCCACATTATCCCTGGAGGCACCACTCAGGAAACGCCTAGCGGGCAGCAGGGAAGGACGCCCACTTCTAGAGGCGGCACCCTTGGTCAGGTGCCTATCTCCAGGGCAGCAGAGAGGCTCTTCCCACAGCAATCCCGAGTGAAAACGCCAGAGGAAAAGGCCGGGTTTGTCAGGCGGCTTCTGCTCCTAAAGCAGAAATCATGAGGAGTGGGCCGCTGAGAGTGGGGAGGGGAAGAGCGGCCGCGTGGGCTGTGTTTCTGGCATCCCGGACCTTGGGCATGGGTCCCAGAGCAGCCGCCATCACTCCCTGCCTAACAGGGCTGCAGTCTGAAGTCAGACAGCTCTGGGCACACTGCCTGCTAAAGGCAACCGCTACCGGCTCCAGGGTAGGCTGACAGGACAGGCACCACTGGGGTCCCCCACCTTCCTGAGGGCTTTGGGGAGCAGCCTGGCACCCTGTTGGGTTTGGGGCTGGGAGAGACAGTGTCTGCACATTGCCAGGCCCATACTAGGGCCTAAGGTTTAACGAAGGGGGAAAGCTGTGGTCAAAGAGTCATAATTTCAGAGGTGGGGCATTTCCAGGCCATGACAGTGTCCTGCGTGTGACAAGTAAAGGCTGCAGCTATGGTCAGTCGAGATGAAACCAAGACAAACGTCAAGACACAGAGCTCAGAGGATGAGGCAGGTCACTCATGGCCCAGAATCACTCAGCACGTGGCAGGACCACACCAGGACACTAGGAACAGCTCTCAAAAGCGCAGAGTGTGAGGAGGTAGGCTGGAGGTGGGGATGACAGGGGCACAGGGGACTGCCGTGTTCCGGGGACCTGTCTGTTCCTCAATAAGAGTGGGGAGAAGTCACGGCCCGGAGGCAGTGCTGGGGGCCCAGGAGGCCCCAGAGCTCCTCTGCTCCCGCCAGCCACACACCCTCTTCCCGGCCCTTCTCATCCACTCGCAGTCACAGCTACCCACATCTCCTCCTACTCTCTGCCCACCCTCCCATGCCCAAGGGTGACTTCTGCCGACCTTCAGACCCATAGGCCAGTCCAGTGTCCCTGGACCTCCCACAGGCTCTGTCCACTCCCCGCCTCCACACAGGACTCATCGTCGCCCCTGTCAAGCTGCCTTTGCCCTTGTGGGTCTTACCTTGATCTCTGGCGACAGCACTTGGCCAGTCACCCGATAAACAAATGCAGACATTGTCCCCAGTTTCTTTCTCCTTCTTCTCTGACCTTGCCCTGTGCCCCTGCCCCCCGCCATTTCAATCTATCACCATACCCTGTGGGTTCTAGGCACACCTCCTAGATGCCCTGCAAACGCACCTGCTTCCTGGCTCACTCCTGGGGGGTGGTATCTGTCATCTCTCGCTTGGATGATGGCCACAGCTCCTCCCTTTTCCCTTGCCCGTCCACCTGCATGACCACCTCCCTACCTTTCCCCCTAGAACCCACCACCCCCAGGCAGACTGGGCCCCCTTCTCTCACGCATTCTGCCTACAGGCTCTCCTGGCCGCTGGGTCACCACCTATGCTGTCTCCTCTGCCTGGAGCACCATGGCAGGGGCTGCCAAGCACCACTCGACAGCCATTCAGCCACTCTCTCCCTGTCTTTAGGAACAGAACTTTAATTTTCTTCACGGAGACACGAGCCTTGCTAAAATACTGCATTTCCTGGGCTCCCTTGAAGTCAGATATGGCCACATGACTGAGTTCATGCACGTGAGGTGCATTTGGAAGTAGTGGGCGGAATTCAGGAAAAGCTTATAGAGGTAGCTGTCTTGGCAGGGAAAGGTGCCTTTTATCCTGCTGCTGCCAGGCTGGACTATGGATGTGATGGCTGGAGTTTCAGCAGCCATCTCAGGCCACGAGGTGCCTCTGAGAATGGAAGCCACAGACAGCAGAAAAGAAAGACAGGAAACTGGGTTTCTGAAAGCACTGAGGTTGCCGTTCCAGCCTGGAACTGCCTACCTCAGACCTCCTTTAGTATCAGAATGAAATAGGCTGTGATTTTTTTTCTTCTTGTCCTATTCAGTCAATCCTACTTCCAATTAGCCTGAGTGCTTTTCTCCCACAGCTCTCAGGGTGTCTTGCTTCCAGCAAGCTTCCTGTGACCCACCCTGGCATCCTACGTCTCCCCTGAAGGGTCAGAGACATCTGGACCCCGTCCCTGTTCTGCTGTGCAGCTGCAGCCAATGCTGTCTGTCAGAGGCCCCATGCCCTGGCCTGTAAAATGGGAAAATGCCACCTTTCTCATCACGAGAGTTAAATGAGATGATACATATAAATGGGCCAAGCACATTCAGTAAATACTAGTTCCATCTCATAAGCAAGGAGAGCCACCAAGAGTGGCCATTAAGTGTGGCTTTGGGACTCAAAAGCAACAGAGAGCGCTACTGCGAGAGCCTCATCAGGACCAGCTATGTGGGGGGTCGTGGCCAGCCAGAAACTCTCTCGTGAATGTGCCCATGGGCTGAGGGGTCATCATCCCATGGAAGGGGGGAGCAGCTGAGATGCCATGACTGGCCACCGATGCCCGCCAGCCAGAAGCAGAGGAGGAACCCACCTCGGCCCGGGACCCTGAGCTTGCGCTGATCCAGCACGGTGCCCTCAGGGCCCAGGGTGGGGTCCCTGTGGGAGGCTGCGGTGGTTTCTCACCCAGGAAAGGGGAATCTGCCGCGCTGACCCAGTCTGGATTGTGAACCCACTGTT
This sequence comes from Rhinopithecus roxellana, assembly GCF_007565055.1. Taxonomy (NCBI): domain Eukaryota; kingdom Metazoa; phylum Chordata; class Mammalia; order Primates; family Cercopithecidae; genus Rhinopithecus; species Rhinopithecus roxellana. The sequence continues at coordinate 27,704,991 of NC_044561.1, forward strand.
TTGAACAAATGACTGAGAGATAACCTCATACTGGTCAACTCAACCCGAGGACAAAGAGGTCTGCTTCCCAACATTAGTGACAATTTATCTCAGAGCACTTAGCCAGGAAGAAACAGGTCTTCGGAATAAAAAGAGAACCATGGAGCCCTAGGACCGGGTTCTAGTCAGATCCACGCAGGAGAGTGGGTGAGGTCCAGGCAGGCAGACAGCCCAGAGGAACCCTCACATGGGCTGCCACCAGCAGAGTAAGGCCTGGACCACAGCCGCACACACTCCTATGCACACGGCCCTCTGCAGTGGGCCTTCCTATCTTCGGGAGCTGAGACCCCAGAGGTGACACTGCTGGTCCCATAGCTTGAAAAGTGCAGGTCACTAGGCCGCACTGCCACGTCCACACCGTGAAGGGGTCTGCCCCTGGGTGACGCTGCTCCCTCCCGACAGGCCGGCATGGTGGCTGTATGCCCTCCGTTCCCCCAGGGGTCTTCTTCAACCCCAGGGTGGACACAGGGCTGCCAGAAGAGTAAGGTCACTGGTGACCACACAGGTCTGAAAGACCTTCAGGAGAACTGACTCATGGGACCTCCCCGAGCCCCACTGGAAGAAGCCCTGGCTCAGCAGCCAGCACAGCCCAGCACTCAGGACCCCCGGGGAGGCCCCCTGGAGAGGGGCCACGAGGGAGCCCAGGTACCAGAGCTTCTCCCAGCCATGGACCAAGCCTCCAAGACTGCCTTTAAACATGTGGCAATATTGACTTTCAACAAGTTGATTTCATAGATTCACTAGCAAAATGATCTTTTTCCTCGTAATATACATTGTGAAAATTATTCAATTTCCCGAGTTGTTCAAGTCTGCGTTGTCACATTGATTTTTCTGCTGCCTGGGAGGGCAGGAGGAAGGCATGCAGTGGGGCTGCGATCTGGAAAGGTCAGTTCTGCCTGAGTGCGCCAGGAAGCTGCTGGCCTGCCTCACCAGGGAAGGTGGAGAGTACATGGGTGTGCGCCGAGTGTCACACAGAACCCCACACCACGCAGTGTTTAAAAGTGTGTTCAGATCAATCGCCTGGTGAGGCTCTGGGCCCGCACAGCCGGGCTCGCAGGAATCTGCGCGAATCCAGCAGGCCCGGGTCCCTTTCCTTTAAGCGGAGCAGGTTGCTCCCCACACTGCTCACATGCCCCTCAGAGGCCGAGGGGCCACAGCAGATCCCACGTCCTCTCTTGAGACCCACGGCCCCAGCATCACGCAGGAAGAGCAAGGCCGCTGGTTACGCCAGGTGCCTCAGGCAGAAGCACAAGGCCTCTGTGCCAGCCACACAGCCACATGCACGCCACGTGAGGGCCACAGAGTTCCCATGGAAGGAAGAGAATGGCACCATCGCTCAGCAGGGGGGGTGGGGGCGGAGGCTGGTCTCCAGCTATCTGGTCCCAAGGGAGGGTCACACAAACGGGAGCCCTGTGGGTGCAGGGGATGATGCTGGGGGTGGGAGTGGGGCACCTGGTGACGCACAGAGAAGGGCCTGGCTCAGAAGGGAGCTGGCGAGATTGCATACTGATCTTGAGCTGGCGCTGCAGCTCCCCAGCCCGTGCCAGGCTCTTATGGAGCCGTGGCACACGTGCTTGTGGCCCATAGGTAGGCAAGTCAATGAGCAGTCAGCTTGGCGAGAAGGCCCAGGCACCCACATGCAGAGGCGGCTCAGCAGAAGCACCATGGCACAGGGACTCCTGTGCCACCCAGCAAGCCCAGCCACCCAGACCGCCTCAGGTGCTCTGGATGGAAGTGGGATGTCCCCGGAGCAGAGATGGAAGCGCACACGGTGAGTCTTAGGTCACGTGTTTACTGACTTTTGAGTGTCCAAAAGATGAACTCGGGGCCTGAGAGGCAGGCTCAAAGCTGCCTGGAGCCCTCGCCACTCCACTGTGAGTGCAGCCAGGAGGGCCGCCCGCTCCCCAGTGCCCTCCAAATCTGACTCGTGTTTGGTGATATTTGTTTCCCGCTCTGCCTGAATGGGTGTGGCAGTGCCCAGGACCGTGGCTGCCACTGATCTCAGGGACGTTTACAGCACACCAGTGACTGTGCCCCGTGCCTCATGAGGCTCTTCCTTACCCTTTCCTCATGGACTCTAACAGGCTTGGAGGAACATAGTCCACCCATTTTATAGACAAGAACAGTGAGACCAGAGAGGCTAATCTCGGCCCGTGGCCCATCTGCTCCTGGTGCACAGGCCCCGCCCCACTGCCCCTGAGGAGTCAGTGCTATAGGGTTTGGTTTCTGTTATGGGAGAGGAGGCCTCTCCTCTCTGAAGGGGCTCATCGGAGGCTCTGGAGGGGATTCATACCCCAGAGAGACCAGAGATGAGGGCTGGGCCAAAGGGCCCGAGGCCTCCCATTAAGTTGGAAGTGACAATCACCCCAGTCCACAATGAGTAAGTCACGTCATCAGGAAACCTTCCCAGGAGGTCATCACATCCTCCAAAGAACAAGCCTCTAAAAGCCCGAGAGCCTCAGCCACCTCGGCCCCAATGCCAGCCCTCCTTCCAGAACCTTCCTCCCTGACTCTCCAGTGCGGCTACCTCCTACCGCCCTGCCGGCTCTGCCATCCTTCCAGCCTCTGTGAGCTCCGGGGGCAGGGTTGGCGGCCTCGGTCATGTCTCTTCCCCACCAGTCTTCACAAAGCTGCCCACCTGGGCAGGGAAGCGGTCCCACCACAACTCTGTCCTGCCCGCCTCCTCCAGCCTTCTCAGCAGCCAGCCTGGCCTGTGCCCGTGGGGGCGGCACGCTGTGTACACGGGAGAGCTTTTTCTTCTGAAGAACTAACAATGCAGCCAAGCCCAGGGATAAATACTGTGTGGCATTTTGCTAAACGTCTCATTAAGCTCCTATTTTTAGAAGGTTTTGAAAGCCATTTGAGGGAAATAAATGGAGGCCGCACAGGATGCCACGGAACAGATGCGAGCGTCCATTCCTGCTGCCGCTGGGCCATGAGCTCACCTCCACAGCCCAGCAGAGCCTGTCCCCCAACCACAGCGTGCCACAGACACATCTGCGGTCCAGCCCTGCCTGCAGCTCCTGAGGGGACCCCGAGCCATGTGACCCCAGTCCCAGGGGACTGGACCAGCGATGGGCACCAATCACTCAGCGGCCAGTGACAAATGCCAGCTTCCTTCCTCCACTCCCACACTTACTCTCCCTTATCTCCACCTACTCGCCCACTCACCCACACAGCCTGCATGAAGGGCCACATGGGAAGCTGTGGCTAGGTGGGAGCAGAGCCAGGAGGTGGCAAGGCTGGGTCAGGTATTCGGTCCCTGAAGCACAAGCAGGCACTGCAAGAGAAATCCCAGGTGAGGGACCCAGGAGAGGAACCCAGGGGAGAGAGGGACCCCAGGAGAGTAACCCTGGGAGAGGAACCCCGGGAGAGGGACCCAGGGGAGAGGAACCCAGCGGGGAGGGACCCCAGGAGAGGAATCCTGGAAGAAGGACCCCAGAAGAGGAACCTGGGGGAGAGAGGGACCCCAGGAGAGGAACCCCGGGAGAGGGACCCAGGGGAGAGGAACCCAGCAGAGAGGGACCCCTGGAGAGGAATCCTGGGGGAGAGAGGGACCCCGGGAGAGGAACCCGGGGGAGAGGAACCCTGGGAGAGGGACCCAGGGGAGAGGAACCCAGCGGGGAGGGACCCCAGGAGAGGAATTCTGGGAGAAGGACCCCAGGAGAGGAGCCCAAGAGAGAGGGACCCCAGGAAAGGAATCCAGGGAGGAAGGACTCCAGGGAGGGGACTCTGTTCAGACCCTCGAGACCCACCCCACTCCAGGTCTCAAGCGATTCTGAGTGGGTGTTTGTTCTCTCAACGAAGATCACCAAACTCTCTTAGGCACATCCTCCTTTTTCGGATTTCTATTTTTAAAATCCAACTGTTCTTTTCTCGTGCCATATGGTTTCTCTTCTCCGCCTCTATTTGTGTTTTTAAATCGTTCAGGTTGTTCTGGAATTCCTCGTCCGGTGGCTGCAGAGGTCCCCTGTGTTGGGAGGTGCCTCTCTGTGACAGGAGTTCCCCAGATGTTGTCACTAGGGCAGGAGCACACCTGCCGGGGGTACTTTATCCACAGGAATCCCACCTGTCCAGTAGGATGGTGGCCTCTTGGGGCTTTTTAAAAATTTATTTTGCTTCTGTTGAGATGCTTCGTTTTTCATCAGTTCAGACCAGCTTTGTTTTGTGCTTTGATTCTGGTCTCCACCCCACCCTGAGGCACCTCTGGGGTCAAAGGCCTGTGAGAGCCTCTTCCCTGGCACTGTCCTAGGAGGAAGGAGGAGGCTGGTGGGGAGTTTCCAGCCCTCCCAGGAGCAGCACAACCCCACAGATTAGAGGGCTCCAGCTTCCTACCCTTCCCTAGGCTGGGCCTCCGGCCTCTGCCCAGGACCAACACAGTCTAGCTCCCCGCTGGTTCTGAGTCCTATTCTCCCTTCTGGCCGCTGGGCACGGCTCCCTGCTGACAGTGCAGCCAGGCCACCTGTGCTCACCGCTGGGTCCGCTCCTGCCCTTAAGGACAGACCAGGAGCCCTGTGGTGGGGCTAATCCTAGCCTAGCCCTGTCCCACCACATCAGAACCACCAGAAACAGCAAATGCTCCATGTACGACCAACGTATGGATGGAAGAAGGCCAGGTGCAGCCCGGAAGGAAAGAGCAGGACGCACCTGTGCCCCAAGGCCTCTCTGAGGGCACTATGCATGACCCCTAGGTCCTCACAATGCCCCGGGAGATGGGTGCAGAGCGTGTGTTTGTTGGAGAACCACAGCCCCCCAGGTAGCCCTCTGACAGACCACCACGAGCTATATACCAGGTCGGCAGCAGGATCCACTCAAGATCAAGTCAGCAACACACACCCACTTGAGGCTTTGCACATCTATTATTAAAAGGTAACAGGAGTCACAGAAATGGTTTTTACAAGAACAAAACGCCTTTTACAGGGAGGAATATTTAATCTCTGGCATTGCCTGTGCTTGGCAACTGATTATAGCAAAAGCAGACCAACTCCGAGTTGGTTTAGTGTTGCTCCTTAGTCCTCTGCAGATGGCGGAGCCCTCCCTGTCTCCCTGTCGGCCCCAGGATGGACAGTATCCGCTGCCTGCCGAGGCCCGGCCTGGCTGGAGCCGCTGCTCCTCCCTCGCCCTTCCAGACTCAGGCTGGGTAGCCGGCCGCCTTCCTTCCCCACAGCGGCCCTTCCCTCTCACCTAACGCTGTCTTCCTACTCTCCCCAGCCCCGTCAGTGCCATCTCCGTGTAACTGCCACTCTCACGGGCCAGCTGCTGGGCTTGGTATTTTTCAAATGAACGGGTGAATTAATGAATGAATGTGTGTCATCTGAAAGGGTGGAGGCCTCCGGGTGGGCAGACAGCCTTCTCCTAGCCCCTTGACCTGTGACAGACCCGCCTCTAGAGCTAGATGACAGAGGGAACAAGGTCTGTAGGAAGACCCCCCAGCCCTGGCGTCCCATCCTCCACAGATGAGGAGACCTCCTGCGTCCCGGCAGGCAAAGCCCTCCCACTGCCCTATCAAGAGCGGGCCACCGAGTCACAGACCACGTATCAGGAAGAACCATCTCGTTGCCTGTCCTGTAACACAGTCTAAATCAATTCTTGCAGCCCAGTCTGAAAGCTAATCTAATTTGATTATCTCTGAATGATTACAGAGCGGCATCGGTGCCGGCTGCCTAGGGTGGAGATTAAGTTGTGCCATGGGTGGGGAGGACATTAGAGATAACAGTTGCCAACGCTCTCTTGGCCTGGCCCAAAGGAGCCACAGGCCTAGGCTTTCCCTCTTCGGGAATAAAGCTTATAGATTTTTTTCTAACGTCTCTTCTGCTGTCTCTTCATCAATTCTATCTAGCAACTGCAATCAAAGGCTTCAACCTGATGGCAGGATTCTGAGCTGGGGAAAGACAGAGTTCATCAGCCCTTTTAACAATTCCACTCAAGGACTAGTGTGAACGGGTTTGGAGGTTATCAGGAAAGCTAGCAGCACGAGAACGAGAGGAGCCCTGGGCGAAAGGGACAGCATGGAACAGGCCAGCAATCCAGTGCATCCCCACGCCGCAGCCCCCGGTCAACCCCTGCTTTAAGGGACAGCAGGGAACAGGTCAGCAATCTAGCACATCCCCACGCCGCAGCCCCCGTTCAACCCGTTTTAAGGGATAGCACGGAGCAGGCCAGCAATCCAGTACATCCTCGTGCCGCGGGCCCCGGTCAACCCCTGCTTTAAGGGATAGCAAGGAACAGGTCAGCAATCTAGTATATCTCCATGCCACAGCCCCCGGTCAACCCCTGTTTTAAGGGATAGCACGGAGCAGGCCAGCAATCCAGTGCATCCCCACACCGCAGCCCCCGGTCAACCCCTGCTTTAAGGGACAGCACGGAGCAGGCCAGCAATCGCGCCGTAACCCCCTGATCAACCCCTGCTTTAAGGGACAGCACGGAGCAGGCCAGCAAACCAGCGCGTCCCCATGCTGCGGCCCCCTGGTCAACCCCTACTTTTTGGATGATCCACTCCGCTGACTCTCAAACGGGCTGAGGCTGACCCAGGCTGTGTAGGCCGTGGAGGTTACACAATGTGGGAACCTTCTTTTAGAAAGAAAAAGAACATGAGATATGAGTTCAAAACTGGCAGTGCAGGTAGGTGCTTACTTAGAAAAAAATCAGAACTATGAAATTTAAAAGCTGGCAAATACCATAAACATAAAAAATTCTAAAACAAGAACACCTCTCCAAATGAACTGCCTGCCAGGCCTCTATGACAGCCCTTTCCCTGCCTTTTGGCTGCATATTCTTTGATTACCTCTTCATATGATGATGCTTTCGTAATATCATGTCTTAAAGGCAATTCAATCTTGCACGCTAGCGACCCTTAGTCAATGATTCTCAGTTGGGGCATTTCTGTTTGTCACCACACCTGTGATGACAGTCCAAGGGGTCAAAGGTGCTGGCTAAGAAGGACTCTGGGCCGAGGACCTCTCCACTCAGGGTCCTCCTTCCACAGAGCAGCTGCCCTCTTGACTCCCTGCAACACCAGCTAGATGGGCCACTCTCTGAGAAAAGGGCCCTGGCAGTCACCTGGGCATGTAAAGGACGATGCCGAACCTCTCCACAGAGGAACCAGCACCTTCCCAATCCGCCTGGGCCAACCTTTGGCAGAAGACACAGGCAGGGATCCAGGGCTAGGTCATCCACCTGCCCCAGATGTAAACAGGTGTTAACAGCTGCCCTGCCCTTGCCAGGCTGCTGTGAGAATAAGGTGAGATGCACAGGAAAATGCTGCGGCCGGCACGTGGTATGCGCTTATTAATGTCTGCCACCATCACCAAGATAGTTCCAATTTAAATCAACATCTACATGGCTCTGGTCCAGGAGCACCAAACAGCTCAGCCGTCTCCAGACCCCAAGACCCAGGATCTCAGCCAGCAGGCACCTTCATGGGCTGCATCCAGTCCCACCAGTGCTGACTGGAGATAGTAACACCGACGCACCCCCAGGTGGTGGGCACTGACTCTGGAGAGCCCCTGAGTGTGCCCTGAGTGCATGTACGTGTGTGTGCATGTATACTGTGTGCACGCCAGGCAGACAGGGGCGCAGTAAGCACAGGGGCCAAGGAGGGACACTGGTGCAGTCACAAAGATTGCCTTGCGTGGCGTCCCAAGGCCTCAGAGCCCCCCAGGGTGGGGCTGGTGGGTTCTGGAGTACGGTAGAAGTGGTCTCACTTCATCTTTATGCTGCAGCCTGTGCCAGAAAAGGGCCCTTTCCAAACACAAAGGACCTTGTGGGATGGACGCTGTCCTCTGGGAGAGGAGCTCTGGAAAGGGAAACGGGCGGCTGCAGCCACTAGAAACCTGCAGGTCCTCACAGGTCTTGGCAGTCCAAGTGCACAGCTCTGACAGTGATGAGAAGTGAGCACAGTAGCTCAGGAGGGGTGTGTGTGGCAGAGGGTCCTTTCTCTAAAGAGACAGTGATATTTTGAGACACCCTTTCCCTAGTGTTTGGGAATGGTTTGCCTCCCATGTCTTCACGTACAGGATCCCATGACACCGTCCAGGGACATTGGGCTGAACCAAGGGTGTGGAGTGCTGGAAGAGGGGCCTTTGGACATCACAAACTAAAGGCTTGATTCAGAGTGTGGCCAGGCACCACGGCCAGCCCAGCAGGACACAGGATGCTGGAGGAGATGGAGGCAGCAGGCCCGCCGTAAGTGCACACCTCTCTACATGTTTCCGGCATCCTGTCTCTGCAGGCGAAGTGGGGGGCTGCAGTTGTCAACCTTCACCCCCAGACCCAGCCCTCCTCGTGCACCCCTGGCAACTCCAGGGACCAATGCTCAAACAGCTGCCACTGACAGGACCTCTGAGCATCAACAGCTCAGCTGGGTACACGCGGTGCGTGCAGAGCTGCTAGGCACCCGTCAGACAGCTTAGGGTCAGCTGGGTACACGTGGTGCAAGCAGGGCTGCTGGGTGCCCGTCAGAGAGCTCAGGGGACCCTGCAGCCAGAGTTGCCCACTGGAAAGAACTCTGCATTTCCCAGGACCCAGCTTCTGTTGTTCAGTCACAGGCTTTCCGCACGTCAGGCAGTGCCTAAGTATCATTCCAGGGGCGCACCATTCCCCAGGTGTAGGGCCACTGCACTGATGGTGATACTCTAAATGTACGCTTATTCCTGAAGCGGTTCAAAACTCATTAGCTAGCTGGCACAGCATGGCTTTTACTTCCTAATTCCAGTAAAATCCTGGCTGTAAATCCTCTGCTGTTAGGACACCTTTTCTTTCTTTTCAGGAATATTAAAGGGTCACTGCCAAGTACTCAGGCCAGAGATTTATAGAGTTACCGGTAAAAAGTTGCTGTCAGGTCTCTATCGATTTGTAGACCTCAGAGTCTACACTCTGAGCTCCACTGAGGCTGGCTCAAACTCAGAAGGGCAGAGGTGGGGACAGGGGTGGCTCCAGGGTACAGATTCGCCTGGATGGTTCCCCTTCTGGGAGAGAGAGGAGGGGTTTCCAGGAGAAAAGGTCCCTTTGAGGCCAAGGCTTAGGTGGGGCACCCTCTTCCCAGCACCTTCCTCTGGGGAGTTCGGTGGTTCTTAATGTCTCCACCAGGTAGTCACCTTCAAGGCCTGTGCATGATTCCAGCAGGCCCTCACAGGGACCAGAGTCTGCCTCCCCTGAGGGCAAAGGCTCAGAACTCCACAGTGCTTGACTGAGAGCAACAGAGTATGTGTACAAATAAATGCTGAATGGTGGGTGGTTGGGTGGATGGGTGGATGGATGGGTAGGTGGATGGGAGGGTAAGAGGATGGATGGATGAGTGGGTGGGTAGATGGACAGATGGATGAATGGGGGGGGGTGTGGTATATATACGTGTGGATAAATGGATGGAGTGGGTGGGTGGGTGGATATATAGATAGGGGATGGGTAGATGGATGGGGGATGGGCAGATGGATGGGGGTGGGTGGCTAGATGGATGGATGGATGCATGGATGGATGGATGGATGGAGGGCTGGTGAATGGATGGATGTGCAGATGGATGGATGTGCAGATGGGTGGACGGATGGATGGGTGGATAGATGGGTGGGTAGGTGGATGGATGGGTAGGTGGACAGATGGGTGGGTGGGTGGATGGATGGATGGATAGGTGGATGGATGGTGGGTGAATGGATGGGTGGATTGGTGGGTAGATGGATGGATGAATGGGTGGGTGGGTGGGTGGGTAGGTGGATGGATGAATGAGTGGGTGGGTGGGTGGGTGGGTAGATGGATGAATGGGTGGGTGGGTGGGTGGATAGGTAGATGGATGGATGAATGGATGGGTGGGTGGGTGGGTAGATGGATGAATGAATGGGTGGGTGGGTGGGTGGGTAGGTAGATGGATGGATGAATGGGTGGGTGGGTGGGTGGGTGGGTGGGGGTGTGTGTGTGGGGATGGATGGGAAAGTAAACAGCTTCTAGGGTGGGCTTGAAAGTAGGCTCCACAGTTCCCATCTTCCTACTGGGAACATGGAGGGAGCTAGTCTTATGAGGAGCTGACCTTGGCAAAAAGTCACAGGGGCCAGAGCTGTGGCAGATGTGGGAAGAATTCTCAGTGCCTACTGGTGGGCCCAGCACACAGGAGGCTGATGTTGTTTATGTTCAATTAGCACCAGTACTGATAAAATTGATCCATAAAAATCCAAACACGTTTCACGCCAGATAACCATTTGGTAGAACAGAAATTTCAGCCACAACTCAGAATATTATCCAGCTAAGCTCTATTTTGGAACCAGTGGAATTTGATACAAAAAAAAACTGTAGCATTTAAGGTATTAGCCAAGTCATTTCCTTCCTTATTCTCTCCCTCCTTCTCTCCCTTCCCTTCTTCCTTCTTCCCTCCTTTCTAGGAAAACACTACAAGCAACGTAGGAAAGAGCAGGTACGTGGCACAAACCGGCATGTGGTTCAAATTCCATTTCTTTACAGAATCATGGTGCCTGCTTCAGAGTGAGGTGGCTGGGAGGGCCTTCCCGAAGGCATGGAAGAAAATCAGGGCAGCGGACGAAGCCGAGAGTGCAGGCATGGAGTCGGCTGCCCTGAGTTCAGCTCACAGTGCCACATACCAGCTGCGTGGCTCCAGTCCGGTTCATCTCTGATCTGGGGACAACCGCCCTCTGTGGGAGAGCTGACCCAAGGATTATAAATGTGTGCGTAAGGGGAAGGCAAAAAGCATGGGGGCAACTCTCAGGACTATCCATGGGAACCTGTCTGCTTCCAGGACTGGGTGAGGAAGGACAGAGTGACCTGATCAAGGCTGCGGGCTAAAATGGTTTGGCCATGTCCCCACCCAAATCTCATCTTGAATTGTAGCTCCCACAATCCCCACGTGTCATGGGAGGGGCCTGGTGGGAGGTAACTGAATCACGGAGGTGGGTTTTTCCCGTGCTGTTCTCGTGATAGTGAGTAAGTCTCACGAGATCGGATGGTTTTATAAAGGGCAGTTCCCCTGCACACGCTCTCTTGCCTGCCACCATGTAATATGTGATTTTGCTTCTCCTTCACCTTCCTCCATGATTGTGAGGCCTCCGCAGCCATACGGAATTGTGAGTCCATTAAACCTCTTTTTCTTTATAAATTACCCAGACTTGGGTATTTCTTTATAGCAGTACGAAAATGGACTAATATACACACTAACAAGCCAGAGCAGTCCTAAAGCCAGGGCTCTGGAGTCTGTATGCGAGACCCCTCCAACTCCAGCACCTGCCCAGGGCTGTGCGCTGCCAATTGTGGGAGGCAGGTTTTTTTGGGGTAGGCGGCAAGTTGCACTTTGTGATAAGCAGCACCAGCACGGGGAATGCTCACAGGACTGCAGAAGCCAGAGCAGCAACCAGGCCCCAGGGACAGCCCCCAGGCCCAAGCCACCAGGGCCAGGCTTCCAGGGCCTGCAGAAGGAGTGAAGGCAGGGGCAGGCATCCCCTGCAGGCCCGGCTGGCTGCCAAACAAGGCCAGCTTCTGGATCAACAAGGCTTCTGTCTCCTGAAATGGGCGCCACACAGCAGCATTTTCACAACCGACGAGATGTATTTTAAAATAAGCAGAGCAGCCTGGGCTGCCAGGAAGAATAGACAGACTCAGCGCGCACACATTCAGAGCCTGATCAGTGCGATGTTTTCGATCGATTTCTAAATACCCACAGCTCAATTTTTGCTCAACATTAGGTTTGTGGCTCCCAGTGAGGAGAAATCACTTCAAAAATTGCGGGGTTTCACTGTGGGTGTCACCACTGCTCCTAGCTACGCATCTCCAAAGCGACAGAGGTGTCATCTGATAATGATTATAAAAAGATATGAATGAATCAGGGAGTGCAGACAAGACCACACAGCTTGACATTTCAGAATGGGACCCTAATCAAGACTGACAGTGTAACAGGAGCAGTTACATGATGTGGACGTTGCAACAGGTCCACAGGCTGGTTCTCACGGACCAGCAGGAATTGAGTTTATTACAATAGGATTATCGGGAGGCATAAGCAGGACGGTGAGGCAGTGAGAGTAGGGCTTCTCCCGCCGCCACTCTTGAACACAAACTTGGGTCTTAGCGAGCACAGCTCAGCCCAGGCGCCCTGGGCAGACACTAACAACCTCCCTGGCCAGGATACCGCGCCTCCTTCTAAGTGGCTGGAAGCAGGGGGCTTGGAAGGTGAGTGTCCTAGGCTCACCCAGGAGTGGTGGTCCCTCTCCTGTCCCAGTGGGCCACCACCCTCGAGCAGCCTCTCATGAGAACAGGAGGGGGAGCTGACCCAAAGCCCCCTGGAAGTGCTACGCTCAACGTACAGGAGGGAACGCAGGAGCTGGGTGGAGACCAGAGCCCATTCGAGGCTGCCCCAACCAGCCCCTGACAACGCAGACCCTGGGCCTACCCAGCCGGGAGCCCTCCACGGCTCATGTTTGGGTGAACACCTGTCTGCAGGTGCACACCTCCTCAGGGGCCCTGGGAGGTGCCGCCACGTCAGCACCTGTGGCTTGTGCCAGTGGTGTCCTCTGAGGTACTTCCTCGGCAACTGGGCCCCAGACACACAGTTCCGTGGGGGCGACTGGAACCAAGGACCTGCCTTTGGCGGCCTCCGTGTTCTGTGCCTGACTGGTCGCTGCAGGAGCGGAACAGTGACTGAAGCACATAAACAAAGCAATAAAGCACATGACGTCACCCTCCCACAGGGGCTCAGGTAGGACTCACAAGGGCTTTGGCCGAGCCGAAAGGCCTGAATCCAGGCTGGGCCCCCAGGGGAGATGGCTGCAGGCCGAGAGCTGGCCTCCTGCTATTCTGGGTTTCTGCCACATAACGTGCTACAGCTCAAACATTTGCATTTTCCCCACTCCATCAGCTGAAACCCTCATGCCAAGGTGGTGGTATTAGGAAGCGGGGTCTTTGGGAAGTGACTGGCCATGAGTGGGAGCCCTCGGGGACGGGACTGGTTCCTCTATGAAGGAGACGCCGAGAGGCCCCTCCCCGTTCCGCCGTGTGAGGACATGGCAGAGCGTGCTGTCTATGAACCAGAAGCCCTCACCACAGGCCGGGTCTGCCGGTGCCTTGATTATGGCCTCCCGGCCCCTAGAACTGAGAAGTAAATGTCCGCTGTTTCTAAGCCCACCATCTACGCTATTCTGTTATACCAGCCCAGAGAGACTAAGATGCTTGTCAACTGCAAAGCACGCAGAATTGGCAAATACCCTAAGACCCACCCAGGGGGCTCTCCGAGGACGGCCTTTGCCAAAACCTGCCTCCTGCAGCTCAGGGGAGGGAAGAGGCAAGGTTAACTAGGGAGGGTGGCTGGAAAGCTGGGGATGCACGGTGCCTGCACTTCTCCAGAAGTGCTGCTCGCCTCTCCCCAGCCTGCAGGTCATCACTGTCCACTGCCTGCCCTGTTCCCCGGAGGCCGAGAGCACCTCGGGGTGGGGTCTGTGCGTCCTACTGCTCGCCCCTCCCCAGCCTGCAGGTCATCACTGTCCACGGCCCTCCCTGTTCCCCAGAGGCTGAGAGCACCTCGGGGTGGGGTCTGTGCATCCTACTGCTCGCCCCTCCCCAGCCTGCAGGTCATCACTGTCCACGGCCCTCCCTGTTCCCCAGAGGCTGAGAGCACCTCGGGGTGGGGTCTGTGCGTCCTACTGCTCGCCCCTCCCCAGCCCACAGGTCATCACTGTCCACGGCCCTCCCTGTTCCCCGGAGGCCGAGAGCACCTCGGGGTGGGGTCTGTGCATCCTACTGCTCGCCTCTCCCCAGCCTGCAGGTCATCACTGTCCACGGCCCTCCCTGTTCCCCAGAGGCTGAGAGCACCTCGGGGTGGGGTCTGTGCGTCCTACTGCTCGCCCCTCCCCAGCCCACAGGTCATCACTGTCCACGGCCCTCCCTGTTCCCCGGAGGCCGAGAGCACCTCGGGGTGGGGTCTGTGCATCCTACTGCTCGCCTCTCCCCAGCCTGCAGGTCATCACTGTCCACGGCCCTCCCTGTTCCCCGGAGGCTGAGAGCACCTCGGGGTGGGGTCTGTGCGTCCTGCTCGCCCCTCCCCAGCCCACAGGTCATCACTGTCCACTGCCCACCCTGTTCCCTGGAGACCGAGAGCACCTCGGGGTGGGGTCTGTGGGTCCTTAGCTGGCGGCACAGAGCACACTGCAAAGGGGCTGGTGCACAGATGCTGTCGCTTTTATAAACGGTAGCTCTGGCCACTTCTTCCTCAACAAAGTGATGGGCTATGAGACAGTTGTGAGGTGCCGCTACCTGGACAATCTCATGAGGACTGTGGCTCACAAGGTATCCCCCTGGGTGCCGGAGCCTCTGGACACCTGGGGGACTAGGGATCCTATTAGGTGACAGTGGCTGATGATGACACGCCACAGAGCACCTGTGTTTCCTCAGCATTTGCAACAACCCTGAGAGCGGGGGGTGCCAGTAACATCACACAGATGGAGATGCTAAGCCCTGAGGAGGGAGGCAAAGGCAGGGCCAGCCCCTTTCAGAGACGCAAACTTCCTGTCTGAGAAGGTTCCCTTCCCACTCCCCACTGGCAGGGACCCCACACTCCTCACTCCAACCTCGTGGGAGGCCCATTTTCATGACGATTTTCCCACTTACGCCCACCCTTCTTCCCCAGTGGTAAGCAGCCAAGAAGATATCGCCTGCTTCAGGGGCCAGGCTTGGGTGTGGCCCAGTGTGGCTGGTGAAGGTGGCTAGGCAGGCCTGCAGGGACAGTGGTGGAGAGGCTGCTGGGGGCAGGGGCGGCTTCAGGGCGCCAAGGGGCACAGAATGTGGGGCTTCAGGCAGAGGCATCCAGCACCCCTGAAGTCAGGGAGGCCTGGGAAAGCTGCCCCAAGGGAGAAGGAAAGCAGAGGTGCAGGGGGTGCAAGGGGTCCTCAGCTCCTCACTAAGGGGCAGCACATGTCCCCTCTTTGTGCAGTGAGGGGGCAGTGACAACAGGGCCAGGATGTCACCATGCTCCAGCGTCCACTCTGACTGAATCCCACAACCCCCTCCAGACTCGGTGAGAATCAGACACGCTAAAGCAGAGAAGAGCAAATATTTTTTCTTTGCATGAGGAATTAAAAGATCAATGCAACTTCTCCTGTGTGCTTTATCTCAAAAAACAAACACCCCAAAGTTGAACTGAGAAATCCTATCATGTTTGCCCTGAAAATCCTCAAACTAATTAGGGTAACGAAATGAACACACCGTACAGATCCAGGGCTTCCTGGACTGGAAGTGGATCACAAGGCGGCACGAAGACCTCCTCAAGCGCTTCCACTTTCTTCCATTTTAGCTTATTTTCCTTTTTTCTACGCCTGCGCCAAGTGAAGATGTAGCCAGAGCCCAGGGCCAGGTTTGCTCACACTCGCCACCTGCACAGCACAGGCTGGCGACACCCACAGCCCCGGGACCACTGGGAGGAAACCTGCCATGAGACGTGACACCGGGACAGGTCTGGGGGCTCTGGAGAGGGGGCAAGTGCACGTCTGCCACCACCCCACCTATGCAACAGGGCGCAAGAGGGGTCCCGATGAGGCAGCTCCCGCTCTGAGGGCCACAGGTGTCCTGGGGGCACGAGCAGTGATGTCCACCGCCCCTGCTCACCTCAGCAGTCCTGGTCCCACGGGGCACGCACAAGCTCAGGGTGGGTGGGTGCTGAAAGGCCACTCAGAACTCCCAGGGACGAGGGGGCTCAAGCCCAGGACCCCTGATTGCCCAGGTTCTTGGTGCCACATGGCCCAGGGCTGGTTCCGAGGAACTGGCTCCAGAGCCTCACCTCCCGGTCCCCCTGCCCAGGTCTGTCCATCACTGAAACAACCCTCCCCCAGCAAGGCTGGACGCCAGGGTGTTTCACACCCCACCTTTACACTGTTCTTCAACACACAAACTGGGGACAATCAACCTACTCCTTCCAACGTCCTACAGCTTTGGTGGAAGCGTGGAGCTGCTTGTTGTAGGAGAGACCACCCAGGTGGGTGGGAGCCAGCCCCAGGAGCTGGAGGTTGTGGGGAGACTGGCTGAATCCTGGGGCCAATGCCAAGTAGCCAAGTCCACCAAAGGGGCTGTGGGGACCTGGGGTGGGGGCCAGGACCCTCACTGCTCCTAGGAGGCTGAATAGGGCAGGTGGGCAGGCACTGGGCAAGGGTCCCCACCGCAGTCGGCACTGGGAGGCCCCAGGGGATGTGGTAGAGAGAGCCTGGGCCCTGACCCCCGCCTCCAAGGCCTTCCACACCACGGCACCTCGCTTCCCCTCCGTACGTGAGGTTCTGGGAACCTCAGCCACTCACTCCTCTCCTTTCCCACTGCCTTCTCCATGGAATCTGCCAACTCCTACCCGAGCAACTAGCAATGCCTCCTCAACCGGTGTCCCTGGCCCACCTCCTCAGCCAGAGCAACCTCACCACATGTGTCCGGGTGAACCTGGCACGTGGCGCGTGGTCAGTGAACAAGTGCTGGGCGAATGAACACAGAGCTCCACACACGCCCTGCCTAGAGCTTTTTGGTCACTTCCTCTCAACTCTCACTCCTTCAACAAGTACCAACCTAGACACAAGGATCTCTGGGCAATTTAGAAGCCAAAGTACTGCAGAGTCACCCTCAACTCCTCCCCACCATGGCTACCAGCCCTGTGGGACCCAGCCTCGAGGCTCCTCATCCTTGCCTTGGGCCATGCCCCACTACCACCATCAACACGGGGCCTGGCTCTGGCACCTGTGCCCCCTGAGTGGAACTCTCTGCAGGGCCCAAGGTGCCAGGCGTTGACCACCCCGCATCTCCCCCCACCCCGATCGCTGCCTTCTGGCAAGAACCCCAGGCTGTGTGAACCCCAGGCTGTGCTTGTGTTTATTTTCTGGTTCACTCTCACTCCATCCTCCCTGCCAGGACCTCAATGCCTGGGACCTCCAGGCCCACAGTGTCACCTGGTCCAGGACATGCGCTCGATACACGGCTACTAAATGCAGAAATCAGCGAAGGAGGAAATGGACCCACCGCAGACCCTCATCAAGGGCCCGTGGGATTAACTGGGATGACAGGAAACAGTGCTGAGCCCTGCGCCGGCCTGCCAGGAGGTTCTGGGAAGGCCGGCTGCCTACAGGTGGGCTCTGCACTACTCTTGTCAGGGAAGAGGCCCCATCCTGCTCATTCCTGAGGAAGACACTCAACAGCAGAGCCACAGCCAGTGTCCCCTTCCCAGCTGGGGCCTGAGGTCTGAGTCTGGCCACAGGTGCAGGAGGGGTCCCGATGAGGCTGGCTGAGGTCTGAGGGAGCGGGTAAGTGGCCAGCCCTTCGGGCATGGAGGTGGGGGGCAAAGGCACTGCCCATGCTGGAATCAGCCAAGGCTCCAGGAGAGTTGGGCAGGGAAACTGTATCAGCCTCCCCTGTGGTGCCATGTGCCCTGCCAGGCAGAGGACCCTGGAGGCTGTCTCCCTGCTGAAGCCCATCTAAATTTAGGGGTGCTCGGTTCTCACATCAGAAACCCAGGACGTGAGCAGAAAGGATGGCAGCTGCACAGCACAAGGAATTCTTTCTGCAAACAAAGTCCAGGGGTGTGATAGTGAAGCTGGCTGACCCCAGGTTTGAAAACAGGATGCAGCTTTGTGGGAGGGGGCGGTTCCACAAGACACTCCCAGGCTGCCAGTTGCTTTTTGATTCCTTTAACACCCAAGGTTTATATAAAAAGCTCAGGCACTCTCAGCCCTAGCCGCACACAAAAGTGATTCTGTCTCTCTTAAGTTTCACTGCCTGTAAACATTGGCAGGTCCAGCCCTGAGTGAGGCCTGTCCTGGCCAGGAGCTGGTGAGGGGCAGTGGGCTACCAGCCAGCGGTGCTCCAGAAGAACCCGCCTTCCTCCCACCCCGGCCCGGCCCACCCTCAGGCCGGCGTCATTTATTTCCATACTAGGTTCTTTCAGGTGTCCTGAAAAGGCTGCAAAGTGGGAAACCTGACAGC
The DNA here is from genome assembly GCF_007565055.1 of Rhinopithecus roxellana. Lineage (NCBI taxonomy): Eukaryota > Metazoa > Chordata > Mammalia > Primates > Cercopithecidae > Rhinopithecus > Rhinopithecus roxellana. The sequence continues at coordinate 27,722,955 of NC_044561.1, forward strand.
TGAGAGGGAGACATTTTAATAAGACCCAGGATGTAATCACATTTCTTCAGGGACTGAGCGGATGAGCTTCTCCAAGTTTATCTGCCTTAGATATCAAACACCACTAATGAGATAATAAGGGCTTTTCAATTAATGATTTGAACAGGGGTATAATTTTTTTTCTTTAATGGCAAAACGAATTCACAGGCAGAAACGTGCAAAGGGAGAGACACCAGCAAAGTCCCCTGCCCTCCGCCCCATAGGCAGGCAGCTTTCTTATGAAGGAGGCAGGGGCAGGGCACCTTCTCGAATAACAAGAGGACACAGGGGACCTGCTTGAGGCCCACGAGAAAGGGTATTAAGTCCTGAGGTTGAAATGCCAATCTTCACCCAGTCGAGATCAATTCTACTCTGGAAGAAAGGGAGAGAGGGAGAGACAGCCCACGGAAGGACATTTGGAGCTCACGAGGATGCTGGGGCCATACTGATCATGCTGCCGGCCTGAAGCCACTGCTGGATCAATGAAGTATTGGCATGATGCATGGCAAAGCTGCCTCGCGCAGGCACGGGGCCACACCACAAGTGTCACCGCCGAGGCTCCACGGCCCTCCCACTTCCTGACAGCAAGTGAGAGCTCCAGGCACAGGTTCCAGGAGCCGCTGGTACGTCCCAACCAGAAGAGACCTGCCAAGTTCCCACAGGGCACAGATGAGAGTCCTAAAAAGCACTGTCGAAAAGCCGCGGTCCCATCTCAAGTAGTATGTCAACTCCGCTGCCCAGCTGGAATCACCCGGAATTTCACAAAGGCATCTGGGAGTGAAAATCAAAACCAGCACCCACAGGCGGCCCTTTCACGTGGGGCTGGCCAGTCCTCGGAATCAGCCTCCCGCTCTGGTGCTGGGGCCGCCTCCGCAGGGCTGGCTCACGTTCCTCTCCGTCCTTGTCCCCAATAGTTTAGAGGCTCCACCCCAAGCATATTAAAATGCAGCCAGACTCCACACTAAGTCTATTTCTCCTTATAAAAACATGGAAAGATCTGTATAGCTTTGCTTTGAAATTATTCAGCTGCAAGTAATTCATTTAACTTAAAACTGGCTGTGGTTTCTAAGATGTCCCTGTGCACACTTGGGAACCGCTGAGAAGTGACAAATTCTAGGCCACAATTTATGTTCAAATGTCATCAACTTTATATGAATACAAAGTTGAACACTTAATGAAGTGGATAGGCTGTTATATTTTATAGGCATCACCTCAACATTTGCCTACTTCGATTTTTGGAGTTCGTTATTTTCCATATTCCAAAGAGCACACCTGGCTCCCTGAGACGGTGGTGGCCGCCCTGTCATGAGCTCACGTCCCAGCGAGCCCTGCAGTGAGGCTGAAATCTCCAAATGAACTCCATGTCCACCCCAGGGAGTTCAAGGCCTTGGTTGGAACTGAAGTGCAATGGCTTGGTTTGAGTTATGTTCAAAGGTGCCGTTTCTGCGGACACTTGGGGGTTTCCCACCTCCCCGGCAAGCTGCCTGCCTTCAAGCCAACGCAACGGGGGAGCAGGAACCTGCACCTCCCAACCTGCTGTACAAGGTGGGGCCATCGCAGCCTCCCCCGGGACATGGCGCAGCAACCATGGCAGACAATGACAGGCCGGGAGCCGGGACAGCACTCCCAACACAGCCAGGGAAGAGGAAGAAAGGCCACTCGCGCTGTGGAGAAGCAGGACACAGGCAAGGAGGAGGCTCATGTCCTGCGGGTTCGGAGGCGCAAGTCAGTTTGGGTTGCAGGCCAGGGAGAGCAGGGTGGGGCAGGGCAGGGACAAAGGCCAGGCAGGTAAGCAGCCAGGGGCAGGGGGCACGTGCCCACAGTCCCACGGCAGGGCTGGCCGCTGAAGGGCTTCAGGCAGAGGCATGAGGGGATCAAGCGTACATTCTAGAAAGCTCTCTCTGGCTGCATTCTGACAGGTGGATCAGAAGAAAGCAGGAGTGGGGGCAGGCAGAATCAGCTCCTGTGACAGTCCCAGAAGGACAGGGTGGCACCGGGCCAGAAGAGGGTTCAGGAACATGGGGTGCAACCGCTAGCCCTGACGACCAAGACTCAAGGGGAATCCAGGCAGACCCCATCTCTTCGGGCACCAAATGGGAGCTCCTAAAGGTGGGGTGGGGGCTGCGGTGTCTCCCAGTTGGTTTGGTCACAGCCCTCAAGGATGTATGTGCAGAAACTGAGGGAGGCACGAAGAAACTGACAGCACCCTGCACCCTTGGCACGCCACCATTACGGTACTTTAGCAAAGTATCAGTCTGAAATGAATTGGGAGAAAATCTAAACTGGCCTTCCGCACAGAGAGTTTGGGAGGTGCTGCCACGAACTCGAGTGGCCCCACAGACAGGCTGGGCTAAGCCCCAAGCGCAGCTGGGCTCAGACAGGGCGGGCGCCCTGGGACTGTGCACTCCCTTCTGGCTCCCACGTGGGATTGCTCTCAAGGAGGCTACAGACCCCAGGGACCTCTGTGAGAGAGCCGAGGTCACTGTGCACCGATGGGCAGATGCTCTCCCTTCTGCTGAGAAGGGGCCTGTCGCTGCAGAGCGAGGCAAGACGACCAACGCCAGGCTCCAACCCCCACTGTCAGCAGGGATGGCCCTGACATGCTCCTGCTTCCCCAGGCGGCAGGGCCCCATCACACGGGCAGAGGCCATCTACTCTCCTTGCTCCAGCAGCAGGGGCAGAGGCTGGATTTTCACCCCCACATGGAGTCACAGATCACATGGAGCCCACAGGGGGCAGGGAGAATACCTAGGAGACCTGCTGCAGCTCATCAGTGACAAGACTTGGCAACTCCAGAAGGGCTAAGAGTCTTCACCAAGAGGTGACGGCACTCACCAGGGTGAAACTGCAAAAAATGAGAGACTTACACATCCTGGTGAGCAGACACCGCACCCGTCCTGGTCAGCCAGGCCCACACGCACACGCTGTAAATAAAGGAATGCTCTCTTCACTCTGCTGATGTGCCCGTTACTTGCCTGCCTCACACGTACTGTCAAGTGTGACCTCATGAAGACTCGGGCATTTTGAGGACCTGGGGCGCACCTGCCTCGGACGCAGCACAGAGCCAGTTACACCGTCACCAGGAGCTTGCCTGGAGTCCACGTGACTGTCCATGGCTTAGCCACAGTCATGGCCACTGGGTCCAGCAGGGCCGCTGGGCTTGGGTTCCAGCTGCTCTTTCCCCAGAGAAAGTGGCATCCATCACAGAGAGGGATGATTTAATACACACATAGATAATCTGTGAGCAGAGTCATGGGACAAAAATCGATTTTCTGCAGCCTTGTGTAGGACTCCATTTCTCTTCTTTGGAAAGTGCCTTCATGAGTTAAGTTCTTAAAGGAAAAATGATCACAGCACACCTGGGAACAGCAAGGTGTCCAGACCTCTCCCTGGACACCACCACTCAGGGAGCCTGCTGGTGGGACTGGAAGCCAGTGACAGAACACGGAAGGACCAGCTCCTCCTCCATCTCCCAGCCACTCCTGATTCTCCACCATGGGGCTCCCCACTGGGAACAGGTGAGGAGCTGGGGAAAATGTGGAGCAGATGGGTGGGCAGAGGGGGGACGGGTCGGGCGGAGGCAGGGACGGGTGGGCTGGAGTGGGCGGGACGGGTGGGGTGGAGGGGAGATAGGTGGGGTGGTGAGGGGATGGGTGGATGGAGGGGGTGGGCGGAGGGGGGATGGGTGGGTGGGAGGGGTCCAAAACCCTCACCTCAGGGGCCTCCTCAAGGCTGGGCCAGGATGGCTCAGGGGAGAAGGTGAAGACCACTTGCCCCGAAGAGAACCAACACAAGGCACTTGCCACAAAAGCAGGCACCAAGAGCGCCACATCCGTGAGCCCCGGTGCATGGATGCCCACTCCCTGTGGCCCCCGCTCCTCCTGCAACCTGGAAAGTGCTCAGCACCTGCCACTCACATTCTCTCAGTGAAGGACAATGGGGCGGATGTTCTTTCTCCACACACGAACGGGGCCGCCTTCCCCGACAGCAGTGGAAGAGCCAGTTGGCCGCAGGTGCAGGCAAGAGCCTCTCAAATGAAGACTCTCACTGCAATAATGAAAGCCCAGGAGGCCTATGTCAAAAGAAATCCAGGCTGGGCGTGGTGGTGGCTCATGCCTGTAATCCCAGCACTCTGGGGAGCCGAGGCAGGTGGATCACCTGAGGTCAGGGGTTCGAGACCAGCCTGGCCAACATGGCAAAACCCCATCTTTACTAAAAATATTTTACAAAATCAGCTGGGCATGGTGGCACACACTTGTAATCCCAGCTACTAGAGAGGCTGAGGCAGGAGAATCACTTGAACCCGGTAGGCAGAGGCTGCAGTGAGCCAAGATCGCATCAGCGCACTTCAGCCTGGGCAACAGAGTGAGGCTCTATATCAGAAAAAAAGAAAGAAAGAAAAAAAAAAACTACAAAAAAGAAAAAAAATCGAAGCCAGCTCCACATGAGGCAAGGAGTAGTTTTCTTTATCACTAACCAAGAACTTTCCATTTGCAAAGACAGAAAGGGTTTGTTTTCCAGGGATCAAAAAAGACCAGGATTAATTTTTCCCCTGCCTGGTTTCCTGAGACCCCGAGGGTGGGTGGGTGTGCGTGCACACGTGTGTATGTATATATTGTGTGTATTGTGTGCACTTGTGCCTATGCATATGAAAAACTGGTAGCTCTGAGCCCCTCCTCTGTCCATCATCTCACCTGACCCTCCAGCAGCCCTAGGAGTGCCGTGAGCAGACGCCGCCATCTCCCCTTTCTGGACGAGATGTTCAGAGACGTTCCAGAACTCTTCCCACTCACAGTCCTGCCCACCCTTCTGGGTCGGTGGAGGGATTTTCCCGGGCACACCCGGTAGAGTTAAGGCAAAAGGGCCACCCTGCCCTTGACATGCCTTCCCATCCCAGGAGGTGATCCCCTGCCAGGCCTTGAGGCCTCCAGCCTGCCGCTTCCTAGAGGAGCTAGTGCCAGGGGTCACTCCCTCCGCCCTCACTGGAGGGCCTGAGCCGCTAGAGCGAGAGGCACTCAGTGAGCAGATGGCAAGTGGACAGGGAGAGCCGCCCACCCACCAGGATGCAGAGACCAGATCCTGTGGGCCCCCGGCGGGCCCACCTACCTCTGGCCGCATGCTGGCCTCCACCCAGTTACAAGAGGGAGGTGTGGGCCGCCTCCGATACTGTTTTACAGGACAGGGCTCAGGAACGGGGGGAAGGGGATCATGGAGTCCCTGTCTTCTGCTGGCCTGAAAAGGCTCCATCTTTCTTAAAAACATCATCACCTGGCCAGGCACAGTGGCTCACGCTTGTAATCCCAGCACTTTGGGAGGCCGAGGCAGGTGGATTACCTGAGGTCAGGAGTTCGAGACCAGCCTGGCCAACATGGTGAAACTCCGTCTCCACTAAAAATTCAAAAGTTAGCTGGGTGTGGTAGCGTGCGCCTGTAGTCCCAGCTACTCGGGAGGCTGAGGCAGGAGAATCACTTGAACCTGGGAGGTGGAGGTTGCAGTGAGCCGAGATTGTGCCACTGCCCTCCAGTCTGGCTGACAGAGCGAGACTCTGTCTCAAAAAAACCAACCAAACAACAACAACAAAAAACATCGTCACCTTCCTTTGTGTTCCCACGTGCTCTGAGTGGGCACTGCCCTCTGGCAACTGACTCTCTGGACACCAGGAGAATCACTTCTACTCAACCATCCCGGGATGTCCGACGTCAGCTGCTCCAGGAGCCCCAGCTGGGCTCAGGCTGGGGTTGGCCTGCCGCGTGCGGGTCCCTCTCCACAGCAGCCAGTAGGGAGCCCTCAGTAAAGGATATCAAAGATATGCTGGCAAGTTCTTGCAGAGTGGCCCAAACTTCTCTTGCCTTAATTGAGCCACAAAGAAAAAGATCTCATTACTTGTTTTAGACTTAAAGATCCCTGCAAGTCATCCCAGAGTCTCTCCCAACAATCCTGTTCCTTCATCTTAACTCACACTCCATCTTCCCAACCTTTCATCATTTACTCCAGGAAGAAAGCTATTCAACTCTGCAGCCCAAACCCCACTTTACCCAGAAACGACCTGAACCTTCCAATTCTACTGCATTATCGTAACGAGAGGTATAATTTACTAAGGAGGGCCCATTTTTTGAAGTATAAAAAAGTTACCTGCTGGTGTCACCGTGTGAGGACTAGGAACAGAAGATGCTCTGGGTGTGTCAGGCCTTCCTGCTCCCCTGGGTCTCCAGGGCACGCCTCTTAGCTGTGCCAGCTTCTGAGAAAGCCCCACCCCGGGGAACAAGCAAAAGTATTCTGGAAGACACTGGGAACCCAGTGGCCTCTCTGGGGACGGTCGCCTTCCCAGAAGTGTAGGGAGGAACCCGCGGGGGTGCGTTTGGCCATGCTGGCAGCAGACCTTGCCGGAGCCTGGGGACTTGATGGGACTGAGATGTCACCCCTCACCTGGGTCTCTGCAGGGCCCTGCCCCATGGGCCTGGGGCAGGAGTGTGGTCACTATGCTGGCCACACCCGGTCCCCGTGCTCACCCTCAGCATGAAGGCTGCCTCCCCCGCAACCCTCTGCAGGTCCCTGCCCCTCTCTCCTTTACAGAGCTTGTCCCACCCACGCTCCTTCAGTCTCTGTGTCCCTGCTCCCGCCTGGCCCAACCTCTGCAGGCGCCATCTTTGTCCTTCTCTGTCCCCTCCAGGCCTCTGCCCGCCTGTCCTCCCAATGGCCCTGTGGCCAGCACTGCTGCCTCAGCGTCCTGCACCCCAGCTGTGCTCAGACTGGCGGACCTCAGTGGAGCCCAAACTCATCGCCTGCTTCCCCCGCAGACCCCTCACTGCTCCTGAAGGCCTGCCGCTCCTGCAGGCTAGGAGCTCCTGTCTATCCCCCTCACCCTGTGGCCCACTCCGCAAGCCCTGCCTCTGGGACCAGCTCGCCTCCTCCATGCCCCTCAGTGCCACCTGTGGCTGAGACGGCAGCATCCCGTACCCAGTTGATTTGCCAACTCCACATCAGGCATGTTTTAGCTCCAAAAATGACATGCACAGAGGCACAGGCAGGTCCCCTCCCCATAGAGCTTCCACCTGCATGCCCATCCTAGGCCCAGGTCAAGAAGAGACAAGGCCCCAGTGCCTCCCAGGACATGTGCCCCTAGGCTGGCTCGAGAACCTGGCATGGGTAGCCTGTCCTCCAGGCGGCTCCCAGTTCTGCTTCACTCAGGGGTTTGCTGTCCTCTTCCACAGCTTTCCCACAATGAAAGCTCTGCTCCCTCCTCGCAGCTAAGCCCAGGTCCCAGCTCCCATGGCGCCCTTCCCTCTGAACCCTGCACAGCACCACCCCATCCCCAGCCTCCGTGCACTTACCCTGCGGTTCCTGCAGCAGGGATGCAAATACTCAGCTCAGGCGTGCCCTCCCCCACTGACCCGATAGTCCCCTTCTCTCTCTGCCGCTCCCACACAAGGACCCCTCTTCGGGGAGGCCTCATCCAGCAGTAAGCGCACCCACCATGGACCTGCCACGTGCCTAGCTGTTGTGAATGGTGTCCTCTTTCCTCAGTTTCGTGCTGTTGCATCAGAACATGGGAGGCCGGAGTGTGGGCCCCCAAGAACTTCTGTTTAAGAATGGTCTAAAGAGCTAATACCACATGGCCACACACACTCCACACAGCAACACAAACCTGATCTCACAGCACACATGACCCTGTAAACCCCACACTTTCACACACGCAGCAACCCGCACACAAAGGCACAATTCACTGAAGGGATTACTTTTCAATTGACTCAATTTTGTCTTTAAAATGTCTTGAAACAATAGAGACAGAGACAACGATCTTTACTTTGGCATTTCATGACATTTGCTGCTTCCAGTGAACACAGGATGAAAGAGACCTGTATGAAGCCTGTCGAAGGCTACTCACCATTGCAAGATCAGTCCCATCTGACAGAGACATGGCTCACTGCCACGGGCCATTCTGTGAGCCGACAGGCAGGCTGAGTCCTGACGGACTCATTAACTAGGTCCTGGGTGTGAGTTTACCAGTAACTCAAGGCAGCAATGGATTGGCCCAGAAGGACGCTGGAACCCCAAATGAAAGCATGCAGAAAAGCACGCCAGTTAGGACTGGTGTGTACAAAGTCATCCTGCCGGCCAGCAATCACCCCTTCCATTCCTACCACGCGCCAGGTGCTGTGCTGGATGCAAAACCATGGCTCGAAGCCCCCAGTAAGCACAACAAGGGGGCTTCACAGGTGAGGGGCCTCCAGCAGGAATCTACACCTTCCTGGAGAGAATGGAGAAAGCGTCACCCAGGAAGCAGCTGGTGCTCTCTGTTTCCAGGCCAAAGGGAGGGGCTGGGTGGCCAGGAGTAAAGCCAAGCGATTCCACTCATCTGCCCCAAAGTCTTGGCAGACGGAATCTCATAGGAACACCCCTCATCCTCCTGGAGGGGCTGAGACCTCATCGTCATTAATAATGTGGTTCTCTCAGGTAAGAAAAAACTAGAAATGATAAATCTCCATGTGCAAACCCCGTCTTCTCTCTGCCTCCTTCCAGGTATAATTCTAAAGCTGCCATTGATCTTTAAAGCAACCTTTAATTACCCTGAGACCCCAAAGTCCAAATAAGCCAAGGCTCGAGCTAAGGAGCATTTGCTTGGAGGCCTCTCTTGAAGCAAATGAAAGGGACTCCAGGGGTCTGCAGCCAGAGAGGCTGAGCACACCCTGGCACCAGCTTCCGAGGCCAGGGGACGGGTGAGGAGGGAGGCCCCGCTGCTGCATCTGCGCAGTGAAGCCCGCCTGGGTCTCTGCAGAGCACAGGGCTTTTGCTGCTGCTGTCTTTCCTACTTTGTAAATCACAGACACCCAAGAGAACCTGTGATGTCTTTATTGCTTGTCTCCTTAGCAAAGATCCCTGAAGTCTGAGGACAGCAGCATTTAGGGCGCCCTCCTAGCGGCAGTGGGTGACTTCCAGACTCATCAGGTGGCCATACATGGGCTGAGACCACCTCCAAGTAGGGGCTGGGCCCAGGGGACCAGGTGGCCAGCACGGAGGGTCTCAAAGGTCATGGACTGGAATTTGGTCCCACTGTGCACACAGATCCTCGCAGGTTATTCAGAAATGACCACACCCACCCCCTCCTCTGTGATGGGGACACTGAGGACCCTAGAAAGAAGCCCAGGCCCATGAATGAAATGCAGCCCTTACGTCATCTATGGGCAGGACTGGGTAATTCAGGAAACCTCATCATGGTGGCTGAGCCAAAGGGAATGCACAGCCAGCCTCGACGGCACTTTGTGCAGTCTGGGAGCTGGGGTGACCTGCAGAGTCCACCCACCTCTCTCTTCCCACAGCCCCTGTGACCCTCTCACACTCTCGTCCCCAGTGCCCCTCATGTGTTACCAGGGAAGCATATGGTAACTAAGTCTCCACCAGACAAGCAGGGCACGCCTCTTGCCTTGAAGGCCATGGGCCTGTGTGCTCTGTGCGAGTGATGTGTTTGCATGTGTGCATGTCAGCCAGCTGGGGGAAACCTGAGGGATGGACACGGCGGGACACCTGAAGGGCGGGCGCGGTGGAGCATCCTAGAACAAGGGCAGAGAACCCAGAGCCCAGCATTCTGAGCACCAGCTCCAAGCCGTGAACCTCCCAAAGCGGTCGAACTCCCACAACCACCCTTAACGTGGGAATTAACCCTAGTAAGAAAACCATGTTGACACATATTGAAAAGAACATGCAAAATACAAAACAAACAAAACAAACAAACAAACTTCAAAGAAGAAAATAAAATATCCATAACTCTACTAATGAAAACGAAGTCAGGCTAGCACCATGGTTTGTTTCTGTTCGGTCTTTCTGTCCATGCGTGGAACAGAAGCAAATCTGGGGTTGTTTTTATCTGTATTACATATGCCAATATGTATCATTTCAGGTCATGCTTTTCCTCCACATAGAAATGCGCTGAAGACATTTTCTCGTTTCAGTAAATATTACCTGAAGATACAATTTTTGGTAGTTATGAAACATTATAACCAGTCATGTACCATAATTTAGGTAACTGTACCCCGACCGCTGGATATGCAGGCTGCTGCCAATTTGTTTTTCCATAATTATAAACAAGGAGAATTACGGGATCGAGGAAAGGCTCTTGATATAAATTATGAATAGTTCTCCGGAAAGGTTCTGTACCACACCCCTCGTCAGAATGAAAGAGCATGCCTGCTTTACGCCAACTTCATCCACTTCCAGGAGGGCCCTCGCTAAAAGTAGTGCTTATTTCAGAGAGCATTTGTTTCCAGTTTCGATTCTTTACTAATGATTGGAAGAAACACTTACATTTTCTGGATAGCTACATAAATTCTCGTGTGGGTTTCTGACTGCTCTGATTGTCCTCATCCATTTTCTATGAGGACATTTTCTTTTTGTTAGTTATTTGTGTGAGTTCTTTGTATATTAAGGGAATAAGCTATGTTGTGAACGAAGAACCTTGTCAACTGCCTTTGAATTTGGTTTACGATGTTTCTGGTACACGGATATTTACAACTTCTATGCTGTGCTTAAAATGGGCCACTCTAGAGTGAACTGGCGTTTTCTTGGGCTAGGCATCTGGGGCTCTCTGGCCATATTAAGTTAACTTATTAGCATTGGGTTTTTCAGACATAAAAGTAATGTAAATTCTAGCCCTAAACGAGTGAGAAGGTGGGCTGGGGCCACGAACTTTCAGAGGAGACTTGCTTTTATTCCTCTTCCCTTCAGAGCTAAGCGTCAGGCAAGAATGAACCTACGAAGGCCATTCTGTCTGTCCGTCCTGGTTCACTTGCTTGGGTTCAGGGGTCCTGACTTAGGCAAAGGGTCTCTGACTCACATCCACCTGCCCCAGCCCCAGGCCTTCTCCCCTGCCCCCTGCCAGGCTGTTTACACCGGGGAGCTGGCCCCAGAGCACGAAGCAGCAGATGCCTTCAGGGCAAACACTAGTTCTAGGGCTGGCTTAGTCCTCTGAAGAGTCCAGGAACTTAAAAAGCATTTTGTTAATATCCACGTTGTGTGTGCGTGTGTGTGTGCATGCACATTGTATGGGGAGAGCCTTTGCTGAACGTTTGTTCATCACATTACAGAAACAGAAGAATAGTACTGATCTCAGTGGCGCTGTCTCTAGCATTTCCCTAGGTACCAGTGGTGGTTGATTTAAAATGTTCTTTAGCATGTTAATAAAGTATTATTTTAGTTCTACTTAAGGGTAGAGTTTTCTATTCATTAAACTCAGGAAAAGCTACTGAATCTCTTAAGATGTGATTGAGGGCCTCTGGTTTACTGATGGGATACTTTCACTAATCGTGTAAGCCGGACAGAGTTACAGGTGTACTGGCCTGATCTCTGAGGCTAACTCTAGGCTGGCATCCCGGAGCATGGCTATGTTCCGGTGGTATTTTTATGGGATATTTTTTATTTTATAATATTGATGAAGGCGGGCCTCATGAATGAGATGGGTGCCGTGAAGGAGGCTGATGGGAGCACCCAGCCCTCTTGCCCTCCTGCCTTCCACCATGTGAGGATGCAGTAACGAGGCGCCCTGGACAGACACCAGAGGCCGGCGCCTTGATTTTGAACTTCCAGTCTCCAAAACGGTGAGAAACACATTTCTATTGCTTATACATTACCCAGTCTAAGGTATTTTGTTATAACAGCAGGAATGGACTAAGACACTCCATATATGTGGAGGGAGAAACTGGCAGATGTGGGGTCCTGCACAGAAGTCACCGATGATTCAGCTGAGACAGGGCACTGGGAGCCACGTGTCCGGCAGCCAGCTCTGTGAGACACAGGGCCAAGCCTGCTGCTTCTCTCCGGCAGGGCAGGTCACACAGCGTAAGGTTTTTTGAAACTGTGAACAAACTCACTAGGAAGACATTTTCTGGCCTTAGAATCACATTTAAAACCATGACTTTTGGCGATGTTTGGATTTACTCCCAAATTATAAGTCTATACAAGTTTTTTGTTTGTTTGTTTGTTTGTTTTTTGAGATGGAGTCCTGCTCTGTCACCAGGCTGGAGCACAGTAGAACGATCTCAATTCACTACAACCTCTGCCTCCCTGGTTCAAGCAATTACCCTGCCTCAGCCTCCCGAGTAGCTGGGATTACAGGCATGCACCACCACGCCCAGCTAATTTTTGTATTTTTAGTAGAAACTGGGTTTCACCATGGTGGCCAGGATGATCTCCACCTCCTGACCTCGTGATCCACCCGCCTGGGCCTCCCAAAGTGCTGGGATTACAGGCATGAGCCACTGCACCTGGCCAGGTTGGGCTTTTTTTAAAGCTTGAGGCAAATGTAGCATTTTTAAAGTGTGTGTGTGTGAATTCCTCTTTTCTAACACAGAGGAGGACTACGTTTTCACCCATCTATCTTGGTCCTCCTTACTGGAGGTCTGCCTATTTCACTAGCATTTTCAACTGCCCCTCTAAGATGTACTTAGGAATTCTACATAAAAATCCTGTCTTCGAATGTATTTGTCTGCTTTTACTCATTCATTCTTTTATTGTCTTTATCATAAGTTGTCTTTATTTTTCTATTTTTAACTTCTTGGTTAAAGGCTTAGTTCACTTGTTTTAATGTTTTTAAATCATGAAAGCATCACATCTTTGAACCTGTTTGCAAGCCCAGCACTGGTACATTCCTTGTGCTTTTGAATATCCTTCTGTAATTACAGGGTGATTTCCATCTTGACCCACATTATTTTGAAGGGGGTTCTTTAACATCCAAATGCTTCGTTTTGTCGTTTTAACTTTATTAGGATCTAATTTTAAAGGATTATGCTCAGTGAACAAAGTTTATGTCATTGCTGTTTTCTTATTTTGGAAATATTTATGGTCTAGGTTGAGTGATTACTTTTTGTAAGTATTCCATAAATACTTAGAAAGAAGACGCATTCTTTGTTGGTACAAATTCCACCCAGAACTCCTAAACTACTCCTTTTTTATGCCATTCAGATTCACAATCCTCCTTATTTATTTATTTATTTATTTATGAGACGGAGTCTTGCTCTGTCGCCCCAGCTGGAGTGCAGTGGTGCCATCTTGGCTCACTGCAACCTCTGCCTCCCAGGTTCAAGCAATTCTCTTGCCTCAGCTTCCCCAGTAGCTGGGATTATAGGTGCCCACCAGCATGCCTGGCTAATTGTATTTTTAGTAGAGACAAAGGTTTGGTCAGCTTACCAAAGTGCTGGGATTACAGGCGAGAGCCACTGTGCCCAGCCCCCACCTTATTTTTAATCCAACTAAATATGCTTAAACTTTACTCCTATGGTTGCTCCATTAAATGTCTTTGTATGTTTTATACAGTTTTAAATTCAAGTTTAATACAAAGACCGGAAAGTGCACAGATCATGGCCTCTACAAGGAGGCTTCTGACAGAGTTGGCGCTGGGCGCTTGTGCTCCCAGGAGCATCCTGCCTTCCTCACTCCTGCAGCCGCTGCCAGATCCTTGCTGGGAGAATACCACAGTGTGGAGTGACTCTCTCTGCTTGACGCCATGGTGTGGGGTGACTCCCCCTGCGATGCCACGGTGTGGGGGGACTCTCCCTGCTGGATCCCACGGTGTGGGGTGACTCTCCCTGCTGGATCCCACGGTGTGGGGGGACTCTCCCTGCTCTGCCCAGTGTTTTCTTCTCTAAGTCCGAGGACACGATTGTTCCTGCTTCCTCTGTGCACCATCCTGCCCCATCCCTGTTCGTCTCTTCATTTGTATTGCCCATGGCTGCTTATGTTCTAGCTGCCAACCCACCCTCGGTGCTGAGTTCACCAAATCACTTCACGTTGCAGAGCAGGCTGTTACAAATCCACTGTTACGGGAAGGCCACCCCATCTTCTCTTTGCTTTTCTCCCCCACCGGCTCCCCTCTCCCCCATCTATCACTTCTATTCCCTGGTCCCTGCTCACCTGCTGACCCCCACAGAGCAGTCCCTTCATGTACCTGCCCCTCCCAACGTGCCCTGCCCCTCGCGGGCAGAATCTGACAGCACAGGGCCTGGCACACAGCAAGGGTTCCAGGGGCATTCAGTGAAGGAATGAACAGACCAGCTGAGGCTGTGAAGCCCAGGGTCACAAAGCCAGACTGAGCCCCTCACCCTGGGCACTATGCATACCTGTGTGTGTTTGGCTTCCCCACTGAGCAGCTGGCAGACGCACAGAACTCAGTCCCAGAGCCAAAGGGGACAAAGGTGAAGGCTCCCAGGCTGGGCAGCTTGGGCTGGCACCCGCTGGTCCTTCCCATGCAGCCCAACCAGCAGCTGGGGCTCCCACAGAGACGCAGGGCCCAGGGCCAGGTGGCTGCAGACTGCCCGGAGCATGCTTCCAGAGCAACAGCCTCAGCCTTCCAAGATGTCGCTCTGCCGCCTCCTCACCGCCTTCGCCAGCCTCCTGGGGCAGGCAGCCACCATGCTGAAGGAAGCTGCCTCTCCCAACGAGGCTGTCCACGCATCAGCATCAGGCAGTGGCGCACTCACTGATCAGAGACACTTACAGACCTCTCAGCTGCCGAGGCCCCTCAGAGAAGGTTCCTGACTTCATGGAGGTGCCACACTCTGCTCACATAAAATTAACTGCTTTTTCTACTTAGAAAAATGACTCTGCCAACTGCCGTCCCCACTGTTTGAGCAGCTTGCTTACTTTAAAATTAAAAACAACAACGGTCCCAGCTCCTGGCGGGTGGTGGAGTTTCCAACCTCACGAGGCATTCCCACTTCTGGTGGGCACTTCCTGGACGCTGGCAGAGCACAGTCGATCCCGTGTGGGCGGCCTCCTCTCAGCCAAGCCCAGGGTGAGGGCAGTGGGGCTCCAAGGAGGGGAAGCTGGCGAGGATGAGGGCCGGCGGGGATAGGGCGGCCTGCAGGGGGGTTGGCAGTTGGACCCCTCGTCCCCTGGGAAGCCAAACTGAGAGGTTTAGACTCGGGAGTAAAATGGATAAATGAAGATTTTCTGGGATAGCTTATTTTCTAATTTTACAGTGTCGTGCTTATTAATCAGCAAAAGATCCCAGTAATGCCGACATCAGGTGCTTAAACTATACCCCCAGCCGGTCAGAACGGGCACAGGACATGGCTCAGTTCTGGTTTAGGGCTCCATCCATGAACACCTGGGCTGGGTTCCATCTGCTAGGCCAGGCCCTGTTGACAGCTCCAGGCCTCAGCACGACCCTCACCTGTCTGGTCTCTCCTGGAACTGAGATGAAGTGGGGCAGCAGGGCCTCCCTGGCTCCTCCCAAGGCCCTCAGAAAGAGCAGGGATGCTTGGAGCCACTGACGAGCACAGAGCTGGGGAACAAAAGGCTGCCAGCTGTGTAGAGCACTGCCCTGGGGACGTAGGACCGTCCCGTTAGTTGAGAGACGAGGGCCTCGAGAAGGCAGAGTGGTGAAGCGTGGCTGACCCCAGCTGGCTGGTGCAGAGTCTGTCTGGTTCCCACTGCTGGGGTCTTCCTTGCTGCACCCAGAGCCCTCTGCTGGGTGAATACTGGGCAGGACTTCCCAGTCAGCACCTCGGAGAACACTGGGTATCACCCCGTGAAGGGGCCAACAGTCCACAGGGTGCTCAGGACGCCTCACAGAGGAACATGTGGGGTGGGTCAGGGGCTGGACACTAGTCCACAGGGAGTCCCACAGGTAGAGTACGGGGCCCAGGAGGGTGTGCCTCTGATGAGTGGGGTGCAAGGAGGGCTCTCCAACTAAGTTGCCAGGGACAAGCTTAGTGAGGTTAAACAGTGTGTCCTCAGTCACACAACTCCCAGTGGCCTGGCTGGAAGGGACCTCAGGCTGTGTGATTTCTTGCCCAGCCCTGTCCCTAAAGCATCACAGTCCAGGTGCTGTGAAGAGGGTTCCAGGGACCAGAGGTCACGTGCCACACCCTGCAGGGGTCGCGCTGCTGAGGGGCACGCTGGCCCAGGGGAGGTTCTGCGGGGAGCTTGTCACACAGTCACATCAAATAACTCATAACTTGGGCAGCATTTCCACTGCCATGACCACATGACCACTGCCAGGCTCGTCTTCTCAGCTAGACGAGCTTTCAACCAGCGGGAGGTCAGCGGCAAAACGCAGGCAGTGCTTCTCAAAACTCTTCCACAAATAACCCTGTGAACTAAAATTTAATAAACCTCTCTCCTAGTAGAAATTCAAACTCGGGTTCTTTTGAAAGGGCATTTACTTACTTGAAAATCTTTTTCTTCTAGTATTTCCTTCCTCCATCTCACGAGAAAAGCAGCGCACACGTACAAGTGGAAATGAGAAAAGCCCTCTGGTTCAGACTAAAAGAGAAAAAATAACCAAGAGAGAAACTGTAAAGTGTGATCCATGAACATCACTGCAAGGTTATCTGTGACAGTCAGGGTTTATCTACTCAGGGTTCAGAGAAAACCAAAGCTTGTGTTGACGTACTTTTACTTAATGCCTTAATTTCAAAATTGTCAGCTCATTAAACAAACACCATTTTCTCTTTAAGTACCAGCAGGCTGATAAGCAGCAAGTGAATAGCAGACCAAGCTTCCGGCAGCCTCAGAGGCAGTTGTTCACTCTCCTCTCTTGCACAGACAATAGCCAAAAAGCGTAAGAGACAAATTCAACGTGCGCTGGTGCTGTGCCAGGCACAGTGTGCTCCTCACAACGGCATGTGAGGGAGGCCTCCTCCCACTCCACAGATGAGGAAACAAGGCTGAGCCCAGGCCAGGCCCAGTCAAGCCGGAGATCAGGCACTGGGCCCAGGACCACAACCTGGTCCGGGTCTCCCTGGGAAACGAACAGGGAAGTGATGCTGATGGCAAGCCAGATGTGGAAGGACACGACTTACACCCCTCAAATCACCACCCATGTCTCTCTCTCCTCACTGTCATTCAAACGTGCCTCCCCTGCTCCCTCTTCTTGAGGTAGCTACCCCTTACTCATCCCGGAAACCCAGGACCACTGTCAGCTCCCAGAGACCCTCCCACACTGAGGCTCGGGGCATGCAGACCTTGGGGCTGTGGTATGAGTTCAAGCATACACAGTCAACTGCAAAGACTGAGGGTTCCCAAAACTCCAGTTCTTGGGGTACCACCTTCACTTTTCTGCCTTGCCCATGCAACATCTGTAGGACCACCGTCAATGGTTCAGTAAGTAAACAAATCAAACGCACGGTGCATTTGATGGTGATGTGCTATGGAGAAAACAAGGCAAAGACTGGGATGAGGAATAGCAAGGGGGTTTGTCTGTGAAGTGGGGGATGCCACTTCAGTAAAATGGTCACCTAAGGTGACAGACAAGCAAACATTCAAAGAGAGAAAAGGCGTTTATTATTATTATTACTTTCTTCACTGAGATGGAATTTCGCTCTGTCGCCCAGGCTGGAGGGTAGTAGCATCATCTCGGCTCACTGCAACCTCTGCCGCCCGGGTTCAAGCAATGTTCCTGTCTCAGCCTCCTGAACAGCTGGGATTACAGCTGCACGCCACCATGCCAGACTAATTTTTGTATTTTTAGTAGTGGGGTTTCACCATGTTGGCCAGGCTGGCCTTGAACTCCTGATCTCGGGTGATCCACTCGCCTCAGCGTCCCAAAGTGCTGGGATCACAGGTGTGAGCCACTGCCCCTGGCCAGAAAAGGCATTTAGACACATGACAGAGAAACATTCCAGGTAAAAGCTACAGGAAGCACAGAGACCCTGTGGTTAGAGGCTGCCTGGCACGTTCCAGAAACAGCGAGGAGACCAGCACAGCTACGGCAGAACGAGGCGAGCAAAGGCAAGCGACGGCAGGCACGTGTGGGGTATAGATCCTCAGGGCTCTGAGCAGGGAACAACACAGGCTTCAGAAGCATCCCTCCGACTGTCACGCTGACAACGGATGGCACGAGGCAGGGTGGGGAGAGGCAGAACCAGGAGAACCAGGAGACAGGTTAGGGGACCACGGTAGTCAGAATTCAAGAAGGGCTAGTGACTCGGGCCAAGGGGGAGCAGGGAAGCTTGTGGGAAGACCCATTGGAGATGTATTTTGAAGGTTTAACAGAAAAAATACACCAACGCGTATGAGAGATCTGGGTAGGAGAGAAAGGAACCAACGGCCACTCTGACAATTTGAGCCTCCACAGCTGGAAGGGTGAAGTTGCCAGTTCCTAAGATGGGGAAAGGTTTGTGGAAAAGGCTGTAGGAGACAGTGTTTTGGTGGGAAGGCCGTGAGTTGTTCTGTGGAACTACCAAGTTTAAGATACTTGGGGATCCAGGTGGAGAGGAAAGGGAGGTACACGGACACAAAGACCAGAGAGTGGCCAGTGATTCGGGACAGAAATAAACACCAAGGACTAAACCACCCACAGGAATGACCAGCAAGCTGGGGCCAGACCAGAGAACATGAAGAGGGTGTATATTCTAGAGTTCTTGGATACAGTACCCTGCACATGTCCACTAAATAAAGTTCATCAAGAGCGTTGGTTCAAGTTTCCTATAAATCCTGTGGTTTTTTTTTTTTCCGTCTACTTATAATCTATCAATAACTGACAGGTATGCTTCAAAACTCCCATTATGAGAGTCAGTTTATGTCTTTCTCCTTATGGTTCTGCCAATCTTTGTTTTCTGTGTTTGGAAGTTATGTTATCAGGAGCATACAAATGCACAATTGTTTTCTCTTCCTGGTGTACTGAACAGTATAAATACTTATGACCTCTAACCTCACACAGGGCTTTTGCTCTGAAGTCTCTAGTGGGGAGGAAGGAGTCTAATTGACTACAACTATGTATCAGTTTTTGTTGGGTATTGTATTTTAAACAGCTCTCCTGAGGTATAACTGTTACATAATAAATTTTACATATTTCAGGCCGGGCGCGGTAGCTCACGCCTGTAATCCCAGCACTTTGGGAAGCCGAGGCGGGTGGATCACAAGGTCAGGAGATTGAGACCATCCTGGCTAACACGGTGAAATCCCGACTCTACTAAAAATACAAAAAATTAGCCAGGTGTGGTGGTGGGCGCCTGTAGTCCCAGCTACTTGGGAGGTTGAGGCAGGAGAATGGCGTGAACCCAGGAGGCGGAGCTTGCAGTAAGCCAAGATTGCGCCACTGCACTCCAGCCTGGGTGACAGAGTGAGACTCCATCTCATTAAAAAAAAAAACAAAAAAAACTTTGCATACTTCAAGTTTACAATTTGATATGTTTTGATATATTCATACACCTGGGTAAACACCATCACAACCAAGGTAGTGGACATATCTATGGCTCCAAAGGTTTCTTTGTGCCCATTTGTAAATCCTCCCTTCGAGCCCTCCCAGTCCCAATCACCAACTTCCTTGTGTCACTACACATTAGCTTACATTTCCAACACTTTCAAATAAAGGGAATCCTATAATACACATTTGGTTTTGGTCTAGCTTTTCCACATAGGGTGATTACCTTAGATTCACCCGTGACGTTGCACATACCAATCACTCATTTCTATCAACGCTAAGCAGCACCCACTGCATGGATATACCACAGTTTGTTCATCCATTCATCTGCTGAAGGACTGAATTGTTTCTAGTTTGGAGCTACTATGCAGAGAGATGCCATGAACATTTGTATACTCATCTTTGAATGGACATAGGCTTTCATTTTGCTTGGAAAAATACTTAGGAGTAGAACAGCTGGATCATATGGTAGGAGTATGTTTACCTTTTAAAAACCTGCCACTAGTTTTGATATAAATCTTTTATCAAATACATGCTTTGCAAATGTTTTCTCCCCGTGCCTTCTCTTTTCATCCTCTTAACAGTGACTTTTGAAGATCATGGGTTTTTTGTTGTTGTTTTTGAGACAGAGTATCGCTCTGTCGCCCAGGCTGGAGTGCAGTGGTGGGATCTTGGCTCACTGCAACCTCTGCCTCCCAGGTTCACACCATTCTCCTGCCTCAGCCTCCCAAAGAGCTGGGACTACAGGCACCCGCCACCACGCCCGGCTAATTTTTTATATTTTTAGTAGAGATGGGGTTTCACCGTGTCAGCCAGGATGGTCTCGATCTCCTGACCATGATCCACCGCTTTGGCCTCCCAAAGTGTTGGGATTACAGGCATGAGCCACCACGCCAGGCCAAATCATGGGTTTCAAATTTTGATGAGGCTCAACCTAGTACTTCGTTCTTTTACAGATCATGCTGTTGGTGTCTTATCTAAAAAAATCACTGCCTAACTCAAGGGCACAAAGGTTTTCTTCTGGAAGGTTTATAGTTTTAAATTTTACTTTAGATCTATACTCCACTTTGAGTTAATTTTTGTATATGGTAAAAGGTATGGAAGTTCCTTTGTTGTTTGTTTTGAGATGGAGTTTCATTCTTGTTGCCCAGGTTGGAGTGCAATGGCATGATCTTGGTTCACCGCAACCTCCGCCTCCCGGGTTTAAGCGATTCTCCTGCCTCAGCCTCCTGAGTAGCTGGGATTACAGGCGTGCGCCACCATGCCTGGATAATTTGGTTTCTTTTTTTTTTTGAGACGGAGTCTTGCTCTGTCACCCAGGCTGGAGTGCAGTGGCCGGATCTCAGCTCACTGCAAGCTCCGCCTCCCGGGTTCACGCCATTCTCCTGCCTCAGCTTCCCGAGTAGCTGGGACTACAGGCGCCCGCCACCTCACCCGGCTGGTTTTTTGTATTTTTTAGTACAGACGGGGTTTCACCGTGTTAGCCAGGATGGTCTCGATCTGCTGACCTCGTGATCCGCCCGTCTCGGCCTCCCAAAGTGTTGGGATTACAGGCTTGAGCCACCGTGCCCAGCCAATTTGGTATTTTTAATAGAGACGGGGTTTCTCCATGTTGGTCAGGCTGGTCTCAAACTCCTGACCTCAGGTGATCTGCCCACCTCAGCCTCCCAAAGTGCTGGGATTGCAGGCGTGAGCCACCGTGACCGGCCTGGAAGTTCATCTGTATGCACATGAATATCCGATTGTTCCAGCAATTTGTTGAAAAGACTAAACTTCAGCTAATGCTAGCCCTTCCTTATGTCTTCTTCTTTTTCAAGGCCGTTTTGGCTATTCCAAATCTTCTGCATTTCTGTGTAAAATTTAGAACCTGTTTTGTCAATTTTTACAGAGAAGTTTGCTGGGATTTCTGACTCATGACCATAGTATAGCTTTTAATCCGTCTTCTGACTCATGACCATGATATGGCTCTTCATTTAATCAGATCTTTCTCTTTACCCATGTTTGATGGTTTTCTCAGTACAGGTCTATGATTCTGTTTTTAGATGTTCCCTAACAAGTTCATATTTTTGATGATATTGAAAATAGGGTCCTGAAAATCTTCATTTCTGTCTGTTGGTAGTTGTTGGAGTCCCCCCTCATCTTTATTTCCTTATATTTCTCTTATACCTAGCGCAGCACTGGGTTCTTAAACTCCAGCCACGCTTTCTAGCCAAAGAGCTTGGTCCCTGATGGCTGTGACTCCTGATGCATTCAGGTTAATTCACATGCTCTCATTTAGAAGTTCCCAGCTGTTCTACTTTTTCTATCATTTGTCTTTCTTGCCTACATGTGGACTAACCTACTTCCCTCTACATTCTAATGCCCCAACCCCAATTAATCTGGAAGTTACTGAATTGTTTCTATTATTTTAATAGGCCCTCTACAAATTTTAACATGTATATTTAACTTAATGATCTAAAATGAATTATCTTTATTCTCCTCCCAAACAACACAAAAAATTAAGAATATTTTAATTCTAGTCATATCATCACAGCAGCACCACACACTGACCTAATCTTCCCTAGCTATGTACCAGTGCTTTCCAGAATTTCAGTTCTATTGTGACTTTTTTTTTTTCTTTTCTTTTTTGCTTTGTTTCGGTTTTTGAGATGGAGTCTCGCTCTGTTGCCAGAATGGAGTGCAGCGACGCAATCTCGGCTCACAGCAACCTCCTCCTCCCGGGTTCAAGCAATTCTCCTGCCTCAGCCTCCTGAGTAGCTGGGACTACAGGCGTGCACCACAACGCCCGGCTAATTTTTCCATTTTTAGTAGAGATGAGGTTTCACCATGTTGGCCAGGATGGTCTCGATCTCTTAACCCCATGATCCAACTGCCTCGGCCTCCCAAAATTATAAATGGAGATCTTCTTTTTGTTCTTTTATACATCAATGTTTGTTTAGAGTTTTTCATGACTTTACTTATTTTTTTTTTCTCATTATTTCTTCTTGCACCTAGACCTTTCTTTGGCAATTATTATCCTTCTTGAAATTCAACCTTTAGAAGCTCCTTTAATGAGAGGGTCTTTTGGTCGTAAACCCTCTCAGATTTCATTTGTCTAAAAATGTCTTTATTCTCATTCTTGAAAGATAGTTTGCTGGATATGCAATTCTAAGTTGACTATTATTTTAAAAGATGATACTGCATTATCTTCTAGCCTCCACTACTGAATGTTATCAATCTATTTGTCATTTCTTCATAAGCAATCTAACTTTTCTCTCTGACTGCTTGTGAATACTCCCTTTGTCTTGGACATTTTGCAGTTCCTTTGTGATATTTATTCTGCTAGAGATACTGGTCTTTCTGAATCTGGAGAATAAGTAGTTTTCATCAGTTTTGGAAACAGTCATCCATTATCTCCTATCAAACATCCATCTGTACCCATTCTCTTTATTTTCTCAGAACTCTGATCAGCTAGAGTTGGGGTCTCTTCATTCTACCCTTTGTTTCCTTTAGCCTCTCTTTTTATATCTTCCATCTCTTCGTCTTTCTGGGAGAAGTACTTTCCTCAAATCTCTCTTCTACTTCATTAATAATCTCTTCAACTGTGTCACAATTTGTTTCACTTATCTATTACGTTTGAACCTTGGTTATTTCTTCAGACTTGCCTTGTAAATTGATAGTTACTCCTCCTTCTTTCATTCAGTATCTTTGTATTATTTAAAATGTACAAGCTTATTTCTATAGTGCATCTCAGATAATTCTAAAATCTCTGTAGATCTCTTTCTGCAGTCTGTTTTCACTGCTGATTCTTGCTCCTTGTGGCCCACTTCCTTGACTTCTCCTGTCATTATGCTCCTTAGAATGTATATCTGTTGGAACTCTTTGAGGCTTTTCTTTTTTTGGTTGGGGGGACTGTATTTGCTTCTCTAGAGCCTGAAGGCATTGTTATCCCAGACTACATTAAACCAAATTTCTAGCTTGCAATTTTTTAGGTCAAGTAAGTAACATGAACTGGGGTTCCCAATCCATGTGAATGTAGGATTGTAGGTGGAAATTCTGAGGAGGGGGAGGGTTCTTTCTTCCTCGTTTAACCTGGCCAAGGCTAAGAAAGGCAAACACAAGCACCTGTTTAGTCTCTGAAAAAAACAATCCCCAGGTTTTGACTCCTGCCAGTGGCTCATTAAAATCAACTGGCAGATACCCTTGGGTAAAGACCAGCTTTGATGCTGCTCCCCTCTCTCTCTAGATTTGTATTTTCTCGAGATTTCTGGTCTCTGATAGTCTCACCTTTGTGGTTATGTTTTTTTAAAAGCACACCAGCATTATTTGGTGTATTCACACACAAAAAAAGAAGGGCCTTTTGCACATCACAGTCACCACACCACCAGAAAGGGAAGGCTCTGCCCTATTTTTTTTTTTTTTAATCCACTCATTTCAAGAACCTTAAATATATTACTACTGTGGCTTTGTAGTATAGGTTTGATGTGCTAGTTTTTTTATGATATTGTTGACAAAAAGAATCAAACTCTGTGAAATATTTAAAGAGATTTATTCTGAGTCAAATATGAGTGACCACGGCCGATGACACAGACCTCAGGAGGTTCTCAGAACATGTGCCCAAGGGGGTCAGGGTGCAGCTTGATTTTATACATTTTAGGGAGGCAGAGACATCAATCAAATACATTTAAGAAACACACTGGTTTGGTCCACAAAGGCGGGACAACTGAAAGGCAGCAGTGGCAGCGGCGGTCAGGAGGTTGTTCCCAGGCGATAGGTAAATTTATACATGTTCTAGTTGACAATTGGTTGAGTTTGTCTAAAGACCTGGGATCACAGAAAGGAAATGTACAGGTTAAGATAAAAGACTGTGGAGATGAAGGTTCTTTTGAAGTCGTATAGTGGCTGCCCTTACAGACAATAGAGAGAAATGTTTCCTATTGAATCTTTTTTTTTTTTTTTTAAACAGAGTCTTTCTCTGTCACCCAGGCTGGAGCACAATGGCATGATCTCAGCTCACTGCAACCTCCGCCTCCTGGGTTCAAGCAATTCTCTTGCCTCAGCCTCCAGAGTAGTTGGGATTACGGGCGTGTGCCATCATGCCCATCTAATTTTTGTATTTTCAGTAGAGATGGGGTTTCATCATGTTGGTCAGGCTGGTCTTGAACTCCTGATCTCAGGTGATCTGCCCACCTCGGCCTCCCAAAGTGCTGGGGTTACAGGTGTGAGCCACTGCGCCGTCTACTGAATCTTTAAAAGGTGCTAGACTCTTAATCTCTTTAGGATTGGGAGGGCCTGGAAGAAAAAAATCCAGCTATCTTAATAGAGATTCTTTTTTGTTTTGTTTGTTTTGTTTTTTGAGACAGAGTCTCAGTCTGTCGCCCAGGCTGGAGTGCAGTGGCGCAATCTCAGCTCGCTGCAACCTCTCTGCCTCCTGGGTTCAAGCGATTCTCCTGCCTCAGCTTCCCAAGTAGCTGGGACTACAGGTGTACACCACCACAACTAGCTCATTTTTTATATTTTTAGCAGAGACGGGGTTTCAACATATTGCCCAGGCTGATCTCAAACTCCTGACCTCGTGATCCACCTGCCTCTGCCTCCCAAAGTGCTGGGATTACAGGCATGAGAAACAGTGCCGGCCAAGATTCTTTACAGATGCAAATTTCTCCCCCACAAAGGACAGCTTTGCCATTTCAAAATATGGCAAAGAAACATGTTTTGGGGTAAAATACTTTGACTTTCTTTTGTCATATAATGTTATGCTAGAGTCAGGCTGGAAAGTAAGTCATGATATATAGGGTTAATTAAAACCCATCTGATGAGAATTTTTGTATGGTTTGTAGGGCCTGACTCTCCAGACCCCTTAGACAGGAATTTGGGCAGGATAAAAAAAAAAAAAAATCAGAGCTTAGTCCTCAATATCCATTAAAATATATAGAGCCATTAAAATGTCACATGTTTGTGCTGGAATTAAAATCAACCAAATATTTAAACTGAGTTTAAATACCACTGAGGCCCCTGTATCCCATTATCTATCTGGGCATGTCCGCCCTCTCTGCACTGTAACTAGGACGCCCTTTCTAATTCAGCGGGCTCCTATCATGTCACCATTTTATCTTTAAATACCCATTGCCTTCAGGATAAAGTAGAAGTGAGCCAGAGCAGACCGGACATCTGGTCTCTACCCACCTCGCACCTGGTGTTCCAACCCTCTCAGCCTTGGCTCTCTTAGGCACTCTGCTACCCCAGGAGGGGATGCTCCCTGTTTGTTCTCCTAGATAAACCCTTTCACTCTTCAGGATCTTCCCCCTTTCTCCCAGGCAGTGGGCTGTCTCCACCCCTTCTTCCCAGGAGCCCTGGCCATGTCTCCGCGCGGCACGTGCCACACCGTCACAGTCCAGTGTGTCCCGTGTGTCAGCTTTCCCCCGTGACCCCTTCTTCATTATAATCCCAGCCCCAAGCCTAAGAGTAGGAATGGAAACTGAATAAAATTACACACGCCCCCAAATCCACGACCTTGGGTTACCAGGAGCCTGGGGAAAGGGACAGGCCAGGGGCATGGAAGCGCAGCACTGAGAATGTACCTAGAGAAATGTACCTCTTTCCGGGGTGAGGGTGAGGGTGAGGGTTGGGTGGGGGGAAAAAAAAGAAGAAACGTGGATCTTTCCTTTTAAATACCTTAGGTGACTTGAACAAACAAAAACCTTCAGGTGTGTAAGGCCCTGAGCGAACCAGCCCTGAGGAATGCAGGAGTGGTAATTAGCATTGCAAATACTGAGAGGGAAAAGGTCTCCAGGAGTACTCCCAGATATTCCAGAATGATGGGTTCTCCCAGGAATTCTGTTTACACTCTGAATTTGCTTAAAAGCCTTTTATTTAACCAGGGAGTGCAAAGGTCAGCCTCTGGCCAGTGGTAGGACCCACTCCTACTCGGAATTAGTAAGGCTGGACTGTAAATTCTGCCGCTGCTTACACAATGTCTCCAGCAGAGGAGCGGAACTTAGGTAGGAGAGGCCACACTTTCATGGAAACAGAGCACTGGGGAGAAACAGAGCTTTGTGGCATCACTTAAGTGGATTATTTGTCTTGGATGACTTGGTAAATTGCATTAAAACAGTAATTTAATAAATAAAAAATGCATATCATCTATGGAAAATGGGCTTCTGCTTTAATGAAGCATAATCCAGACAATAAATATCACCCAGCACTCAGTGGGTAAACAGGGAGGCGAGAGCAGTGGCCGCAGGCCAGCCCTGGGCACCCGGCCTTGGCCTGAGCCCACTCAGGACTGGGGCTCCACCCCCTTCACTGGGAGGCACACACCTCGGGTGGGTCAAGCAGAAGGAGGCTGTGACTTGGAGAAGCCCCCGGGGCTGCTGCATCAGTACTGGCTGACTCACAGGGAGGTGCAGCCCGCAAGGCCACTTCTGGCATCCCCCACCCCCAGGCCACCAGGCCTGTCCTGCAAATCAAGATCTCCCCTTTCTCGCAGGCTCAGGGCTAGTTTGGGGAGGTAAAGGGAGGGAGCCAGAGACTGGGAAAGGATCCTCAGTGATGAACCTTCAGCAGATACTCCCGACTGTTCTGCAGCAAAGGCAGGTGGGGATGGGGGGACGGAAACGGTTTCCTCCCTCTGCCTTGAAACAAAGGTCTTGAGCTGGTCACCTGTGAAACCATAAGCTCTCCCTTCTTCTCCCAGCAGAAAGCCAAAAAGACCAGATGAGGAAATACCATCATGTGTGTGGAATATTCTGGATTGGGGGTGGGGTGTTCAGCTACCCTGCCACCAGCAAACTACCAGGCGAGTTCTGGACGTCACCGGAGCAAGGACAGCTGTCTGCCAGGTGCAATGGGTATGACGTAGTGGGCGAAGTGTCAGTGAGCGGATCCTAACAGTCGGAGGCTCCCCGTCTCCCGTCAAGGAAGATGAAACCCCCAGTTCCCCTCAAGGCATTTGAGGCCCCATCTACCTAACTTGGTGCCCCCACTCTGTCCCGTGACCCCTCCACATTGGCCTCCAGTGCTGGGCCTGTTCCTGCTGGCGCCGGTCTGCTACAGCCCTAGCACTTGAGAAAAAGCCCAACACACAATCAAACCCTGGAACCAGCTGGCGTTGGAAACCAAGCATGTCCCGTCCGAGGACAGAGGATGCTGGGGAAACTGCTCCTTTCCTCCTGGGACCTTGGCCTCCTTGCGCCACAGGCAAGGGTGAGGCAGCTGGGCACTGCACTGGGAAGTTTCCACAGGTCTCGGACCCAGCCGAGGTCTGGAAAGTCGGAGAAGCTGGAAGGACGTCCCCCGGCTGACCAGGGCAGTGACAGGCTGTAGAGGCCGGCCCAGCATCCAGCAGTCCTGGTGGAGCAACGCCCCAAGCCTGTCCCTGCTTCCTCTCTGTGGTTGGGGGTAGGGGGCACCTCCAGTTTTCCTCACACTGCCAGTCTGCAGAGGAAACACTCAGGTGTCATTTAACGAGGGAGTCAGGAGTATTTCTTTTAGGATTCTGACGAACGAGGAATATGGTTCTGATTAATACAACAAAAGAACACTTCGGCAATTTTTATTTCAGATCATTTCAATATTACCCTCTCTTAATCACTAATGAAGGAAACAGCAGCTTTGATTGACGACTTGACAATAAGTCTGCCGGGGCCATACTGAAGCACAATGCCCAAGGGCTCCCGGGAGTGCCATGCAAATCGGGCATGTTTCCACACTTTGCAATGGAAGAGAAATACGGTTCTTTTAAGCAGATCCTGGCAAGCTCACAGACTGTCTTACAGAAGCCCAAAGCTAATTTAACTGAGGCTCTAACTGCCTAATCAGAGACCAAGCAATCACTCTGAGGCCCGCCATTGGTAGAGTAGTGCTCTGCTTTGAAGAAGGAAGCCTGCAGGAAGGGGAGGAGGGGCACACCTCGCCCCTTTTATTAGTCCGTTTTCACACGTGGTTGATAGAGACATACCTGACACTGTGCAATTTATTTTAAAAAATATGTTTAATTGGATTTACAGTTCCACATGGCTGGGGAGCCCTTAAAATCATGGCAGAAGGCAAAGAGAAGCAAGTCACGTCTTACGTAGACGTTGGCAGGCCAAAAAATGAGAGCACTTGTGCAGGGGAATGCCTCTTTTTAAAACCATCAGATTGCATAAGACTTATTCACTATCATGAGAACAGCACAGGAATAACCTGCCTCCATGATTCTATTACCTCCCACCAGGTCCCTCCGACAACACGTGCACGTTCAAGATGAGATATGGTTGGCGGCACAGCCGAACCATCACCCCTGTTCCCCGAGGCCTCACCCCTGCGCACCAGGGCTTCATCCCTCCTCCCCAGGCCTCACCCCTGTACCCCACAGTCTTACTCCTGTGCTCTGAGGCCTTACCCCTACGCCCCAAGGCCTCATTCCTGTTCCCCAGGCCTCACCCTTGCACTCCACAGCCTCGCTCCTGGGTCCTGAGGCCTCACCCTTGCACTCCATGGCCTCACTCCTGGGTCCTGAGGCCTCACCCTTGCACTCCACAGCCTCACTCCTGTGCCTTGAGCCCTCACCCCTGTGCGGCACTGTGTGAAGTACTAAGAACAAACCAGGACCGGCAGCTGCAGGGATGGGCCAGGCAGGGGCCCTGGAAGCCACCCAGCTGGGTTTCAGCCCCTACAGTTTTCACTGCAACACTGCCCTTGACCTGCAATCTTGGCTCTGTCGGCATCTACCCACTGTCAGGCCTGCAGCCCAGTCCACACAGCCCCAGGCCACCCCACCTCGTTTCTCTGGTGCTCGAGGCCCGTGTCAAACACCAGGGCTGGAAGGGCTCTGAAGGTCAGCACGTTGGACCTCTCTCTATGGATGAGAAAACAGCGGCGAGCCAGAGTGCCTGTGTGAGGTGCCCTGGAGGGTGGTGTGGAGGGCAGAATGGGCCACGGGAGACCTGGCAGAGCCACCCTGATGTCTTCTAACTTTAGAAAGCAGGGACGAGGCCGGATGCAGTGGTTCACGCCTGTAACCCCAGCACTTGGGGAAGCTGAGGCGGGTGGACCCCCTGAGGTCAGGAGTTTGAGACCAGCCTGACCAACATAGAGAAACCCCATCTCTACTAAAAATACAAAATTAGCTGGGCGTGGTGGCGCATGCCTGTAATCCCAGCTACTCAGGAGGCTGAGGCAGGAGAAATGCTTGAACCTGGGAGGCAGAGGCTGCAGTGAGCTGAGATAGCACCACTGCACTCCAGCCTGGGCAACAAGAGGGAAACTCTGTCACAAAAAAAAAAAAAAAAAGGAAAAGAAAAAAGCAAGCAAGTAAGCAGGGACGAGGCTGCTCACTGTCTTTGCCTCTGCTCACGCCTGCCAGTAGGCCAAACCATTCCTGACCGCCCCTAAACCCAACTCTCCCTGGCTCCTCCACCCCCAGGCTCTCTTGCCTTCCTGAAAACCCTCCAAACTCCCTCCCAGGTATCTTATCTGGTAATGAGAACAGACAGCGACTCGGCCAGGCCATTCCCTCTGGTTATGGCTTTTCCTCCCAGCTGCCGTCTAAGGCTCTGAAGAGCAGGGTCTGCACTGCCACATGGGGACACCCAGCACAGAGTAAGCGCTCAGGACTCCTGGCTTTCTGAGGGTGGAACTTTCACCTCTGCAGCAGCCTTGGCATTGGGACCCCTGTCAGGGTCTGAGTAAAGAGGTGTTTTCCCTGGAGCAGACCCACTGGCTAGGATGGGAAATTCATCGTCAGGAGCCCCTGCAGTCAGGGTTTGGGGTTACTGTGTGCAAGCTCGCTAAGTCAAGGGCAGCACCTGACTGCACCCTATGCCTGCAGGCTCCCCAGAGACCCTGGCTCCTGTCCTCACAGGAGGTCCCAGTCGGAGCTCAGAGCACAGCTGTTTGCCAGAGACCATGTGCCACTAATGGCTGCACGACTCCCTGGGGTCCCCATCTCAGCCCAACAAGGGAAGGACTGTCAGCAAAGGTAACGGGCAGCAGGGAGGAACCTGCAGACTCCAAGCCACCCGGGATGCCAGTCGTCTGACCTGTCCCCAGGGCAGCCTGATACACGGAGTCGGGGGGATGCCTCACCGGCCCTTCCCCGGGGCAGCCTGATACATGAAGTCGGGGGGATGCCTCACCGGCCCTTCCCCGGGGCAGCCTGGTGCATTGGTAGGGGAGCATGGCTTCTGCTGCACAGTGCACAGAGAAGAGGGTCCAGTTCCTGCAGTGCAGCCCCACAGTGCACAGGGAAGAGGGTCCAGTTCCTGCAGTGCAGCCCCACAGTGCACAGGCCAACTGGGGGCGGCAGCATCAGGGAGACAGAACAGCCATAAGTGAGGTCAGGGCTGTGTCTGGACACGCCCCATGCTGCCGCATCACCCCTGTGAAAAACAAGTCCATAAGAAGAATCTCCTTTGAAAATGCTCACCCTGGGGAAAGGGCAGGACTCTGGGGACAGGGGGTTCTGGAGGTCAAGGAGAAATACTCTTCTTCGAGCCAACACCGTCTTTAAAAATAATACATCTCTTTGGTTAAGGGGAAGACATTTCATGGAAGAGCCCACACGCCTTGGAAATGACCATTAAAAAGTCCTGATCCTATTCCAATTGGATTAGACAGCTGAAATCTCCCAATCCTGATTTTTTCTTCTTTTTTTTAACTACCGCCAGTAAACTGTATCTAATAAAGAAGCCAGCATGCCACGAGAGCTGCTCCAAAGGACAGCAGCACGGTAGCAACGGCCCCTGCCACTCCAGGGCATAGCTAGCGCTCAGAGCCCTCTGACTTCCAGGTACAAAGACGAAAGGGCATTCTGACCAGTCAAAGGCAAAGGCAAAGGCAGGTAGGCAGCCTCTGGGCACGGGAGCCCACCCCTGCAGAATTTTTGCTGAGTGAGAGGGACAGAAGAACTCAGGAATATATTACACAAATATATGCAAGACACTTTTGGAAATGATGTAAAAGTTACCTGGAAGACATAAAAGAAAAGCTAATTAAACACAGAGATATACCAGGTTCACATACAAAAAGATTCAAATGGAAAAGATGTCAATGATCCCCTTTTAATTGATATGTTCAATGCATTTCTTTTCTCTTTCTCTTTCTTTCCTTTCTTTCTTTTTTTCTTTTTAAGACGGACTCTCGCTCTGTCACCCAGGCTGGAATGCAGTGGCACAATCTCAGCTCACTGCAAGCTCCGCCTCCCGAGTTCAAACGATTCTCCTGCCTCAGCCTCCCAAGTAGCTGGGATTACAGGTGTGCAGCACCGTATTAGCTAATTTTTGTATTTTTAATAGAGATGGGGTTTCACCATGTTGGCCAGGCTGGTCTTAATCTCCTGACCTCATGATCCACCTGCTTCGGCCTCCCACAGTGCTGGGATTACAGGCATGAGTCACCGTGCCGACCCCAATTCAACGCATTTCTAATAAAAACTCCCTATCCTCTATCCAGGATTTTTGTGGAATTAAAAGTATATTCCAAAGTTGACATTGAAGAGTAAAGAGCCAAAAATAGCATGACAACCCCAAAGACAAAATGACAAGGTAAAGACTGTATCAGATAGCAAAACATTCTGTGGGACTAACGTAGGCCACGTGGCCTAGGCCCCGGACAGAAAGACCAGTGCAACAGAGGACACGGGGGCACGCCCATACTGAGGTGGACACTCAATCATCCATGACAGGCACAGCAGTGCCAGCCGGAAGGCAAAGGATGGAACGTTCCATCAATGGTACAGAGAAAACAAGTGGCTATCCACGTGCAAGAATGAAACTGGACCCTGTTGCACACCACACGCAAAAGCAAACTGAGGGTAGGTAAGAAAGCAGCGCCTAAAAACAACACCTCAGGGCACAAAGGATACATTTTATTTGATTCTTTTTTTCTTTTTTTTTTTCCTTTTTTGAGGCAGAGTCTTGCTCTGTCGCCCAGGCTGGAGTGCTGTAGTACAATATGAGCTTACTGCAACCTCCGCCTCCCAGGTTCAAGCAATTCTCCTGCCTCAGCCTCCCAAGTAGCCGAGATTACAGGTATGCGCCACCACACCTGGCTAATTTTTGTATTGTTAGTAGAGACGGGGTTTTGCCATGTTGGCCAGGCTGGTCTCGAACTCCTGGTCTCAAGTGATCTGACTCCCTCAGCCTCCCAAAGTGCTGGGATTACAGGCGTGAGCCACCGTGCCCGGCCAACAAAGGATAAATTTTAAAAACTGATGAAGTTGACTATCCCAAAATTTTAAACTTCTGTATTGCAAAAGACACTTAATCACAAACTGGAAAAAGATATTTGTAGTGCGTATGTGACTTGACAAAGGATTTGTATCCAGAATGTACTATATTTCAAAATCCTCCAAAGAATCAACAAGAAAAAAAATCTGGGGCGTGCAGCGCAGTGGGTCAGGTGAGAGGCCAGTTCCTAGTTTCCAGATAGGCAAGAACTAAAAAGATGAGGAATACAAAGTTTAGGCGAGAATATGGGTTACAGGAAACCGCAGAGTGCCGAGGAGAGGAAAGGAAGAGAAGAGGCTTCCCTAGTACATGTGAAATGTGTTCCTACACAAGAAAGAAACAACAGATCTGAAGCTTTTTAAAAATGAAACAAACCTTTTAGATTTGACAAAGCTAGGTAGTAAGTTCAAAGGCATTCATTAGACTATTATCTACACGTTTCTGTATATTTAACATTTTTTATAATTAAAAAAAGCAAAAAGAGCAAGGACTAATCTGAAGTGGTCTTTTCTGGTTCCCAACAGACTCATCTATGTGGCGCACCTCTCACCCATGCGACTCAGCCTCAGGGTCAGCCAGGAGTGGACAAGGCCAGCCTCCAGCCCAGCCCTGGGAAAGGGTTCTGGTTCCGCCCCCTCTGCTGTCACTCAGACTCAACCTGCTCAGCATCCCCTCACTGGGAAAGGTGCATAGGCCCGGGGCAGCTCCTGACAGCTCTATAACCTCCCTCTCAAGGGTCTCCCTGCAGGATTGTTCCCTTTAGAACTGCCATGAGTTTCCTCAGGGGCCAGGGCCCTGGTGTTGGAGAGAAGCTCAAAGGGATGGACAGCAGGACAGAGCAGAGCTGCTCCTCTCCTTCAGTTCCCAGCTGGGAGACGGGGGGAAATCCTGGTGCCTCCCCACATGAGTTCTCTTAACACTGCGCCCCAGGTTCTGCAGCGGATTTAGTTTTAGTTTTGCTTATAAAATGACAAAATAAAAGTTCAAAATTACTAAGATTAACTAAATGCAAATTACTTATAGATGATATACACTTTTTAAAATGTAGGAACTAAGGCAAAGAAACGATTTTCCTTCTGTTTTTTATAATGGAGAAACTGTGATAAAAGGAACAATATTTCACCTTTAATTGCATCGTTCGATTTTCCTTATAATTTTTGGCACAAAATAAAAACAAATGGCCTTCTGGCCTCAGGAGAGGTCCCCGCATATGCGTATTTACATAGATGTGGTTTTGAGGCCATTCAAATGACAGAAATTGTTTCCCATTCTTCGTTAAGATTCAAGTGCACCAACTTCAGCTGCACAAGCAACATCTGTGCTATGATTTCCTTTGAAATATTCATCACCAGACCACTGCATTTCACAATTACCAGCCCATAATGCAGGGCACGGCCACTTTAAAATTCACGCCAACATCCCCATGTTTAGGGCATGCGCTGTAGTGAGAGCTGCGCATCATATTTCATGGCACAGCCAAATCTTAAAGCCTAAATGAGCCTGTCTCTATCCAGGCGGCCTCAGTGACTCATTCAGTAGCTCTATGCCACCCATGTTCTATTTTGCCAGATACTTATTGGCACATGTCTGTCCAGGTCTGAGAACATTCCAACTGGTTAAAGACAAAGGTCACAGCCAATCAAATCTAGTGAGTCACAGGACGGGTTCTCATCTCTACAGTCTCGGGGGCTGATCGGGGGAAGGGAATGACCTACAGGGTCTGCCCCTTGGTCCTGGGATTCTGGTCTAATGTATGAACACTCTCCAACTGAAAGAAGCCTTTTAAAGCCATATAGTATAAGAGAAAAACATAAACTATACTGAACTTCAAAAATTCCTAATGGATATTTATTCTTTGGTTGACGTATCAGTCAGGGTTCTCTAGAGAAACAGAACCCAAAGGACATATGTACATATATGTGTATATAAATAGTCAGGGGGCATTTATCTTAAGGACTTGGCCCATGCAATTGTAGAGGCTTGATGAGAACAAAATCTGATAGGGTGGGTGGCAGGCTAGAGACTCAGGGAAGAGCCACGGTTTAAGTCCACCCAAAAGCAGGCAGAATTCCTTCTTGCTTGGGAGAGGCCAGTCTTTGTCTATTAAGGCCTTCAACAGACGGGATGAGACCCACGCTTATTACAGAGGGTCATCCTTTGCTTTATGCAAAGTCTCCTGACTTAAATGTCGACCTTGAAACCCACCCAATAGTCCCACAGACCGTTTTTTTGACAAACTTAGAAACTGACCCTTCTGATATTAAAGCTTAAAACTTAACACTTGTTTTATCCGAGTTCCTTCCTCAGGAAAGGACTTGCAGGCTTCTCAAAAAGTATCAAAGGACTGAAACTCACCAGATCCTGACAATGAGATACCAGGCCTCTCAAAAAGTATCAAAGACCTGAAACTCACCAGGTCATAGCATCCAGACAGCTAGATGCTAACTAAGCCCCTCATTCATCTTGACGGCTTCCTTACCCCTCCCTGTTTTCCCATACATCATTATATTTCATCCCTGCTATGTCTGAGTCAGTCTGGGAGATGCATTTAAGACTGAGTTCCCACCTCCTGGGCTGCAGCACCTGATTAAAGCCTTCTTCCTTGGCAACAATTGTTGTCTTGGGGATTGGCTTTCTGTGCAGTGAGCAGCAGGACCCAGACTGAACCCCTGTGTTTCGGTAACAACCTCAACCAAAAAACACCTTCAGAGAAACATCCAGAATAATGCTTGACCAAATCTCTGGCAATGATGGTTCAGCCAAGTTGACACATAAATTAACCGTTACAGTGATGACTGCATCTGTCATCAATGATGTAGTCAGTGATGGGAATCGCTCCCGTGTTCAAATTTGAAAGGCGTTTTCCAGGGGTGTGTTCCTAGGTCCTTTCATAAACCAGATGACTGGTTTAAATATTCAATTTATTAACGAAAAAATCAACAGGCACTGAGAACCTGGGAACTCCCAGGGCTCATGGATGAGGAATGGCCTAGCCGGCCTTTCTGGTGGGCAACTGAGAGTCTGGAGAGTGAACAAGGCAGCCCCCTCCTCCAACCTGCTCTCTCTCACCCTTGGCCACTGCTGGCCCTGCAGGGAGGCAAGAATCCTTAAACAGGAAAAAATGCACATCAGCAAAAACTAGTTAAAAATCAAACCCAAAAAAATGACCTTGATTTACATATTTTAGCAAGGGTCCGAGGAGAGATGCAAGGTCACCAGCAGGCGCTTAGAGCAGACCACAGGAGACTCGGTGCAGGATCACAGGGCCCGCTGGCCGCCAACTCCCATCAGGGAGGCGGCTCACTTCACAAGCTCCCATCACAAGTACTGCACCGCCTGCAAACGCCTATCTCCTTTATGGATGAAATAAAAGACATCCTTTTAATGCTGCTCTGTCAAAACTTCATGAATTATACAAGCTCAAGAAGACTGTGGAGGCCAGAGCTGCCACTAAGTTGCAAGAAGGATTAAGTTTCTGCTGCTAACCTCAGCCACCCTCAACGCTCCTCCTCCCGTTTCCCAAGTCTCAACATTCCATGTCTGATGACTCAGCATTTCTGGAAAATGCTGTATCACCACGTGGTCTGTGAGCACCACTCTAAAGGCACTTTTGCTATCCTGTCCAAACTGATGAACTTCGCTGTTTTCTTAATTTTTGTCTAGGACGTTCTTGGCAAATTCAAAGGGAAGAGAACCACTGTGAGCCTTGATTATTTTTTTTTTGAAGCAAGAAATGACATCACACCAGTTAGTAAGTCAAAGCCTGAACTCTCTCTGTAGACTGAACTTAGCTAAAAGAGCACAGGGGTCAGAGAAGGAGTAAGTGTGGGGCAGTTCTCAGTGAGCGACCCACGTTCTGTCCCCAGCCCTGCAATGACTTGTGAGGCCTGCAGGTGGGCGTGTCCACAGGCTGATGCTCACAGGCCTGCATCAGTCATACACACACACAGAGACACACACACGGGCTCACCTCTGTGCACACGAGTGTGTGGCCTGCAGCCTGCTCCCAGGACATGCATGCAAGGTGCCCGCCAGGCCCCTCCACTCCAGTTTCCACTCCTGGACATCCTCGTCCACTCTCTCCTGGGACTCATTCCTGCTCTCCCGGCCTGGGAAGCACCTTCTTCCGCCTCTACCATCCCAAGGCCCCATTCCTTATGGTGAGTCCTGTCCCTCTTCACTGACACTCTCTGGGCTGCTGCAGGCTCCCTCCACACTGCTCTGTCCTGTGCTCTGGGGCTGCATTCCCCCTGCAATCTACCAGAACACCCACGCACAGTGCATCCCTCTGGGTACTCGCTTCCTCACAGGGACTCCTGAGGCCAGGGTAAGGCGCCCTGCTCCGACATCCCTCCAGTGCACAGCTGAGACACAGGGACACAGCGTGCCCTCTGTTCTGTTCTCGTGGAAAGAGCAGGGGCACTGAACTCAGGCCTGGCCCACAACTCCCACCCCGTGTGGTGCAGGGCAAACTGAAGTCCCTACCTCAGGTTCCAACCGCTCATCTGTAAGATGGCAATCATGATGTCCAGTATGCGAGTACACACTTTCCAGTACAGACGATGGTAAGAATTAGAGATGACATTGAGTGCGTATCACCATATCACAGAGCTCTGTATCCAAAACAGGTGGTTAAGAGAATGGTGAAGCCTACGGTGTGTTCATACCTGTCTCATTGTGAGCACGAATCTGAAAATTCCTCAAAACAGACAGCTTTGGTGCAAATGAACCTCAGTTTCCTCAGCTGGAAAAAGGAAGAGTCAAGCTGGATAATCTAAAGGTCTCAGGACCTCTGAAAACCAGACCTGTGGGGTCCTCTGTTCAAGAACACTGCTTTGTGAAGGCTGAAACAGCCTGCCAGGTGCACAGGACCTGAGAAGAAGCCCAATGAGGCCACTCCCCAGAAGACGACTTCTCATGCCTCTCTCGATCAACACGCAGCCACCCCCTCCCGGCTACTGTCAAATGCAAATGACCCAGACCTGGAGCAGGCAAACGAAGGGGACGCTGAGGAAGCAGAGGCTGTGGCAACCTGGGCCCACCACCGGACACCCCCAGGAGAGCTTCTGCAGGCCTAGCATCCACCTGGAGAGGGGACACAGCTGCTCATTTTCTAAACAGGACAGTAAAGGGCATTCATGTTGGATTTCTGACAGCACTGACTGGGATTTCCTGAAGTTACTCGGCTGCTGGAACACGGAGCTGAGCGGCAGTAGGGGACGAGCACATCCACCCTGGAGTGACATCCCGACAGAAACGTCTATGCACCTCCAAGATGCCCTGTCTGTCTGACTGCTCCCTGGGCTGGGACTGTGTCTCCTGTGCCTATGTCCTTGTCATTCCTGCCCAGCCCAGCGTGTGCCGGGTGGGGAGATAGCCTTTCCCAGCACGAGAATGGGTGGCAGGCCCCGGAATCGTCATCTTTCACAGGCTCCCGAGATGACTCCCAGGTGAGGTGGAGCTGCAGAACCACTTTGCTGGGGTATAAGCTTCTAGAGATGAGGACCCCCCACACACACCCCTCTGGGACCCCACAGCCTTAGCACGGGCTGCTGTACGTGGCAGGGCCTGGGAAAATGATACAGACATTTGCCTGGCAGGCAAGCGAATGCCAGGCTAAAGTTCTGGACTGT
The DNA here is from genome assembly GCF_007565055.1 of Rhinopithecus roxellana. Taxonomy (NCBI): domain Eukaryota; kingdom Metazoa; phylum Chordata; class Mammalia; order Primates; family Cercopithecidae; genus Rhinopithecus; species Rhinopithecus roxellana. Next base: position 27,760,931 of record NC_044561.1, read on the forward strand.
TCACATCCCCGGAGGCTTCACACCGGGCTCTTCTGACCTCTGCTTACCACTGACGACTGAGCTTTTACAAGGACCTCTCACCACCAACCTTGAGCAAACACTTCAACCTGTCCCCTTGTAAGTTAGGCTGTGGATAAGACTCACGAATAAAAGTCTTATTGAACTAATTTGAACAAAAAGAATCCACATTCACCTAGTAACCATTAACCAGGGAATTCTTAGATATAACAGAAAATGGAATAGTGAGAAGATTTTCTTAGGAGCTAAAACAAGGAAAATTATACAGGTTCTGCACAACAGTAAGAAACAAGACAGGATCTTTAAGACAGTCAAACTGTCCCCTTGTCACCTCCAGCTTCCCACTCTGGTGACTATTGTGATGGCTCCCATCCTGCCGGACTCACTCCTCTCACACGAGCTCACCCAGGCCAGGCTTTCCGCCTTTGCGTGCACCTGTGTGTGCATGGACTGTGTGTATGTCTACGTGAGGCGTGATGTGTAAAACCATTTTCAAATAAGACTTTTCAAGAAATTCCCCAAAGTAAAAAGCATAGTAGAAAGACACCCCTGCATCCATCACTCAGGATTCACAATGATCAATATTTGGTCAATGCCATTGCATTTATTACTGACCCCCGCTCTGCCCACATGCTGCTTGGTTATTCGAAAGGAAATCCCAGACATCACATTTTAGCCATAAACAGCTTCTCTCAGAGATAACAACTTAGAAACAACTTAGACACATAATCACAAGCCTATTACTACATCGAAACAATTAACCATGATTCCTCAATGTGATCCTGCATGCCTCCTGATCATGTGTCTTTCTGCTGTCACTTTGTTCTAATCAGGCTCCAAATGACACATACACAATGCATCTGAGAGCCAACTCTCTCACTCACTTAAAATCTCGGATTCCCTCCTCCCTGTTTCTTGCTTCTCTGTCGTGCTTTTGTAGAAGCAATCTGGTCACGGCCATGTGGGATGTTTCACACTCTAGTTCTGGCTAGTTTATTCCCCTGGTGAGTTCTATCCGTTTCCCCCTTCCCTGGTACTCCCTGCAAGCGGGACTGAGTTCTAAAGGCTGGATCCGATGCAGGTGGGATCTGTGTGTGTACGTGCATGCTTCGCTGTTGGAGCTGTGGCCTTCACATTTCACTGCATCAGAAGGCGTGGAATGTCTGGGGTCTCCTTCCTGGTGATGCTGTGATGATTGGCAGGTCCAGGTGTTACCAGGCAGAACCATCCATCACCAAGTCCCCTGCAAGCTCCCTCTCACAGTTCTGAATGCTACTGGCGAGCACTGGCTCGACTCCTCATTTCATTAGGGTGACACTGCAATTCTTTCACTGCCTCTGCATTTACAGCCACAGTCCTTCCGTAAGGAATAACTTGCCCCCCCCCCCCCACACACACACACAAAACTATTTGATTACCAGGAAAATAGAATATTGCTTGACTCTTTCCTTTTATTGACTGGTTGGTGCCCTAGCAACCTTTGCAGGTGAACTAGTAAGGGCTTTACTTAGAAGTTATTATGAATTCACAGACTTTAACATTCTTGGTATGTTCTAATAAACTGCCATCATAATTTTCTTATTTTTGGCTAGAGGGAGTCCCTTTAAATTGGGCTTCTGGCATGACCCCAAGAGTCTATGGGAAGTTCCTTGCTTTCTTTATGACTAGATGTTCCAGATTCATCTTAAACATTTCCTGGCATCAAACATTTCTCTAAGGAGCCTTGGTTACTTCTCATGGGAAATGGCTTAAGGACTCCGCAGGGGTGCTCATCTCCACTGGGTCGATAACTGGGTCCACTGATTTTCAGTGGTCAGAGCCAGGAGATAAGACGTTATGTTTTCAAAGGGCAGAACCCATCAAAAGTTCACATTGAATCTCAATTCATATTTAAGCTTACAGGTGTTTCACTTCTTTGATTTTATGGTTTGATTCTCTTTTATGTCAGAAATTGTGGTTCCTCTAACATTATCATAATTACTTACCTGCTTTGTCTTAATAGATGTATGCGCAAATATGCATTTCAGTAAGTAGGTATGTAAGTCAGAGTTTCAAACAGCACTAATAATATTACCAGCAATCTGAAGTTTGAAAACTTTTGCAATTCCTTTTTGCTTAAGATAAATCCTACCGGGGCTGTACATTCAAATTGCTTCAAAGTCTATTTGAAGTCATTTTTCTCTGTGTGATTAAAGTACCGACTTGATATATAGTTTAGGTTCTCTTTTCATTTGATTTTGTTCTTGCTTTTTAAGAATAGCTTTATGATTTGGGTTTAGTTTGGCTTTATAATTACGTAAAGCAATACATGATTCAAAGTAAAAAAAACCATAAAATAAGGTACATTCAGAGAAGAGAAGTCAGGCTTCAGACATGACCCTTCCACTGTATCTCATCTTCCCCATATAGACTATATCCTGCTTCACTGGTTTCTGGTTTATTCTTTCATTAATTTTGTTTGTTAGTATAAGCAAATAGGAATGTTTGTGTGCGCGTGCATATGCGTTTATACTCGTTCTCTGCCAACCAATCAACAGATAAGTGATGGGATATGACACACAGTTCTGCACCTAGCACCTCCAGTGAACAGTGAGGCAACCAAGAGTTCACCAGTGGCAGACAGAGCACCCACATTCCTTTCAGGCCCATGCAGAACTCCAGCTGCAGAGTGGCAGGTGTAGAACAGCTCATTCAGCCCGTTCCACATTGATGGATATCCGTCTTTTGTTGTTGCAAACAGTGCTATGACGAACAGGCCTGTAGATACGGCATTTTTCATTTTCTCCAACTAATCTTTTGGATGGCTCCTGGGCCAACAGTTGTCCAGGCATATGCTACTTGCTAGAGAGTGTGAACCACCCGTCTGTGCTCATTCTTGCTGCGTCCCTGCGTCTGCCCTGCTGTCGCACTGTGCTCCCCTCCCAGCTGTCTGCCCTCCTTTCCTCTCACCGTACGAGGAAAGTCACCATGGGCTGAAGGCTCTCCGCTGTTGGGCATTAGATAATATTACCTGTGATAAATTACTATCGTGTACACGCTGTTAGTATATAGGGAGAGGAGAATACTTTCTTTATTAAACTTTTTATCCTGAAATAATAGTAGCTTCATATGTAGTTGTAAGAAACAACACAAAGCAATGCCCCTGGACCCTTTACCCAGATGAAGGCTACAGTTGTTTTTGGAGGGTTTTGTTTGTTTTTTGAGACGGGGTTTCACTCTTGTCACCCAGGTTGGAGTGCAATGGCATGATCTCAGCTCACCACACCTCCGCCTCCCGGGTTCAAGCGATTCTCCTGCCTCAGCCTTCCAAGTAGCTGGAATTACAGGCACCCAACACCACGCCCAGTTAATTTTGTGTTTTTAGTAGAGACGGGGTTTCTTCAGGCTGGTCTCAAACTCCCGACCTCAGATGATCCGCCCGCCTCGGCCTCCCAAAGTGTTCGTATTACGGGCATGAGTCACTGCACCTGGCCATGGCGACAGTTTTAATTTACAGTAGAAAATGGTGCACATGGGAACCACAACGCTCCCAGAAGAGCATTGGGCTACAGTGCCCAATGGACATGTCCTGATGCCACAGTCAACTGACATTTCACACACTGTACTAAATTCTTGATTCTGGTGGGCACTGGCATGCTTCAAATGCTTAATCTAGGCATATGGCTTTAACCTGTTTACATCACAATTTAATCTGGTTTGCACTGCACATTCATCAGTGCACACGTACGTGTGGGTAGACAGCAGGTGCATCTGTGTGCGTGAATCTAGATGGCAGTGTGATTTCTTCTAAAAAGTCTAGCTATTCTCCCATCTCTGGATTCCCAGTGAACATATATTAATTTGACCATAAAACCATATTATTTGAATCCTTGGCCTTTTTTTTCTATTTGATAACTCACACACTGATAAGAAAGAATTAAAGGTCTCTCTTACAACTGTAATCTTTGTATCAGATTTTGGCTTTCTGTTTTCTTATCTTGATGACTTCTGACATATATATTTAATACTGTTTTACTACAATAAAATGGCTCTATGTAATTAACTTAATGCAATTTTCCTGAGTCTTTTTTAAATCTGAATACTATAACTCCTATTTTGCCTGTAGCTCAAGTTTGATTGGGAGAGCCCTTCCCAGCATTGTATTTCTAATCCTTCCATGCCTAAGAATAAATGGAAAGTTCAAGCAAAAATTGGCAACTCTAAGATTACATGAATAAAATATTTCTCTAATCCATAGACAAAAGAATATTTTGGTGCTCTATGTTACTTTCTGGAAAAAAATCATGATTCAACCAAAAACTCTGATATTTTTATAGTTTTAAATGATTTAAATATTGAGTTAATATCAATTTATTCATTTATGAGACAGAGTCTTGCTCTAGCACCCAGGCTGGAGTGCAGTGGCACGATCTCGGCTCACTGCAACCAACGCCTCCTGGGTTCAAGCAATTCTCATGCCTCAGCCTCTGTGTGGCTGGAATCAGAGGCACATGCCACCATACCCGGCTAATGTTTGTGTTTTTAGTAGAGACGGAGTTTCATCATGTTAGCCAGGCTCATCTCAAATTCCTGACCTCAGGTGATCCGCCTGCCTCGGCCTCCCAAAGTGCTGGGATTACAGGTGTGAGCCACTGTGCCTGGCCTCAAAATATTTTTTTAATATGAAAGTAAAAGAATGCCAATAGATCAAGAACCCTCAGAGTTACCATCTATTGTTTAAGGAAAAAATGAACCTCTGGATTGGTGACTTCACCTGAAGCCGGCCATTTCCATGAGATTCTAATCCTTTCAAGGTAACACTGTCCTCAATAGGGCATTTATCATTTCTTCCCTTTTCTCTTTTTACCATCGTTGTTTTCTTCTGGTTTTGAATTTTAGATGAAGATAAGCATAAACTAGGTATTCATCAGGGACTTTTCATGCATTCACACTATTTCGTGTAGCTGCAGACCATTATTAACTTTCATTTCCCTAACAATACTCCACAGTTTATCCATTCTGTTGTTGAATATTTAGGTTCTGCTCCTTTCTTGCTATTAAAAATCAGGACTGCAGGAATTCGCGTGCACATTTTCAAGAGTCCCTCTAGAGCAGTGGCTCTCAACTGCTGTGTGCTCCAGAGCCACCTGGAGGGCTCGTTAAGCACAGCCTGCTGGGCCCTGGCTCCTGCATCTCTGACTTGGCAGACTATTAAGGAAGGAGACCCATGACTCTGCACTTCTAATAGAAATGCAGCATCCTGTTGATGCACCTAACAGTATCCTGCCGATGCGGATGTTGTTGGTCCAGTGATCACCCCTGAAGAATCAGTGCTCTCAAGCAGCACCCTGGAAAGAATTCTGCAATGATGGGAATGTCTACGTCTGTGCTGCCCAATACTGTAGCCGCCAGCCACAGATGGGTCTGCAGTATCTGAACTGTGACGAGTGTGACTGAGAAATGTCATGTTTCAATCAATTCATTTAAACAATGTGGCTAGTGGCCACCATCCTAGACAGTGCAGCTCTGACTGCATATGACCTAAGCGTGGAATACCTGGATCACAGAGAATGCACCTCCTCAACTCTCCCGATCAAGATATATAACATGTCCTTCTGCCAGCAATCCTGCACTGCACAGTGCTAACCAGAGGAAACCACTGTTTTGATTTCTATTACTATTGATCGGTTTTCGTCAGTTCTAGAACTTCATGTAAGTGAAATCAGGTGGTATGTTCTCTCTTGCTGGTTAAAATGTTTTGAGATTCATCCATATTGTCACTGAACAGCGCTGCTCAGTATGAATTTGTTTATCCATTCCCTCGCTGACAGATACTTGCGTTGTTTCCAGGTTTTGGCTGGTATGAATAAAGCTGCTATGAACATTCTGGTGCAAGTACTTTTTTGTGGACATAAATGTTCAGTTCTCATGCACATACCTAGGAATGGAGTTTGCTGAATCACAGAGTAGGTACATGTTTAGTTTAATAAGAACGTGCCAGTTTTCCAAAGTGGTAGGTACCACTTAACATTCCCATCCACTGTGCCTGGGGCTTCTGGCTGAGCCACATACTTGTCACCATTTAGTGTTGTCAGCTCTTATTTTTAGCCATTCTGGTAGGCTTGTAGTAGTATCTCGTTTGTGGCTTTAATTTGAATTTCCTTGATAACTAATAATGTTGAGTATTTTTTCAAATGCTTGTCGGTCATTAGAATATCTTCTGCTGTGCAGTGTCTATCTGAACCTTCTGTCCACTTTTAAACTGGGCTATTTGTAATGTTAAGCTATAGGAGTTTTCATATATCCTGGATATGGGTACTTTGTCAGATGTATGTATTATAAATACATCCTCCCTGTCTGTCCTTTGACTATTCAGAGCTTTACTCGATTCCATTATTCTATTAACCATTCTTATGTCGATGCCACACTGTCCTGATTACTGCAGCTCTGTAGGAAGTACTAAAATCAAGAAGTTCTCAAACTTAGTTGCTCTTTTAAAAAACTTTGTAAATTTTATTAACTTGAATCCTTTGCATTTCCACATAAATTTTAGAATACACTGATTTGTGTCTATAATAAAGGTTAGTAGGAATTTGATTAGGATTTCACTGACTTTAAAAATCAATTTGGGGACAATTAAATTTTTTTTTTATTTTTTGAGAGGGAGTCTTGCTCTGTCACCCATGCTGGAGTGCAGTGGCACAATCTCGGCTCACCGCAACCTCCGCCTCCTGGGTTCAAGTGATTCTTCTGCCTCAGCCTCCTGAGTAGCTGGGACCACAGGCATGCGCCACAACGCATGGCTAATTTTTGTGTTTTTAGTAGAGAAAGGGTTTCACCATCTTGGTCAGGCTGGTCTTGAACTCCTGACCTCAGGTGATCCACCCACCTCGGCCTCCCAAAGTGCTGGGATTACAAGTATGAGCGACCATGCCTGGCTGGCAATTAATATTTTAACAGTGTTAAGTCTTTGTATTCATAAAACATGGTACATCTCACCATATGTTTAGATCTTTTTCTATTTCTCTCAGCACTGTCTTGCAGTTTTTAGTGTAAAGATCTTTTACACTAAAGATAGTAGTTTTAAATTCATCGCTAAATATTTTTAGGATTTTTAACGTTGCTATAAATGATACCGGTTTCTAAATTTTCTTTTCCAACTGTTTATTGCTAATACACAGAAATACATTTGAGTTTTCTGTATTAACCTTGTAACCTGCATCCATGTTTTCTGGTAGATTCTTAAATGTTTTCTATCTATATAATCCAAAGGACAATTGAGCTTTTTCCCTGTCAATCCTCATGTCTTTTATTTCCCCAGCTACACTCCCTGCCACAATACTGGATGTAAGTGGTGAGAGCAGAATTCTTGCCTTGTTCTCACCTTAGGGGGAAAGCACTTGATAACTTCACCACTAATTCTGATGTGAGACTCTACGAATGTCTTTGAACACTGAGGAAGTGTCCCTCTACTCCTAGTTTATGGAGCTTTCTACCATGGTGGGTGCTGAATTTTGATAAATGCTATTTCTGCATCTATTGACATGGTCAAATGGTTTTCCCCTTTACTCTGTTAATGTGGTCAGTCACATTGGTTGATTTTGGAAGAGGGAAAGCAAACTTGCAAGCCTGGGACAAATACTACTTAGGGATGATGCACTGTCATTTTTGTATGTTACTTGATTTAATTTGCTAACGCTTTGCCAAGGATTTTTGCATCCGTGTTATTGAGATATGTTAGTGAAAGACAGTGGTTTCTAACTTTCTTATAATGTCTTTGCCTCATCTTGGTAGCTGAGTTATGCTTGCACAATGCTTGGTCATTTGTATACTTCATGGAATCTGTCCACTTTAGGTGAAGATTATTGTTATAAAATTGCTAATATTATTTTATCTTTTAAATCTCTGTGGGATCTATAGTGAGGTCCCTTCTTTTATTCATGATATTTGTAATTATTTTTTTTGTCTCTTCGATGATTAGAGTAGCTGGAGATGTTTCAATGTTATTGATTTTTTGATTCTGTTGATCTCCTCTATTGCTTGCCCATTTTCTATTTCATTGATTTCTGCTCTTTTCATTTTCATTTCCTTACCCCTACTTCCTTTGGGTTTAATTTCCCCTTCTCTTACTAAGCTTCTGAAGGTGAAAACTAAAATTCCTGATTTTGAGTCCTTCTTCTTTTCATTCTCTCATATATATATATATATATAATTATATATGAAACAATGTATAATTAATTATATATAACTATATATAATATATAAATACTATATATAAATTATATATTATACGTAGAAATATATGTGCTATATAAAAATAAATATATATAATATATAATATATATTATTTATATATAAACTATATATTTTATATATTTTATATATAGTTCATATATAAATATATACATTATAAATATATATATAATATATATTATATATAAATTGTATATATACTATATATACTACATATAATTATATATATAATATATATATACTTTTTTACAGGTATATGGTTAGCTCCCCAAGCACTGCTTTAGCTATAACCCACAAATTCAAAGGTTACGTTTTCATAATCCATTCAGTTAAAAAAAATTCGCTTCTCCCTTTGACTTCTTTAAATTAAGGATTATTTAAAAGCATGCTGCTTAATTTTCAAAAATTCTGAGATTTTTATCTTTCTCGTTAATTTCTAACTTAATACTATTAGAGTTAGACAACATACTCCATATAACTTCGATCCTTTAAAACCTTCAGACTTGTCTTACGGCCCAGTAAATCATGGTGACTCGTTACTGAGTACTTGCAAAGAATGTCACTGGGTATCTGCCATTGTTGAGAGTAGTAGTATTCTATAAATGTCAATGAGATCAAGCAGGTTACTTCATAATTTTATTTAAACCAAATACACTTTTACTGATTTTTAGTCTATTTATGCCATCAATAACTGAGAAACAAAAGTCAAAGTCTCTGGTTATAACTAGTTTATCTACTCCCTTCAAGGCTGTCCATTTGTGCTTCATGTAATTATAAGTCCTGTTAACACATTTAGGGTAGTTTATACGTTTTTCATTAACAGACCTTTTACTGAAAAGAAAAAAGTCCTTCTCTAGCTGTGGTAGTATGCCAAAGTATGTCTTGCAGTCTCCCTAATCTGACATTAATGTAGCCAGCCTTCTACTGACTAGTATTTGCATGATATATTTTTTTAAAATCATTTTTCCTATCTGTGTCATTATATTTGAAGTGCTTCATCTGCAAACAGCATATAGTTGGATCTTGCTTGTCTATTCACTCTCACAATCTCAGTCTTTCAATTCAAGTATTTAATCCATTTACATCTAACATAACTATTGACGTGATTAAGTGTTAAGTCTACTATCTTGCTATTGCTTTTGATGTTCTCTTCTGTGCTTCTCTTTTTTCCTACACTTCCAGTCCTCTTTTGGATCAATCAAATATCTTGCAGTACTCCATTTTATCTTGTCTACTAAGATTTTACACCTATGTTTTATTTTGCTAGTGGTTGCTCTAGGGTTTAAAGAATACAACCTTACCTCATCTGAATTTATCTTCAGTTATTTTGCACCGCTTAAACATAAGAACCTTACAAGAGTTTGCTTCCATTTACCCCTTCCCTGTGCTATTATAAATGCTATTTTCTAGCATTTTTATTTCTTTTCCATGGGAAGGTGGCTATTTCACCAACCTACTAGAAATGAAACTTCAATTTTTCTTTATCAAGATGTCTGTCCCAGCAGGGCACGGGGGCTCAAGTCTGTAATCCCAGCACTTTGGGAAACCAAGGCAGGTGAATCACCTGAGGTCAAGAGTTCAAGACAAGCCTGGCCAACATGGTGAACCCCCATCTCTATTAAAATACAAAACTTAGCTGGGTGTGGTGGCAGGTGCCTGTAATCCCAGTTACTAGGGAGGCTGGGGTAGCAGAATTGCTTGAACCTAGGAGGCAGAGGTTGCAGTGAGCCGAGACCATGCCACTACACTCCAGCCTGGGCAACAGAGTAAGACCTTGTCTCCAAAAAAAAAAAAAAAAAAAGATGTCTGCCCTAAACTCTCACTTACTGACTCAATGGTAACAAGCTCCAAGCCATGTAAAGTAGTGCTCTCTTGTTTGTATATATACAGAGTGTTTAGAGAGGGCAAAGAGAGAAGCTCTGCACAGTTGAGGACACTGTAGCTGAGAGCTCTGTAAACTGATGGAATCGGTCCATGTCCTTCTGTGAGCCTTTCCACCCCAATACTCTATCCTACTACAGCAGCTCGTGAGGAGAACACCAAAACCCGTGGGAGCATTCCTACCATATGACAGACTTTAGATGAATGTAAGGAAAGCCTTCTTAACTAGAACCAATTAATAATGGAAGAGGCTGCCTTGTGAGTAGTGGGTTCACTGTCACCACAGGTAATGCAGCAGATGCTGGATGATCATCAAAAAGGGGTGCAGCAAACAGATTGCATATGGGGTGGTAGGTTCCCTAGACCTCAATGGTAAGAATCACACTAACAGCAACCTACACGCTACGGCTCTGACCTGTGACACGGTACTGTGTGCCACAACTGTGCTAAGCGCTTGACATTCACTATTCCATTTGGTTGGCTCCTTACAATGGTCTCATGAAGTGGAACCTACCACCAACAATGCCTTACAGGTAAGGGAGCAGGGGCACAGAGCTGTTCCATGCCAGCCATTCTCACCTGCCTCAGATCTCCAGGGAGGGGGCCACACTAGCATACATGGTTCCAATTCCCACCCTTTTTCTATGTTTATTTTAAAAGCAAAACGCTTATAGTATAGATTAAAAGATACTCATGTCCATCCAGGGAGAGAGGTGACACAAAGACCTAGGGCAGAGGGAAGAGGAGCAAGCTCACAGCCAGGAGAGCAGGCTTCTCCCTGTTTTTCTCTATAGCACTGCCACATACTTTTACCAAGTGATAGCCCGCTCATCCACAAAACCTGAAATCATACCTTCTACTCCCTCGAGGGTGTCCGGGGGGATCAAAGAGAGCGACTCCGTGGATGGGCCTGGCATGGAGATCCAGAGCACTGCTGTAACAGATGGGCATGTACGGCCACGTTCTTTTACTGTTCTGTAAATTTCAAGTGCTAAAGACAAGATGCTGCTGGGCAAGGCAAGGCAATACTGAGACAATCATTCCAGGAAAGAGTACAAAATTAGGAGAGGCAGAAAAAGAAAACTGTGAGGTACTGACTACATACCGTGTGCCAAGTTCTGTGCAAATTCTTTTAACCTTTACAAATCATGGCGCACAGGCATTCCTATTCCTTTTTTTGTTTGTTTTTTTGAGACGGAGTCTTGCTCTGTCCCCCAGGCTGGAGTGCAGTGGTGCCATCTCGGCTCACTGCAAGCTCCGCCTCCCAGGTTCACGCCATTCTCCTGCCTCAGCCTCCTGAGTAGCTGGAACTACAGGCGCCCGCCACCTCGCCCAGAGAATTTGTTGTATTTTTAGTAGAGAGGGGCTTTCACCATGGTCTCGATCTCCTGACCTTGTGATTCGCCTGCCTCGGCCTCCCAGAGTGCTGGGATTACAGGCGTAAGCCACCGCGCCCGGCTCCTACCCCATTTTAAAAATGAAGACACAGGTTCAGGAAAAGAAGCCACAAAACGAGCTTTATCCCAGAAAGGCTTCTCTGACCCTCTAGACTAAGCCAAATGGCCCTGCCACCTGCTCCCACGGTCCCCATCCTTCTGCCACCACAGCCTTCAGCGCCCTGTAGTGTAACTGCCTCTTCACTTGTCTCACTGCTCACTGGGGTGTGAGCACCTCATTGCTGGGCTCCTTACTTACAACAGCTCCAGACACGTAAAAAGAGCACCATAAATACTCAATGTGTAACTAAAGATCGCCAGGCATAGTGCTGGAACTTGAACAAAGACCTTTCAGACCCCACAGAGGAACAGAAGCAATACGAAACCACTTCCAATAGGTGGGAGGGCTCTGCTGCCAGGCCTTGGGGAAAGGTAAGCACTGCAGACAACTCGAGCCACAGCAACCTGGGATCACAGGTTAAAGGGATAAACTGCCCTTAGCCACAAGTAACTCACATCCCAACCTGGAACTCACATACTGGTGAAGACTAAGTCACCAGAAAGAGTCCACACTCACCAGGCAAAGAGGAAAAGCTCCGCCTCCTGGGTTCACACCATTCTCCTGCCTCAGCCTCCCGAGTAGCTGGAACTACAGGCGCCCGCCACCACGCCCAGCTAATTTTTTGTATTTTTAGTAGAGAGAGGCAGAAGAGATAGTATGTACAAGAGTAATGAAAGCACACAGAGAGTTGGGGGAATGGCCAGTGGAATGACGTGGCCAAGTGTGCCAGCTTCCAACCCAAATACTCATTCTCCCCTTCTTCAATAAGAGATTCCACAATTTTTAGCTGGGCCATTGGCACCAGGAACAAGTGGTCATGTGCCCAGTCTCCTTTTCAGCTAAGTCCAGTCATGTGATTACGTTTTAGTCAATAATACGTAGGCAGAAGTACAGGCAATATTCAGGAGGCATACTTCAGTGAAGGAGGCATGATGCCTTTCTTTACCACTTCCTCTTTCCTGCTAGCTGGGATACTGACATGATGGCTGGAACTCAAGCTGCCCTTATGGACTATAAGGTAGCACATTAAGAAGATCAGAGCATCAAGATGTGTGCCACCAATGATCTCACAGTGCCACAGATGCCTACGTCTACACTCTACTCTGTGACAGGGAGATGATATTCTGTTTTAACTTGTTTTTGTTGTTGTTGTTATTTTCCCCCACCTGTTACAAGCAGTCAAAGCAAACTGAACTCACACAAATAGGGAGACCAGTAATAGAGGTCAGGGAGGAGAATGAACACGAAAAATGGGATGAAGAACTAGTGGAAGGAAACGCAGGAGATACACCAGTCCTCACATAGTTTCCCTGGCCTGCAAGACTCCAATCTGCCAGATCTCTTTAATAAATACCTAATCGCCTACCAAAACACTGTTCAATTATTTAAAGAGTGCATTTTAAAATTTCCAAATGCAGGGGATTTGGTATTGCTGTTCTCTTTGCATTACTGGTTTCTATTTTAAATGCACCGTGGTAAAACATATCTAGATCTCTATCTATCTACCTATCTATCTATCTATCTATCTATCTATCTATCTATCTATCCATCCATCCATCCATCCATCCATCCATCCATCCATCCATCCATCCATCTATCTATCTATCTCAGTCCCAATTTGCTGGAAGAATTTGTTGAGATTTGCTATGGCCTTCCATGTGCTCAATTTTTACAAATGCTTCATGTTATTCTCTGTTTTCAGGTGCAGACTTCTATATACAACCATTCCATTAAGCTTGTTTTTGTACTGTTGTAATCTTCTATGCCTTCTCACTTTATGTTTGTGGCTTATCAACTAATGAGAAAGGAAAGATAAAATCTACCACAATGATTATGGATTTGCTAATCTATCCTTGTAATTCTGGCAACATTTACTTAATATACTGTAAGGCTAAGCTTCTTAGGTGCATATACGGTCAGAACTGCCATATATCCCTAGTGACTTATTTATTTTAGCATCATGTAGAGATCTCCTAACACTAATACTTTTTGGCTTAAAATCTATTTTGTCTGATATCAGTGTAGCTACTGCAACTTTCCTTAGTCATGATTTTCCTATTGTATTTCTTTCCATTTATAAAATTCAAAACTTTCTGTGTCCTTATATATGTATGTGTCAATCATGAATACCACATAGCTGGATTTTAGTTTTCAAACATCACTGTCTTTTAACTGGCAAATTTAGGCCATTTACATTTATTTAAATAACTATCAATATTTATTTAAAATATCTTATTCAGGATTTTTACTTTTACTGCTTTTTAAAAATATTTCTTCTCCTTTTATGTCTTCTATTGTATCGATCAAGGTTTTCTTCCTCTCCATTTTTCCCTCTACTAATTGAGAAGTTGCATGTTCTATTTCTACTCATTTAGTGGTCACCCTTTAACATTGAGAGATGGGATTTTGCTATATGCCCAGGATGGTCTTGAACTTCTGCCTCAAGCGATCCTACCACTTCAGCCTCCTGAGTTGCTGGGATTACAGGCACGGGCCCCCTCACCTGGCTGAAAGTCTGTTTCTGACGCTCTATCAGCCTCTCTGGGAGTTCTGAGGATCATGTGATATATGGTATTGAAGCTCAGCACCCTACAAATCGTCCTCCAACACACACAAGAAGCAAAGCAGGGATCTACGTCCCTGCAAACTCCTGGTTTAGTACTTTGGTTCTCCTTTTTTTTTTTTTTTTTTTTTTTTTTGAGACAGAGTCTCGCTCTGTTGTCCAGGCTGGAGTGCAGTGGTGCCATCTCGGCTCACTGCAAGCTCCGCCTCCCAGGTTCACGCCATTCTTCTGCCTCAGCCTCCTGAGTAGCTGGGACTAGAGGCGCCCGCTGCCACGCCCGGCTAATTTTTTGTATTTTTAGTGGAGACGGGGTTTCACTGTGTTAGCCAGGATGGTCTCGATCTCCTGACCTTGTGATCCGCCCGCCTCGGCCCCCCAAAGTGCTGGGATTACAGGTGTGAGCCACCACACCTGGCCCTTTGGTTCTCTATTACACCCCTTTGCTCAATCTGATTAATCCAGGAGGTCTGGGCCTAACCCAGAGTAGATGCTCACAAGAACACTGATGAATGAGGCTGAACGAAAAGGACCCTCACAGCCAGGCTGTGGTGTGCAGACTTGATCTGATGGCCAATGGAGGTGCCAGCGAAGACGACTGGGCAGGAAGGCAGTAGGACAGCTCTCGAGATGACACGGAGCTTCTGTCCATCACAGAACCGACAGAACAGAATTCAGACAGTGCCACTTCCAGGTCCCTGAGGGGTTGGCTATCAAAAAGCACTCCAAAAGATCTCACGTGAAAATGTACAAAGAAGGGATATTAGATTGTATGCATCTATTTTTCTAAACCTGCACAAAGAAGGACATTATTCACTTGAGTGGATGTAACTGAGGATCAATGAGACGCCTTTCCTAAACAAGCCTGTTTGTCTCCAGAGAAAAGGTTTTAAAGTTGCCTCGGAAGGGTTAAGACTCAGAATTAACAAAACGCCTGCTTCCAGCACCTCCTGGGTTGTCATGGTGACATTTCCAAGTGGAAATCATTGATACCGAGCAGTCCTTTCCCCTCGGTTCTCCGAATAGATGTGCTGACACACATCAGGGAAAACAAGGGAGTCTGCAAAGACCGAGGTGGACGATCTCAGCTAGCAGCTCCATCGGTCTCCATTTAAGCCATAACCTGGCCTGGATTTCTAGCCTGGGAGGCGCTCCGGACGAGGACACGCATCGTCCACATCATTGCTTCATTGCCTTGGAGTAAGAACAACAGTCAGGATGTTAAGTCTGAATCATATACTTTGTGGGGTGTTTTTCTGTTTTGCTTTTGAGACCAGGTCTCGCTGTCGCCCAGGCTAGAGTACAGTGGCGTGATCACAGCTCACTGCAGCCTCAACCTCCGGGGCCCGACTGATCCTCCCACCTCAGCCTCCCGAGTAGCTGAGACCAGCGGTGTATGCCACCACACTCGGCTAATTCTTGTAGAGACCAGGTCTTGCTGTGTTGCCCAGGCTGGCCTCAAACTCCTAGACTCAAGTGATCTGCCCTCCTCCACCTTCCAAAGTGCTGAGATTACAGGTGTGTGCTACTGTGCCCAGCCTGAATCAGTCTTTTAATACTATCTTTTTTCAAAAGCTCCCATGGGTGGTGTCTTCAAGGCCTACTAAGGAATAAAGGGCTGTTTGCCCATGTATTAACTACACGCAGACTTCTGTAGAAAACGAGCATCCGGTCTGATTTTTAAATCTGTTTTCCTCCCTGCTGCCTGTCCTGGGGTCTGGCTGTCGGGCCTTGTTTCTGCTACCATCACTGTCGGAGTGGGGAAGTCCTAGACCCTGCAATCAGAGACCTTGTGGTTTTATGTGTTTTTTTAAATTTGTATTTCGAATGCTTATGGGCACGCACAATCACTGTATATATTTATGAGGTTTCATGGCTTTTCCCCACAGCCTCAGCACGCTGGCAGAGCTCTGTGGAAGGCACCCTGAAGAGGCATCCACACGGGACCTTCTGATATCAATGGTGGGGTTCAGTCACCCTCCGCAGTGTTCCAAACAGGGAAGACTGCTCACTCAGTTCTAGAAAAGCACAGTGTTACTGTGTTAATAAAACCGCCAGCGGCACAAAATAGACTCTGTGCTTCAATATCTGGAATAAAAATAGTTGCTTTCTACAGCCTGGAACAACATTATGTGGATATGGTTTCTACAAAGTACATGATTTCCTCTTTCCTCGTGAGTTTTCTGGGTCACGTCTATTTCTTCGCCAAGTCTGTACTTCTGCTTCAACAGTTAGAAGAGTCTTTCAGTATCATTTTTCCTGGAATAATTTGCTATCCATCATTTTTATGGCAATATTAAATTTTAAGAAGGAATTGAGAGGGATAGAAAATCTATTGCATATTCCAGCCCCAAAAGAAAGCCTTTAATAAATTTAGAACTTTTCAGTTTTACATTCAAATCTGACCCCAGAACCAAAAAGCTGCCCAGAGCCATCCATCCTTCATATAGGAGTGTGGGGCCGTCATCCACCCTTCTCTGCAGCTGGGCAAGAGGCTCCACGTGGGCCCTCCCAGCAGACAGGCAGGGCAGGTCTGATGAACCAGACCATGACATGTATGGCCAAGAGGCACAGCCTCAATGGCCAGAGGGCAGGTTCTGTCTCCACCCACACACAGGCCTGGTGGATATTCATGAGTATGCCTGACTGGACACCAAGTAAATCAGATCGGGGTGCCATGTGCCCACCACAAACCTATCCAGTTCTTAGCAGGCTGCCAGCATGCCAGGCCCCCCTGTACAGGGTGTGGGATGCAGAGCCAAGTCTGGCACTTCCCCGGGTGCTCGCAACAGTGGTCCTGGGAAATGGCAGGAGCTAACAAGGGTGTGGCCAAGCACACAAGGCACAGAGAGACAGGAGCCCCTGCATCTGAAACATACCAGGCAAGCACTCAGGGGAAGGCCACTCCACGGATGAGACTAGGAAAACTCCACTTCCACCAGTGCAGGCCCAGGCACCGCACTGCTGCAAAGCCAAGAGGGCTGCGACCAGAAGCACACCAGGCACACTATAAGAATCACACAACTGCTTGGTGCTGGAGAGATGGTGAATGAGGCAGAGTGGCCCCAAAAGAGAAGTGGCCTGGATGAGTAGGGACTGAGCTTCAGTCCCAATTCTGCCACCTGCCAGCTGGGCAGCTCCACACCCTCCACTGGCCCACACCCGAGGAGGGCAGCCTCTTCAGGCTCTGTCCCGCTCCTCTTTTTCCTCCTAATTCCCAGAGAAGGCCACCAGTGTCCTGGCCGTGCCTCTGCCTCGGGGGCCTCACCTTTCTGAGCACACTCAGAGGGCTGCTAGAGAAAACTGCATCTCTGAGTATTCATGACAAACGAAACCACCTTAGAAACATGAAGTTTTCTATAATAATGCTTGTAAAGACCAAGGGAACACAGGCCTGCTTCCAACATTAAGCCAAGTGTGTAATCTGCAATATAAAAAGGCAGCAGGTCTCAGGAGAGGCCATGACTAAGCCCAGCCAAACACACCACATGTTTTATCATCACAATCCAGGGTGATGCACAATGAGAAAC
The DNA here is from genome assembly GCF_007565055.1 of Rhinopithecus roxellana. Classification (NCBI taxonomy): domain Eukaryota; kingdom Metazoa; phylum Chordata; class Mammalia; order Primates; family Cercopithecidae; genus Rhinopithecus; species Rhinopithecus roxellana. Next base: position 27,778,649 of record NC_044561.1, read on the forward strand.
TGTCTCTCCACTCCAAGAATAACAAGATTGATGTCTGCATCATATTGACTCTAAGGACTCAGAAATTCAAATGAGGAAATAACTTTTATTTATTAGGACTGGCTCATTTCTTTTCCTCTTTCCCAGAACCGCGACAAACCACAGCCATAAAGCATTAGCAAGTGTTTCTGGATTGACAGATCAAACCATAGGATGATTAATGGACAGAGTCTCGTTTAAAAGGAGAGAATGGAAGTGGCAAGGCTGGAATCTCTCCCGCCGCCCCGAGGGAAGGGTTTCCCATTTTAACCTTGTCTGTAAAAGCAAAGAGCCTAAAAGCCGGCGCCCACCCCAGAGTGGGGACGACTTGGGAAGACTGAAAGGGCTTGTGCTGCTGCAGAGGCTCAGTGGCTCAGGTGGCTGGGAGGGCAGAGTGGGGAGACAGGGGCCTGCACTTCCACCAAAAAGCAACTGAGGACAGGCAGGGAGCAGCTGAGAGTCACTCCCACTGGAGGGTCTGACTGCTGACCCGTCTGCACGCCTCCCAAGCACAAAACGTCTTTTCCTTGGCCACAGCAGCACAGGCTGTAAGGTGGATATCTGGACATGCTCTGCGTAAGCTCCTGGGAGGGTGAAACAAGCTAACAGGTGCGGACTGCGGATGACAGTAATGGGCGCGTGTGGGCTCTTAATACGTGGAAATTACTGTGGTTGTATTTTTTCTCCAGTGGTATGGGAGGTTGGTTACTAAAATTACTTTTCAGTTGCCCATTAAAAAGAAATAAGCACAGGTATGGGGTAAAATATTTCCAGCTAGGCCTATCACTTTAAGTTCAATAATCTTATGAAATGTTTATACTCTTAGGTTCGCAGAAATGGAATTATTGGGCCGTCTAAGTATACTCAAAATAACAGGGAAACAGAAACAACTTACACGAACAGCCTGGAACCACCAGGTCAGCTCTGCTCCAACCGAACAACAGGGAACAGCCTGGAACCGCCGGGTCGGCTCCGCTCCAACCCAACAACGGGGAACAGCCTGGAACTGTCAGGTCAGCTCTGCTCCATCCAAACAACAGGGTTTTGCTCCAGCAATGACAGGGAGGTGCAATTCAGATGCACTTGCACCACGCCAAGACTCACATTCGTCCATCCTGACATGTGCAACACTGAGGCTACAGCCGAGGCCCGACCGAGAGGACGCGGCAATGGAAGCACGTTCCATTAAGATTCCGCTGCTCTGGAGAGCCATGGAGCCAGCACTCAGTCTGGACTCTGCGAGGGATGACTTTCCATCTGCACCACTCACACTAAAACGAAGTTGGTTTTTGAGATTGTCTGGATCATGTTTGCAACAAAAATATATGTGAACCTGCAGACTCTTTGCTGATACTCTTTCAGTTTGGTCTATGCATGCCAGATCTCACTTGGAAATTTAGTTAAATGAATTCCTCTAAAAAACTTGCTTTTGCAAACTTTTGTTGTATTATTAGATTTTGCAATAGAAGTTATTTTAACAATGTACAATATAATTAGCCACTTAATGTTATTAAGAAAATTTATGAGCCATTGTGGTTGAAAAACAGTCCCAAATGATATTTATTAACTATCCAGGACTAAAAATAGGAACCTATTGCCTCAGTGAACCACATTTAAAAAAATGTAGAGTCACAAATAATATGTCTAATTACGTATTAAACTAATTCTCGCCTTCACCTTTTGAATTTCTAAACTCTTTACCTCATGTATCATTTTAATTATTTTTCCAGTTCATTCCCAGGGAAACTGGCTGATGGGGAATTAATTAATGGGTCCAATAAAGAGGCTGCCAGCATTGTTCTACCACAATCTGCACCCTGGCCTCATTTGCATGTCTCCTTTTATTCTAAACAATAGCACTGCTGAGATTTCAGCATGAAATTGTTAGCTCATTTAAAAGGACACAATCATATCCATTTCCACAGATATTCATCAATTATCACATTCTACTGCAACATGAATCCATGAATAGAGCAACCACTAGAGTTTCTGGCCCCAGGGTTTTAGAGAAATTACAGGTATTTAAATATTATATGGCATATTCCACTTGATGAGATGATTCTGGATTATTTCAGGTCCACAGAAAGATCTTATATGAAAAGCAGGTGCTCTATGGTGCTGCAAGTCGAAACATTAAAGTCCACACCAGAAGAGCTGCCTTCATCTTCTGACATCTCACATCCTGTGGGACTGCCACACGGACTTCAGAGAAAGAAACATGACTTCCTTTGGTGACACCGGCTCTCCTGATGGCCAGCAGCGTCAAGGACGCCTGCTTTCGACCCAATGATGCTGGCAGAGAGGGAGGGAGAGCACTGGGGGCAATGGCTCCTCTCCCCTGACGGTGGTGCCATGGACGGGTGGCTATCCCAGTGAAGGGTCTGGCCAGAGTGGGGAGCCTGGCACCCACATGGGCACCGAGACTTCTGCCCACAACATCTCTGCTGCTGGCCTGCCAAAGGTGAACACCAGCCAGGTGACTAGACACTGCCCGTGGCCAGACAGGGGAGCCCCTCTTCCTAACTCTCCATGCTGAGCGCTTTCACTGACTCTGGTCGAGGTATGTCCACTCCCTGCCCCTCTCAACTGAAGGCTCCTCCAGAGCAGGGGACGGTGCTCACTGGTCTGTTATGTCCAGCATGCAGCACTAGAACACATGGAGTCCAAATGTTCAAAGAGGCACTCAAAGCATCATCCATGAACAGATGGTCGACAGACAGACAAGTGTGTGTTCCAGAGGCCTTCAGGCACCTGAAGAGGGCCGCTCAGCTGGGAAAGGGCTGAGCAAAGCACAGTTCTGTGAGTTCATGTATGCACGCACAAGTGTGTATGTGTGTACGCGCACAAGCGTGGTCTTAATCTGTTTCAAGTTATTAAATACATGACGATGGTCCCTTCCCGAGGTTTTGGCATCTCTGCCTTTTCTGATTCCTGACACCACTCGCACCCACCCTGCTGAGCCCGACACAACAGGACAGCCGGGGCAAACATGCCCAGCCACTCTGAGGAGGCATCTTTCAACAGGATAGCCGGGGCAGACACACCCAGCTGCTCTGAGCACGGCATCTTTCAACGGGACAGCCTGTGGTGGACACACCCAGTCGCTCTAAGCAAGGCATCTTTCAAAGGGACAGCCGGAGGTGGACACGCCCAGACGTACTGAGCACGGCATCTTTGGAGCTGGCGCCTCCTTTACTTGTCGCACAGATCAGAAGGGAGTTCTCTGTGGATGTACAAGGAGCATCGTTGCAAAGGGTGGAAGGCCCACCTCTGTCCTTTTGTGTGCTAATGCCCATCTCTTTGTGCACCCTGGCTTTCCTCCTGAGCAGTCACCCCTTCATTACCAGGATGAATAAAGGAGGCAGGATTTATTAAACTACAAACAATGCCTGAAAGAACTTGTGCTGGAGTTTATAATGGTTCTCTTCTGCCTCTAAAGGCCTGGAAGGAGAGACAGAGTGGTTAAAATGGGGGCTTTTGTTGAGACAGAGTCTTACTTTGTTGCCCAGGCTGGAGTGCAATGGCACCATCTCGGCTCACTGCAACCTCCACCTCCCGGGTTCAAGTGATTCTCGTGCCTCAGCCTCCTGAGTAGCTGGGTTTATAGGCACATAGTACCACACTCTACTAATTTTTGTATTTTTAGTAGAGATGGGGTTTCACCATGTTGGTCAGGGTGGTCTCGAACTCCTGACCTCAAATGATCCATCCGTCTCAGCCTCCCAAAGTGCTGGGATTACAGGTGTGAGTCACCGCGTCTGGCCAAAATGAGTTTTTTAAAAGGACTGGTATCAGGCAAACCAGGCCAGGCACAGGCAACAGAGTCTGCGTGGTGTCAAACCTTTTTAACAGGCACACCCCATTCAAGACAGGATTTGCAATGACCTATCCAGACACCAGCCCTAGAGCTGCATTAAAATACAGATGTGGAATGGGCCAAGGGAAGAGAGCAGAGATACAAGTATGCCAGGGGGTTGAGCACAGTTCATGGGGGGCCTGGGGTTTTCTTGATGCCCAAGGCAGATGAGTTTCAAAGAGGCTGGCTGCCTGGGCAAGCGCTGTCTCCTGAGCTGCTGAGTGCCAAGGTACAGGGAACTGTGGGACACAGCCGGCCAGCACTCTGTTAATACCGTGCTTTGCCTTCCATGGGAATACCTTCTAGTAGACACATGCCCAGGCTGTGCTTCCCAGCCTCCCTCTGCATGTGCTCGCTCCCTCACGAAGGGATGCAGAGGGACAGGTGCCCTCCAGAGAAGCGTCTCTTCCATGGGGCTGAGCCATGATATACTGCGCACGCTTGGGCGGCCAAAGCTTGGCCCGACCTCCCCTGACTCAAGCATCCCCTCATATGCCCTCTAGTCCCTCACGTACATCCCAGCACGCCACCAGCATTCCGAGGAACACCCCTCGTGGGTGCTGCCCACTTCGGGATTCAGGCAGCAGCACATCCTCCTGCATGAGCATCAGGTGGCTTTGCCATTGTTTGTGTGAATTTTAAGATGCTTTTCCTTTTCAACAAAGTCAGCTTTTTAAGAAGTGCCTGTGAGTTGTACCCATATGCCTTGGTTTATCTAGTCCCCAGCAGCTTAGATCCCAAAATGCTGCTGGCATGTTGCAATGCAAAGTGTTTTGACGACATCAATCACCTTCCCTAATGGTCCTTGATAAATGTGTTTCTTTCCACCAGCTTGTTTAATACAAGTCTTTCTATATCTCACATGACGCACAGGACGATGTGACTCAGGGGAGGGCTCTTTTCCTGGATCCACGTGTCCAGCTGCCTGCTGGGCATGGGCACCAGTGTCCCCAAGGTCCACTCACTCAGTGTGTTCCCAGGCGGACACTGCATTTCTCCCAGATCCTCCTTCCTTCCCACCCCACGCACAGCTGGACACAGGGGGAGCTGAGGAGCTCAGAGCAGGATTCACGAAGTGGCCGTGGAACCCACGTCCCCTCACCTGAGGACCTGAAGTCACTCATTTGAAACAAAACAAAGCACAACACTGAAAACCAGCTGCTTCTAGACCTTAGAACTTTGTAGCTTTCTCAAATCAGAAGGGAAAACGGAGGACGTGATCCCGCAGGTCTCCCCGCAATCCAACCAACCAACCCAGTCCCCACTGAGAGGCCTGCTGAGTCTCCGTGGAGACCCACAGCAAAAAAAAAAAAAAACAAACAAACAAAAAAAAACCTTTAATAATACTTGTTTCTCAACCCTCCCCCAAGGGCAGGCAGGGGACGGGCAGGGAGCCAGGTCTGCCCCCAACAGAAGCAGGTCCAGGAGTGTCCAGCCACAGGGGAGGCTGGTGGGAGGGTCCTGAGCCCTGCCCCGTGGAGAAAGGCTACCACTTGCACAGAGCCCACCTGTGAGATGGCAACTCTCGGAACTTCGCTTTTCACTAATGTTAGTGAGAAACCAAAAAGAACTACAAAATAACCTTAATTTATCATTGAGATTCCTCTTGTTTAAAAAAAAAAAAAAAGCCTTAGGCCAGGTGCAGTGGCTCACGCTTGTAATCCCAGCACTTTGGGAGGCAAGGTGGGCAGAGCATGAGGTCAGGAGATCAAGACCATCCTGGCTAACACAGTAAAAGCCCATCTCTAATAAAAACACAAAAGAATTAGCTGGGCGTGATGGCATGCACCTGTAATCCCAGCTACTCAGGAGGCTGAGGCAGGATAATCGCTTGACCTGGGGGGCAGAGGTTGCAGTGGGCCAAGATGGCACCACTGCATGCCAGCCTGGGTGACAGTGAGACTCCGTCTCAAAAAGTAAATAAATAAAATAAAATAAATACTAAAAAAATTTTAAAAAGCTTGACACATCCATTAGAAACCGCCTCTTTATAATGACAATGATTAAAGTGTACAATCCATTTCTCAAAAAGACTGTCAACTACAGAGAAGAAATTAAAGACACTTGGAGAGTTAACATTTATTCTTCATAAAATTTAATTAAAAGCAGCACATTCCTGACACCGTAATGGGCCGGCGATCCTGAGTATGACAGAAGACAGGAGGTGCTCAGAAGGATGATCTCAGCATTTATGAATACCTAAATGCCCCTAGGATTCCTTCTAAATCATCTGGTCCTGCGTTATGGTGACAGCAACAGTCACCACAGAGCCCTGCCAGGCCCTGAGGAGGACAAGGGGGCAGTGCTGAGCACGGCTGGGCAGGGCCAGGCCCAGCTTGGCCTTAAAGCCATGTTGAATGATAGTTCATTCGCAGCAGTAAGAAATGGAATAACTTTCCTGAAAATGTACTACCGTCTCTGTACTTAAAATAAAATGCCATCGGGTAAATGGATCAGACTGAACCATTTAATCCTCCCTGACATTAACCATACTGAGCTGAACAGCTCAATCTGTAGAGATGTACAACAGGGATTCTGGTTTTCTAATTCGGTGTTTGCTGAAGCACAAGTGGCCTCCCGCGGACAAACCCGCCCAGCTTAGAGCAGCATGACCGCCCAGCACCGCTGCCCGGGAATTGCGCAGCAGCACTGGCCTGTTCCGCTGCTGAGCGGGAGAGGAGGGCCAGTCCACCGTAGAGAGAGAGCACAGGTGCCGGCAGCGGCTCCCCGGCAATGGCAACGCATCAGCCCTGCTCCATGAGGGCCTGTCCGTGGTGGGTGGATCTGTGTCTCCCAAGCCCCAGTCCTGGTGGTTCCTGTGAATGTGACCTCACTGGAAAACAGGGCATGTGAAGATGCAGTTCAGAGGAGGTTGCACTGGAGTAGGGTGGGCCTTGATCCAACGATGGGTGTCCTCGCGGGAAGAGGAAAACGGCCCTGATCCAACAATGGGTGTTCTCACGGGAAGACGAAAATGGCCCTGATCCAACGATGGGTGTCCTCGCGGGAAGAGGAAAATGTGGACAGAGCCACACAACGGGAGAAGGCCATGGGCGACAGAGGCGGAGACTGGAGTGAGGCTGCCATGAGTCAGGAATGCCCAGGATGGCTGGTAACACATGGGGGTGGGAAGGGGAAGCATGGGGCAGATTCTCCTTTGAAGCTTCCAGAGCGAAACAGCCCTGCCCATACCCCAGTTCCAGAGCTCTCATTCCTTCAAGCCCTCAGCATGTGGCACCTGGCAGCTCTAGAACACGGATACTCCATGCGAGTGACAGCCCATTCCTGACATTCTCCACCTCCTCAGGTGTGTCTGGAGGGGCACCCAGGCTCACCCTCAACACAGTGCTCCCCAAATATTCCCGGACTCCCAGCAGGCACGAGGCTGGTGGTATCCAGGCCTTGTACCACAATGGCCAGGCTCAGTATGCCCTGGTGCACACCCTCTGCAGTCTCTCTGCAGGCTGTCCTCTCCATCACCCAGACGTCACCAAGGCCTTGCTTCCACCCACAGGGCTCCGGGACATGGCTGGGCCTAACTTCCACCTCCCTGGCTTTGCACAAGCGTTTCACAGGCTGTGTGAGCCCACAGTGGCAGACCTCTCAGAGGCAGGAGGAGAGCAGTACACATCATGTGGAGTCCAAGGAGGGAGCAGCTAAGCTTGCACTCCAGGATGCCAGGGGACAAGATGAGGATGAAGAACGCTAGTTGGAGGTCCACGCTGGCCCCAAGATGCCTATACTGTCATGAGCGCTACTTTAGAGTAAGGGACCTGAGAACTGGAGAAAGAAACTCCACCCACCAAGGCCACAGACCCAGGTAGGCCACAGGGTGCCCTCGCCTGCACCACACGGGGCTGAGCCTGGCTCCGGGGTGGGGGCCACCATCACCCCACTGTACATGGTCAGACACCCCATGGCCTTTCTGCTAGCAAACAGGAGGCATCGGGAGCTGAGTCTGGGCCAGTGAAACCGCAAGCCGTCATCATTTCTGAGACCGCACAGCCTCTAACTAGTGCCTAACAGAATCGCACATCAAGGATGTATAAAGTGGCCCATGAAAGGCAAAGACAAGAAAGCTGAACAATTAGAACCTTCCAGCCCTGGAGTCACTCTCAACCAAAGACAGTGCTGGCGGGAGGTCACAGGCAGGATGGGGGTGGGGCCCTCCCTGGTTCTGTACCCCCGCGTCGTCCCCTGCCCCAGAAGGAACCCCCCCCCCCCATCACAAAGCAGGCCCGGGCTGAATGCTGAGAGGTCAGAACAGAGCTGATTAAACTGCATTTGCATATGTATTCCCGTTTTTCAATATTCAAGAAATAAAAACGTGTGAAACCCTTTTAATAACTTAGACTTAATTCACACTGAGCTATGCCTTTGTGTGAGGCCGCTTGCTTTGCTGGTGTGCGGGAGCAAATGGACGCACTCTGGAGAGCAAGTTTCTGCCGACCGTGATATCCAATATCAATCTCCCGCACCCGATTCCGGCCCATGGGGGGCTGGGGTCAACTCTGACAGGCTGCTCGGCTGCCAAGGCTTCCTCAAGCAGAAACTGGTCGAGACAGAACAAAGGCTTCCCAGCCTGGGACAGGGCAAGTTGTTCAATGTGATGAGGATGAGGACAAAATCCTGCTCATCTGGGGGCCCCCAGAATGGGGAAAAGAGGGGGTGAATGCCCGGAAAAGAGGGGGTGATTAAATGCATCAGGGCCCTGGACCCAATGGGACTGTATCTTAGAGCAAGTTCACAAATTGTCAGGAAGAAATTCAAGTTTGTTTCATCTCAACCTGATGATTTAACTGAAAAACCATTCTAAGAAAGAGCATTCCTCTTATTATCTTGAATGCTCCCTTCAATGATACCAGGGTAAACCCACACACGCTCCCCTTGGGCCCACAGATAAGGGACCCCGGGACACCCTCATCTCAGATGCAAAGCCCGGAGTTGGGCGGCTCCTCCCGCCACATGCCTGCCGCCTCCCTGCACAGGATGCCAGTGGCCAGAGCACTGGAAAGAAGTGTGTGGAGCCTCCTCCTTCTGGGGTCAGAACAAAGCAGCCCACACAGCCCCCGGCCCCAGGTCAGGGGCCGGCTATCACAGGCAGGCGCTCAGGGGAGGCTGCAGAGCGCTGGCCTGCAAGGAGCCCCACTGTCAAAGAAGCACACAGGCCGAACAGGCCCAAGGAACGCTCGGCGCCACAGCCTCTGGGAAGAAACCTGCACTCGGGTACACTCGGGCATTGCCGCAGAGGGAGAGAAACACTGACTCCCAGAAGCCCTGTCTCCAAAAAGCTGAGGGGCCCAAAGGGCTCCAGATAGGCTTCTGGTCACAGGCAGGGGCATGGTCTAGCTCTGATCCCAGGCTTCAGGGCCTCAGGGCCTCTGGGTGCTGGCTGAGACGTGGCAGAGAGGCGGTTCCATCTGTGGAAGGTTGAAAGCGCTTCCACATAGACATTCGGCCCATGAGTCGGGCTCCGCACCTCCACGACGGGACAAGAGACACAACGCGCCGATCCTGCAGGCACCGCACCCTTCACTGTGGCCTGCCAGAAAACCGCCGGAAAGGAACCCACGTGTGATCCCGCCACGCAAAGGGCAGCCCTGGTGTGTGGGCGTGAGTGCAGTCAGAGGGGCGGTCGCATACTCACTGAGTCCTACCATGTGCAGGCCCCAAGGACACCCTCCCTGGTCTCAGAGCGGGTACGGATGGGGGACAGGAGGTCATTCCAACAGGAGGAACAGGAGATGACGCGAACAGGAAGAGAGATGAAGAAGAGGGACGATCACACGAGGCAGGAGCTGCTGGTGCCATGGCTTTGGGTCTCCCCCCGCATGCTCGGCCGGAAGCTTGCCACTGGTCCATGCTTGCCACTGTTCCACCAGGAGGGGAGTCCACATCCCCCCATGATTCTGGGTGGGCCTTCATGGAAGTGGCCCAGCACAGCGGAAGTGATGTTCTGTGACCTCCAAGGCTAGGCCATTAATGAGCCAAGCACTTCCACCTTGTTCGCCTCAAATTCAGCCACCATGCTGTGAGGAAGCTCAAGCAGCTCATGGAGAGGCCCATATCGAGAAGAGTGGTGGCTTCCAGTCCCCAGCCCTGGCTGAGCTCTCTGCTGAGCCAGCACCAACTTGCCAGACAGCTGAGTGAGCCATTTTCCAACCTGGGGGTTCTCTAGCCCCCAGGAAGGCCACCCAGTCCCGCCATCCCCACTGAACCCTGCACAAACCGGGTATCTGTGAGCCAAACCATTGTGATTTTAAGTCCTTAAGTTTGGAGTGACTTGCTTAATCCAGATGAACCTGCGGGTTGCCCAGGTTATCCATGAGTGGCGGGTGGTGGCAAAGATCAACCATTCCAAGCAAAGGAAGAAGACTGGCACGTAGGATCCCACTCCACAGCCCCCTAGGCCACGATGTGCAATGAGGTAGCTTGGTCCTGCATCTGGGAAAAAGCCTGAAGGTGAGAAACAGCAGTGAGCGCAGGAACATGGAAACAGGCAGAAGGTGGCACGATGATGACCCCAGAGGAAGGAGGCCATCTGAAGGCAGGCACAGTGGAGAAACAGGACGGGCAGTTCCGGGTGCAGAAGCAGCAGGACTCGGTGGAGGACAGACAGAAGGAAGAGTCTAGGCCAAGGGCCTCAGCCCTGGCTGAAGAATCGCTGGGGCTCAGGAGCCACGGATGCTTGGATCCCGCCCCCGGAGATCCCAATCTAATGGGGCACTGGTAGTACAACCACCCCGGTGGTTCCAACGTGCAGCCAAGGCTGTGCGTGACCAGTCTAGTGTGGGCGGCCAGGGCTAGCAGCTGTCACTAAGGGCCACCCAGCAGGAGTGGTCTGGGGGTAGGTGAAGAGGCTCCCTTAGGACTCGGGAGGTCTGTGCTGCCTGTGGGCCCTGAGGTTTCTCTCCTCACCCACGTCCTAAGGTCAACCAGAGACTGTCCTCATTTCCCTACTCTCTTCCACCCAAAGCTGCACCTATGGCTGCAGTTTATGTCGCGACAGCAATAGAAATCACTACGGCACTTATGCTAGAGGAACCACCATGCGCTGTATTTTGGAATAAAACAGAAAGAAACACATGGACATCGGGTCAGGACAAAGGAAGCAACACCGAAGACTTTGTCCCGACAGCCACGTGCTGCTTCCGACCTGGCCGTCAAGCCAGCAGGCCCAGCCCTCATCCTCCCTTGCGCCACAGAGAATGGACCTCAGACCTCAGACACGAGCAGGTGTCCAAATCCCCAGGAGCACACCGACTGCCGGGACACCCAGAGCTTCCAACTCAGGAGGCCTGGGCAGGGCCTGAGAATGCGCTTTTCTGGCAAGTTTCCAGGTGATGCCGAGGCTGCTGGTCCAGGGTCCACACTGCCGGAACTCTGGGAAAACATTCCACGTTCTGACTGATCTTGTCATACTGTCTTTGTTTGCTTTTTGAGATGGAGTCTCGCTCTGTCACCCAGGCTGGAGGACACTGGAGCGATCTGGGCTCACCGCAACCTCTGCCTCCCAGCTTCAAGCAATCCTCCTGCTTCAGCCTCTGGAGTAGCTGGGATCACAGGCCTGTGCCACCACGCCCGGCTAATGGTTGTATTGTTAGTAGAGATGGGGTTTTGCCATGTTGGCCAGTCTGGTCTCGAACTCCGGACCTCAAGTGATCCGCTGGCCTCAGCTTCCCAGAGTGCTGGGATTACAGGCATGAGCCACCACACCCTTGTCACACTTTCTAACCTCGAGACAGGGAGGAAACAGATGAACACTTTTAAGGAAAGAATCCTTTACGATGACAAACCACTCCGCTACACAAAGACACAAGCCACCGACAATGCAAACTCCTGGCTAAATCTCAAGATGACTGTGGAGACTGAAAGGAGTCAGGTGAAAAGGAGCACATGCTGGAGCCCAGCTTGTCTAAGGCTACAGAAGAGACAAAACACCGCAAATATGTTTAGGACTGTGTGGGGAAGCTGCGGGGAGGGATTGGAAGCCACCCTGGGATCTGCGCTCGACGCTTCTGTGAGAGCTGCTGGTGGAGCGAGGGCTCCGCCAAGTGCTGGTGGCTGACGATGAGTAGGACAGGACGTCCCCTCTGGAGGGACTCCCAGAACTGTGGAACCAAGCAGGGAGCATGACCAAGGCAGAGGAGAGAGTGAGGGGAGGAGGAAGAGGCCCTGCACATCTGGGCATCTCTGGGAGAGCAAGCCAGGTCCTGCATCTGTCCCAAGGAAAGCCTCTGAGCACCTTCACAGAAGACCATGGTGAGGGCACCGAGGAAGACAGCGTGGCTCAACCTTTCCAGGAGGTCGCATGCGAGTGGTTCCGGTGGTTAACTTGAATGACGCTGAGTGTCATTCTGGGGCTCCAAATGTATCTTAAGGGGGCAAAGACAAGTCCCCAGACGATAAAATATAAATGACCACCTGCCTTTTGCAACCACCCTGATGATGAAAGCTGAGCGGCGTGGTGCTAATGGAAGGGAAGCAGCCTGAGACACATGGGACACCAGGAAAGCCTCCGAAGGCACCTGCCGCTGGGCTGATTCCACTAAATCATGTGCCCTTTCCTTTTTTTTTTTTTGAGACGGAGTCTGGCTCTGTCTCCCAGGCTGGAGTGCAGTGGCGCAATTTCAGCTCACTGCAAGCTCTGCCTCCCGGGTTCACGCCATTCTCCTGCCTCAGCCTTCTGAGTAGCTGGGACTACAGGCGCCCCCCACCATGCTCGGCTAATTCTTTTGCATTTTTAGTAGAGACGGGGTTTCACCGTGTTAGCCAGGATGGTCTCGACCTCCTGACCTTGTAATCTGCCTGCCTCGGCCTCCCAAAGTGCTGGGATTACAGGTGTGAGCCACTGCGCCCGGCCTCGTGTGCCCTTTCTGACAGCATTTTCCTACGTAATTTGACAATTATTTGTCCGCCAAACCATCACCAACTTTTCCCAAAAAGAAAGTTTGAGGCGGTCGGATGACCTGAGGTCAGGAGTTCAAGACCAGCCTGACCAACACAGTGAAACCCCATCTCTATTAAAAATACAAAAAATTAGGTGGGCATGGTGGCAGGCATCTGTAATCCCAGCTACTCGGGAGGCTGAGGCAGGAAAATCGTTTGAACCCGGGAAGCAGAGGCTGCAGTCAGCCGAGATTGTGCCACTACACTCCAGCCTGGGCTGCAGGGCGAGACTCCATCTCAAAAACAAACAAACAAACAAATTAGCTGGGCGTGCTGGTGGTCGCCTGTAATCCCAACTACTTGAGAGGCTGAGGCAGGAGAACTGCTCGAACCCGGGAGGTGGAGGTTGCAGTGAGCCAAGATAGTACCATTGCACTCCAGCCTGGGCGACAGAGCAAGACTCCATCTGAAAAAAAAAAAAAAAAAAAAAAAAAAGGTCAGAAACCCTCAGCAGGGGTCGCAGAAGCTGAAGGGAGGCCCGATCTGCCTGCTGGAAGTACACAGAGCACTGGCTTCTGGCATCCTGGTTTTAATGATCAACAGAGCTGACAAGTGGATAAAACATGCACCAACAATCAGGACATAAACTGCCACAGTCCTGTCCAAATAAGGCCTTTTCTCCAGGATCTCGAGCCCCCAGAGTCCTCTTCCGACAGGAGAACGGCCACGTCATGTGCAGTTCCCTGCGGATCGGGTGGCTGTGCGATGCTCCGGCAGCCTCCTGCACCCCGGAGCAGACAGCTCGGCCTGGAGCTCATCTTCTGTGAAACACGCAAACACCACAGCACTCGTGTGCACAACTGAAACTGTGCACTTTTACAGTCACAGATGCTCCTCTTCCAAAACCATCTTCAGTAATCATCGTAAGATCCCTCCTGTTACCGTAAAGTCTAAACGCCAGAAACATGTGCTGGCTCAGACCTGAAAGTGAAGGGATGCTGCCGGAGCTCAGGCAGAAATGGCACCTGCATTTCATTCCAATTAGCTCGTGACAGAAAGAGAGACCCTTGAGTCTTACACACTTGGAGGTGGGAGCTTAAAAAACTGCCTTTCAGGAGATCCGTAATTCTTTATTCCTTACAGTAATTCTTTATTCCTCAATTAAACAAGTATCTTCGGGTGACAGACACGGACTCACTCGCAGTGGGGGCGGAAACACACATACACATTCCCAATTCAGTGCTCAGGAGAAAACTTTAAAATCTTTACATGCGGCTCAAATGACTCCAGCGGAAAGAAGGCGCAAAGCGACAGCTTCTGAAAAGCTAAGCAAGAGCGGGTGCTGGTGTGAGAGGCGGGGGGACGCTGCCAGTGCAACCCCCTGCTGTCTGCACCTTCTAGTTCTCGCTGCTCCCTTACAGCATCAAGAAAGGGCTCCGGGCCTCAGACACGTGCGCACCCTCACCAGTGTGTTCAAAAGGCCCGGCAGGACCCTGGCAGAAAGTCCAGGTGCCAGGCAGTACAGGCGCCCACACAGCATGGCCTGTCCCCCAGCGCTTTGCTACTTACCAGCTGCATGGCTTTGGACAAGAGCACCTACCCTGGCCAAGCCTCGATGTTCTCATCTGTAAGGTGACCATCACAGCGCCTACTGCACACGGCAGTTCTCAGGATGACAGGGGATGTGTGGAGTGCCCAGCGCAGGACCCAGACACTCTGCAGTTCTTGTGTGATGATAACTGGTCCTTCTTCACCGTCAACTGAGGGAGGGGTATGGGGAGAGGTTCCCCAGGGCCCCGCCACTGCTCAAGATCTGTCTCCTCCACCTGGGGTCCAGCAGGCCCCATTCATGCTCCTTAGTAATCCATTTCATTTATGCCACCCTATTCAGCCAGCAGTCACAGAGCAACACGGCTGTGTCAGACGTTGTCCTGAGCATTGAGACCAACGAACCAACCCCACCAAGGCCTGGGCCTCAGCGAGCCTGGTGGGGCAGAGCCACTGTGGCTCTCCAGGGACCCGGCCTGTCCACCCGGACATCTCTCTGAGCCCTGCCTCCTTGCTAAAACAGGGAATCGCAGGTACATGATAATGTGTAACTCGGAACCAGGGGACAGTGGCCTGGAGCAGGCAGAAGAGAGGACAGAGAGATCAGAGAAGAGTAGACAAGGGAGGGGAGGCAAGAGCTAAGGGGAAGGAGGGCTCTAAGGCTGGACTGGACTGGGTGGTTATAACCACCAAAAGGAGCCGGGAAGAGGAAGAACAGTGGGGCTGAAGGTTGAATTCATTCCTGCAGGGCTGGCCTGGCTGCCGAGCACCGGCCCTGTGGCGGCTTCTGTCAGGTGGGTGGAATCATAAGCTGGGGGGCAGGGAGAGGGACAGGATCGTAGGAGTCTGAGAAGAAAGTCAAGTCAGTAATAAGTAGCTCCAGGCCTGCACGGCATGGGGAGGAGGCCGGCCCCTCAGAGTCACCTTTGAGATGCAAAGACCCGCTAAGGGCAGGGAGCTCCAGCTGGCTGGGCCAGACAGAGTCCACACGCAGGGTGTGGTATGAAGCTAGCCTGTTGCTTGCTGAGACGACAGTGGCCACCGGAGCTCAGATCTGTTGGGCAGTCCTTGCTGTGCCAGCCCCTTGGCCTGCAATCCTTGCCGCACCTAGGGCAACCCAAGGGGGGTCGAGGCACTGCCCGGTGCCACACAGTAGCAATGACGCAGCCTGACCACAAGCCCAGGATCTTCACCTGCCAACTGCCCAGCGGGGCAGTCCCTTTACAAGTGCAGGTGCATTTCACCGTGTAAACCTCCACGGGGCCGAGGTAACCATTTTGATATGGTTTGGCCGTGTCCCCACCCAAATTTCATCTTGAATTGCAGCTCCCATCATCCCCACGTGTCATGGGAGGGACCTAGTGGGAGGTAATCCAATCACAGGAACGGTTTTCCTGGGCTGTTCTCGTGATAGTGAGGAAGACTCATGATCTGATAGTTTTATAAAGGGCAGCTCCCTGCACACACTCTCTTGCCTGCCGCTATGTAAGACGCACTTTTGCTCCTCCTCTGCCTTCCGCCATGATTGTGAGGCGTTCCTAGCCATGTGGAGCTGTGACTTCATTAAACCTCTTTTTCTGTATAAATTACCCAGTGTCAGGTACGTCTTTATTAGCAGTGTGAGAACAAACTAATACACATTCCCACTTGGCTCAATGAAGTGAAGGGATGTGCCCATGTCTCCTAGAAAGAAAGTGTAGCACTTTCCATCTGGGTTCGAGCCACCCTGGTCCCCTGCACCTGGAAGGAAACTTTTGTAAAAGTCCTGCTGCAAAGTGCAGGGGAAGTTGGGACGGTGGCCTAAGCAGCCATGGGGTGGGAGGCAAGAACTTCTGCTCCTGCGGTTGGAGGAGTCGGGACTGCCTGGGAGGGGAACAGGGAGGGAACCCTCGCCAGGTGCCCAGCACTCATTCGCAGCAGCCTCAACCCGACTGAGGAAGGGGCAATTCCGGCTGAAACCCACCTACAGACTTCCGAAAATGACCAAACTTGACATCAAAACAGCCTCAGAATCCAACAACACTGCATTCAGCCTGATTCCCAGGCCTGAGTGCCACAGACCCAGGGCTAAGGCAGGGTCATGCACCTGCCAGGTGGGCTGGCCTCACGGGTTCTCTCCTGAGTGGCTGGGCCTAGGCAGCAAGGCAGGGAAAGGCAGTGTAGGAGGCGGCTGCTGGACTCCTCCCTGTGACTGCAGCCCGCCAGCACCCCCCACGTAGGACACCCCTGCATCTCCTCTGCTCCACGCCCCTTCCACTCTGTGTCTGTCCCTGCAGCTTCCCCGGCTAAAATGCTGTGACCCCACTGAGCACCACCACCCTAGGAAACCTGAGATGGAGTGAGCCGTATCCACTCCAGATGCTGCTCAGACAGTTCCCGCTGGTCTGGTAAGAAGGTCGCCTGCCATAGGACCGTGTTCTGGGACAGAAGGCCTGGGTCCTCTGAATTTCTGGGGTTGACATGAGTGTGGCCACATCTGTGTCCCTAAGACCCAGCTAGCTGCACGGCTCAGGCAGCAACGAGAAGGCCAACAAGGAGAGAGGATGGTGGCTGTGCACAGACGGGGTGGAGAGGGATCTGAGACAGGGATCTGAGGGAGGAGTTGGTGACGGATGGCACAGGACACAGGACGAATGGCTGCTTCTCTCTGGCTTCTGCCTTGGGAAGGGGGGTGGCCTCATCTGCCGAAAACGTGTAGGCTCATTCTGAAGGATATCGCTCAAGGCTCCACGGTGAAGTCAAATCAGCCGTCAGCTCACAGGCAGGCCTGTGCCTTCAAAACCAACCCAAACTCAAACATGCTTCCAGCACCCGGCCGGAGGAGCTTCCTTGAAAGAGCAAGCAGGGCTTGACACACAGGAGGGCACCCAGGGGCACCTAGGGGCACCCAGGTCACACAGAGGAAGGCGAAGCAGTCAACGCCACAGCCGGGGGTCAGCAGTGTGGAGCATCACCCCGCCCGGCCCACCACCCACACACGCTTTCCCTGAGAGACTTCCTTCGGGTCACCGTTACCCGACCCAGACCGCTCAAACAGACCCAAGACAATGGCAGTTGCTGATGTGTGCACGGGACCGCAACTCAGGAAAGTACTGAAGCCTGAAGACGGGGGTCTGCCTAGCCCAACAGCCCCAATGACAGGGAGTTCTGCTCCCTGGACGGCACCTTCCTTCCCACGGAGCCAAACGGCAAGGACCCTCAATGGTGTATCTCACTGCCCAAGAGCTCAGACCCAATTATGGCCGAATGTGGACGGGGGTCACACCTATGCCCTCCTCATCCCAGCTCCCAGCAGCAGGCAGGGGCTTTTAAATGGCCTTTTCCCCCTGGCCACAAGTGGCCAGAACAGCTCTTCCCCAGCCTCCTAGGTGTGCCTGCCTACTCCCTCCCTCTCCATGGTGGCTCCTTTGCCTAGCTGCATCTCTCTGCCTCCCCATACCCACCCAGTGCTGAGATTCCCTGAGGGCAGGGGCTACACCTCACCCCTCCATGACCCCAGCTAATAGCATAGGGTCAGGCTCCAAGTTCTTACCTTACAGATCTTTGCTGAGTATCACAAATGTACATACCCCTGATAAGGGCCTAATCAAGATTCTCATTATGATCTCTGATTTGGGTGTGTACTGACACAGTCACTACTGGGGCTAGTTTTCTTCCAGCCATCCACCCATCTATCCATCTGTCCCCACACCCAACTGACCACTCAGGCATCAGTTTGCCAGAGACGTGCTGGAGCAATTAACCACCCACCCGCTCCGACCCCGAGCATCAGCTCTGGGCTTGGCAGCAAAACATTCACATGACTCCATCGTTCTCCTCCCATATCTCACACAGGGATAAAGAAAATGGCAACAGGAAGAGAAAGACTTGTGGGGGCAGAGCCCCAAGCAGGGCACAAGAGCCAGTCCAGCAGGTGTGGGCTTTGGGGCAGACCCCAACACCCCAGGAGGGAGTGAGCACCCACGTAGTGTCATACCCAGCTCCTGCCAGTGCCCTCGAGAACCCCTCACCTCCTCCACCTCCGAGGCGAGAAAGAGGAGGCTCAGAGGCCAGGTCCCCTGCCCATGGCCACCCACCTGCTCGGGGTGGTCAGGACTCTGACCCAGGGCCATGCTGGAGCTGGGCCGTGAGCCCCAGCCCGTGCTTTAAGGGTGAGAGTACCAGACCTGCACCCACACCCCACGGCCTGTGCTCTACACACCACAATGTTTCTGCTGTTTACAAGCTAACGACGGGAAGGAGGGGGACTTGAGGGAACTGGATGAGCCCCTCGCCCTTGCCCCACAACTTCTGCGTGTGCACGATCATCATCCCGACCTGCCCAGGGACAGCCCTCACTGGCCACCTCCCAGGCACCCGCCACCAGCACTGCTACTTGACTTCAATCAGCAACAAAGCGCCTTTCTTCTCTTATCGCATCAGCAAGGGGGAAATGAGTGCCCAGGATTCGATGGGCCTGAGAAGGAAGTGGGGCCGCGCGGCCGGAATAGCAATGAGCTGCAGCTGGGAAGGCTCTCGGCCGCACCAGCTGATGGACACGGCGAGGCCACAGGAAGGCGGCCCAAGCAGATGCTGGAGCCAGCTCTGTGAGGCGTAAGTCACGCAGGCAGGAAGCAGGGCAGAGTGGGAAGTGGGCCGGGAGTGGACACAGATGATGGGGAGGAACGGCCAGGCGAAACCAGCACCCCTCAACTCGAGTGGTGCCACGAGGAAGAACAAAACGAAGCCCAAGGGTGGCTGCTCATCGTCTCCACCAGCTTTTCCAACACGAGCAGTGGCAAGTCTACTCATTTCTAACTTGGCCAAGAGACACTTCGGGATCCGCCACGTGCTGTCACCAATATCTTGCTTTTTTCCTGAAACAACATCCCTCTTTTTCTGCACTGTGGGTCCCTGCGCATCCTTCCTCCTCTCCCAGCAGCCACGGGTGCTGGGGGCTCTTGAGTCAGGGATCCATGCCCAGAGCCTAGGTACTGGCTGCTACCCAGAGGCTCTGAGCAGCACTGGCCATGCTCAGGGAGGGAACTGCAGCTCTCACACCGGGTCTGTCCCTTCCAAGCCGGATGACCGATGAGTCAGGGCCTCTCTCAGCCTGCTTCCTCTTCCGTACAACGGAGAAGTGATAGCCCCACGGTAACAGCTGCCACTTTGGGAGCATTCCCGTGTTCTTGGTTCAACTCCATTTCTTACTGGGGTTGAGGCTGCGGTTGCGGCTCCCAGAACCTCCTCTTATTGTTCCTGGAAGATTAAGTGCACTGGTAGACGTGTGAGTCCACAAGGCAGCATGCAGGAATCCAGACCAGCGCCTGGAGCGCAGAAGGGCTCACCCAACACCAGTGAGAGGCCTCCCTCATCGCTGGCGGCGTGTCTGGCGGCGTGTCTGGCGACTTGGCCTTTCTGCTCTCCTGATCCTCACAGGCCTGGCGAACTCCTGCCCCAACTGGGAAAGAAGTGCCTTCCTCTCCTTCGAGGGCACTGGGGAGCAGCACTCCTGAGGCCTCTGCATGCGCCTGACGAGGCGGCCCTGTGACAGGCCACCCTGCTTGCTGGTCCTGCAGGTAACTGTGGCCTCCAGAGGAGGGGGTGCCCTACCAAGGGGGACTGGGATAGCAAAGCCCCTAGGCTCTGCCTCTCAGGAGGGGCTCTGGCGACCCCTCACCTTCTCCACTGCGGAGATGAGAAACAAAGACATGTGCACCCCATCCACAGGCAAGCAAGGAAGAGAGTGGAACAGGAGGAGGCAGAAAGTGGCAGAGGAGACCCCCAGGCCAGAGGGGACACAAAGGAAGCAGAGAGGCCCTGGGCTGGTGGTGGGCATGAGGCAGTGAGGTCCTGGGCTGGGGTGGTGGGCACGAGGCAGTGAGGCCCTGGGCTGGGGTGGGCACGAGGCAGTGAGGCCCTGGGCTGGGGTGGTGGGCACGAGGCAGTGAGGCCCTGGGCTGGTGGTGGGCACGAGGCAGTGAGGCCCTGGGCTGGGGTGGGCATGAGGCAGTGAGGCCCTGGGCTGGTGGTGGGCATGAGGCCTAGGGAAGCATTCGGACACAGTGAAGGTGCTCAAGTCAAATGACAGAGATGTGGCAGAGACCACACAGGCAAAGAAGAGGGAGGCCAGTGTGCAGGTGTGAGGAGGCCCAGCCAGCAGCCCAGAATGTCACAGCTGCCTGGCATCCAGGTTTTAGACCAAGACCCCAAGACCATCAACAGGAGGACACCGGGTCCCACAGAGGGCCAGCCATGTGGCAGGCGATGTGCCAACACAGACGGGCACCACCACATGGTGGGCTTGGTGTCACTGATTGGGGAGCAGTGGCCTGGAGGGACAGGAAGACGTCCAGGGGGACTGTGGGAGGTCATCCTCCTGCTGTCCCGGCTGCCCCAGCAGAGCCTGCACAGCGCTGTGTGAGGCCAACAGGAGTCCTGCTCAGGACAGGCAGAGCCTCCGGCCGCTGCCCCTCCGAGCAGGAGAGCCATGATGTGGCCGCTGCAAGCACAGGGCCGTCCCCACAGAGAAGCTTGGTGCAACACTGGCAGGCAATGGCCTGGGCACACCGTGCTGCGTGGCCCCAGGCGAGTCCCCTCCCCACTGTGGGAGGGTCTCAGGGTCCTCTCTCTGTATACAATGCACCCCAGGGGTCCCATCCATCAGGCCGTCTCCTTCTAAACGGATCCAGTCCATCTTCCTTTCCAGCCTCCCCACTCCTCACCTTGAGGGTCCCTCCCAGGCATCCCTGGGCTTGTCCGCTGTTCCTGCCCCTCCCAGGGCCCTCCCTGGCTGCTACCAGGAGCCCACACAGGCCGCATGGCCGATGGGCACCCTCATCAGGAGGGCGCTGGTCCGGCCTCTGGACCACGGAATTATTCAGTATTTCCTGATGGACTCAAGTATTCAAAATGAATGCAAAATGCTCTAAATACGTGCTCATAAAAACATCCCACTCTAACTCCACAACTGGCTTCCCTGCACTGTCTGCTGCTCTCCAAATGAGCCCATGTTCAGAGTGACAGGGGAACCTGTGGACACCTTGCTGGGGGCAGGAGGCCCAGTGACAGCCTGCCCCCCACCCTGCCTTCCCTCACCGAGGAGGAGGCATCCCGCCCGCTCTGTGCTTTCTGTCCACACTCGCAGATTCCCCGGAGGCCGAGAAAGCAAGCACTGTGAGCTGCGCTGGTGGCAATGCACCCTGCTTCTGTTCACCTCCGCAGAGCGACCGCCTTTCAGGGCAAGATTCTGGAACAGCAGCGGGCCGGGAGAGCACTGCTGAAACAAACTTACTCCTAGAATACGAAGCAAAAAAGGACTTCTCCACTCAGGACAGAACACAGCGGGAGTAGAGGAGCGCGAGAGGAAGGAAAGGAGGAGGGAGAGGAGCAGGAGAGGAGCAGTCCCGGGGCTGTCGGGAGGTACCAGCTGTCCCTACCCCAGGCGAGCGGCCACGGTTCACTGCCCAGGTTGGCCCACCTGCTCCTGCCACAGAGGGTCTCCAGAGCTCCACAGCCTGGCACGGGCCCAGCCCCTTGAGGGGACCTGAAAAGCACGGCTGGCCCAGCCCTGCAGGAGAATCACCAGGGCCTCCACGGGAAGAGCATTTTGAGATCAAAGGATGTGCTAGCTCCCAGTTCCCTAAGCCACCCCTGCAGCACCCAGGGTCGGCATCGAAGCAAGTCCAGGAGGAACCACAGCGCACAGCTGAAGACCGTAATTCTGGAACTAGACCGTCCTTTAAGGTTGGAAAGACAGTATTTTCCAAATGTGTGCATTCAGGAGTATAAAAAAAATCTTACAAAGATTTTAAGGTTAAATTGTAGTTAATTATCTATAACCAAGTACCTTCTCTGATAAATAGAATTATAGGGAAATTTGCTTCAGTCTGGAAACTGGAGGGTTTATGTATTTAGAGACAACAAGATTACTGGAATGTTCTGCTGAAGCTGAGGTGGGAACTCCTCCCTGCTCCCCCTCCCTCAGCTCCTTTGCTACAATCTCCAGCCCTGAGGGAGGAGAGGTCCCTGCAGTGACCCAGCCTCCCACATGACCTGCCAGGCCACAGGGCAGAACCCATGGAACCCCCTGGGGAAGCCCCAGAGCCCCCGCCCCAGGCAGGGTCTCCTTAGCAAAGAGAGCGCTGCTATCCCCAGGCAGCTGCAAAGGTCCCCGCGGCTGCCCCACCGCCCCCTGCTCCCTCCACAGCATTGGTGTGTCCATCCTCCTCATCCAGCGACATTGTGACCAGCAGCTGCCACCCAGGGTCAGAGTGGAACCCAGTCCACCTGCCCACGGCACGGCAGACAGACCACAGGCTCCTCCCAGGCTGTCCTCACTACCCCCCACCTCCACCGCCGCGCACTTCATCCTCATCCCACCCACCCCAAGGTTCTGCCCTCACAAGGCCCTTCCTGAGTCTCTCACGTGGCCTGTAATCTGACTGCAGGCCCCACCCATCTCTGGCTACTCTTCGAAGCTGTCTCCTGTGGCCACTCTGTATTTTGTGCAGAAGACAAGCTCCTAGAGTCAGGCCCAAGAGGTGCCTGGAGATGCCTCATGCGCGGTCCCAAGCGAATGCTGGCTGCAGCGAACACACTGAATGGAATCTCTCAAGCTTAAAATGTCCCCCCAAGACACCACAGACGAAGTAAAAGGTTACCTAAAAAACAGAGCACAGCCAGCTGCTAAAAACATGGGAAACTTTTGAAATTAAATAGCAGCCATGGAAATAAAAATAGAATCAGGGTGTTTCTGTCTACTGCTTAACCAAATGAGGAAGAACAAGGAAATGCCCAGTGATTGTGAGGGTAAAGAAATGCCCCCTCTCGGCCAGGCGTGGTGGCTCACACCTGTAATCCCAGCACTTTGGGAGGCCAAGGTGGGCGGATAACCTGAGGTCAGGAGTTCAAGACCAGCCTGGCCAACATGGTGAAACCCTGACTCTACTAAAAAATAGAAAAATTAGCTGGGCGTGGTGGCAGGAGCCTTAATCCCAGCTACTTGGGAGGCAGAGGCAGAGGTTGCAGTGAGCCAAGATCGAGCCATTGCACTCAAGCCTGGGGGACAAGGGTGAGATTTCTCTCAAAAAAGAAATGCCCCCTCTCACAAAATTGCTGGCTGCCCGGCAAACCAACTCAGTGGGCCCCAGGGTCACTTGGCCGTGTGCACCAAGTTCCTCAAACACGGGGGGACCCGTTCACCCTGCAGCCCCTCTCCTGAACATCTCTCTTATGGGACGATTTCTAAATACAGGACAAGCTTTAAGAACAAACATATCATCTCTCAGTCATAATTACACTGAAAAATCACCCACCACATTTAAGTACACTATAATCTATCCACAGGCCAGAATATTATGCAAACATTAGCTATAAAAACTCCAAACACACACAGAAAGCGTTCTGACCGGGCAGTGTGACAGAGGCAGAGAGAATTTTATGTACTATTTGATTTGTGCTATGTTTTACAAAAAACTCGTAGAAAAGGATGGAAAAGAGACACTAACACCTGCTCCACTGGGGGCCATTTAAGTTGGGTTGGATATATTCAAAGTTTCAGAATATACATGTACTCTCATGATGAAACTTTAAAAATTAACACTTTAGAAAACACAGTGAAGGAGGCCAGCTAAGAAGTGCGTCGCCTCTGCAGGTTTATGCAAAGCAGCGCCATCTGCGCAAGGTCCCGCTGCCCGGGGGACCTTGATGTGGACGTGAACCCAGACCCGGTGCCTGTTCTTCTTTCCCACACTTCTGTGTGCTCGACAATTAAGTACCAAGAGGTTCGCCCAGGAGCTGGGAGGTGAATACTGGGAAATGTCAATACCGCAGCAGTGGCGCAAAGCCGAAGGTTGGCCCCGGACACTGTCCTAATATCACAAGCCTGGTCGTGTAGGGCCTGGAAAGGAAGAGCGCAACGTGTGCCCGGCAGAGCTGTGAGTGCCACACTGGGGACCCAGGCGGAGCGCCGGCCTCCTCTTCCCGGCCATTAACGAAAGGTCACAGAAAATTGGACTGGAAACCTGGAGAATACTCTCCAGGCTGGGGACACACAAGGCCAAGCTCCTGAAAGCGATTCTTAGGTTAACATTTCCTTTTTGGATTTCTTCCAGAACACATAAAAATGAAGGTAATTACCAGGCTACACCAGACCTTAAAAGAAGAACCTATAAATCCAGGGTGCATGCGGGCAGTCAGGGGTGCCCTTGCATGGGGGCCGCGATGTCCAAAGGGCCCCGTGCAGGGTCCCTCACCCCCACACTGCTCCTGATTATGGCACGGCAGGTGCCCCACCTCCCCCCAGAGCTGGGCAACAGTAAGTCAGCCCTTCCCCGTCCCACTCTGCACAGGAACACAGCAAGCTCCGTTCACCAAGAGAAGCACTGGAGGAGGGGCCTGCACAGGGGACTGCAGAGGGAGGGAGAGAGGGACAGGAGCTGGTGGGGCAGGCCCGGCCTCAGGGAGCTGTAAGTGCTTCCCATGGCTCTGTCTGCCCCATGCTCCTCAGGCCCAGTGGCAGCCACTATGAACATCTGGAAGGCAAGGCTGCTGTGCCCTTCATCCTTTACTCCTTGTCCTCTGCCTGCCAAGGAGACCTCTGTAACCAGGAACCCTGGCCAGAGACTCCTGAGCACCGTCTCGGCAAGTGACATAGGAACTGGATGTGCTGGGGCCTGATCACCCTGTCCTGGAAGGTAACACATCCTCTACCTCCTGACCTCAGGCTGGATGCCACCCTTTCCCTACCTGACAGCAACCGTGGGTGACCCCAGGCTTGGGCTGACCCAGTAAGTGCTAAGGGGGTGCTCTGAGGGGAGCCTTCCCACACTGTGAAACCCTGAAACCGCACCTCACAAAGAAGACGGGTCCACACACACCTCTCAGCAGCAGGGCCCAGGCTTGGGCTCCTCTCTCAACTACACCCAACAAGCTGAGTCCCAGGAACCACAAATGCAGCAACAGCAGGAGAGCCGGGGCAGCCCGGGGTGGACTGGAAGGCACCTCGGCCTCCACTGGGACCCTGTTCTGGCTTTTTTCTTATTCCTTTCATTTAAGGAACACCAACTTGCAAAGAGGACACCCAGCCACATGGTCTGGGGAGGGGGCCGTGTGGAAAGACTGAGGGGCTGCCCTTAGCTTCTGGGCTGGGGTCAACTCTGCACTTTGCAGAAGTCCCATGGGCAACCCAACAATGAGATGGGGGCAGAGTCTGCAGTGGAAAACAGGGCACAGCTCCAGCAAAGGCAAGGAGTGGGGGCAGACGGCAGGAGCCTGGAGAACGCACAGCCTCCAGGGCACCCGACAGGCTCTGAAGACCCCAGCTCTGAATCCTGCACACAGGACAGGACAAGCTTCTTCCACCATCAAGGATGAGGTCCACTGAGTGTTCATTCTCAAAGTCCCATCAAACTGCAGGCCTGACCTCTTAGTCACCACCACTGGTGGCTCCAACATGGGGCAGTAAGCCCCGGCCGCTTGCCCGGGATTGGGACAGCCCCAGGACTACTCCTCTCTGGGTCCTCTCCTTCGCCGCCCCACCCCGGGCTGTCTCCACCCATTCCCAGCAACTAGCTGTGCTGAGGGTTTGGTTCCTTGAAGGCAAGAACTTCTCCTCTGTACCCCTCTCCTTCAGCAAAGCCCAGCACGCTGCCCTGCGCAGGTGATCCTCTCAACTCTTTAGGACTATGATTTCAATCACCAGCCACAAAGATACGATTCAATAATTTTCCTAAAAATGTATGATTAGTATTTAATATGCAGCCTTCGGCTGGGCGCAGTAGCTCACGCCTGTAACCCCAGCACTTTGGGAGGCCGAGGCGGGTGGATCACAAGGTCAGGAGATCGAGACCATCCTGGCTAACTCGGTGAAACCCCGTCTCTACTAAAAATACAAAAAAAATTAGCTGGGTGTGGTGGCCGGCGCCTGTAGTCCCAACTACTCGAGAGGCTGAGGCAGGAGAATGGCGTGAACCCGGGAGGCAGAGTTTGCAGTGAGCCGAGATCACGCCACTGCACTCCAGCCTGGGCAACAAAGCAAGACTCCGTCTCAAAAAAAAAAAAAATATGCAGCCTGCATGAACAGGCTTTGTGTATTCCTTTCTTTCTAATCGTGTCAGAAATCTTCCCAGGCCATGCATTTCTAGCGAGAGGGTAGGGCTGGCCTTGGTATGTCACAGAATTGCTCCAAGCAGGGAGGGAAGGTCCCTGAGCCTTCCTCCTCGCACTAAGAGCCACACCCTCGCACTAAGAACAGGCTAGATCAGGAGAAACACAAATCCTCACAGCAAGCGAAGTCAGGCCCTCCTCTGGGGCTTCGTCCCACAAGGGGCCTAAAGCAGTTAGACAAGATGCTGAAGGTCACACTGCAGATGAAATATCAATGAATACATCATCTCAAAGCTTAGCAAAAATGCCCCCTAGAAAGTAAAGTCTTCGTGGCCTGGAGTGCGGCAGCCCCGCCAGCCTTTCTTACACTCCTGGGGAACAAGCCCCCAGGCGCCCTGCACCTGGCACACGGCTCTTCCTGCAGCCTTGGTCTGGGATCTGAGGGGATCCAGGGCTCTGAGATACAGGGGCCCCTGGAGATGATCAACTGAGACATCAACGGCTCTCTGACTCCTCCTCAGTTAAAATCTGGAGAAGTGCGGGGAGGAGGCACTGCTTCAGGGGGCCCACGCGCCATCACTGCAGCAGCTCTGACAGAAAGGTATGTTTCACGTTCAGCCCTGTTCTTTCTACCCACAGATCCCAGTCCCACCAAGACCAAGTCCAATGCCCATGCCAGGGCCCAGCTCTCAAATGTGAGTGGCACTGTGTCCCTGGCTTCCCTCCCGTGGCCACACCATCACAGGGCCAGGTGCGAGCAACCCTCCCCAGCTGGCCTCTACCACACCCTCACTCAAAGGGTGTCCCCCTGGGCGCTCCCCCAGCACAAATCCTGACCAGTCGCTAAGGGAGGTACAGGGACTCGGGGGCCCAAAGTGTTCCTAGACTGCCAGGGACCCCACAGGCCCGTGACCTATAGATGCCCCCACAAGGGTAAAGCAGCACATCTCAGAGGGAAGCCTGCACGGTGGGGTGCAGGGACTGTCCAATCCATCCCCTGAGCCGTGACCTGTCAGAAACAGTCCGCTGTCCCACTCGGGGGCCCTCCTGGCAACCTGTAAGGTACTTGGACTTGGACACCCTCCTTGGGGGCAAGGCCTTGTGTACCCACACACACAGACATCCAA
The DNA here is from genome assembly GCF_007565055.1 of Rhinopithecus roxellana. Lineage (NCBI taxonomy): Eukaryota > Metazoa > Chordata > Mammalia > Primates > Cercopithecidae > Rhinopithecus > Rhinopithecus roxellana. The sequence goes on from NC_044561.1 coordinate 27,806,174, forward strand.
AGGCGGACCACACCTCACCTCCTGAGGCCCAGGGAGTGTCCGCCAGTCCATCTGACGGACCCTGGCCCTGTCTCCCCATCACCAGGGCCCACGGCTGGGAACCTCCTTGGCCCAGGTCTTCTCACCTCCACCTCCGCCCAGGGCCGTCCCCACTAAGACCTGCTGCTTTCTTCACTCACCTCCGAAAATCAGAGGCTGGGGGTGCTGTGGGGGTGCAGGGCTGAGTGTGGGGAGGACATGGAGACAAGGCTGCAGCCACCAGAAGGAGCACCGACTCTGCGACCAAAACCAAGGCAGAGCAGCAGCTTCCTGGGGGAACAGCAGTAACTGGCCTGCTCACAGGCTGCTGTGGTTGGAGATCACAGCAGGTCCCCCACATGGTGGGCAGTTTCTGTTTTATTTAACATTCTGTTTCAAGGCCTGGCACACAGTGGGGCCTCAGTAAGGGACTGGAGAGCAAGAAATGAACACAATGGGAGAAGAGAGTCATCAGAACGCTAACCTGCTAACAACAGAGCCCGTTTTGCTGCCTGTTTTTGCTATTAAAAAAGAACTCTTTAATCTCTCCCTAAGAAATGTCATTACCATTCCATTCAAACTCTGGAGCTGGCTAACGACTCTTGTCTACTTTGGAGCAAGTACAAGGAAATGTATTCAGATCGGTCACCCACTATCGATGACCACAGTGCCGCCCGACACCTCTGCACGAGCGCTTCCGGGAGGGAGCTGGACGTCTGCGGAGTGGGGAGGCCCAGATTGACTTCTCAGAGAGAGGACGCATTAATGGGACTTCCAAACCACGGAGGAGCGCAGCCGGGTCTGTGGCTCTGCGTCACGCTTTCCCGCAGAGTCCAAGGGGATGGTGACCACAGAGCCGTATGTGCAGCCGGGTACCATGCAGCCGCATGCGGTTCACAATCCTCATCACGTAACTTTTCAGAAAGAACAAAGATCTTACCTATCATAAATGTACAGATCAGGGCCAAAAACGTTATACAAACCACTTTTCTTGCTCCAAGCACAGCTCTGTATTTTGTCCACAAAGAGAGGAGAGACCGCCCCATGCGAAGGGCCATGGAGGTTGACAGGGGTCCCAAGCGCCCACCTGGAGACTCAGTCTTTCCTGGAGGTGCCCAGACCAGACCTCAGGGCCTTCACACGCCTGTCCAAAGGTGCTGGAGCATGCCAGGCCTACAGGGGGAAGAAACCATCTCCTGCACAGCCTTCGAGCCCCAAATATGCTCTGATAAAACACAACGTGATTGATACATGGAGAAAGCAAGCTTAAAGTTGCTAAGGACTTTCCAGACACGTCTTTAAATACAGCTCTAAATCCCGAGGACACCAACTTTACTGCCACTCTGAAGGAGTAGATACACCCCTCTTCCAGCTCCTCCCTGCAAACATAGCAGCAGCGAGCCACATCCTGCTGAATATTCTCATTTCAAAATCCCTCCCCAGCTGACAGTGATCTATGCCTACTTCCTGTGGGCGGGCAGGCATGGAAAGCTTAGGACCTCAAACCTTAATGGACTCATGAGAAAGTACGATGTACGGAGACCAGCTCCTCCTGCTTCAACAGGTTAACCCGATCATCAGTTTCACTGCCACCTGAGTCACAGAATCCATGCTGTGGCACCTGGGACATTCAGAGAGCCCCAAGGGCTATTGCCTGGCACACAGGGCAGAGGACCCAGCAGGTGCGGTACTTGGAGCACACAGTCCACCCTCACCCAGGCTTGGCAAGGGCAAGTGAAGACCCGAGGCAGCCTTTCAAAGGAGCCAGGACAGCAGGTCCAAAGGATTCCTGGGGAAACGCAGGGCTGAGGACACCCAGATGGTGGAGGAAGTGAGTGACCAACCAGTAAATTGTTTACATCCAGCAAAAATCCCTAGCAACAGGGACCAGAGGGAGGCTCTCAGGATAGCGCAGCACCAGACAGAGGCACAGAGCAGAAGGGTGCAGGAAAGGGCAGGGCCTGAGACCGACACAGCGATTGGCCCCCTACTCGGCCCTGATGGAATGTGGGTGAGCTGAGTGCCAGGCAGCACAGCCTCAGAGATGCCCTTCCAACCCCAGTGCCCAGCTGCCTGGGCTGTTATGAGGACCGACTGGTGAAAGGCGGAGCCGTACCCTGCTCAGACAGGCTCCTCCCCAGCACCTGCCCCAGATAAAATGCAACGTCTGAGCAAGGCACACAGAGCCTCCCACATGGCCCCACCTGAGTCTGGCAGCCTTGAACCTGCCCTAGCATCCAAATATTCGGGCGCAGCCACACCCAATTGTACCTCACATAGAGCACGCTGTGCCCACCTGACATTCAGAGCCTTGGAATGCTCTTCCTCCATGCAACCCACCTCTCACTCATTTCCTGGACACCTCCTGTTTCCTATGGAGGGACCTTCTTTGCACCTTTCCACCCTCCTTCTGTTCAGCTGCAACTCAGTCCCCAGACCCTCACATGTCTCCCCAGGAAGCCTCCTCCAGCCCCGGGAAGATGAACACACCTCATCTGCCCCACGTCCTCAGCACACCTGGGCACCCGTATTGCATTCTTCCTGACTGCACCGGTTGGGCTGCGAAATTGCAGGTGGCAGGGGCTGCTGCCTTAGATAGGGCCCCCACTCGCTCAGTCCCCACAACGGCTTCTCCTGACCACACTTTGTCTCTCACCTGGAGCACTGCAGGTGTGCTGCGCCTCTCCAGCAAGCCCGGGGGCGGCCGCATCCTGGCGCTGACCTCGGGCCCCTCGCCCCGGCCCACCTGCTGCTCCCCATACCCTTTGCCTGCTCTGTCCTGGCCCAGGCACTCGAGGCAAGAAACATCCTCCTAGTAGAACCTACTAGAACCCATCATGCAGCACAGATCTCAATTCAGGACCCCCTGCCATGGCCACCCTGCCTGGGGGCCGGCTCTCGTGGTCTCCCACCATGTGGCCTCATCACCTGAAAGGTGCCTGAGAGATGCTGCTGGTTTGCTGTCAGGATCCCTCTCTGGGAAAAGGGCCCTCGAGAGCAGGCCCAGCTTTCCCGCTGCTGTGCCTGAGTGATAAGAACAGGGCCCTACCCGGAGCAGATACTGATAACTACACGTGGGCCGAGTGATTTGGGGCCCAAGGTGGCCAGGATCAAGCTCTGTCCTGAGAGATATCAGGGGCATCTGCGAAGTGCAGGCCCCACCTCTAGCTACCTTCTGACGTACCCTCCCCAGGGATGGCGAGGCTTGCACTGGCCATGCTGAAGAAAATAAAATGAAGACATTTCACCTAAGATACTGAACTAGGATCAGGTGCCATGACAATGCACCAGCGGCAGCAGAACAGGCTGCTTCTGGATCACAGTTCCCTCTAGGAGATGCGCCTCAAGTCCTGCAGGGGTCTGTGTGGCCCCTCTCAGCAGTGGACAGATGGGGGTCCCATCAGGCAGTTGGCATTCAACATGCTTGGAGGCTCTGGCCCTGACCTCTGCCCCATGCCCCCGGCTGCCACGACTGGTGTCCTGGAATGTGGGGCTGTATCTCAGAAATGGCACTGCCAGACTGCCAGACCCACAGGGCACAGGAGGAACACAATCAGATGGCTCCTCCTGCATGGAAATCAGAAGGCTGCGACGCTGAGTGCCAATGTCCCCGCATCATTTTCATTCTCATTCATTCACATTCTTTCTCTCTCTCTCTCTGGTACAGGCTGGCAAGGTACCAGTTCCACAGGCCAGGAGCCATGGCGCGCCCCCACTGCCACAGTGCACTGATGGGGGCTCTGGCCAGGACAGAGAGGTGGACTGGCAGTGGCAGCCCTGGCTCCTGGCCTCTGCTCCAGCCATGCATGGTCTGATAACTGAGAGACCAGAACCCCATTTGCATGGTGCCTCAGCAGGGCCCTGGAGCCCAAAGTACCTCACGCGGGGCAGAATATAAGCCACTGTGACACGGGATGAAAGGGAGGGACCCTGGGCAAGGTGCTCACGCTCCTAGACTCCCAGTTCCATCTTCTATAAAAACTGGAGAACAATGATAGACTGGCAATAAAGCCCAGAATGTGTACAGCACCACAGCTGACAAAACACCAGTGATAAGGGCTGTGGAGAAACAATCTTGCCTGACGCCTACTCTGTGCTTGGTGCAGGGCCAGGCACTTGCTATAGGTCAGGGCAGGCAAGCAAACCACAGCTCGCTGGTGCCTTGGTAGGCAAGTCTCACGGAGACATGGCCACGCTCGCTGTCCACGTCTGTGGCTGCTTCTGTGCTACAACAGCAGAGAAGTTGTGAAAAAGTCCATATGGCCCGCAAGCCTGAAAATATTTACTATCTAGCCCTTTACAGGAAATGTCTGCCAAGCCTCACTGGAAAAACCTTCCTCAGTCCTAGCAGCAGCCCCTCGAGGCGAGGATCGGGAACTCAGCTTGCCCAAGGATGCACAGGTAAGCACTGAACTAGGACAGAAACGCCCTCCGTCCGAGCCCAGGACGCCGCACAGAATGTGGACCCACCAGGGCTTCGTGAAATACTCAAATAAACCTTTCCCTGAATGGAACCAGATCTGTTTGGTGAACAGTAGGCAATTTGGAGCCTCCATGTATAGAAGTGTCCTGGCCACAGATTCTCACACTCCAGTCCCTCCGCAGCACCTGCCCTTGGGCGTGAAGTGGGAGGACGTGCCCTCAGCAGGAGTCCACCGAGTGCGGTCTGAGGCGGCTCTGACCCTCAGGAAAGGAGGCAAATGGCAGAGGAATGACCAGATCCAAAGCTCAGGGAGACAAGCACCATCTTTCATCCCCTGCAATTTACAGCCAGCCCTGTGTGAGGAGCGCAGGCACTGATGATTAAAGATACACTTTGGGATATGGGTGGTCGAAGTGCAATGATTAAAATTCAAGTGGCCTTTTGGATGTCACTAGAAAGGAATTTAATAAATGCCTTAAGCCAAATGAAGTCATCTTGCAATACTTACCTGGCAAAAATAAATGTTCCCTTTTCTTAGGGGAAAAAAAGCATCAAATCATTAGGGGATAGGAAACGTAAAGTGTGGAGATGTTTGCCCGTTTACCAGGGAGTCCCCTCCCCACCTGCACAAGATGTGTGTGAGGAGCTACTCTAGAGCAGCATAAGTACCTGCTTCAGGTGTACACAGGGCCCTGAAGGCAAAGAGCATCTCAAACGAGAGGGGGCCTTCACCAAACTGGACATGAAAATTCCCAGGCCCAGGAGGCCGGCTGCGCTGCTGCTCACTCACCGATCCACAGAGGCCAGGGAGACCGTACCCAGAGCCCTGCATGCTCCCCAAGAGGAAGAAGTCACTGGAATTTAGAGAAGAGAACCTGGCTTTGCATGTCCTGTCAGAACCTGTTGTTCTTTTTCATTCCACGGCCTACCCCGGCTGCTCCTCTGCTGCTGAGTCACACCCCGCACGGGGTAACCTCGCACAGGGGCCCCCATCAAGTCAGCCGCCGCCCTGCATCCTCACCTCCCCAGCAGCCTCACGCACCCAGGTAAAGGAGGAGACCACCCCTCATATCGTCTTATGCCCAATTTCTGCCTCCAAAGAAAGAAGAAGTAAAAACTAAAAGGCAGAAACGAAATCCGCAGGCAGACAGCCCGGCGCTGCACCCTGGGCCTGGTAGTTAAAGATCGACCCCTGACCTAACTGGTTCTGTTATCTACAGATTACAGACATCGTATAGGAATGTACTGTGAAAATCCCTGTCCTGTTTGGTTCCGATCTAATTACTGGTGCATGCGGCCCCCAGTCACGTACCCCCTGCTTGCTCAATCAGTCACGACCCCCTCACACGCACCCCCTTAGAGCTGTGAGCCCTTAAAAGGACAGGAATTGCTCACTCGGGGAGCTCGGCTCTTGAGACAGGAGTCTTGCCGATGCCCCTGGCCGAATAAACCCTTCCTGCTTTAACTCGGTGTCTGAGTTTTGTCTGCGGCTCGTCCTGCTACACAGGGATCGCCCACTGCGGGATCGCCCTCCCCAGGTTCCACCCACCCCCATCTGAGCTTCCCTCTCCCCGTTAGAGCCATACTTCTCAGACTTACCAATGCCCTCTGACCCCACCTGCTTGATGCCCCCCTCATCCTGGCTGAATTCAGCTCCACGCACCCCCACGCACCTGCTCTCAGCCATCGATGACCACTGCTGACATAGTGTTTGGATCTGTGTCCCCAGCAAATCTCATGTTGAATTGTAATCCCCAATGCTGGAGGCGGTGATGAGGTGGTCAGACTCTCCTGAGTGGTTTAACACCACCCTCCTCAGCGCCGTTCCCATGCCAGTGAGTGAGCTCTCCTGAGATCGGGTTGTTTAAAAGTCCGTGGCACCTCCCTCACGCCTTGCTCCTGCTCCAGCCATGGAAGACACACCTGCTTCCTCTTCACCTTCTGCCATGATTGCAAGTTTCCTGAGGCCTCCTCAGAAGCTGAGCAGATGCCAGCACCATGCCTCCTCCACAGCCTCTCTGGAACCATGTGCCAATTTAACCTCTTCCTTACAAATGACCCAGCCTCAGGTGTTTTTTGTTTGTTTGTTTATGGTTTTTTTTTTTTTTTTGAGACGGAGTCTCGCTCTGTCGCCCAGGCTGGAGTGCAGTGGCCAGATCTCAGCTCACTGCAAGCTCCGCCTCCCGGGTTTACGCCATTCTCTCGCCTCAGCCTCCCGAGTAGCTGGGACTACAGGCGCCCGCCATCTCGCCCGGCTAATTTTTTTTTTTTTTTGTATTTTTTTAGTAGAGACGGGGTTTCACCGTGTTAGCCAGGATGGTCTCGATCTCCTGACCTCGTGATCCGCCCATCTCGGCCTCCCAAAGTGCTGGGATTACAGGCTTGAGCCACCGCGCCCAGCCGATTTGTGGTTTTTTTTTGAGTCGGAGTCTCGCTCTGTCACCCAGGGTAGAGTGCAGTGGTGCCATCTCAGCTCACTGCAAGCTCCGCCTCCCGGGTTCACGCCGTTCTCCTGCCTCAGCCTCCCAAGTAGCTGGGACTACAAGCGCCCATCACCATGCCCGGCTAATTTTTTTTCTATCTTTTAGTAGAGATGGGTTTCACCATGTTAGCCAGGATGGTCTCGATCTCCTGACCTCATGATCCACACGCCTCGGCCTCCCAAAGCGCTAGGATTACAGCGTGAGCCACCGGGCCCGGCCAGGTGTTTCTTTACAGCAGCGCAAGAGCAGACTAATACAACCACACGCTGAGGCCCCTGCAACTCTCCTTGCTGATGGGAGGTGGGAGCTGCCATCTCTGCACAAATGACTCACGGCTCCACCTTCCCAGAACCACATTCCCCGGTAGGGCCACAGCTGCCCAGGGGAGCCTACTCAACTGAGTTGCTGAAGGCAACAGAGATGCAGAGATCTGCTGAGTAGGGTCTGGTTCTAGAGGGTGGGGTGTGTCTTTTCTGCTGTCCAAAAATGGGGGCAAAAGGGAAAGTGGCATCCGTGTTTTACAGAGGACCCCAAAACTGGCTCTCACGGGCTGGGGTTCTTCCAGGAGCTGGGACTGCCTCGCCCACCCATGGCTTCCCCACGGCCACTGCACACATCCACGAGGGAGCACGCGGCCCCTGGGGGAGCAGGGCCACTCTCTTCCATCTGGGCTCTCTCTGCATCATCGGCTCTTCTTCCATGCCTTTTGTCACCCTCAGGACAATAACCCCATTTGTTTTTATAAACTATCTATTTCAGGGCCTGGGACAGTATAGGTGCTTATAAACAACCTTTTATTGACACATGTCCCAAGAGGATTTTAAGCTACCTTGTCAGGGGTTAAAGAGTAACTGAAACCTGTAATGGCTCAGCTAATAAACACCGCACTTTAGGGGAGAGTCATCACCTGATTGCTTTCCTAAGATTACTATGTATTTTCATTGCCAAAAGATGCAATACAATTTCATGGTTACTTGGCCCTGTAAAATAGAAATACCCCCAATTTTTAAGATATGAAGAGGTTTATAATCAGGGTACTGTCAGTTCAAGAATGAGTCCCTGGTACAAATGAGTCAATTCACGACAAAATTTAATCTCAAGAAAATTAACTCAATAAAGATGCCACAATTGTGCTTAAAGTTTTAATACCTATTAGGAGTTTTAGGGAGGTGGTGCAGAACCGTGGGCAAGGCGATCCATTTTCTGGCTCCTCAAAAATGTGATTGACTTAATAACTAATTTATTCATAATGGGGACAGTATTACAAGGAACTCTGTGTTTAATGAGGGAGGTCTGGGTCTCAAACAACCTAACCAATCGCAAAAATGGAGAGCATTTGCAATTTACAGGATATTAAGTTTTGTTTCCTGTAATATGACAGAGAGCTGATCAATAGCACTAGACTGACAGCTACTTTAACCCAACAGCCCAAGGTAAGGCTTTATGTCCCAGCAAATGCTGCTGGCCAGAAATTCTGTCGCTGCCCAACACTTCGAAGAGCAAAACACAAGTCGCAGACACAAATGACAGTCTGCTGACTGGTGGTAATTTCCGTAGTGAGATCATTAGACCAGACAAGGGGCACAAAGGAAAAGCAAAGTCAAAAGACAGGACTTCAGAGTCACGAAACACTCACACCCACCACGGGGCACCCTGACCAGCAACCGGTGTCAGGAACAAAGCTTTGGGGCATCGTTCTAGAGGACTCATACGAAAACAGGCTCAGAATAAGAGACTGGACAGCATGGAGGCCCAGCAGGCACCCCGTTCTGTGGGAAGAATGCATCTAGCCTGAGGCCCTGTAGGGAGGAGCTGGTCAGAAAGACCCCCAGGCCCTTCCTAGCAGCTCTGGGACCCCCAGCCACGGGCAAGGCACCAATGTTGGGACCCAAAGCAGTGCCTGGGACCGAAGCAGCCCCAGAAAAAGCCTCCCGCCTAGAGCTCCCCTTTCCGGAAACGCCCAGCATCAACCTCCAAGGGTGGCTGCCCCCTGCAAAGCCCGATCACACAGCCCTTCGTGGGCTGTGCTCACTGCAGTAGAAAGCCTAGCTCTTGAGGTGCCGGGATGAAAACCAGCCATACGCGTCTTTCTTTAGCACTCTGTAGAGATTTGATTCCCAATCCCACATAATGGTGCCTGCTATTTGTAACCGAGGATGGAAGGCTGGCGCAGAAACCCCCCACAGCACCGCCTCTGCTTCAGCAAACATCTCAAACAAAATGAAAAGGTGCTAGAATAAGCGATGGGACACTCAAGGGAAGAGAAGTGGCTTGTTCCAGAAAACTCAATCTCCTGAAGAACTGAATTTCATCAGAACTGGTGAAGAGTAGAAAATTTCATAGCACACTGAATCTGTGATTTTTTAAAAAATCTTTATTATATGTAACTCAAAATATAGACAAGGTGTGAGTCCCGAGCGTGAGTTTTTTGGCAGATGCAGCTCAAACTCACAGCAGAGTCGCCAGCATCCGTGGCATCCTCCTAGCACACTGCTCAGAATGTAACTTCCCAGCGCGCTCAAGGCTGCTGTCAACCATGCAGGCAGAATGAAACTCAGCCACAAAGAGAACTACCTGAAGTTCTTTTCCCTGTTTTACATCTCCTCAGATAAAAAGCATGCCAGGAATATACTTTTTATTTTTATTTATTTATTTTTTCAGATGGAGTCTCACTCTGCCACCCAGGCTGGAGTGTGGTGGTGCAATCTCGGCTCCCTGCAACCTCCGCCTCCCAGGTTCAAGCAATTCTCACGCCTCAGCCTCTGAGTAGCTAAGAATACAGGCGTGTGCCACCATGCCCAGCTAATTTTTTATGTTTTTAGTAGAGACAGGGTTTCGCCATGTTGCCCATGATTGGTCTTGAACCCCTGAGCTCAGGCAATCCACCAACCTCAGCCTCCCAAAGTGCTAAGATTACAGGCGTGAGCCACCGTGCCCGGCCAGGAGTATACTTTTTAAAGACCACATTTCAATGGAGAGAGCGTTCTGAGGGCAAAATCGAATGCAGCACACAGGCCCAGGGCAGAAGGCGAGAGAAAGCGGCCCGGCTCCTGGCACCCCCGTGGCGGAGGGCGTGAAGGAGAGCTCACCTGGTAGGTGTCCCACAGGCGGATGGTGCAGCGCAGGGGCACCTCCCTCATCAGCAGGTTGTTCATCCAGCGGAAGGCAAACTGCAGGTATCTCACCTCGTGCTGGTCCAGGTGCCGGTGCACTTGCTCTGCACAAAACAAACACAGGCCCCAAGGCTGTCAGGGGAGCCCTCTGGAGGCACTGGCAGCCAGGTCACTTGTGCCCCCAAGGCCCTGCGCCCGCCCCAAAACCCCACTCCAACAGGGAATCCCAAGCAACAACCCCTAAGGAGCAAAGAACTAATTCTATTAACGGGAGACTACGGCTCTCTCTTCCTACAGGAAAGCGAAAGCTGATGGTGCTGCTGATGTGATGATTGTAATCATGGCCACGTCCGGGCGCGTCACGCCCTAACACCGGGAAGATGGGGGAGGGGGCTTGGGTTGACACCCACACCGTGAGGCTCCACAGACAGATGCTCTTTCCCCACCCCACACAAGCTCCACAGACCCAGGCTGGTGTCCCGGGGGGGCTTAGAGAGAGAGAGGAGATGAGCTTGCCAGCTCCTCAAGAGGGGCCCAATCTTGTCCAGGGAAATGCTCCACCTAGACCTGGACCCAACTGTTGAGTGCGCAAGTGGGACATGAGGCCTACAGGCCAGGTGGGGAGCACCCCTCGATTCCAGGATGGGGACACCCCTGAAGACAGCTGGGCCTCTGGAAAGAGGCAGGCTTTACCAAGCATTGCGCCCAGAAGCACACGCCCGCACCAGAAACATGAGCTCCCCTCTCGTCAAGCTGCAGTGGGCGGCAGATTTGCAGCCTGAGCTCAGACCCTGTGCTCCCTGCCTCATCCCCTGCTGAGTCCTGGAGGTGTCACTCCTGGAGGCAAAATCCCGGCAATCATGGTGTCTATGCTCCTCTTTCCAACATTCTGTCCATGAAGTCCTACTCTAAAGGGCCTAGAAGAATGGTTGCTGCTTTATAAAAACAAATAATCATTACTAATTATTGCCCAACTGAGCCAGACAGCGGATCCTTGGTTTTTAAAATGTGGGTGCACCCGAGGGCAGCCGAGAGCCTTCTTTCTGCAGCTCACTTCCTTACCCTACTTCCAAGTTACACCTTCCTTCTCTCCACACTTACCTGACCCTGGTTTGTCCTGAGAAGAGACCTGGAAACTACTTCACAGGGATCACCATTCCCTCAAAGAAAGTTCTAGAAATGGCATATAAACAAATGCCAGAGAAAAGCTACTGTTCTGTTTACTGGTTTGTTTTACTCAAGTCCCTGGTAACTTGCAATATTTCAGCAACAAGCGAGAAACAGAAGGAAGAGGAACAGGAGGGTCCATCCTGCAATGCCCTCCACCTGACGGACCAGGAGCTCTGCCAGGACATGCGAGTGCCAGCCTGAACTTCAGGGCCACAGGACCGGGAGCTGCCCTCACCTAAGAAGAGGGGCTGGTTTCCAAGCAGGCGCCACTAGACTGGCCCTGGAAAAGCACGGGCAGCTCTGGTCCCATGATGGGACCCTGCTGTGATGGCAGCTGGTCCCTTTGCTGTCTCTGTCCTCACTGTCGCCCTCCTTCCCTAAACCACTGCTGTCCTCAGCTGACCACAGCAAACGTGCTGGGGCAGGGCTCCTGTAGGGCTGGGTGTCGGGACGCCTGCAGGACGAGGCTTTGGTTCACACCGTGGGGTAGACACAGCAACACATACTCCATTCCAACATGACAGTGAATAATTAATTATTTTGCTTGGTTAAAAGAGACTTGCGATTATAGTTATTTTCAGATATTTAAAAAATATTTTTTGGAAGTAGGATTTATTTTATATAGGCCTAGAATCTAGGGGATGAGGAGGATATAGGACATCATATTTGGATGTCATTATGGAAATTATTTTCCTGTGGAAAGATAAGAGAATGTGGCCAGGCACAAAAGCTGTAATCCCAGCTCTTTGGGAGGCTGAGGTGGGAAGACTGCTTGAAGCCAGGAGTTTGAGATCCACCTGGGCAACAAAGTGAGACCCTGTTTCTACAAAAACATGAAAAAATGTGGTGGTGTGTAGTCCCAGCTACTCAGAAGGCTGAGGCAGGAGGATTGCTCGAGTCTAGGAGTTCGAGGCTGCAGTGAGCTGAGATTACGCCACTGCACTCCATCCTGGACGAGAGACGGAGACCCTGTGTTTTTCCCCCATAAAAGAAAAGAAAAGAGAACAGACTGTCATGTGAGCTATTGGGCTTCCCTTTCATTCCAACATGACATGAATAATTAATTGTGGAAACTGCACAATTTGGCGGAGCAGAACAGCAAAGGCTCCCTTCTGAGCCCCAGGGACCAGCCTGGGGGTAAGTCACCAGGGAGACTGGACTGCCTTGCCCACGGCCCAAGGGAATGCCCTCCAGGAGGCTGCCTGGACCCAGAGGCACCCACGCACACACCCACCACTGTGCGCTGCCTCTGCAGTAACAAACTTGAGCACCCAGGGCTCCAGACCTGCAGAAAGCAGGTACAAGCAGGCCAGGCAGGACCAGGAGGCAGGCGGGGGTGGGGGTCCCTGGCCGCAGAGCAGCCCACAGGGCGGCTCCTCCAGATGGCATCTGCTCAGATACTCAGTTGCTACAGCGGGGGGGTTGGTCTGCTTTTTGCTTTATGAAGAGGTCTGGCGCACACCACACACACTTAGCCATAGACGCCCACACTTCTTCATTAGCAAGCCCACCTGTCTCCCCTGCCCCCATGAGAGCTTCAGAGGTGGAACATTTGGGTGGATGAGTGGCTGGGAACGCAGGTGCCTGATGACTCAGGGAGTCTGACGCATCAGTGCCACAGTTGGCTGCAAGCAAAGAGGGTCACCCGCAAGCAGCAAGGACAGTTTACGCTGAGCGACTGAAAATGTTATTTGTGTATTGAAACCAAAACCAACGCATAATATGCCATAAAGTCAATTATCATCATGAGTTGTTAGGATAAAATCGCGATTTCAATGAAATTTCATCTCTGTACTGGGCCCGTTCGAGCTCCATCGTCCAAAGTCCCCAGCACGTAGGCCAGGGATTGCCTCCCGTGCCGTGGAGCACTTCTGAAAGGTGTTGGGCTAGAAACGTTTGAGGAGCCAGGCCCGGAGTAGCCGAGGGACACGCATGGGCCTGCTTTGGGGGCGAGGAGGGCCTGACACCAGGGTGCAGTGGACTTGGCAGTGACCCAGGGATTCCCAAACAGGGCTGGACATCATCGTGTCTTCATCTTCCTCCTCCCCCTCCTCGTCATCCTCATCACCACAGGAGCTGTTAAAATACAGATTCTCATCTCGACTCTCTCAATCAGACTCTTCCAGGTGGGATGTCAGAGACTCTGGAGAAGATGCTGACGTGCCAGTGACACCTCTGCACTGGGAATGCCTCAGAGGGCAGGTCACACGAGGACGTGGCACCATGCAGGCTCCCAGAGACAGGAAGGTCAGGTCCCAGTGGCTCAGGCAGGACACCCGCTCCAGGAGCTCCACACCGAGGGAGGGGAGGGCTGCAGTGCAGGTCCAGAGGCGGCGCCAGCACGTTGCTCACTTAACAGCTTCCTTCTAATCCGCTGGTGCTTTATTAAAGACATTTATTTTTTTAAATAAAACTAATTTCACTACCAAGAAATGGTTCCCACAATCTCATAAGTAAAGGACAGCAGGACGAGTGGAGGGAACAAAGCAGTGCTGCCCGGGGACCCCTGAGGCTGCAGCCCCGGCAGAATTTAACCTCACGGCTCCGTCGGGGGATGGAGAGACCAAAGGGGGTGCCAGGAGGTGTCTCAGGATCCCCACAAATGGCCCACAGACGAAGAGACACTGGCCCCCAGAATGAAGTTAAGAGTGCCTCAGAAAGGCACTAGACCCCCACTCCCTCCTTGGCCTTCACCGCTGCCCTCCCCTGCAACGCCGTGCCTCCTGCAGTGGCACCAGGTAACCATCAACACCCACGCCACCATGCAGGCTTCCCCATGTCCCGGGCTCACCCTCATGGCAGCCTTCCACCAGGGCACCTGTCTCTGCCCAGTGCGAGGCTACCTGGACATCAAAACTCCTAGATGCTTCCAGAAACACCCCACGCTGTGAGTCTTCCCTTCTTCTTGGTTCTATACACACCTCTATGGAAGCATTTATCACGAAAGGGGCATAAGCGCTCAGGGCATCTGCCCACTCTGGGGTGTGAGCTGGTCAGGTGTGGGTCCAGGTCTGTGTCGCCTTTGTTTCCCTGGCCCCCAGTACACACAACTGAGTGTCTGTGAGTGTCTGTCAGGTGACTGTGATGAACGAATGAGTACAGAGAGCAGACTGGTAACTGGAAGACAGGACACATTCCCAGCCTGGCCGTCCTCCTCTTTTACTTCTATTTCTCAACACGGCAACAGCGAGGAGTTTTCCAGCCACACCCTAGAATATGACGTTTTTTCAAAGAACTTACAGAATCATTTCTAACCTGAAGTTAATCTGCAGCTACAAAACTAAACCAATAGAAAGTTCTACGAAGCCCTGAGGGGGCTCCACCAGCCAGGCCCGACCTCTGCCCGTAACCCTCGGAAGGCGGAAGTCCGCCCGGGCTGCTACCATCCTCTGCTGCCCCATTGACACGTGGAATTCCAGTCTGATGAACACGTAAAACCAGCTGTTTAGAAAATGACTCCATTTACTCAACAAGGCTCTTTTGCACATTTTTTTACTAAACAAAGGTCATTCTTCAATGAGCTTCCATGAAGCTGACCACTTCGGGAAGAGCAGCCAGGACAACAGCGACAGCTCCAGAGGAAAATCACTGCCCAAAACACAGCGCCTGAGGAAGGAGGGGACACACAGGGTGGCCTGGCAGGGCCGTGTGAAAGGAACGCTCCAGGGCAGTAACTGGCCTGGCAGGTGGCACCTGGTTTCGCTGGCCACTCGCAGTCCACAGTTTCGTGTGGACATCTGGGCTGCAGCAAGTGGGTGCCGCCTTGCACCGGCGTGAATGAAGTTCTGCCATAGAGATGAGCTGAAGTCAGCAGCCTGGGGCCTCCTGGGACACACGGCCACACTGCGCATCCCTGTCTGGCCACTGTTCTGAAGGTTCTCCAATGCTGCCAGGGCAGGGCCCCAATGTACAAGGCAGCAGTGGGACAGTCACAGGCTAATCACCAGGACACAAGTGCTGAGCCCACATTTTACACAGGAGGCTTCAGGTAACTTCAGACAGCGCTCTACAGAGCCTGGGCGTTCTTCCCTTCGGGTGTGTGTTCGCATCCACTCCGTCTCTCCTCTCACTCCAGGCACGAATACAGTGAGAACCAAGCCCAGTGTATGATGAGGGCTCTCAACCAAGCACTCCCCGGGCCAGGCCCTGGACCCAGCCTCGGGGACCTGGTGTGGGTGGGACTTGCCAGAGGGTTTTATCCTCTAGATTGTGACTTCCTCGAGGGCAGGGACTTTGTCTGGGCTCACAGACCAGCACTAAGGCAGGCCATGGCCCATCACGTGTGATGTGTGCATGGCACACGTTTGTTAACCGGGCAGCCTGGCACCCAGGGCGGCCTCTGCCATGGATGAGGACGAGGTGACTGCTGGGGATGGTACGCACCACAGAGTCACACGCAGAAGAGGAGCCGCGGCTCACCGGCTGGTCTGTGATCTGCCTAGAGCAGCAGTAGCCCACCTGCGACGGGGCTCGGCATGTCCCCACCTGGGAAAACAGACAACTCTACCATAGGCCTGGGAGGCAGGCGATACCTTTCCAACACAAACTGGCAAGAAACAGACTTGAAAGTTTAAACACATATCAATATTTCTGGAACGCCTGTCACTGTGGTAACTAAACGGAGTACAAATTAACCCACTTGCAGGGACTGTGGGGTGGAAAGCACAGAGACCACCAAGACCTCAGCCCCTCCCTGAGGGAGGCTGACTTGAGGAGAAGGAGCCCATTCCAGCCAGAGCACAACGGCCGGCTGACCCGCACAGAACTCCCGCTACACAGCTCCTGAAGGGGGCCACGCGTCTCACACCCTGACCCTGGGGACCCTGGCCCCGCACCTGTGAGGTGAGGCAGGTGAGAGGACCTGTCCAAAGGTGCACGCAAGGAGGTGGCTGAGCCAAAATGGGCCTGAGGATTGCCCCACTCTGTCCCCTCAAAATGACCCCGCCGGAGCAAAGCATGGACCCACCCTTGCGTCTCTGGGCACCTGCGCCCTGGGCACAGTCACCCACCCTCCTCAGGGCAAAGCCCCGGACATCTGCAAGAACATCCAGTCACGAGGAATTAACCAGAAAACCAGACAGTGTTAACCTCACAAGAGCACAGGCAAGGCCATTCCAGGACGAGAGGCTCCTCCTTCATTGGTTCCTTAAGGAAAGATTTACCAGGGGCCTCCAATTCCCAGGGCTGCCTCTGAAGGAAAAGCTACAGGAAGACAAGGCCTGTTTCTGCCCGCCGGGGACTCAGCAGCCTGTAGCAAAGGGAAAAGGCAATCCAGCCTTCAGGCTCCAAGCTGTGCACTGCATCCAAATCACAAGCTCTCTGAGTCCTGAGTGCCTTCGGCCTGACACAGGACCTCGAACTCCTGAAAGGAGAGAAAAGGCAAAATCCACACCCACCCGGAGGCGACAGCAGGTACAGCACAAGGCCATGGGGGCCACAGCGAGGGACTCCGTGGCGAGTGCTACGCTGGGTCACCCAACACAGCCTGGCTAAGCCGGCTTGATTCTGAAGCCCACGGGACATCCAACCTGAAGGCACCAGGCAGTGTCCTTCTTCACACGGAAGTGGTCACCTACCACGATTCCGTGGCTTCTCTTGACAGCGGGTCATGAAGGGGGTGGGCGCAGCCAGCCAGGGCCTCACACCCTGGACGTGCATCCCCAGCAGGCGAGCCTCCTCCCGTCTGGGCACGGTGAAGGATGGGCTGCTAAACTCCAGGCATTACTTCCAATTTATACACATCAAAGCTGCAAATGCACATGCCGAAAGGATTCATTTTTCTTATTTTATAAGTAATTGCAAGCAGATGCTCTTTCACTGATAAAGGTAATTTGGTTGGCAATAATTCTGAATTTGAAATTTCCATTTCACTGGAAATAAGAGTATACCTACAATGAATGAGCAGGCAGGGGTAATTATTGTCATATGTCAGGCTGAAAAGGTTTTTCCATAAAGCCCTTATGTGGCAGGGCAAGGCAATGTTATTGTTGTAAAGTCACCAGGAAGAGATGTGTCATATTGGCAAGCTGGAGAAACAACCACAATATTTGTTGAACACTTTTCTCAGCACTTTAAACAGCAGATCCACAGACCGAAAATTCTGCTGAAACATCTTGTCTTCTTGATTAAAAATAAAAATAAATTATGCAAACACATTGTGTCCCAGGATTTATGCTAAAAAGGAAAAAACACGTATCCCATTGACTTGGCATGAAAAACATACTGTTTATGCAGGACCAGACACTACGCAGATTTATGGCCCGAGGAACAGCACAATTGCTCACACTTAGACACCTGACAAAGAAAATCTTTCAACCCCCTGCGCAAAGCCGAAAACAGACACAAATACATCACGCTTTGGCTGGGACAGCCATGAATAGGCTTTGATTTTTGGGGAAGATTTCAATTCTCTAATCGGTTAAAAAGATAAAAAAGAACAAAAGCAAGAGCCACTGACAGTGAGCAGGGCCCCTCCGCACCAAGAGGCCCCTCGCTCTGAGTCCACCTCCTTTCTCATTTGCATTTGGTTGACGTCGCGGACAGCTGGAAAAGCCAGGTCCCCAACAAGCAGGGTCCAGTCATGCTCACCAGCCAGAACACCAAGAGCCGCTCACTGCCAAGGGAGGGCAGAAGGAGGGAAAGGTTCAGACCAAGGATGAGCAGCAGCCCCAGCCCAGCCAACTCTGTGGGGGAAGCAGTCTGGGGCTGACAGCTCAAGACAGAGCACTGTGGCCGCTCACCAAGGCCTCCGATGGGACAGCAGGGCCTGAGCTGGAAGGGAACAGGGGAGAGAGATGGGACTCAAGGCAGAGCAGCAGGATCATGGACCCACAACTCCACCTTCCCGGCACGGGACACTCACTGGCAAATCCCTACAGGCAAACAGGCAGGGCTCCTGCCATCCCTGCCCCAGGAGCGGCAGCCAGGAGCCCTGGCCAAGATCCAGGCTGCCGGCAGGTCTCCTCTGGGCAGCAGCCGAGTCTGGGCTGGACACCAGTGAGCACATTAAGGCCTCAGGTTGTAGAGTCAGGTGAGCCTGGGTGAGGGGAAGGGAGGAAAGAGGAGGGAGCTTGGGCACCAAGCTTGGCACCGTTCAGTCATCTGGCCAATGCAATGAACTGCAATGAACCAAGCTCTGAGGGGCTTTCTTGTTGGCGAACATATGGCTATGGCAGGAGAGTTAGCCCCCTGGCCCTATGGGGAGGGGTATGGGAGCTCTGCATCCCCTGGCCCCATGGGGAGGGGTATGGGAGTGCTGTGTCCCCGGGACTCTTGCAGATTTTGTCCCATGCTTCTCCACATTTGGCTGGTCCTCCCAACCTGTACATAAAACTGGAATCATAATAACTGGCTTTCTTGAGTCCCATGAGCCATTCTAATGAATCATCAAACCTGAGCATGTCATGGACACCACTGAATTTACAGCCAGTTGGGCAGACGTGCAGGTGGCCTGGGGACCACTGAGGTGCGGCTGGCATCTGAAGCGAGGGTGGTCTTGTTGAGGACTGAGCCCTTGGCTTGTAGGTCTGACACCAACTCTGGGACGTTAGCGTCAGGATTGTGCGGTGGTGTCCCACATGGGGGGCAAACAGAATGCTCCCACCATCACCAAATGGCCCTGAGGGCTGAGATCCAACCAGACTGCAAGGCAGAGGCCAAACTGCAAACACATTCCCTCAAGATAACTTCTCCACCATTCAATTTAATGTCAAGGTCGTGCCACACAACTGTCTTCTCACAAGCTCAACACAAGGACGGGGCTGAAGACAGGTCAGACCCAAGACACAGCTAAGCATACACAGGCAGGTGAGACCGAAGTGGCCGCCAGTACAACCCCAGAAAGAGGTCACACCAGGTTCACTCCTGGGCCGTGAGGGACAGGGACCAAGGGACAGGAACGCGACCACTCATTCTCAGAACCTCAGCAAACATGAGCGCAGAATGAAATAAAGCCTCCTGGCAGGCTGTAAAGAAATGATGTTTATCTGACACCACAACACGCAATCTTTTCATCTCTAGAGAGGTATTGAGGTCTATTTTTTTGACAGTAACATAATCTAAAATACAACTTCTTCTAGAGCTACATGGAATTGAAGCAACGAGGTATTAAATCATTTTCACTTCACAGATGTGCTCGTGAGCTACTCAGCAAACCCCTCCAAAACAGGGTCATTTTCATAGGAGGAGGCAACAAAAAGTCTGATTTACTTCCTCTAAAAATGCAGGTGACAGAGCCACGTCCCAGGGTGCCTGAAGCTCCAGGGGCCCTGACTACACTCCACGGACAGGCAACCCGCAGTTCGACAGCTGCCCAGGGAAAAGGAGTGGGCTGGACAAGACAGGGAGAGTCCAGAAGGCGGGCCTGGCCCTAGGCTCTGTCACAACCCGCACTTCTGGAAGGCTCGCCCAGTCTTTAGCTTGTCTTTTCATTATATTAACAGAGCAGCATCATCTGAAGAGCAGATTCTAATTTTGGTAAAATCTGATTTATTTGTCTAAGCTGTCTTTAATGTCTGAGGGTTTGGCCATTATTCCCAGAAATCTTGTGTGCCTAGCCTGAGGTCACACAAAGACGCTCTGTGTTTCCTTGCGGAAGTTTTACAACTTTAGGTTTTAAACATAGGTCTCTGAGTTACTTCACTTAGAAGACTGGTCTCCCACCCCCACCAGGCTAAGCCATGGGATTCAAAGGCATAACGACGACACAAAGGACATTGGGGACTCAGGGGAAAAGGGTGGGAAGCTGGTGAGGGATAAATGACCATGAATTGGGTTCAGTATATACTGCTCGGGAGATGGGTGCACCAAAATCTCACCAATCACCACTAAAGAACTTACTCATGTAACCAAATACCACCCGTTCACCAAAAACCTATAGAAATAAAAAGTTAACTCATGCCTGTAATCCCAGCACTTTGGGAGGCCAAGGCGGGCGGATCACAAGGTCAGGAGATCGAGACCACAGTGAAACCCCGTCTCCACTAAAAATACAAAAAAAAAAAAAAAAAAACTTAGCCGGGCGCGGGGGCGGAGCCTGTAGTCCCAGCTACTCAGGAGGCTGAGGCAGGAGAATGGCGTGAACCCGGGAGGCAGAGCTTGCAGTGAGCCGAGATTGCGCCACTGCATTCCAGCCTGGGCGACAGAGCAAGACTCTGTCTTAAAAAAAAAATAAATAAATAAATAAATAAATAAAAAGTTAAATAAATAAAAAGAAATTGAAAAAACTAAACAAAACATAGGTATCTGATTCATTTTGAGGTAAGTTTTTAACGTGGCACAAAATATGAATTCAAACTTCTTCCTCTGATGTGAATTTTCAATTGGAACTTCTTCATTTGCCCAACATATGTAACGATTATATGCATAACAAATAAATGCTTTGCCACTGAATTTCTTTTGTACCTTTTTGGAAATAATTGTGCACATATGCATGGTTCCATTTCTCAGCACTGTCTTCTATTCCATTGATCTCTTTGTCTATCTCAATGGCAGCACCATGCTGTCTTGATTACTGAAGCTTTATAATTCTTGAAATCGGCTAATGTGAACAAAAAAAAAAGAAAACAGTGAACAAAGTCCTTCAACTTTGTTCATCTTTGTCTGTGTTGTTTTAGGCATTCTAAGGACTTTGTATTTCCATATGAATTTAAAAATCAGCTTGTCAATTTCTTTCTTTTTTTTTTCTTTTTTTTTTCCACTCTGTCACCCAGGCTGGAGTGCAGTGGCCGGATCTCAGCTCACTGCAAGCTCCGCCTCCCAGGTTTACGCCATTCTCCTGGCTCAGCCTCCCGTGTAGCTGGGACTACAAGCGCCCGCCACCTCACCCAGCTGGGTTTTTTTTTTGTATTTCTTAGTAGAGACGGGGTTTCACCATGTTAGCCAGGATGGTCTCGATCTCCTGACCTCGTGATCTGCCCGTCTCGGCCTCCCAAAGGGCTGGGATTACAGGCTTGAGCCACCGCGCCCGGCCCAGCTTGTCAATTTCTATAGAAAAGCATGTTGGGATCTTGATTGCAACTGAGTAGAATGTATGATCAGTTTGGTGAGAGCTGACATTTAATACTCTTGAGTCTTCTGATCTCTGAACGTGATTAGGTCATCTTTAATTTCTCTCTGCATTGTTTTGTAGTTTTCAGTGTACGGGCCTATTACATATTATATCATAGTGTTTTCCCTAAATATTTCACGTTTTCATGCTATTACAAATTGTATTGTTCATTCAATTTCAATTTCTCATTTCTCACTGTGAGTATATAAAAACAACACTTTGGGAGGCCGAGGCGGGCGGATCACGAGGTCAGGAGATCAAGACCATCCTGGCTAACACGGTGAAACCCCGTCTCTACTAAAAATACAAAAAATTAGCCACACGTGGTGGCGGGCGCCTGTAGTCCCAGCTACTCATGAGGCTGAGGCAGGAGAATGGCGTGAACCCGGGAGGCTGGAGCTTGCAGTGAGCCGAGATCGCGCCATTGCACTCCAGCCTGGGCAACAGAGCGAGACTCCGTCTCAAAAAAAAAAAAAAAAAAAATTGTATGTAAATCTTGTACCCTGAACCCTTGCTAAATAAACTCTTATTCTTTCTAGTAGCTTTTTTGTAAATGCCATCAGACTTTCAAAAAAGATGATCATGTTTTCTGCAAAAGCAGAGAGTTTTACTTCTTCCTTTTTGGTCTGGATGCCACTTATGCTTGTATGTATGTACAAATAAATGAATATACGTTTTTGTCTTTCTGCCACCAGAATCTTCAGCACACATACCGGACAGAAGTGGAAGGAAGGAACACTGTCCCATGTTTCTGATTTGGGGGTAAAGCTTTCCATTGACAGCCTTTCCTATAATGTCAGCTATAGCTTTAAACATCGAACATACTCTTTATCCAGCTTCAAAAGTTCCTTTCTATTCTTGTTTACTGAGAGTTTTCATTGGGAGGGGATACTGGATTGTGTCAAATGCTTTTTCTGCATGTATAGAGATGATTTTTATGGGTTTATCCTTCTTTTTAAATATATTAATAATAATGAATTACACTGACTGAAAATCAGCCTCACACTCTAGGATAAACCCTACATCATCAGGATGTGTATTGCTGGATTTGATTTACTAAATCTGTTCAGGATCCTTACATTTATGTTCACGATGGATACCAGTCTGCACTTCTCCACAGCACTACACGTTTCCCTCTAAGTACAGCCATCTTCTCACATACTCAGTACTATATGATTCCCTCTAAGCACGGCCGTCTTGCCATGCACTCTATGCTATACGGTTCCCTCTAAGCACAGCCTCTTCTCACACACTCAGAACTATACGATTCCCTCCAAGTACAGCCTCTTCTCACACACTCAGAACTATACGGTTCCCTCTAAGCACAGCCTCTTCTCACACACTCAGAACTATACGTTTCCCTCTAAGCACAGCCTCTTCTCACACACTCAGAACTATACGTTTCCCTCTAAGCACAGCCTCTTCTCACACACTCAGAACTATACGTTTCCCTCTAAGCACAGCCTCTTCTCACACACTCAGAACTATACGATTCCCTCTAAGCACAGCCTCTTCTCACACACTCAGAACTATACGTTTCCCTCCAAGTACAGCCTCTTCTCACACACTCAGAACTATACGTTTCCCTCCAAGTACAGCCTCTTCTCACACACTCAGTACTATACGTTTCCCTCCAAGTACAGCCTCTTCTCACACACTCAGAACTATACGATTCCCTCTAAGCACAGCCTCTTCTCACACACTCAGAACTATACGTTTCCCTCCAAGTACAGCCTCTTCTCACACACTCAGAACTATACGGTTCCCTCCAAGTACAGCCTCTTCTCACACACTCAGAACTATACGTTTCCCTCCAAGCACAGCCTCTTCTCACACACTCAGAACTATACGATTCCCTCTAAGCACAGCCTCTTCTCACACACTCAGTACTATACGTTTCCCTCCAAGTACAGCCTCTTCTCACACACTCAGTACTATACGTTTCCCTCCAAGTACAGCCTCTTCTCACACACTCAGAACTATACGTTTCCCTCCAAGTACAGCCTCTTCTCACACACTCAGTACTATACGGTTCCCTCTAAGCACAGCCTCTTCTCACACACTCAGAACTATACGATTCCCTCTAAGCACAGCCTCTTCTCACACACTCAGAACTATACGTTTCCCTCCAAGTACAGCTTCTTCTCACACACTCAGTACTATACGTTTCCCTCCAAGTACAGCCTCTTCTCACACACTCAGTACTATACGGTTCCCTCCAAGTACAGCCTCTTCTCACACACTCAGAACTATACGATTCCCTCCAAGCACAGCCTCTTCTCACACACTCAGTACTATACGTTTCCCTCCAAGTAGAGCCTCTTCTCACACACTCAGAACTATACGTTTCCCTCCAAGTACAGCCTCTTCTCACACACTCAGTACTATACGGTTCCCTCCAAGTACAGCCTCTTCTCACACACTCAGTACTATACGTTTCCCTCCAAGTACAGCCTCTTCTCACACACTCAGAACTATACGTTTCCCTCCAAGTACAGCCTCTTCTCACACACTCAGTACTATACGGTTCCCTCCAAGTACAGCCTCTTCTCACACACTCAGTACTATACGGTTCCCTCCAAGTACAGCCTCTTCTCACACACTCAGAACTATACGATTCCCTCTAAGCACAGCCTCTTCTCACACACTCAGAACTATACGTTTCCCTCCAAGTACAGCTTCTTCTCACACACTCAGTACTATACGTTTCCCTCCAAGTACAGCCTCTTCTCACACACTCAGTACTATACGGTTCCCTCCAAGTACAGCCTCTTCTCACACACTCAGAACTATACGATTCCCTCTAAGCACAGCCTCTTCTCACACACACAGTACTATACGTTTCCCTCCAAGTACAGCCTCTTCTCACACACTCAGAACTATACGTTTCCCTCCAAGTACAGCCTCTTCTCACACACTCAGAACTATACGTTTCCCTCTAAGCACAGCCTCTTCTCACACACTCAGAACTATACGTTTCCCTCCAAGTACAGCCTCTTCTCACACAGTACTATACGTTTCCCTCCAAGTACAGCCTCTTCTCACACACTCAGAACTATACGTTTCCCTCCAAGTACAGCCTCTTCTCACACACTCAGTACTATACGTTTCCCTCCAAGTACAGCCTCTTCTCACACACTCAGAACTATACGATTCCCTCGAAGCACAGCCTCTTCTCACACACTCAGTACTATACGTTTCCCTCCAAGTACAGCCTCTTCTCACACACTCAGTACTATACGTTTCCCTCCAAGCACAGCCTCTTCTCACACACTCAGAACTATACGTTTCCCTCCAAGTACAGCCTCTTCTCACACACTCAGAACTATACGGTTCCCTCCAAGCACAGCCTCTTCTCACACACTCAGAACTATACGTTTCCCTCTAAGCACAGCCTCTTCTCACACACTCAGAACTATACGGTTCCCTCCAAGTACAGCCTCTTCTCACACACTCAGTACTATACGTTTCCCTCCAAGTACAGCCTCTTCTCACACACTCAGAACTATACGTTTCCCTCCAAGTACAGCTTCTTCTCACACACTCAGAACTATACGTTTCCCTCCAAGTACAGCCTCTTCTCACACACTCAGAACTATACGTATCCCTCTAAGTACAGCCTCTTCTCACACCACTCAGTACTATACGGCTCCCTCTAAGTACAGCTTCTTCTCACACACTCAGTACTATAGGTTTCCCTCCAAGTACAGCCTCTTCTCACACACTCAGAACTATACGTTTCCCTCCAAGTACAGCCTCTTCTCACACACTCAGTACTATACGGCTCCCTCTAAGTACAGCTTCTTCTCACACACTCAGTACTATACGTTTCCCTCCAAGTACAGCCTCTTCTCACACACTCAGTACTATACGGCTCCCTCTAAGTACAGCTTCTTCTCACACACTCAGTACTATACGTTTCCCTCCAAGTACAGCCTCTTCTCACACACTCAGAACTATACGATTCCCTCGAAGCACAGCCTCTTCTCACACACTCAGTACTATACGTTTCCCTCCAAGTACAGCCTCTTCTCACCACACTCTAGTACTATACGCTCTTCTCACACACTCAGAACTATACGTTTCCCTCCAAGTACAGCCTCTTCTCACACACTCAGAACTATACGGTTCCCTCCAAGCACAGCCTCTTCTCACACACTCAGAACTATACGTTTCCCTCTAAGCACAGCCTCTTCTCACACACTCAGAACTATACGGTTCCCTCCAAGTACAGCCTCTTCTCACACACTCAGTACTATACGTTTCCCTCCAAGTACAGCCTCTTCTCACACACTCAGAACTATACGTTTCCCTCCAAGTACAGCTTCTTCTCACACACTCAGAACTATACGTTTCCCTCCAAGTACAGCCTCTTCTCACACACTCAGAACTATACGTATCCCTCTAAGTACAGCCTCTTCTCACACACTCAGTACTATACGGCTCCCTCTAAGTACAGCTTCTTCTCACACACTCAGTACTATAGGTTTCCCTCCAAGTACAGCCTCTTCTCACACACTCAGAACTATACGTTTCCCTCCAAGTACAGCCTCTTCTCACACACTCAGTACTATACGGCTCCCTCTAAGTACAGCTTCTTCTCACACACTCAGTACTATACGTTTCCCTCCAAGTACAGCCTCTTCTCACACACTCAGTACTATACGGCTCCCTCTAAGTACAGCTTCTTCTCACACACTCAGTACTATACGTTTCCCTCCAAGTACAGCCTCTTCTCACACACTCAGTACTATACGGCTCCCTCTAAGTACAGCTTCTTCTCACACACTCAGTACTATATGTTTCCCTCCAAGTACAGCCTCTTCTCACACACTCAGTACTATACGGCTCCCTCTAAGTACAGCCTCTTCTCACACACTCAGTACTATATGGCTCCCTCTAAGTACAGCCTCTTCTCACACACTCAGTACTATACGGCTCCCTCTAAGTACAGCTTGGTGCTCCAGGCTTCCCTCTAAGGGAAGTCCTAAACATTTCTAAGTACTGCTTGGTGCTCCAGGCTTCCCTCTAAGGGAAGTCCTATGCATTTCTAAGTACTGCTTGGTGCTCCAGGCTTCCCTCTAAGGGAAGTCCTATGCATTTCTAAGTACTGCTTGGTGCTCCAGGCTTCCCTCTAAGGGAAGTCCTATGCATTTCTAAGTACTGCTTGGTGCTCCAGGCTTCCCTCTAAGGGAAGTCCTATGCATTTCTAAGTACTGCTTGGTGCTCCAGGCTTCCCTCTAAGGGAAGTCCTATGCATTTCTAAGTACTGCTTGGTGCTCCAGGCTTCCCTCTAAGGGAAGTCCTATGCATTTCTAAGTACTGCTTGGTGCTCCAGGCTTCCCTCTAAGGGAAGTCCTATGCATTTCTAAGTACTGCTTGGTGCTCCAGGCTTCCCTCTAAGGGAAGTCCTATGCATTTCTAAGTACTGCTTGGTGCTCCAGGCTTCCCTCTAAGGGAAGTCCTATGCATTTCTAAGTACTGCTTGGTGCTCCAGGCTTCCCTCTAAGGGAAGTCCTATGCATTTCTAAGTACTGCTTGGTGCTCCAGGCTTCCCTCTAAGGGAAGTCCTATGCATTTCTAAGTACTGCTTGGTGCTCCAGGCTTCCCTCTAAGGGAAGTCCTATGCATTTCTAAGTACTGCTTGGTGCTCCAGGCTTCCCTCTAAGGGAAGTCCTATACATTTCGAAGTACTGCTTGGTGCTCCAGGCTTCCCTCTAAGGGAAGTCCTATGCATTTCTAAGTACTGCTCCTTTGCATCCCATACATTTTGAAGTGCTGGATTTTATTGTCATTCACTTCAAAATACCTTCTCATTTCCCTTTTGTTTCTTCTATGATCCACGGGTTACTTACAAGTGTGTTAATTAATTTAGAAATATTTGAGGATTTCTCAGGTATCTTACTAATTATTGCTAATTTAATTCCATTGTGCTCAGAGAACACAAGAAGTACTTCATGTTTCTTGAATCCCTTAAGATTTATTGAGACTTTTCTAATGGCCCAAAATAAGGTCTATCTTGGTAAATGTTCCATGTGCAAAATTAAAAAGAATGTGCACTCTTGAAATTTTCCATAAAAATCAATTAAGTCAAGTTTGTTGACAGTGTTTTCAAGCTTCATATATCCTGATTTTCTACTTGTTCTATCACTTACTGAAAAGAGAAGATCGAAATCTCCTTCTGTGACTATGTCTCTGTCCATTTCTTGTTGCATTTTTATCTGATTTTGCTGTATATTTTGATACAGTCTTATCAGATGCATAAACACTTAAATTCATGTCCAATTGATTAACTGACCCACTCTATCATGAAATGATCCTCTTGATACTTGATAGTATATTCTGAAATCTTTTTGCCATTAATATAGACATTATCGTTTTCTTTAGATTGGTGTTAGCATGAAATATCTTTTCCCACTATTTTATGTGTAAACATATATATGTCTTCATATTTGTGGGCTTTTTTTTTTCTTTTATTTTGAGACAGGGGACAGAGTGTCACTCTGTCACCTACGCTGCAGCATGATCACGGCTCACTACAGCCTTGACTTCCTGGGCTCAAGCAATCCTCCCAACTCAGCCTCCCACATGGCTGGGCCCACTGGCACATGTCTGCCACTACACTATGCCCAGCTAATTTTTTTTAAAAGACACGGGGTCTCACTATGTTGCCCAAGCTGGTCCCAAACTCCTAGGCTCAAGTAATCCTCCTGCATCAGTCTCCCAAAGTGCTGGGCTATGGGTTTGAGCTACCATGCCCCAAAGTATGGAAACTATATTCAGCTTAATACCTGAAAGGAACCCCTGCAGAGCTTTGGTTCTGAGCTGCTTTCTCCTCTCCCACCCTCAGTCCAAAGAACCCTCGTGTGAAGGACATAGTTAGGTGTTGATTTTAATGCAATCTGACAACATCTGCCTTTTAATTGAAGTGTTTAGATCATTTGCATTGAACACACTTACTGACATGGCCGAGTTAGAACCTGTCATACCACTATTTGTGGCCCAACTCTCCCATCTGTTCTCTGTTCCACTTTTCCTTTTTTTAGCCTTCTATTATATTAATTGAGTATTTTATATAATCTACTTTACCTCCTGTGTTAGCTTATTAGCCATAGCTCTGTCTGGTGATGTTAGCGGCGACTGTAGGGCTTACGGTATCTGTCCTTGCCTTACCACAGTTTCCCTCCAGATATGATTACCCAGCTTCACAGGCAGCACAGTGTGAGGGCCTTACCACGATCTACTTCCATCTCTCCCTGCCGGTGCCTGTGCTCCTGCCATCTTCATCGCACTGTAGAGTATGTCAGGAAACCCACAGCACACTGTTATTGTGTTTGCTTTAACCATCTGATTGCTTCTGAAGATATTTCAATAACTAGAAAAAAGGTTTCAATGCATTCCTAGAGCTGCCAGTCTGGGCACTCCTCAATCTTTGTGCAGGTCCACGTGGTCATCTAGGACCATGTTCCTTCCACCTCCAGGTTTACCTATTGCTTGTCATGCAGGTATCCCGGTCTCCTGGTGACAAATTCCTTTAGCTTTTGTATGTCTGAAACAGCCCGGATTTCACCTCCATTTCTGAAAGATACTTTTGCCGGTTAACAGGTTTCTCTGGTTTGTGGTTCTTTGAATAGTCCAAATAGGCTGCCCCCTTGTCTCCAGGCTTCCAATGAGACTTCTGCTGTCAGGCTTACCTTTATGATGCAGGGTGTCTCTTCTCTGGATGCTTCTGATGTTTTCTTTATATCAGTAGTTTTGGGCGACTGGATTATGACATGCCTTGGACTGGTTTTCTTCATGTTTTCTGCTCGGTTGGCATTCATTCACATTCTCAATTCTACAGCTTTACAGTTTCCATACAATTTTTTTAAATTAAGTATTATTTCTTCCAATATTTTTTGTTTCCTCCCTTTAGCGGACCACAGACTACACATACATAAAGCTACTTAAAATGTCCCACAGTTCACTGACTGTTCATTTTTCTCTCTTTCATTTTGAATAGTTTCTATTGCAGTGTTGGCAGGTTCATGAATCTTTTCTTGTAGAAAGTCTAATCTGCTGATAATCCCACACAGTATGCTTTTCATTTAAGACATGGTATCTCCTCTCTGTAAGTTCAATGTGGATCATTTTTATATCTTCCATGTCTTTATTTCTCCAGATTTTTAACATACGAAACACAGTTATAATACCCGCTTTAATGACTCTGCCTAACTAAAGAGTGTAACATCTGTGTCATTTCTGGGTCAGTTTTGATGGACTTTTGCTCTCGTTATCTGCAATATTTTCCATTTCTGTGCACGCCTGACAATGCCTTTGAAAGCTAGATACTGTGACTTTTACCTTGTTGGGCACCTGGTAATTTTGTATTCCTACAAATATCTTTGAATTTTTGCTAGGATGCAATTAAGTCATTTGGGAACAGACTAATTGTGTAGGATCCTGTTTTGAAGCTTTGGGCCAGAGCAGTATTTAGGTTAGGTTTCTACACTACCACTACTGAGGGAAAACCCTTCTAAGTTCCCTGCCTGATGCCGGGGGCTTCCAAAGGTTTCTGTTCTGGCTTTGGGGAACAGACACAATTTCCACCCTGTAAGGGCTCTGAGGCTTATTCTCTCTCATCATTTCAAGCGGTTCTTCCCCACCCTCACCTCTGTGTATTGATCAGTACTCAGCTTAACACCTGAAAGGAATCCCTGCAGAACTTGGGTTCTCTCTGAGTTGCCTTCTCCTCTCCCAGCCTCAGCCCTAAGAACCCCAGCTGCCGTGGCTTCCCCAGACTCCCCGCTCTGTCTACACCTGGGGAGACCCACAGGTGCCTCCCCACACCATGCTCCGGAGACTCTCTCCAGGCAATGCGTTTGGGCAATCACGGAGCTCGCCCCGCACTCTTCCTCCTTCCCAGGGATGGCCCGGCTGCCTTACGTCCCGTATGTTAAAAACCATTGTTTCACATATTTTTTCAAGCTTTTAGTTGATTCAAGCAGTAGAGTGAGTATGCTCCCTGAAAACATGAACTAGAACATTGGGTGTACAGGCTGTCACCAAACCTGAAGGCGTCTTTGTCTTGAGATCATCAACATCAATGTTGACTGGAAACAGGAAAAATTCCCAATATTTGGTGCTCATTTCCCTGATCGAGTTTAAACGAACTGTGGGGCTGTGATTTTTCTTTTAATCCTGATTGTATTCTTTTCTCTATTTGAGGGAAAATGCCCAGCCTGTGGAGGGGAAGGGGTGGTGGGACCCTTCTGAGACCCTCACTGCAAGACACTCAGCCCTGTCTACACTTGCCACAGCCAGCAGCGCCTGCCAACAGTGGGCAGGGTGGCAAGCGGGCGGCAGTTCCTGACCCAGGAATGTCAGAGCCGCATCGAAGTGAGTGGAGCAGGCCCTGAATCCCAGCGCTGGAGCGGGAGGCAGACAGGGACTCTGTGGGATTATTTGTCCTTTGTTTATTTTATTAGTTTTCTGTTGCTCTGTTACCAATTACCACACACTTAGCAGCTTAAAACAACATACATTTATGAGTCTGTATGGGTCACAGTCTCTATGGGCCCAGGCTACAGGTGGGGTTCTGCTACAGTCTCTGCTCTGGGCTCCAGGTGATACATGGGCTTCTGCCAGGTTCCCTGCTCAGGGCTCTAGGCTACAGGTGGGGTTCTGCTAGATTCCCTGCTTGGACTTCCAGGTAACAGGTGGGGTTCTGCTAGGTTTCCAGCTCAGGTCTCCAGGTGACAGGTAGAGTTCTGCTAGCTTCCCTTCTCAGGGCTCCAGGCAACAGGTGGGGTTCTGCTAGGTTCCCTGCTCAGGGCTCCAGGTGACAGGTGAGGTTTCTTCTAGGTTCCCTGTTCAGGGCTCTAGGCTGCAGGTGGGGTTCTGCTAGATTCCCTGCTTGGAGTTCCAGGCAACAGGTGGGGTTCTGCTAGGTTCCCTGCTCAGAGTTCCAGGCAACAGGTGAGGTTCTGCTAGGTTCCCTGCTCAGGGCTCTAGGCTACAGGTGGGGTTCTGCTAGATTCCCTGCTCAGAGTTCCAGGCAACAGATGGGGTTCTGCTAGCTTCCCTTCTCAGGGCTCCAGGCGACAGGTGGGGTTCTGCTAGGTTCCCTGCTCAGGGCTCCAGGCGACAGGTGGGATTCTGCTAGGTTCCCTGCTCAGGGCTCCAGGCGACAGGTGGGGTTCTGCTAGGTTCCCTGCTCAGGGCTCCAGGCGACAGGTGGGGTTCTGCTAGGTTCCCTGCTCAGGGCTCCAGGCGACAGGTGGGGTTCTGCTAGGTTCCCTGCTCAGGGCTCCAGGCGACAGGTGGGGTTCTGCTAGGTTCCCTGCTCAGGGCTCCAGGCGACAGGTGGGGTTCTGCTAGGTTCCCTGCTCAGGGCTCCAGGTGACAGGTGGGGTTCTGCTGGGTTCCCTGCTCAGGGCTTCACAAAGCTGCAGTCAGGGCTGCATCCTCATCGGGAGGCTTGACTGGGGAAGAACCTGTGTCCTGGTTCATTCAGGTTGTAGGCAGGATTCACTCTCTGGCAGCTACAGGACTGAGCGTCCCACTCAGGGCCAGCTATGGGCTGGAGGCTGCCCACAAGCCCCTGCCATGTGGGCTTCTCTGGCCAGCCCCTTACTTCAGAAACAAAGGGAAATCTCTAGCTCCTGCTTGCTAAGGGGGAATCCTATATAATTACAGGATTGACATCCTACAATCCCACGTTCCATGGATTAGAACTAAGTTCAGACTGTATCTGAACTCCAGAAGAGGGGATGACACCAATGCAGGCGATGACCCATGGCAGTCACCATGGATCATCGGGGAGAAGGGAGGATGCGGAGTTAAGGGAGAGGGGAAGGATGGAGGGTTCAGGGAGAGGGGAAGGATGGAGGGTTAATGGAGAGGGGAGGATGGGGGGTAAGTGAGAAGGGAGGATGCGGAGTTAAGGGAGAGGGGAAGGATGGAGGGTTCAGGGAGAGGGGAAGGATGGACAGTTAATGGAGAGGGGAGGATGGAGGGCTACGGGAGAGGGGAGGATGGAGGGTTAAGGGAGAGGGGAGGATGGAGGGTTAAGGGAGAGGGGAGGATGGAGGGTTAAGGGAGAGGGGAGGATGGAGGGTTAAGGGAGAGGGGGGAATGGGGGGTAAGTGAGAAGGGAGGATGCGGAGTTAAGGGAGAGTGGAAGGATGGAGGGTTCAGGGAGAGGGGAGAATGGGGGGTAAGGGAGAAGGGAGGATGCGGAGTTAAGGGAGAGGGGAAGGATGGAGGGTTAAGTGAGTGAGCGAATGGATGTGTGGGTGGCTGGATCAATGGGTCACCCAGTGAGGGACAGATGGGTAGGATGGATCATCCTAGCATGCCTTCGGGGAAAAGCACTTTCCAAACCACATCCTTCCCTGAACACCTCCCAATGCTCACACCGCTGCCCACAACATCTTTATCCCACGTGCCCCATACCGCTACCCCTGCCCACCCACAGCCCCCACTGCTGATTCTGCTGCCCCCATCCTCCCAGCACACCTGCACTGCTTCCTCTGCCCCCAAACACCTATACGAGTCTCAGCACTGACATCCCAACCTCTGCACAGCTATCTCTGGACACTTCTTCAACTCAGTCCTTCACGCTCCCTGTCACAGAAACTACAGACAGTGATGGCTCCCATCTGTCCTCCCAATCCGCCATCTCATCAGAGAACAGTTTGCTAAGAAGGACCTTGTCTAGCTCATCACTGTCCACTCAGGTCCCAGCACACAGTGGACATTTCACAGATGCTTGCTGAAGTATGAGGATGTTCATGTCCTGATTCGGAAGCCACCGGGCTGGGAGGGAGTGGGAGGCACGAGCAGGTGCTGGGACCACTGGACAGTGGAGGGGTGCTACCTGCTCTACCCAGCGCACTGGGAGGTCACTCGGAAAGTGAGCAAATGTAGGCTCCGTCCTCCCTCCCTGCGCTGGATGTGGGCACCAGGTCAGCTGGGAGGCACTGGAGTGAAGACGGGCTGTGGCTGGCCTTGCTCACTGTCTCCTGCACCAGGGCCTCCAACACTACAGGACTGGACAAGACTTGCTGAGTAACTGACTCCAAGGATCACGGGGGCTGTCAGGGCCCCACAGTGAGTGCTATGCTGACAGGAACGTCTGGCAAAGACAGGAGGAGGATGAGGGGAAGGAAAGGAGAACTGCTTCCGAAGTATGCCACATACTGAATTCCTCCAGATACACTGAGTGACAGGCGAAGGCCCTGAGGATCCCGAGTTTCTGCTCATCCCGCCCAGGATCCCAGTCGCCTTCATTTTCAGCAGACTTGGCCCCGCCCACCACCAGGACCCACTCCTCATAGCGATTACGACCTGGGAGCAGGAGACACAGTGGTCGGGGAGTGCTACCAAGCCAGTGTCCCGGCTCACGCAGCTTTAGAGCCCAAGCCTGACGTCCTTAATGCCTCATGGTGCTCAGCAATGTGGCCAAGTAGCTATTCACTAAACAGCCACCAACAGTGAGTGACTCACGTGAATGTGTGTAGTTAGCGCAAGCAGGGGAGAGTGGGACGGACAGACAGACGGGCTCCAAGAGGCAGAACAGCCAAGCCGAACAGCAGCTTGAATTAAAAGCAGAGGCTTAAATTAAAAGCAGTCTAGCCAATGTCTGTCTCCTCAGATTCCATTAAAATGGGGGCACCTGTATTCTTCACGCAGTGACTGATGTCATTGAAAGAGTAAATCAAGGACAAAAACTAGAAGTGAGACGTGACGGGCTTGCGTGTTCCCCCAGCACAGACCAACGGCACAGATCCACAGGCATCCAGCAGAACACGCAGAAACTCCGCTGCAGACAAAACGCGGGAAAAGCTCCACCCCTCCACAGGCGCCCCTTCCACGGATGGGAAGAACAGAAGTGCTGGCAGCCACGCTGACGCAGGGGAAGCGGGAACTGCAAGAGTCAGGTCGCGCTGGGCCCCCAGCCTCTGGGTCCCTCGCCTGGCACAGGTCTCAGTGCCCAGAACAAGGTGCCTGAGCAATCTCTGGGGCGCCTGCCCACACCAGAGCTTCCTGGGAATATGATTCCCCATTACAAACTACTTCTGCTCCAACTCCCTATCCATAAGCAGCCCCGCCGCTGCTGAGGGTCCGCAGACAGCATGCAGGAAAGGAATGTGTTAAAGGCACGTTCATGGCTACCAAGAGAGCAGGACAAAGTCACCTGGGTACTTAGCTCCAAACCCTTTAAATAATGAATGGAAGGTGTTTAAAAATGAGATTCCTTTATCAAAGGATAAATTTCAAGGGAAGTTTTATCACCATCACATTCAAAGAACTAAGAGGTCCCTTACTCCTCTGACAGAAATGAGTTTTTTTCACTTTCCTAGCACTGAAATCTAACCACAAATACCTGAAAAATTCTCACTTCCCGTAAAACCTTTGACTGGGAGCAAATCACAGTTTACTCTGTTTTCTGATGGGTCATGCAAAGCCTGAGCATCCCCACCTCAATCCCTCTCCACCTGGCATTCCCAGGGCACACAGGAACCGAGGGAGGGCAGAGCACGTGTGTGCCTCGGAAGCCGCTGGCTGTGCCCAGAGCCCACCTCCCTGCCAGCATTCTGCAGCCAACCCCATCACGGTGCCTGCCCAGTGCCCAGCTCCGAGTTCCCCCAACACTCAGGGAAGGCAGCTCCCACATCCCCTAACCCCATCTCAGAGAACAAGGCGACCCCTCACCTGTGGCCAGAGACTGCAGCCTTGGGCTCACTCCCTGGTCATGTGTGGCCCTCCTGCCCTCTCCCATCTCCCTGCACGGACCCTCTCCTTGGCCTTCCCATGTGCCCATGTGACTTTCATACAAAATGCAAGTTTCCACTCTAGAGTAACTCTATTACCACCTTCTTCCCATGGAAAAATCCTTAAAAAGTCTCCCACACCAAGTTTGGTAAATGTGGAGCATCAACACCATTCATGACAGTAAAGACTTATAACTGGTAATAAAGTGAGAATCCCCAAGTCCCAATAAATAGGAGAAGAAAAGCTGCTCCTCACAGCCAGAAAGCCAAGTAACAAATGGAGGAAAACTAGAGTTCGAAAGCCGCCATCCGCAACCATCGCAGGCCTGAGCGCGTCAGACAAAACCATCAGCAGGCGCTGGGACAGGTGCATCAAGCCTGAGCGCAATGGGAGGCTCTCCAGGCCCCAGAGGGCAAGATCCTGGCCCAGGACTGAGGAGCACAACAGCCCCACAGCAGCTCTGCAGGAGGCAGGCCAGCAGCCCCCACCGCATGCCACCCAGGCAGGTCGCGCCAGGACTGGCAGAGACATGAGGACATCCACAGCAGCAGCTTCTGAAACTAACATAGCTGCGACTGGAAACAGAGCAATGTGAGTCTGGCTCCACCTGAGAGGACGGCCAGGTAGACGCAGGAAGGACTCATGCAGTGGACAAAGGACAGTAGCTCAGGGAGCTCCTGGATCCGAAGTGGAAGAGCTTGGGGACAGCAGAGTTCTGGAACCTTCCACTGACACTATCAGGCAAAGAGCTCAGTGTCCTGCAATCACATACTGCCCCTCCCAGCCCAGCCCTCAGGATAAGCCAATGGAGGGGCTCGTACTCCAGGGACACCTGAGCAAGCTGACTGGGGCAAGGACTGTATTCAAAACACTAAACAGTGAGTATCATGAAGGCAGCTTCCCTGGGCCACATGAGGGTTCCTTGGGGGAGGGCCAGCCAGCCGTAGTCAGCCACCGCATGTAGCAAGGAGGTGGGGGATAAAGACCAAACACGTGCCCACCAGGATGCTGGCACCCACATCAGGGTCTTGGCTACCCTGCCAGGCTGCCTGGCAGGTCACCAAGTGCTAAGGGGGCTTCCCTAAAGGCCCACCAAGGTTCCTAGGGCTGAAACAAAGGGGGTGCACTCAGGAGTTCAGGGCGCCAGTGCCCAGTGTAAAAGCTTCTATAATCTTAACAACCGGGAGCCCTGGCATGACTGGAGGGCTGGACTCACAGGAAACACGCCGGGACAGAACCAGGGAAGTGCATGCTGGTGACTCTTCAGGAACCCCTACTTCCACCCTTAGTGGCTCTGCCACCCCAGGGGGGCATGTGCAGTGTGGAGGGCCAGTGAACGCAAAGGAGACCAGGCAGGGGGCTGCAGGGTCCTGAGTGGCAGATAAGCAGAGGCTGTATTCTCCGGGGATTAAAGAGGAGGAGACAGATGGACGTGAGGAGAAGCCCAGGCCCGTTGGCTGGACTGGCTCCAGGCTACATAGGGCAATGCAAGGCCAAGACCCCGAAATGCTCCAGACGCCAGGCTGCTTCAAGGAGGGAGGCTCCCTTCTCCTCCTGGCTGAGACCACCGCAGAGTGGCTTGTGGCCAGGGATGGTGGACCTCCCATCACTGCACATCTGCCTCTTGGATGCTGGGCCCTGGCTTACCGGCTGCTGCTGTCAGGCAGCAGCCCGCATGGACACTGCGCGGTAAAACGTGTTCAACCAGAACAATTAATTATATGTGTGTGGTCACAAGACAAGATATAATTCCTTCTGGAGCTCTCTGTGCTCACAGAGGTATGATGGGAGAACAGCTAGAGTAAGATCAAGTAGAAAATTACAGATTCCAGCTGAATTGCAGGTTTCCTTGAAATTAGAAGGGAGGCGCCAAGTGTAAAAGGGGGTGGGCGTGGCCTCCTCACACCTCTATAATTCACTTAAACAGAGAGCTAAAAGCATTCATTGTTCCTGGAATGTGTTGTGCGTGTGAATTAAATAAAGCGAGCCGTCCTCCCCAGGCAGCTTAGGCAGAGGGGCCCTCGGGAGTCTCGCACTCCTCCAGGTGCCACCCAGGCACCTGTGCCAGGAACCGCATCCTGGTTCTCAAAATCACGAAGCCCATGGGCGACACAGGCCACCTTCAGCACCACGTCCGCTCACATGCTATCACTTGCTGGGTGTGTGCGATGTATGACTCTGACAGTGGCTCTGTGCTCCCAAAACACCTTGCTGTGTCCAGTTTGTCCCACAGGTGTGGCATCAGGAACGCCTGAGCCATGTACATGAGTTACAAGAGGTGAACCTATGGGTCCAAATTCCTTCTGCTCTGTGCAGGTGTGTGCACAGGCGCCAGGGAGGACAGGGCAGGTGAACATAAGCCCCTCGGGGTCCCCAGTCACCCAGGCAGCTCAGAAGGGAGAGAGCGGCTCTGTTTGCAGCTGGGTGTGTCCCAAGGACATCAAGAGGCTCCCTAACAGAACGTGGCGGGGGAGGCCCCACGTGGCAGCAGTTGGGACTGGAGCAGTCCCCCCAACACACCCACCCCACACACAGGCCGTGCTAGAGCCCTGGCTGAGGGGCAGCAGGCAACAGGTCCAGAGACAACAGACCCAAGCTCCAATATGGACCCCAAGTTTCACCTGTGTGACTCGGACAAGAGTCCCCTCTCAGCCTCAGTGTCCCTGTTGGTCAGGAGGAGACACTGTTAGTTCCCACCTAACGAGCTGCCGTGAGGAGTAAGTGAGGTGAAGGACATGGCTGCCTGGCAGGGCGCAGGGACAGCAGGCTTGATGAGCAGTGAGCGCTGAGCACTGGAGGGGGCTGCGCCCACCCCAGGGCCCTCACATGGCTGCGTGCGGGAGCCACCTCACTACAAAAGAGCACTCACGGCACGTCCAGCGGGGACTGCTGGGGCCCTGGGTCTAGTCTGGGGCAGCGCGGACTAAGGCCTGGGGCTACGGGAGTCATCAGAGGGCCCTGGGTACCTGTATTCACCTCTCCTGGTCCCAGCGCCTCACAAACCACAGAAGAGTCAACACTCAACGCACACAGGGAGGGGAGAAAAGTCAGATGGGAGCACCTGGGAGGCAGATGGACAAGTGGTCCTCACTGGGGTCTGAGAAAGCAAAAGCCCAGGCCAGCGCTGCAGAGCGCTGGGGGCAGCCCGGATGCACCCGATGAGCCCCCATCAGAGACTGGTAGCACTGTGCATCCTCAAAGAGGGGCACCGGCAGGGTGAGGGGACACAGGAGCGTGGTCTGTAAGCAGCAGCTAGACCCCACAGCCACCCCTGTGCATCCCCACACGTCCCACTGCCTGGGTCCAGTGCCCACCCCCAGATCACCAGATCTTCCGCCCAGCAGAGGATCAAACTGAGGGTCTGTGGATGGGAGGACCCAGGCACAGCAGAGTGGGAGGACTGGCGTGTGCAGTGACAAGGACCTCTGACTGCAGAGGGAGGCCTAGGTGACAGTGGGTCTGAGAAGAGTGGGAACGTCCCTCACCTCGAAGGGCTGATCCAGCAGGAACCCACAGTCCAGGGTCTAGAGAGACGAGGGGGTAGAGAGGAGCAGAGAGACGGGATGTGTCCTCCAATGCCTGGGAACAATGTCTTTTATTTCAGGACCAACGGCTTATGGTGTGGAAAGGAAAATGACTGCATCAAAATAAACTGTCCTCATCCCCAGCAAGCCCTGGCACGGAAAGGCAACGCGTTTCCACCTGCAATGCGGCCTCCTATCCTGATTTTAAGAGGGACGCTCGTTCCTTAAAATGAAGAAGAGAAAAGGCACAGTCTCTCTAGTAACTTGTAACGGTGATCAGCAGCGACTTTGGGGGTCACTTCAAAACCAGTTTGCCGGCCTACATTCGAAACCACGACAGCTCTTTCTTGCTAAGGTCAAAGAGAATCGCTTTACTTGTATGTCTCTACTTACAATTTAACTAACTAGTCTCAGCTCGGCAATAAACCCCAAACATCAATCTCGGTGTGGAGAGTCACACAGATACCATCACCAAGGAGAAAACTGCCTGGATCATGAGCCAGGGAGGCCTCACGTGTTTCTTCTTCATTACACACAGGATGGTCATCACCACTTCCCGGTGGTGAACACACTCCACGCTCGAGCAGCTAGAAAGAAAAATACTAGTCACAATTTTGTTGCTCCCACTCCCAGCACCTCAACGGTCTTGGGAAGGAAGCGACCGGGACAAACGCAGCGGAAGAGGCAGTGCCCTGCAGCTCTGCAGCAAGCTCAACGTCCAGCTCCATTCCCCCAGGGCGTGGGAGGCTGGAGGGCCAGATATTGGGAGCCCTGTCCCGGTCCACCCCAGCTCAGCCGTAACTGGAGCAGGATGGCTTTCCAAAAGCTGTACGGCAGACTGGGTGGGGGTGGCCAGAGGATCTCAGAGGACCCTCCACTCTGAACAGCAAGGTTTTTATGATTCTGTGCTAAGCACAGGCCTGGAAGGATGAGCTCTCGGAACAACTGTTAATGTTCCGTCTTCTAATGTAGGGCAGAATGTCCTCCGCGGTCATGAGCCAACTACACATCAGCATGAGCTCTGAAAGAATAAGCGACTCCTTTTGTCCAGCCGGGGACTGAAGTGTGGTCCTACCTGAAGGCCACGGTCCAAAAGTGGGATGAAAGCTGTCCCTCAGTTTTAAGAAAATGAACCTCTCTCTACTTGTTCAGGAGGAATACCTTAAAATGAGCTGAAATTGGGAGGAACGCAGGAAAAGTCAGGGAGGCAGCAAGGCTTAGAAAGAAGCAGAGTAGAGAAACAGGTGAGGGCCACGGAGGACCCCAGTGACAAGGCCATATCCCTCTTCCAAGGCAGCACTCTGGACATAGAGGCCTGATTCTGAGGGCCCAGGATGAGAGTGAGGGGGCCTCACAATAATCCCCTGGGGCCTGGGGACCTCAGGGAAAGGCTGGCAGGTCCAGGATGGGGACAGAGAACGTGCCAGTGCTGGGCTGGTCTGGGTTTTAATGGCTCAGGGCCAGGAGGGGTGAGGGGATGTGAGCCCCAGGACCCTCTGACTCATGGAATCTTACGTTCAGGCTTTTGCCAACTTTTCACAGCGGAACCGAACATTTCAAAGCACCCTGGCAGACATCACCTCCTTTCACCATCTTAACAACTTTGGGGTGGTGGAAAATAAACGCGAAGGTTGTCACTCCAGATCAAGGCTCTTCCAAAGAGGAAACATGGCCTCTCCTCCCAGCACGATGGTCGATTGCTGGGAGAGGCCAGTGAACCTGAGGGGCCCACAGGTGAGTGTGCAGGGACCGGTACGCAGAATCCGCTGGGGGCAGGGTGGGGACAAGGCCACCAAGGCAGAGCGGGGTGGGAGAGGATTTACTTTGAGGCAAAGACAATTCTCAGATGTAAGCAAGGGAGTCAGCAAGCATCCTCGTCATTTATACCAGAAATGTAACACTGTATTCTGTCACTTTTACAGGGGATGTAGCAGTAGCGTAAGCTGCTACTGGTAAAATTACAGAGCTTTTCTGCACATGCAGATTCTCTATTTTATGAATTAAAAGGGCAGTAGGATGAGAATTTGAGATCCTCAGGGAAAACAAAAGCTATGGAGAAAACCCAAAGGATATCATAGACATCTGGAGATGAAAATAACGGAGAAACGGCTTTAAATCCCCACTCCAAACATCCTCTTTAAGCAGCAGGGGCGTCACCCATGAGCTATACTGAAGCAACGTGAAGCTACACAGGCTGCTGGAGCCCTGACGTGCAGGCTGCTCCATTAAACACTTTATCACTTAGTTCCCCAACATGTGCTGAGGCCACTCTACAAACTGGGCATTGGTTACGGGGAACATCGGGATGAAAATGTAGGCATGTGCTCGAAGCCAAAAAAGAAGGAACGACCACTCCTCATTTCAAAAGGGCACATTCGACCGTCTAATCTCCTCCCACTGCTCAGGGTCATGAGGTGGGCGGGGCACCATAAGGCACAAGACGCTGGTCAGGAGTCCCAGGAGGAAGCCTGGGGGAGTGGAGGTGGAGGGCCCGACCACAGGCACAGCTGCAGGCTGCGGCTCCCAAGGAAACCCCGGAGCAGAGACAGGCAAGCCCCCTGGGCCCACAGGACACCCCAAGGCTGCTCAAGTGGGTAGGAAGGAACAGGGAGGGCTCTCTCCTGTGCACCAACCCAGGATGGGCAGTGCTGGAAGCCACCTGGAGATCATCCAGCCTTCAGGGAAGCTGAGAGCAGAGATGGGCAGGACTCTGAGCACGGGGGTGGGGCCCATTTACACACTAGATGGGGCTGTTACGAAAAGTCAGCACAATGAAACAGATATAGAGCTGAGAACAGTGTCCCGTACACTGCAGGCACCTCATCAACGCTGGCTGCCATCATCGTCATCATTACCAGCAGCAGCCCAGGTCCAGAGTCAGGGACCGAGGCTGAACTCGAACCCAGGTGTATATTCCTAACACGTTATTTTGGGGATTACATGAAACTTCTATTTCTTTGATTTTTGTTGTTGTTGTTGTTGTTGTTGTTCTATATAACGCATCCCTCTTCCCAAAAAAAGGAACAAAATATCCATTTAGAGTTTCAGTAGAAAGCACATTAAATCATCCTGACTTAAGAAACTCAGGATGTCCATCCAACAAGAGAGCAAATTCCTGCCTGGGGTAGCCCGGAACGCAGGCTGCAGACAGGTTCACTGAAATGATTTCAACAGACAGTGATAAGCAGAGTCACCTGGTCACAGAATAAACAGCCATATTCAACTGTGAAGGCCCGTGGGGACCAAGACCCTGCCTGAACCAGGAGACCAGGAGCACAGGAACGCAGCCCTCGCCAGCACACACAGCATGCCTCCCAGAAAGTCCACACACCTTAGATCTCACATAACAGCAACTACGCATGTGCCTTGCCAATTGTCATGTCCTTACGTCTCAAATAAAATACCACTATCATTTCAAATGCTCAGATCAGCCCTTCCGGAGCCTAATGAGGACAAGAGCCGGGGGAGGGAGCCTTGCTGCCTGTTCCCCGGTCTCGGCTGCACTGCTGATTTATCCTCTGCTCCTCGGCTGCTTACTTTGCAGGGGCAATAAAAATATTTCCACCTGGGTGGTAATAAAGCTGAATCTAGTTTCCTAGCGGTAACTGAATTCTCTCTTAAAAGAATAAGTCAATTTTCACCTTACAAGGTAGTCAAGACAACTTTCAGAGAAATTTCATTAAAATCACATTTAACCTGAATTAAAAACACAGGAAAGGGAAAATGTTCAAGTACATAAAGCCATTTCCCACACACAGGTGCACCCATTCTCCAGTACCAGGTTTTGGCATTTTCTTCCTTACAGGTGCAAGTGTAAGATATGACTCATAACAATGGCCACCGTCACCTCGGTGCCACTGATGCAGACTCAGCCAGTGTCTTCCACTCCAACTGACCTCCCTGGGGGCTGGACAGAAGAGGCTGCCTCAGGAGCGGGCATGGACAGCTCCTGTCCACGACCTTGGCAGCTCAACAAGGTCCAACGTGGGAGAAGCAGAGCCCTTCAGACTAAACTTCCAACAACACTCAGCCCCACCATGGACCCATCTGCTGTACAATTTGTTGATGGTGATGATGGTGATGATGATGGTGAAGATGGTGATGGTGATGAAATGGTGATGGTGATAGTGATAATGATGGTGATGATAGTAATGATGATGGTGATGGTGATGGTGATGAAATGATGATGGTGATAGTGATGATGATGGCGGTGATGGTGATGATGATGATGGCGGTGATGGTGATGATGGTAATGATGGTGATGGTGATGAAATGATGATGATGGTGATAGTGCTGATGATGGTGATAGTGATGATGATGGTGATGGTGATGATGGTGATGATGGTGACGGTGATGGTGATGATGATGGTGATGGTGATGATGGTAATGATGGTGATGGTGATGAAATGATGATGGTGATAGTGCTGATGATGGTGATAGTGATGATGATGGTGATAGTGATGATGATGGTGATGGTGATGATGATGGTGATGGTGATGAAATGATGACGGTGATGGTGATAATGGTGATGGTGATGATGATGGTGATGGTGATGATGACATAATGATGGTAATGATGGTGATGAGGATATGATGGTGGTGATGATGGTGATGGTGATGATGGTAATGATGGTGATGGTGATGAAATGATGATGATGGTGATAGTGCTGATGATGGTGATAGTGATGATGATGGTGATGGTGATGATGATGGTGACGGTGATGATGACATAATGATGGCAATGATGGTGATGAT
Organism: Rhinopithecus roxellana; assembly: GCF_007565055.1. NCBI lineage: Eukaryota > Metazoa > Chordata > Mammalia > Primates > Cercopithecidae > Rhinopithecus > Rhinopithecus roxellana. Next base: position 27,849,465 of record NC_044561.1, read on the forward strand.
GATATGATGGTGGTGATGATGGTGTTTATGATGCTGCTGATGACAATCACGATGATGGTAATGGTGATGATAATGACAATAATGGGTACTAACACTGCATAAGAGTTAAGGGTACCAGGCAATCCTATAAGTACTTTACTCCCATGACCCGTCATGCGTGGGGAAACAAGGGATAGAGTGTGAGGAACAAAGGAAGCACCAAAGCAGAGGCCTGAGAGCACTGGCTGTGGTATCCCACGGCCTAGGGCTGGAGAAAGAGGAGCGGAGGGTCTGGGGTGCAACTGCCACCAGAGCAGGGGGAGAAGGAACCAGAGATGAAGAAATCGCGAAGCTGACTAAGGAGCTGAAAAGCAGAAATAAGAAGCTCCTACAAGGTCAGATCAATGAGGCTGCCATCCTGGGTGGCCTGAGACAGCCACAGAAGATGTGCTGTGGACGCAGGCTCACAGCCTAAGGTCTCACCACCCGGGGTCACTGCCAAGATCCAGCCTACTACAAGGCGGTCCACCTCCACCTGACTGTGAACACATTCACCAGAGTGGTCAAGAAGTCCTAAGCCAGCCTTTCAGAGAATAAGAAGGCAGAAATGTGCCAGAAACTGACCAAAACTAATGAAGGGTAGGTTCACTTCAAAGCTGTCACTGGGTGAGCAGCCTCACCACGATGCCTGCACTGTGAACAGTCAAATGAGAAAAGTTTATTTATAGCCCAGTCGAAGTCCTTGGCTGCCAACAAGAATCTCTCCTGAAGGAGACAGGGTGGCCCTCCTCTGACACATCAAGCAACAGAAATGTGTGACCAGTGTCAACACATTCCCCAAGAATATGGGAACATAAATGGCCTCAAACGCAGTGACCATATACCAATGAGATAAACCATATCTAAAGTGGGTGTGTCTAAATATGTGCATGTGTGTAAAGACATATGTGTAGGAGTGTGTGTGTGCATGTATAGGCATGTGTGTATATGGGACTCTGTGAGGTGTGTGTGTACAGGGTGTGTATATATAAGGGTGTGTGTACGTGCATACATGTGTCTGTATATAGATGTGTGTAGGAGGTGTGTGGGTATATGGGGGTGTCTGTATAGGCATCTGTGTGTAGCTGTGTATGTGTATAGGGGTGTGTGTATATGGAGAGTGTGTATATAAGGGGGTGTGTGTGTATACGGGAGTGTATATGTATATGAGGGTGTGTGTATAGACGTGTAGATGTATGTGTGTAAGTGTGTATGCGTATGTGTATATGGGTGTGTGTGTGTACAGGAATGTTTGTAGGGGGTATGTGAGTATACAGAGGTGTGTGTGTATATAGGTTTGTGTATATGTGTATATGCATATGTGTGTAGAGTGTATGTGTGAATACAGGGGGTGTGTGTTACAGGCATGCGTGTAGGCATGTCTAGGTGTGTGTGTGGGTATGCATGTGTATATGGTGGGTGTATAGGCATGTGTGTATAAGGGTGTGTGTTAAAGGGGTATGCGCATATATGTGTATTAGTGTGTGCATAGGGGTATGTGTGTACAGGCGTGTGTGGGGGTGTGTGTATATATGAGAAGCGTGTTTGTATAGGCATTTGTTTAGGGCGTATCTAATAGGAGTGTGTGTATATGTGTATAGGCGTGTGTGTAGGGGGTGTGTGTATAGCAGTGTTTCTGTGTATATATGAGGGGCATGGATATGGAGCATGTGTGTATATGAGGGGTGTAGATATAGGGCAGGTGTGTATAGGCATGTGTGTATGAGGGGTGTGGATCTACCGCAGGTGTGTATAGGCAAGTGTGTAGAGTGGTATGTGTATATACAGGCGTGTGTTTGTGTATAGACATGTGTGTAAGAGTATGTGTGTATACAGGCATGCATGTGTATACGGCAGGTGTGTGTATATGGTGGGTGTGTATAGGCATGTGTGTATAGGAGTGTGTATATATATATAGGGGTGTGTGTGTATAAAGGCATGTGTGTGTATGCATATATAACAGGTGTGTACAGACATAAGTGTGTGTGTGTATATACAGGGGTGTGTGTGTAGGTCTATGTGTATATGGCAGGTATGTATATATAGGGGTGTGTGTGTATATAGGCACTTGGGCAGGGGTGTGTGGGTGTATGCATATATAGCAGGTGTGTGTACAGGCATATGTGTAGGAGTGTGTGTGTATATAGGCATCTGTGTGTGTATACAGAGGTGCGTATGTAGGTGTATGTATATGTATATGGCAGCTGTGTGTATGTATGAGGGGTACGTGTGTATACAGGCACGTGTGCAGGGGTGTGTGTATAGGAGCCTGCGTGTGTATATGGCAGTTATGTGTATAGGCATATGTGAAGCAGTGTGTATAGGCATGTGTGCAGGGTGTGTGTGTATAGGAGTATGTGTATATGGCAAGTGTGTGTACACTGGGGTGTGTATAGGGCTGGGTGTGTATACAGGCATGTGTGTATAAATGAGGGGTGTGTGTATATAGGAGTGTGTGTATATGTATATGTGGCAGGTGTGTGTAGGGGTGTGTGTATGAGGGATGTGTGTATACAGGCATGTGTGTAGGTATGTATGTATCAGGGGTGTATCAGTGTGTGTATATGTGTATGTGGCAGATGCGTGTATATAGGGGTGTATGCAGGGGTGTATGTATATGTATATAGGCATGTGTGCAGGGGTGTGTGTATAGGAGTGTGTATGTGTATATGGCACGTGTGTGTATAGACATCTGTGAAGGTGTGTGTGTGTATGAGGGTGTATGTACACGGGCATGTGTGTAGGGGTGTGTGTGTATAGGGGTACATATGTAGGTGTGTGTATGTGTGTAAGGCAGGTGTGTGTATAGGCGTGCGTGTAGGGGTGTGTATATGGGGCTATGTGTGTATACAGGCATGTGTGTAGGGGTGTATGTGTATATAGGGGTGCATCTGTAGGTATGTGTATGTGTATCTGGTGGGTGTGTGTACATAGGCGTGTGTGTAGGGTATGTGTGTATACAGGCCTGTGTGTGTAGGGTGTGTGTGTATACTTTAATTTCAAATAACACATTACATTTAAGGCAATATTCTTGTCATCTGCAACCTCGGGGAGGAAAGGGTAGCCTGGAGCTCAAGCCTGGGACTGAATTCCACTTCACCCCATGCAGAACTCACCCTTAGAGGATTACCAGATAAATACAGAAGACTCAGCGAACTCTAAATTTCAGTGTGTGCCAAACACTGCTCAGGGCGTACTCATATTTAAAAAAAGCTCACTGTTTATATGAAACTGAAGTTTAACTAGCGTTCTCTATTTTTATTTGCTCAGTCTGGCGCCCCTAGCCCTTGGAGGTTCTGTGGGGTTAGAAGGTAAAGAGATCTAGCTGTTCCCAATTTTTACGAAAGAGAGGCGAAGGCACAGTAGAAAACTCAGAAGGCACAGGGCTGTGGGCCACCCTACACCCCCTAGGTGGCCCCAGCAACGGCTTCGATGCTGTTGCTGGGAAGGCTTTGGGGTGCTGTTCCTTGCAAGCTAAGTTCAGATCAGCTTAGCAATGACCAGGTTTTGCCAGCAGCTCCTACTGACCCAACGTGAGAGTAGAGCCCACCAGAACCAGGGCCCCAGGGAACAGCTCTGCCCACTCCCCTCGTCCATGGGTGCCCCGGCACCATCACTGTGGCACCAGAAACAATCCATGAGCTTCCCTTTTAGGGCCAGTGTCACCCCCAATGGGACAATTCTCTGATCTGCAGTGCAGTTGTTTACGATCTGATCTTTAAATCTGAAAAAATCAAGAATGGACATAATCAAATGGACACATCTGCTGAGGTTTCAAATATTCTTTTTAAATATTGAGGTAAGTTCTCCGTGGTTTTTTAATCAAAAAAATGTAGGAAATATCTCATTTACACCGACATCATCTATGTCACAAAAAATGCATGACACTGAGTCCCGGCTGAGGCTGGCCCCAGAATTCAGACAGAGGGGCTCTGACTCCAGCCTTTGGAAAAGCTAGGGCTGAAAGCCCACTCTTCTGGCCGTTCTATCTTGGGGGGCAATGAGGGATCATGTGATTTCAGAGGTTAACATCACATGTAGCAGATGTAACAACTAAACGTACAGGGGACGTCATTAGGATTCACTGCAAAAACGTGGAATTTCAAGTATGTGTAAGCGTTCTCGATGCGGAAATCTCATCATGTGATTTACATGTTGAAATTCTGTCAGTTGGAGAGTAAATGTACATTTATTATTACAGCAGTAAATTACTAAATAATTGGTGTGAACTGTTGATTTTACATACGAAATCCTTTGCTAAGTAGGGAACAGACTGACAATTAATACAAATATTGAGAACATATTAGCTAGATAATTTTAGAATGAACAGCGTATCCTCTTTAAGCCTACAAATGCTTATAAAATTTTAAGTAACACAAAGCAGGATAATACCGATTAGATGACATCCTAATTCTATTTTTTTGTGGAGTTGCTGGACACATGCCCTATTCTAACATAAAACAAAATAAACTTTAAGACTTATACTCAAATTTTAGTTATTTAATTCCACTTAGCCATGAGCCTTGTTTCGGGAATTTTTCAGAAAAATTATTCTTCCTGAAGAAAAATGCCAAGCCCTTAAAATATTCCAAAAGATTATATGAAAGAATTAAATTTGGGGCAAAACTCCAGATTTATACTCTTATCTCTGAAGTCCTTTCTAGGCTGGTGCCTGTGGAACTTGGCAGCACTGGCCACCAAATACTCACTTAGAATCATCCATAGGTTCTTGGAAGCTGTGACCTGAAGCAAAATGACATAAATGAAACCAATTTTACCACAGGCTGATTGACAGAATAACAGTTAAGTTCCAATGGCATATTTCTGGCCACAAAAACATCATCCAACTCTCTCTCTGTGTGGGTGGGTGTGTGGGTGTGTGTGGGTGTGTGTGTGTGTGAGAGACGGATTTCACTCTTGTTGCCCAGGCTGGAGTGCAATGATGCGATCTTGGCTCACCGCAACCTCCATCTGCTGGGTTCGTGTGTGTGGGTCATTGTATTTGAAAAAGCTGTTTGGGGTTATTTAAAAAAAAAAAAAAAAAATTACAATTTGAGTTGTAACTTCCTCCCAAAAAAGATTTTGTGTTGCTTCTCGCTAGCATTCTGGGGAACTCCAGTACAGACTCACCGTAACTAAGGTTCAAACAACCCAGGCCCTGTCAGGTTGGAACCTAGATTTTATGAGGGTGTATCACTTCCGCTTTACCCTCACGTGTCACTATTCTGGGTCTCGGAAACTATATGGGCATTTCTCAGATCCCTATCCTGACTAAATGGGTTGGACCCAAGCATGACATGAGGTGTCCAAACTACAACTAGCTTTGGGATGATTTCTTCTGCATCAGGAAACACACACTGAGAACAATGGGAGCTTTTGTGCTGGGCATGCCTAGCTGGGTCCTAGCACCACTCTGGCCCAGGAAGTCCTTATTTTGTAGATAGCAGTTCAATGCTTTTAAGGCATTTATTTTTCTTTCTTCTTTTTTTTTTTTTTTTTTTTGAGGCGGAGTCTTGCTCTGTCGCCCTACTGGAGTGCAGTGGCCGGATCTCAGCTCACTGTAAGCTCCGCCTCCCGGGTTCCCGCCATTCTCCTGCCTCAGCCTCCCGAGTAGCTGGGACTACAGGTGCCCGCCACCTCGCCCGGCTAGGTTTTTGTATTTTTAATAGAGACGGGGTTTCACCGTGTTAGCCAGGATGGTCTCGATCTCCTGACCTCGTGATCCGCCCGCCTCGGCCTCCCAAAGTGCTGGGATTACAGGCGTGAGCCACCACGCCCGGCCTCTTTCTTTTGGCTTTGTTTGTTGGCAAAAAACGAACAAACAAACAAACAAACAAACAAAAACACTCTTATCCAGTGAGAAACGTGGTTGAAATTATCTAGCCTGCCACAACTGAAAATGCATGTTCCGGCCAGGCGCAGTGGCTCTCACGCCTGTAACCCCAGCACTTTGGGAGGCCAAGGCAGGCAGATCACGAGGGTCAGGAGATCAAGACCATCCGGTGAACAGTTAAACCCCATCTCTACTAAAAATACCAAAAAATTAGCCACACGTGGTGGCGGGCGCCTGTAGTCCCAGCTACTTGGGAGGCTGAGGCAGGAGAATGGTGTGAACCCGGGAGGCGGAGCTTGCAGTGAGCCGAGATTGTGCTACTGCACTCCAGCCTGGGCGACAGAGCAAGACTGTCTCAAAAAAAAAAGAGAAAAGAAAAGAAAGAAAGAAAGAAAATGCATGTTCCTCCTACTCTCACCTTTTACTTTCATTCCAAATTCAGCGGCTCCAGTCACCCTCTCTGACTCTGGGAACTCATACAGTGTCTGTCCCGAAGGAGACAGGGGATTCCCGGGGAGTTTCGCATCCACGAGCTTGCCTCTGGCTTTACTTCCCGCCCAGCACACACCCTCGAAGGCTGCTGCCCATCCTCCTTTCCACGCGGCTTCCATTACAGACACAGCCCTCTCTCTTCATTCTCAGCACCTTTGTGTCTCCGCGGCAGACTTTTTCTAAAGGCTTAGGGATGACAGAGAAGGGTCACAGTACTTCTCAAGATAGGAAGAAACTACTCAGAAGTGCTTCTGAGAGATTCTTTCACAACTCCTTACCGCAAGAAAACAAGAGTGATGCGGCCCTCTTCCGATCTGCCCTCTCACCCCTCACCAGGCTTCCCTCCATCCCCAAGACCTCCCCCTCCTCCAGCTCTCTGCTGGCTCCTGATGAGCCCTTATCCTCACGCCACCACTGCTGAAATTCCACTTGACTTTGCAGAGCAATTCAGCTCTTTTCTGAACTGTTCCCATCTGGGCAATGTCCTCAAAACCTCTCCATTCTCAACGAGTCCATGAAGACGTTTTCCTTCACCGAATTATCAAAATTTTCTGAAATAAATGCTGTCCTTCTCCTAAAACGCAGAAATGAGGAGAGGCATTTTGTTTTTCTTTGTTTGTTTGTTTTTGAGACGGAGTCTCACTCTGTTGCCCAGGCTGGAGTGCAGGGGCGCGATCTCGGCTCACTGCAAGCTCCGCCTCCCGGGTTCACACCAGAGATGGGGTTTCACTGTGTTAACCAGGATGGTCTCGATCTCCTGACCTCATGATCCGCCCGTCTCGGCCTCCCAAAGTGCTGAGATTACAGGCGTTAAGCCACCGTGGCCCGGCCTGACAGGCTTGTCTTTTTTAAGCAATTTTTTCTTCCTAGAATATCCTCTGCCCTTAATAAAATCTTTACAATCCCTGCAAAACTTCCAACCCACAAATCCTTCCTCTAGGAGGCAAGTGATGAAACCGGGGAGGGGAGCTTCACATGGTCAAGGCCTGCAGATGCTTCTCCCAAGCTTGCTCAGGGATGATGGCGCCCACCAGTCTGAGAGCTCAAACGCGAGAAATTCTATTTACTGCTTTAGCAGCCTGGGTATTCTTATTTTGAGGCCATGATAGAAATTCCTTAAGGTTTCATTAGAAGAATAGGAACAAGTTACACGGTTTAACCTCTTTACAGCAACACACATCTTTGTCTGTTGTGAAGCACCGATCCTTTAAACAAAAATTGCCATATGAAAATGGCCTACTCAGAGGCTGCGCTGAAAATAAAAACACGATTTACTAAAAAGTACAGATTTCGTTGGGGTTCCTTTGGTTACTGTTGCTGCTCTTTTGAACAATCATCCAGCAAATCCTCAATGTGTTTCTTTCTAAACCACAGCACCAGAGAAAATCAATTCAAGTATTTCCCAAACTGCAGCACCGGAACAAACGAGCACTAACCACAAGTTTCTAACCTCCAAGAAAACACGAAATATGCCTTCCAAGGGACACAAGTGGAAAAGGAAGAACCTGCTAAGAACGTGTAATTCCCATCTACTGCAAATCATATTTCAAAGAGCTCAATGGGGCTGGGGAACGCTTGTGAAAGTGCTGGCAGAGAGAAGAATCCAACCGTACCCAAACAAGACCTCAGGGTGCAGCATGCGATGAGCGCACAGGAACGCACTGACGGAGGCCAAAACAGTATTTTTAACAGATGATAGACTGAAAAGCAGCTAAATGTAATACTGAAAGTATTATCAGAAGAGCTGCATACAACTTCCTAATATGGAAATTAGGTAGTAACCATTAGACACACAGTTAAAAATCAGATTCAATCAAGGAACAAAATGGAGCTTGTAATTTGTAGGAGTCCACTTTAGAATATCACTCAGCAGTTTCCCAAACTGAGCGCCTTCCCCGTGAAGACGGCTGTTATGGCCTTCCGTGCTAAAGGCGCAGGGAGGGGAAACGGAGCAGTGACCTGCAACCCTGAGCGGGCAGGACCCTGCAAGGCACGTGGCCAGGGCTAAGTTTCCAGCAAAGTGCAATGTCTCTCCATGTTGTGTGAAATCATTTGCCAAGCGCACATAGAATTCTTTGTGAAAGAGCATGTCTCTTTTCCATACCTCATCACTGACCAGCTGGTATCACAAATACATGCCTGGTTCTGCTTGGCATCACTTGCTTAATGCTCTGTTCATTAATTTAACAAACTATCGGGAGAATATGCCTGGAACGGGCAAGCATTACCTCTCAACTTCCATTTAATTAAACTCTGCTATTGTAATATGACAGTCAGCACATCGCGGGGGAATTATTTTAAAGATGAAGGTAAAAAGTATTTCAAAGCCCCCACTTAAACATGAAAGCATAATCTAAAACTGCCTGAGCACACACTGTCATTTTTCTGTAATATTAAAGATGTTATTTCCAGACTCAGTAATTAGTTAGATTCCATGGAGAATTATTCTAGCATCCTTGATAGAAAAATGATGTACAGAGCCAGGGAACAGAGTACCGAAGGACCACCATAAACAACCATCCGTCACCTAGATTATGACAATCACCAAGCTTAATAAGGAGTGAGCGCTGCCTGCTTCGAGTGCACACTCACTACTCTCCTGCAAAGCGAATGTACTGAATTCTGATGATATCGCCTTATGAAGAAGAAATAAGAGCAGCTCACGCGCCAGCAGCTATCTCAGAAGGATGCCCATGAAGGATCCTGAGCAGGCCAGGATGCCACCAGCGGATGAGGACAGCACCCTGTCCCACCGAGGGCTGGGGGCCACCTCCCCCTTCCCACAGAGAGGGGCTGCACAGGAAGCTGGCTTACCATCAATCCGGCTCACGAGTTCTTCTAACATTTTCACTTTCATTTGAATTCCAGGTTGGGCAAAGGTGTAGTTGTCCTAAGGAAAAAATAATAATGTGAATCATGTGCATATAAAATAAAACACACTTTCCAAAAGGGAAAAAGGCAGCTGGGATAACGTGAGCAGCTTTATAATAGGATGAATTCACAAGCAGATTTTATCTTGAGAAACAAATAAGCGGACGCACACTGCATAGCACAGCCCCCTCGCGGTGCCGCGGAGTGCTATTTTGAGAAGAGAAAGTCCAGTACTTCCCAATGTCAGGTGATGAGCACGCACATCTCAGGGAACATGGAATGGTACATTTCTATTTGTAAATGTGAGACACTTATATCTAAATTGAAAACCAGGCATCCAAGTGCATAGCTCATTGACCAGAACAGTCTTTGGGAACTGACCACCTCGCTGGCCACCTGGACCCCGAGCACTCAGCCCTGCTGGAAGCCAATGGCAAATGTGCCCGGCGCTGACAGCACCATCATCGTGGCCACAATCCAAGTACTGACGACATGATGCTGAAAACAGTGGACATGTGGCTTTACTCTCGGAGATATAGTTGGGTGAACTCAGGTTAAGTTCAGACACTAACAGAGGAAGGTCTGCATAGCATCAAAGGGAAGGAGGCCTGGGCAGTTTCCAGACAAACAGCCCAGGGATGGGGCTCCAGCTCTAGGACTCAGGAGCTGTGTGACCCTGGCAAGTAACACAACCCCTCTGGGCTTCCGTTTCATTACCAATAACATGAGAGTAATAACACTGCCTTCCAGGACTATCTGAGGTCTCAAGGAAATAAGTAAGTGGAATGCGGAAGAGATTTCAAGACACAGCAGGTACCGGGCAGTGACAGGTCTATTACTCCTGTGTCACCACCTAAGACAGCACACACACGACACTGGGAGGTGAGGCCAGAGAAGACTGGTCACACTGCCTCATCCCACAGCAGGAACACAAAGAGGCAGCTCCCATCAACAAGAAAAGGGCATTCCCTATGCAGGCTGCCCTCTGGGCCTCAGCCAGTGCCCGGGGGCATTTTCAGAAAGAGGGTTTCAACCAGACTCGTGGTTAACAGACTTAATCTGTACCCAACAGCAGTGAATGTGGAAGGCAGAATAATAACCAGCCCCAAAGATGTCCAGGTTCCAATCGCTGGAACCTGCGGATGTGTCGCCTTACATTGCATGGGGAACCAGGGTTGCAGGTGTAACTAAGGTTGCTAATCCATGAACCTGTGGAGAAAGGAGAATCAGAAGGCAGTGAAACGACGGGTGCTGTGCCTGGGGCTCCTGTGGGTTCCAGCCTAGGCTTCTAACTCTTTAGTGAGCACACAGGGCCTCTGGCCCAGCCAGTACTGGGAGATGACTGCCTGTGGCAGCTCTGCCCTCAGGGAGTGATACTGGGGATGGCCCCAGGAGCCTCAGCTAGGGGAAGCCAGGCAGGCCACTGACCTCAGTAAGGGCACAGGTAATGCAGTCTTGGTCCGAACAGGAGGTGTTGGGCACAGGCAACTGCAGCTCACCAAGCGGGCTCAGGCCACCAGGCAGGTACTGGCTTGCAGCAGGCAGTGTCAGGGCAGCCTTTCCGACAGTGGGGGATGATCTGCTGCCTGTGCGCCCAAGAGGGCAGGGGTCTGCAGGCACCATCTGGCAGGAGGGAGGTGCTGGCTTTGCGTGGCAGGGGGGCAGGTCTACATGGGCAGCTGTCCACATGGCACCCAACATTCAGACCCCAGGAGGAAAGTGGAGGGACTGATCTGGACTGGATACTGACACTCCTTTTCCATAGGCTCAGGACTGGAAAATAGTTCGAGAACAACGTTCCTGGAGGTGGTCAACCAGGCAGACCTCCCTGTGCTGTGAGGGGACGCAGCCATGGAGTGCACAGGATCTGCACGTGGAAGAAGGGTGACGGGGCACACAGCAAGAGTGTCAGCCCCTCGGGAGGCCCCAGTGACGTGGAAACAGCACTCACAGAACCTCCAGCTCCAGAACCCAGGAGGGGACCCCAGGTAAGACAAACGTGGAGCTGAGCGACTGCTTTTGGGCCAGCAGCATTCCCAAGTCTGGAAAGTCGAATGTGAACACACGCAGCCACAGCACTCGCTACGTTTCTCTCTCTCTCTCTCTCTCTCTCTCTCTCTCTCTCTCACACACACACACACACAAGCGCGCGCACACACATCCGCGCACACCCCCAGAGCACACATGACATCTCCTAACAAGAACAGGCACGGCAGCCGCTGTGGCACAGAACACAAAAAATGCCTACAAGGCACTGAGGATTTTTCTTTCCCCAGAAATGGAAAATGAGCCAAGTCAGACCTGCCCGCTTGCTGAGGGATTTCTCCCAGGTGGATTTCAAGTGACAGGCTCTGGATTCCAAACTGTCACACCTCTTTGAGGGCAGAACCGCGAAAACTCCGTTTGCCACCTTCACTTAGAATGACGCCAAGGCCCTCCGGTGACCCTGGGTGGCAGGAAGGATGGGCTCCGGAGAGAGGATCTCTGGAGCGACTGCTCCGGGGCCTGGGGATGATTTGTTTCATATATGTCGTGGGCCGATTCAGGGATAAGCTTGGAGGCCTCCTGAATTTGGCTGTCCAAACTACGGCGTTTAATAGGCAGGACTTTCAGGCCCTGAAGGAGCTGCGACGGTGTCAGTGAGACCCAGGCACCTGTCCAGCTGAGATGGAGCCGCAGCAGCAAGTGAAGGACAAATTGTGAGCTTTCATATATTTGAAATTTAACAGGAGTAAGAAATTTTGGCTCCAGACTTGAATTCCTTTGACTGTCATCATCGTTGGACCTGAACTTGCAGTGGTTACCCTTTAAGACTGAATTTCTCCCCACCCCCTTTAAGACTGAATTTCTCCCCAGAGATTGGATAACAGAAGCAGATTTATGTTAAAATTTAGGGTATACTGTGTGTTGCAAGTTTGCGTCATGTCGTGGAGGAATCCCGACGAGCCCGGCTGAACAATACAGCCGCACAGAATTAAGGGTGAGAAGCAAACCACAGAGTGTGTGGCCGCCTCCAGTACAGAGAGGCCTTAGGATTACATCATTAATGTCCTATTCCGACAAATTCCGGAGCCATAGGGAGCACATTCTAACCACCCCAGTGGTCTGTCCCGAGGGACTGAGATCTCTCCCACTCCAAGGGAGGCCACGCCCCTGGCCGTCCAGGGCCCTGATGGTTATGTGAATAACAGACAGACCTGGAGTCAGCGTCCAGGCGGAAGGAGCGCAGCTGCTGCCTCTCCTGTACTGGCTCTATTCCCAGAAACGCTCGCTCCACGGAGGCTAAAACGGGGAGACGCGAAGGTGGGTTCAGTCCCTCGCACTTCTCAGAGGTTCCACAGCAGGCGGGCAGGGCCCGGCCCGCAGTGCCGGCTCTGATGGGGTGGGCGAGCCTCATGGGTCCTGGGGTCGGTCAGCCAACTCAGTGGCTCTCCCACTAAGACAGGATCTCAGGCTCTCGTTGAGCAGAAATAAAAGTTATTCTTTGGCCTCCATCTGCCACAACTTTATTTCTCAATTTGTTCAAAACCCAGGTAGGGAAGACGGGTTCTCAGAAATCCAAACAATAAAAAAGAATGGCACTGAGAGCCCATAAAGTAAAGGTCTGCATTTTGAAAGAGAAAAGGTTTGCATTTTGGAAGACCTGCAAAGACTGACAGCTACGGCCTTGGCATTCTGGCTTCAGACTAGGGGCAGAGAAGACCAGCCTTCAGAAGACTGCAGCACGGACGCCCGGCCCCACCTCCGGAGGGTGAGGCACCAAGGCTAAAGCACGGGCAGGGGGGTCGGTCTGGGCCCTCCCGGCTCTGGAGGTGAGCCCAGGCTGCAGAAGGCCCCGCTCAGTGGCCAGGAAGCCTCCGAGGGCACTCTAAGGAGGCAGACACCGTGGCCAAGGAATCCAGAGCCGGGTGGCTGAGGAAAGGAGTGACAAAGACCACCCATGGCCCTCGCAGCAGCCTGTCCCGGGGAGGCACTGACTGCCCAGGCCCTCCCAGCAGCCTGCTGCCCGCAGGCTCCACCAAGGCCCCTGGACAGATCACGGGCTCTGTCTGCTTAAGGCCCAGAAACCAGATTTGCCTTCAGGATACCCCAGCCCAGCACCCCACCTCCCACACCTGGCCCCCAGATCACCTGTGCTAGTGAACATGTACCTGGGCAGCAAAACAGGATCTTGTAAGCAAAAATACTCTACGCTTATAAAAATGTCATTAGTAATAATATTAACATTATTCCCTTCATAAAAAGTAAACATGCGTATCCTTTCCAATTGAGATCTTGTGTCCTTGAAAAGGGATATAATTTACAAAACGTATGAGTCAGAGGGAAGAAAGGAAGGGCTGAAGACAATGGCCTTTTGCGAAATGTTTCACAGAAGGTAAAGTCTGTGAATATAAATTTTTTAAAATACTCTCAGCTTGCCTTACACCTGCTGCCATTACAACATCACACTCCTCCCAATAACAAATAACACTTTCTGCGCTTTTCGGAAGAAAAGTAGAATAAAATTTTCTCAGGGAGCATTTTAGAGAAGAGTTGAAATATAAATTCCTATCAGCTCAGCTGGAAGTACCAGGAGGCAAACCTGCCAGCTCACGGAGAAGTCAGACTCCTCCCGCCTCTCTGACAAAGGGCTCTTCCACCTGGACCAGGATCCAACTCCCCACAAAGTCCAGCCTCCTCTTTCCAGGCTAATCTCACTGTAACATAGTGTCTTCCCCACCCTGAAACCAAATGTGCCTTCCGCACACAGGCCTTGACCTGCCTCCGAAACAGCTCAGGAAGTGTCTTCTGCAAGCAATGGCCTGAGAGACTTCAGATTCCTTCAACTCTTAAAAGACTCCCTTCCATGTCCGCTCAGGGGCCCCGGCCACCAGCCCTGAACACAGAAGCTGGGCTCTGACCATGCAAGGACAGAGCTAGGAAGCCTCCTGTCACAGCTGCACTCTACTGTCAGTCGTTAATACATTAAAGCAGTTAAGGCACCAGAGTCCAGCAGAAGGCAGAACCACATCAGATACTAGTTCTTTCATCTGTTCAACAAACACTGAAAGCCTCCCACGTGCCAGAAAATCAAGTCCTGAGTATCGATGTGTGCGAAGGAGTCAAACACGCAGGCCTGGGAATGCCATCCCCGGAGAGTCCTGCTTGCAAGGCCGCTCCCCGGCTGGTGCCTAGAATGTGGGTTTTGGGAGAGTTCCCACCATTCCCTGAATGATCTGGATGATTCAGTGGATCTGGATGATTCCAGTGTCGTTCACCCTGGGCACCTGCTCTCCTCCTGGCAGGCTGCATTTGGGCACATGCCAAGCAGAGTGTCCGCATGCCCAGTCCCCACTAACATTCTCGGTGCTGAGTCTCTAATGTGCTTCCCCAGTAGACAATGTTTCGGACAGGTTGCCCCAGCCCCATGCTGGAGTGATCCAGTGTGTCCTGTGTGACTCCGCCAGGAGAGGGCTTGGAAGCTCGCCCTACTTCCTCTGGACTTTACCCCCTGATGGAGTCTCCTCTGCATCCTTGCACTGTGAGGAATCACAGCCACAAGTGTGGCTCCATGGGATGATCTTGGGGTCCCTTGACACAAATGGGGAAAAGCAGACAGGTAGACAGGGCCCTTCTGTTCACAGGGATGACAGTCTGGCAGCTGAGCCAATGTTCACCACACGCCAGGCAAGTGCACATTTACTGCTAACGAGGACCTGGGTGGCCACACCATCACAGCACAGAACCAGGGCTGGGCCTGGAAAACCACCTGGAGGGTGTCAGGCCTGAGCAGAGATGAGAGAGAGAGTTCAGGCACCATGCGACAGAGCCCCGGCAGCCCGAGGGAGCACGTCACATCCCAGAAATGAAATAGAGGCCAGGGCAGCTGGAGGGCAGTGAGGAAGCTGCGCCTGAGGTAGGAGGAGACCATTCCGAGGCTGGAAGGCCATGTCCGAGTCAGCGGTGAGGCCCAGGCAATGCTCTCAAATGCAGGATGAAATGCAAATGGAGGCCACCGCAGGTAAGAGATTTGCATCACAGAAAGATGATGCAGAAACAATGGAATGAGGCCAAAGAGGATGCAGGGGTATCATTCATGAGGCAACTGCCGTTATCCAGGCAGTGACCACACGCGCTTCCCAGGAAGACAAAGTCAACCCCAACTGTCCACACTGCCTTCTGCTGAGCCGACTGATCGGCTCATGCACCTGAACGTAGGACTTGCCATTTAGTCCTGTTAGCTCATTCATTTGATTGGTTCCTGGCTGGCAATGCAGGCAGCCGAACCCGTTCTGAATCTTGATTGTGCCTTCTATCACATTCGCTGTCCCTCCCAGCTGAGAGGCACTGGCTAAACTGATCCCCTCGACGACTTCACTGCAGTCTCTGCAAAGAGGAGGGAAGGGCAGGGCCAATGACGGGGCTCTGCAGCAGCTCTCAGACAGTGCCCTCAGAGCACAGAGGTGTCAGATTCGACGGAGGCTTGTTTAAGCCCCTGCTTTCCTACCTGCCAGGTTCACTTCTCTGATCTCCTGCATTCCCATCCGTGAAATGGAGAGAGGAAGGGCTCCATTGCAAGGGCACAGGGGGTATTGAGTTATTGTGTCTAAAAGAACCTAAGACAAGATCCATACAAAATGCAAACCCAACCTCCCCACAATTCTGCACCTTCCATGACATGTCAGCCATGAAACGGTGGTTTAAGGCTGCAGGGTCCCAACCCAGCCAGGCCAGAGGAACCAGTGCCTCTGTAAACCACCAGAAACACGGCTGTCACTTGTCTTCAGACACAGACCAAGCAGCAGAGTAAAGTGGTGCACCAGCAGGAGGCGGCCATCCACGGTCACTCCCAGATGCACACTGCCAGGAGCAGAGCCGTCACGAACGCTGATGCGGGAGGGGGACAGCCAGTAAGCCAACGAGAAGAGAAGCAACCGCAGCACAAGCAGTCAGGCTGGAAAGGCTCCAACTGCGGGATTTCAACCAAGTCACATTCTGGCAAAGGCGAAACTATGGAGACAGTAAAAAGCCCAGGGGTTGGGTGGAAGCGGATGAACAGGTGGGGCACGAGGGCGTTCAGGGCAGGGGATGACACTGTACGACACTTTCTTGGTGGGCTCATGTCACTGCACACCTTTCAAAACCCACGGAACCTACAACACAAAAAGCCAACTCTGGTGTAAACTATGGACTTGAGCTGACAATAACGTATCGATATTGACTTCTCAATTGTAACACATATGCCGCACTAAAGTCACTGACGTGAGATGCTAATCGCAGGGAGGCCGGGGCTGAAGGAGGACGCTGAGGAGCGCATGGGGCCTCTCTAACCTCCTCCTCGATTTTTCTGCAAAGCTGACACTGCTCTAAAAAGCCAAACTCCATTAATTTAAAAAAATACTCAATTCATCCAAAGAAGGCAGGGAAAAAAGAACAAATAAGAAAAGATGAAACAAATAGAAAATAAATAGGAAAATGGCAACCTAAACCCCAACCATATAAATAATTAGGTTGGACAGATCAGATGAATATATACATATATATATAGTCTAAACATACACTAAAAAGTTAAGAAAGCAAACTCCAAGAATAAACTATCTATAAGAGTACATTTTAAATAGAACATACATTCCGTGGCCGGGCACAGTGGTGCACGCCTGTAATCCCAGCACTTTGGGAGGCCAACGTGGGCAGATTGCTTGAGCCCAGGAGTTCAAGACCAGCCTGGGAAACATGGCGAAACCCCATCTCTACCCAAAAATATAAAAATTAGCCAGGTTGGTGGCACCTCTAGTTCCAGCTACTCAGAAGACTGAGGTGGGAGAATCACTTAAGCCTGGGAGACAGAGGTTGCAGTGAGCTGAGATCACACCACTGCACTTCAGCCCGGGTGACAGAGTGAGACCCTGTCTCAAAAAATATATATATAGATATATACACACACATATATATACACACACACACACACACATATATATATAGTGACTCTGTGTCACATTTTGGCAATTCTCTTAATATTTCAAGCTTTTTCATTATCATTACATCTTTTATGGGGATCTGTGATGAGTGATCTTTGATGTTACTATCGTAATTGTTTTGGGGCACCACAAACCACACCATGTAAGACAGCAAACTTAATCAATACATGTTTTGAGTGTGTTCCAACTGCCCCGCTGACCAGGAGTTCCCCATGTCTCTCCCTCTCCTCAGACCTTCCTACTTTCTGAGACACAACAGTATTGATATTAGGCCAAGTAAAAACCCTATAATGGGTTAAATAAAGTGTTCAAGTAGAGAAAGAGTCGGACGTTCTCTCACTTCAAATCAAAAGCCAGAAAGATTACGCTTGGTGAGGAAGGCATGCAAAAAGCTGAGACAAGCCAAAAGGTAAGGCTTTTTTTTTTTTTCTTTTTCTTTTTTTTTTTGCCAAGCAGCCAGGTTGTGAAATGCAAAGGAAAAGTTCTTGAAGGAAATTAAAAGTGCTACTCCAGTGAACACACAAATGTTAAGAAGGCAAAACCGGCTTCTTGCTGATGTGGACAAAGTTTCAGTGGTCTGGATAGAAGATCGAAACAGCTACAACATTCTCCTAAGCCAAAGCCTAGTCCAGAGCAAGACCCTAACTCTCTTGAATTCTATGGAGGCTGAGAGAAGTGAGGAAGTTACAGAAGAAAGAGTGGAAGCTAGCAGAGGTCGGTTCATAAGGTTTAAGGAAAGAAGCCGTCACCATCGCATAAAAGTGCACAGTGAGGCAGCAGGTGCCGAGGGAGAAGCTATAACACATTCACCAGAAGATCTAGCCAAGATAACTGATGAAGGTGGCTACTCTAAACAACAGATTTCCCTGGAAGAAGATGCCATCTATGGCTTTCATTGCTACAGAGGAGGAGTCAGTGCCTCACTTGAAAGCTTCAAAGGACTAGCTGACTCTCTTGTTAGGGACTAAAGCAGCTGGTGACTTCAAGTTGAAGCCAATGCTCATTTACCATTCTGAAACTCCTAGGACCCTTAAGAAGCATGCTCTATACATGGAACAACAAAGCCTGGATGACAGCACATGTGTTTACAGCAGGGTTTACCAAGTATTTTAAGCCCACCGTTGAGACCTACTGCTCAGAAAGATTTTGTTCAAAATATTCCCGCTCACGGACAATGCACCTGGTCCCGCAAGAGCTCTGATGGAGACGTGCAGGAAGATGAAAGTTGTGTTCGTGCCTGCTGATGCAATATTCATTCTGCAGATCATGGATCAAGGAGTAATTCAACTTTCAAGTCATTATTTGAGAAATATACTTGATAAGGCTATAGCTGCCATAGACAGTGATTCCTCTGATGAACTGGGCAAAGTCCATTGAAAACCTTGTGGAAAGGACCTGCTTTTCTAGATGCCATTAAGAACATTTGTGATTCATGGGAAGAGGTCAAAATACCAACATTAACAGGAAGTTCAAAGTTGATTCTAACATTCGTGGATGACTTTGAGGGGTTCAATACTTCACTGGAGGAAGTAACTACACATATGGTGGAAACAGAAAGAGAACAGAATTAGAAATAGAGTCTGAAAATGTGCCTGAAGTACTGCAATCTCACAGTCAAATTTGAATGGATGAGAACATGCTTCTTATGAATGATGAAAAAAAGCGGTGTTTTGTTTTGTTTGTTTGTTTGTTTGTTTTCCAGAATGACTGGACTCCAAGACTGGACTTCCATTTCTTGAGACGGAAGCTATTCCTGATGAAGATGCTGTGAACATTGTTGAAATGACAACAAAGGATTTAGAACACTCCACAAGCCTAGCTGATAAAGCAGTGGCAGGGTTTGAGAGAACTGACTAGGGTTTTGAAAGAAGTCCTACTGTGGATCAAATGCCATCAAATAGCTCGGCAAGCTACAGAGAACTCTTTCAGGAAAAGAAGGCTCCGTCGACATGGCAAACTTCAAATTGTTGTCTTAATTTAACAAATTGCCACAGCCACCCCAACTTCAGCAACCACCACCCTGATCAGTCTGCAGCTGTCAATACGAGAAAAGACCCCCCCACCGAGAAAAAGATTACAACTTGCTGAAAGCTCAGATGATCATTTCCATTTTTTTGCAATAAAGTAGTTTTGAATTCAGGTATGTACACTTTTTAGACACAATGCTATTGTATGTTAATAAATTAAAGTATAATATAACTTTTACATGCATTGAGAAAGCAAAAAACTTGTGTGGCTAGTTTTATGATGATAGGTGCTTTATTGTGGTGGTTTGGAATCAAACGTGCATTATCTCCAAGGTATACCTACAAAAACCATTTGTCTTGCAAAGAAAAAAGAGTCTCTTTATTTGCTGATGACATCACTGTGTACAGAAAATCCTAAGGCATCTACTAACAAGCTTCTAGCAATAATAATTGACTCTAGCAAGATTACGAGAAACAAGTAGGGTATTTTCCAAAAGTGGCCACACTGTCTCCTGTCCCACATGCTCTTTCAGGAGGGGACCATGCCACTCCGGCATCGAGAGACGGAAGCTAATTTCTCCCTCTTTGAATTCCACCAAAAGCGTACAGGGGGCATGACTTCTGAATACGGTGTGTGATTTCTGAGGCTTCCACCTTGTTTGCGGACAGAGTCTCACCGGAAGCCTTGAACCATCCAGCGACAGGTCTGACTATCCCAAGGTCACCATGCCACGAGGACAATCAGAGCGTGGAGAGGTCAAGGGTGGGCGATCCAACCCAAAGTCCTACTCTTAGAGGCACGCAGGCCCAGGGCGCCAGGCTCTTCAATGAACGGGAGTCTAGATGCTTCCAGCCCCCACCCGAGATTCCAGACATCATGGTGCACAAATAAGCCATCCACACCAGGCCCTGACGGAGATCCTGACCCACAGAACCCGAGAGCACAAAGGCACGGCTGCTTCCAGTCAGGGGGTTTGGGAGTCATCTGTTAGGCAGCAGCACCTGGGAAACTGTCCCTTTGCAAAAATCAACTGTATTTGTATATACCCCTAGTATATCAATCCCAAATTGATTTACTACAAATCAATAGTAAAAAATCCAAAAATAAAAAATACCAACAAAGCTATACCATTTGAAGTAACATCAGAAAAAAACAAAATATTCAGAAATAAATTTAACAAAGTATGAGCAATATCCTACACCAAAAACTGCAAAATGTTTGTGAGAATAAATTAAAGAATACCTAAATAAATTAAGAAATATACTATGCTCACAGATAAGAAGACTCAATTTTTGTTAATATTGTCAATATGAGAGAAACTGACACACAAATTCCACATATTCTCATTCAAAATCTCAATAGGCTCTTTTTTTGGTAGGAAATGGCAAATAACAAACTTTATATAAAAATGCCAAGGACCAAAATTACTTAAGATAATTTTTAAAAAGAACAAAGAGGATGGTCTTACCCAACACCATGAAAATCTGCAGTAATGAAGACAGTGTGAACTGGACTAAAATCCATTCGTAGGTCAATGGGACAAAACAGGGTGTCCAGAAACAGACACACACCTATACAATCATCTAATTTTCAGCAAAAGTGAAATAGGACAAAACTGTTTTCAATAAATGGCATTGTGTTCACCAGGATATTTGTAGAGGAAAAAAATGAACCCTGCCATCTTCCTTACACCATATACAGAAATTAAGTCAAGCTAGGTTGTAGACCTAAAACTAAAAACTAAAATTATCAATCATAACATGGGTAGAAATCTTGGCAATGTGGAGGTAGGCATGACACAGAAAACTATTACGACAAAAGAAAAAAACATGATAAATTGATTTTATCGAAGTTGAAACCGTTGGCTCATAGAAGGTGTCGTTAATGAAATGAGCTGACAAATCACAGGACTCAAAAGCACGCTCAAAAGATCTATCTTGACAAAGGACTGCTATCGGAATTGGAGCAAATGAAGACCCTGCCTGCGGGGGATGCCGTGTTGGAGAAATCGCATTCTGACGTGGTACGGCCAGAACTTAACAGGCGTCTAGAAGAAGATGTGGACATGAATGTTCACAGAAATGTTATTCACAAGAGCCCAAGACCAGAAACAGCCTCGGCTGCCACCAACAGGAGGACGGATAAACTGTGATAGATTCACGCGGTGGAATACTACTTAGTAATCAAAAGGAATCTACTATTCATTCAGGCAACCACGTGGATTCTTACGGTTTTCAATGCTATTGTAAATTGAATTTTTTAATTGTCATTTTTAAATTGCTTGCTGCTCAATGGTTCATTCTTAATGAACCTTCTGCCACAGCCCAGTAACTAACACATTCTTATCTGTTTAATAAACTTTTCTAAAATCTTGGCAGGAGTTCTCAATTTTATTGACTGGGACTCTGAAATCACCTACCTAAGATTCTTCCCCACAGGGGCACAGTTGAGCTGGCATCTGGGGCAGGTGTGGATTTGACACATCTAAACGGACTCGGCGCTCCATGCATACATTCTCCTACCCCAGGCCTCCACTACGCGCTCCAATGCCCTGTCCAGGTGAAGACTCTGCTTCTTGACGTATACAACAAATGCCAAATCAGAGCTCAATTGGAGTGCACTTTCTCTCTGCCACCTTCCTGGGCATCAGACCAGTCCTTCCTTTGTTACTCTCTTTCAGATAATGACATCCCCGGGGCTTAGTCCATTCCAAGTTCCAGCTGCGTGAGCTCATGGCGGAGGCTCCTGAGCTGTCTTCAACTGCCTTTGGCCGGCCCCCTCTGTGAACAAGCACTGTAAGAAGCCGCACGTCTCCCCAGTGTGGTGTGCAGGATAGGGCTTCCCCCAACTAACTACCCTGTCTCCTCCCTGGTGTTAACATCAATGGTCAACTCAAACCAGCCCTACCTGAAGGGCAACACCTGCTGGCAGCCCGAGTCACGGGCCTGCCGTTTCCTGACCTTTCTCTAAATGAGTCACAATGCCACTGCATTTCTGGCCTTTTCTCTGACAAGTTCCAAGATAATTTAGTCACTTTCCCCAATATTCCTATCACTTCCATGTCACCGACCAGTTCTTAGAATTCAATAATTCTTCCCCAAGGAAAGGAAATGTAAATGACTAATTATAAAAGGCAACGGTTCTTTTCTACTCAAAGAAACCGTCCTGTTAAGTAATGAATCTAAGGGTAATAGTATGACTTCAGGGTAGGCAAATATGGAAGCTGTAATTCAAGAAGTCATAGCGAACCGACAACCTCGGGGCGAGTGCTGTTAGTGAAATGAAGACTGGCAGAAGTGCAAGAATAATCTCCTAAAAGCCTGAGAGGGCCTCATCCAGCCTGAACATATATATGTGAACATATATATGAGAACATATATATGTGAACGTATATATGAGAACATATATATGTGAACGTATATATGTGAACATATATATGTGAACGTATATATGTGAACATATATATGTGAACGTATATATGTGAACATATATATGTGAACGTATATATGTGAACATATATATGTGAACGTATATATGTGAACATATATATATGAACATATATATGAACATATATATATATATATTTTTTTTTCTTGAGACGGAGTCTGGCTCTGTCGCCCCAGCTGGAGGGCAGTGGCTCAATCTCGGCTCAGTGCAACCTCTGTCTCCTGGGTTCAAGCAATTCTCCTGCCTCAGCCTCCCGAGTAGATGGGATTACAGGTGCGTGCCACCACGCCTGGCTAATGTTTGTATTTTTAAAAAAGACAGGGTTTTACCACGTTGGCCAGGCTGGTCTCAAACTCCTGACCTCAAATGATCCACCCGCCTCGGCCTCCCAAAGTGCTGAGATTACAGGCGTGAGCCACCGTGCCCAGCCCAGAACTTCTCACTGGATACCCAGTTTAAACCCCCAGGGAGAGGGAGGGGCTGAAACAGCACTCGTTCAGCAGCTTCCACTGCCCAGAAAGCGCACACTCAAAGCCAGTTATCTTGAGGCCCCGAAGCCAACATGCTGTGTTAAAGCAAATCCTTCTTAAAGAAGGATTCCATCAGCTGGAATCGGCCCAGGTGTATTTCTGTGATCTACACTAAAAATCATCCCCAAAACATAGCTACTAATACCAAATAGCATTAAAAGGACACATCCATGAAACCACTGAAAGAAACAGCCCACCAAATTATTTTTTTTAATTCAGTGACTGGAACCCTCACAGTGTACTTGGTAGAGAAGAAGAAAACAAACAAACAAACAAAACCTGGTCTTCTCATTCTGGCACCAGCTACTCTGCCAGCTGGTTGGGGGAGCCACAAAGGACCCTCCCTCCAACCTCACACCCCAGGTCACTACAGGAAAGCCAGAGCCCCGGAAACCCACACACGGTCAACCTGTGCACACCCACCCACCTCACATCACCCAGAGAACAAGACACACACAGAGTGAAACTCAGGCAAATGGGCAGAAAGCCCAGCCGGGAAAGAAAGTGAAATAAAGACAAGAATGAAAAGAAATTATTTCTCCAAATTAAACTTATCTGAATTTTTTTAAAGTACTTACAATCAAAGCTACCACACAACTGAGGAAGACAGCACAGAAATTCTGTCCTCAACATTGAGGATTAGTCCTCATGAGACTTAAATGGGAGGTTCAAGGTCATCACTGCCGCACTCCACTTTGAGGGCAACCCACCCCTGCCCTACCTCACACCCATTTGCCCACAAGCCAGCCTCGGCACCCTCCTGCACTGTGGAAACTTGACCAGATGGTCTGCCGTGCCAGATCCAAGACACCTATTGCACCACAAAATACAGGACTTTTCTCACAACCTTATTCACTCTCAAGATGAAACCATCCAACTTGAGTCAGTAACAGGGTTACGCAGGTGGAAAATGTTGGGCCCAGATCCAGTGACTGCAAGTGCAGCATTCCTACACAATGCTTCTTACTGTGGTGCCACAAAGGTTCTTCCCAGGTGGAACTGTCCATGCAGCGGCATCTCCCAGTGATGGTAACCACCGAAAAGCGCCCCAGACATTTCTAAGCAGCCCTAATGAGGCAGTAAGGCACCCCACTGCTGCTACCACTCCACACTGGGCACTTGCTCCGCATGGCCAACAAGGTCTACAGCTGGCCTCGGTGTTCTTGCACCTGCTCACCAATGCCTGTCCCGCCACCACCTAGTTTAGGCTCCTGTTTGGGTCCTAGGTGAAACTCCCCTCCTTCATCCAAATACAGCCCACATCCCTCTGCAAGCTTAGACATCCCTCAGGGCAGTGCAAATGACCTCGATTCGTTGTTCACATGACCGGCAGGTCAGCAGTGGGTTTCCAGGCATTACTTGCTGGACACAGCATCTCTCCTAAGACCAACACATTTGGAAATGTAGCTGCTTTGCCTTTTCACCCAACACCAAATGTCCCTGAGTAAAAAGACTGTCTCTTGGCTGGGCGCAGTGGCTCACATCTGTAATCCCAGCACTTTGGGAGGTCGAGGAAGGTGGATCACAAGGTCAAGAGATCAAGACCATCCTAGCCAACATGGTGAAACCCCATCTCTACTAAAAATATAAAAATTAGCCGGGCGTAGTGGTGTGTGCCTGTAGTCCCAGCTACCCACAGGCTGAGGCAGGAGAATTGCTTGAACCCGGGAGGCAGAGGTTGCAGTGAGCCAAGATCATGCCACTGCACTCCAGCCTGGTGACAGAGCAAGACTCCATCTCAAAGAAAAGAAAAGAAAAAGACTGTCTCTTCGACACCTAGCAGGAAGGGCATCAATCCACCAGAGATGAGTGATGAGGCCCAAGTATCTGGGGAGGGCCACAAGGACACTTTCCAGAGCTGTCAAACATCAACCCAGCTTCCCAGCCTCAAGCTCCAGCCCACACTCCTACTCCCTAAGCACTCTGAGTGATCCCACACCATGGAGTCTCAATTTAGTCTAGAATGCTCTTCTAAATCTGCTAATCCCCCACCCAGACCTTGGTCTACCTGGCTCCCTGGTAACTGTTGGCATTGCCGTTCTTACAGATGTTCTGTGCAGGCTGGAAAAGAATGAATATTCTCTGTGTGCTGGATATGGCGGTCTAGGTATGTCCATTTGGCCAAACTGTGCAGTGTGCGTCCTCCCAGATCTTGCTAATTCTTACCTGCTCGATCTATGGTATTAGTCTGTTTTCATACTGCTAGAAAGAACTGCCCGAGACCGGGCAACTCATAAAGAAAAGAGGTTTAATTGACTCACAGTTCAGCATGGCTGGGGAGGCCTCAGGAAACGTAGAATCAGGTGGAAGACAAAGAGGAAGAGGCACCTTCTTTGCAGGGCAGCAGGAAGGAGAAGTACCGAGCAAAGTGGGGGAAGAACCTCGTATAAAACCTCAGATCTCATGAGAACTCACTCACTATCGGGAGAACAGCATGGGGGAGACCACCCCATGATCCAATCAGCTCCACCTGGTCTCTCCCTTGACACGTGGGGGATAATGGGGATTACAATTCAAGGTGAGATTTGGGTGGGGGCACAAAGCCTAACCATACCACCTGCTAATCACTGAGAGACAGGAAGGCTGGTGCTGGACTGTGTGGGTCTAAATCCCAATGCTGCAACTAGCCACAAAATGGGAAGTGTCTTATGGGTTGTTGTGAGGGAAAATGAACTAATATCACAATGAAGCACTCAGGACCGTGTCTGGCTTTGACAACCACCACCCGCTCCCATCATACTTACGTACATGTGCAGAAATATGGGGTTAAGGTCATGCATTCAAGATTAACTCTTCCCTGGTAAACGTATCCACTGACAGTGATACTCTTTGTCTCTAGGAAAGTTTTTTGCCTTAAAAATCTATCTCATTTAATACCTCCATGGATATTACACAGCTACATATGGGCTACAGAGCTACATAACTATTACTTTGGTTAAAATTCTTCTGTTGCACATCCTTTCTACTCGTCTTCTTGTGGTTTAGGTGTCTTGCAAGCGGCAAATGGCTGGAGTCTGTTTTTAAATCTAATCTGACTGGACAGCTATTTTTCTTCAGAACATGAGACACATTATTCTCCTTTTTTTCTGGCCTTTCTTCTTTCCTATGAGACTTTCTCTTCTCTTTCTTATTCAGTGGCTTCACTCTCATGTCTCTATAGGTAATTTCTTTCAACTCATCTTTCTAGAGATTTATTTATTAGTGATAACATCTCATCAATGCTGAAAAAATCCCAGCCATAGCTTTAGAAATACTGACTTTCCTCCAGTACATTTTCTCTTTCTAGTTCTATTTTTTAAATTCTTTAAATATCTTTCACATCTTAATCTGCTGTGTATTTTCAGTATCTCTCTGTGTTGCCCAATCAGTAATTTTCTCAGCACTACATTCAATTCTAACTAACTCTCTCTTCTCTTTTGTCTAATGAGTTTTAAATTTCAGGGACTCTGATTTTGATTGCTAGAAGTTCTCTTTGGTTCCTTTTAAAATCTGTAACTTCTGGCCGGGCGCGGTGGCTCAAACCTGTAATCCCAGCACTTTTGGAGGCTGAGGCAGGCAAATCATAAGGTCAAGGGATTGAGACCATCCTGGCCGACATGGTGAAACCCCGTCTCTACTAAAAATACAA
Source organism: Rhinopithecus roxellana (assembly GCF_007565055.1). Lineage (NCBI taxonomy): Eukaryota > Metazoa > Chordata > Mammalia > Primates > Cercopithecidae > Rhinopithecus > Rhinopithecus roxellana. Next base: position 27,876,210 of record NC_044561.1, read on the forward strand.
AAATCAGCCAGGCATGGTGGTGCATGCCTGTAGTCCCAGCTACTCAGGAGGCTGAGGCAGGAGAATCGCTTGAACCCGGGAGGTGGAGGTTGCAGTGAACCGAGATCGTGCCACTGCACTCTAGCCTGGGCAACAGCGAGACTCTGTCTCAAAAAAAAAAAAAAAAAAAAAAAAATCTGTGAGTTCTTTCTTCAGAGTCTTTATTTTAAAACTGTTTCTTTCTCCTTAATGTTTCAAAGTTACACATTGTCTGGTTCCTTTCAAATCGCTGTTCTAGTGTCTCAGGTCTCTGGGTACAAATCCTCCTAACGAGAGTAATCGCTAACATTTATTCCTGGCGCACTCCTTCTCCGCTTGGTTTGTACTTCGTCTGCTGTAAGGTCATCTGCAGACGCCTCTTCCCATGGGAACGCCACAGGCCTGTGGCAGGAGATCATCCCTCCAGGGCAGAAGTTCTCAGAGGGTAGCCAGCCAACTGCTGGGGGTCACGAGACCTTTCAAGGGGTCTGTTACATTGAAACTGCTGTCATAGTAACACGAAGGCATGATTCACCTTCCTCACGGTGCTGACATTTGTGCTGGTAGTACACAGGCAGCGGCGGGTAAAACTGCGGGCATGCTGGCAGCAGGCAGGGCAGTGCCCTCACCACAGTCACCGTCACTGTGTTCCCAATAGCACATGCTCACGGTGTGAAAACGAAAGGCTGTTTCACTTAAGGATGCCCTGGATGCGGCGGGAAAGGTCACTCATCTTACTATTAATACTGTGTTCAGCCTCGGCCCTGAACAACAGGCAGGAAGAACACGGAAAGCCCGAGGGGCAAATCCAGAAACAGAGGCTTTGTCAAGGAGAGCACCCGGTGCGCAGGCTTCAGTTGTGAGCCGAACTGAACACTTTCTTCAAGAAACATCATGTTTACATGAAAGAAGGACTAGCAGACAAACCAGTTCTTCAAACGTGGGTCTCTGGAAGATATTTCCTCAAAAATGAATGAAGTCGGCCTGTCACTTCAAAAGAAACAAGGAACTGCGTTTGTTGCCAATGATAATATCTGAGGTTTTAAATTAAAATCTGAATTTTGGAAGACTTTTGTCTGCCACCCTGGGCCTGACAGCTGTTTCTTATGAGATGGTGGATCTAAATCCCACTTATAATACTAACAAATTTGATCATACGATGAAATGTATCAACATTTAAAAGATCTGCACACCTCAGTCAGCCAATATTTTCCAAATCGCCAATGAATGATGCTACAGAGCCAATATATGGGTAAAAGATCCTATCGAAGTATAAGACAGGCCATCAACTTTAATGTAACCGAGTATAAAACATTCACTGATCAGGTTTCAGATTTCATATTGCAACTAACCTTATTAACCTTTTTTAAGAAACTACCATTTGTTGAATAATAGTATAGTATTAATGAAAAAAAGAATCCAAAATTACCTGAAAAGGCTATTGAAACACTTCCTGGCCACGCGTGGTGGCTCACACCTGTAATCCCAACACTTTGGGAGGCTGAGGCAGGTGGATCACTCGAGGTCAGGAGTTTGAGACTAGTCTGGCCAACATGGTGAAACCCTGTCTCTAACAAAAATACAAAAATTACCCAGGCATGGTGGTGGGTGCCTGTAATTCCAGCTACTCAGGAGGCTGAGGCAGGAGAATGGCTTGAACCTGGGAAGCAGAGGTTATAGTGAGCTGAGACGCACCACTGCCCTCAAGCCTGGGCGACAAAGTGAGACTTCATCTCAAAAAAAAAAAAAAAAAAAAAAAAAAAGACACTTCCTTTTCCAACTACGTATCTAGGTAATGCTGGATTTTCTTCACATTCTTCAGCCAAAACAAAAACTACCACAACAAATTGAACATAGAAGTAGATATGAGAATTCTTCTTCTATGAAGTTAGACATTAAGGAGATTTGCGAAAATGTAAAACAATGCCTTTCTTCTCACTAAACATTTTTATTTTGAAAAATGTAATTTACCATAAAAGTATTACTCATAATAATATGTAATGGGTTTTTCATTGTTGTTTTTAAATAAATTACTAAGTATTTTTAATTTTCTCTATTTGAATTTCTAATATGGCAGTTATCAAGAGAATTAACCCCACACAAACAAAAGCTCTTCAAACTCTTCAATAATGTTTGGTATGCAGAGTCCAAGGCACACAGGCCTGGGCGTGTCCACAGCAGAGGTCATGTCCCTCCTCTGGGCAGCACCTGATCTCCCTGCGCAGAACTGGCTTCCATGATTACACCTTGCCAGGGCAGGAAAGCCTGCACTCCTAGCCATGAGGTGGTCTGACAATTCCCTCCAGTTCACTAGCGTCAGCCAGTGGAGTCAGTGCTGTTCACTCCTGGAGGACCTCGCTGCTGCTCTTAAGGAGACCCACAATGCATGTTAAACAATCTTTGTTTAATACCGCTGATATGGTTTGGAATATGTGTCCCCACCCAAATCTCATGTTCAGTTGTAATTCCCCATGCTGGAGGCGGGGACTGGCTGGAGTTGACCGCATCATGGTAGGGAGGGGGGGCAGTTTCTAATGGGTTAGCACCATCTCTGCTAGCGCTGCATCAGGAGACCTGGTTGTTTAAAAGTGTGTGGCACCTCCCCCAACCCCTCCCTCCTGCTCCCGCCATGTAAGATGCACCGGCTTCCCCTTCACCTTCTGCCACGATTGAAGGTTTCCTGAAGCCTCCTCAGCTATGATCCCTGTACAGCTTGTGGAACTGTGAGCCAATTAAACCTCTTTCTCTCTAAATTACCCAGTCTCCGGTACTTCCTTAAGCAGTGCAAGAACAGACCAATCACCTAACGTTTCCAGGCATTTGTCGGGAGAAGAGTGGTTTGTTCTTTTTCCTAGTTTGCCGTCTATCTAGGGGCTAAAAGCCTCCTCTCCCAGCACTCTGTCCCTCGCCGTCATCAGCTGTCCTCTACCCCTGCTCCATCCCACCAGGCTCTGAGCTTCTTGGGGACAGAGGGGTGATACTGACTCACACCCCAAAGTCTTCCGCCTATCTGAGCACCTGTAGAGGGCAGGTGCTTCACACATTCTGGCCAAAATGACAAAGTTGATGAATTGCTGAAAAAAAGTAGAATACGGAATCTCAAATTGAGGCTCCAAGGTGAGTCAAAAACATAGTTATGACTATTCAGGACACCCAAAGGTTAAAAAACAAAAAAAATGTGGTTTCTGCCCTCTAGAACTTCCTCTGCAAATGGAACTCACTTCTATGTATTTCAGCCAGGAAAGGTCATAGAGCAGCCAACGTGGGTTTTAACACAAGCCATGTCACCTGGGCAATGGGCCTCATCTCTCTTGGTCTCAGCCTTGTGTGCTGGGTGTAACCGAGCTCCAACCTGTTCTGGGAATGCCCACGCCAAGAAGCACCGTCACGGTGGAGACACTGTTAGTTCCTCACATTCATTTCCATGGTGACTACCCATCAATCACAGAAACTGTGGGGCTAAGAGGCCCTTTAAGATCCTCTTCCTGGTGAGGAAGAGCCCCTGGCACACGGTTCCGGTTCAGCGGCTCCACTAAAGCCTCTGCAGCAATGGCGTGGACGGCTGCCACAGAGCTGATGAATAAACACACCCATGAAAGAGCACTGGGAATGACTGGCAGAGGCCAGGCTGAGAGTGCGCACTTCAGAAAACCAAGAGAGAGTTTCCCCGAGGGGTTCAATCAGGGTGATGACATGATGAAAAGGGTGCTTAAGGAAAATGGTTCTAGCAGTTCCAGGAAGAATGAAATGCAGATAGTAAGACCAAGAGTAGGGAAAGGAGCTAAGAGGCAGAAGCGGCCAGGTCCTCCAGGAGCGAACACGCCAGTCCGCATGTTGCCTTGGTTTTAAGTGAGTACATAGCCTCATACTTCTCTGAACTTAAAACAGCGGCAGTGCTTGTAAACACTGAACAGTCCCCAGGAGGAGCTCTGCTCAAGCGGCCTTATCTACGGGAATCACAGCTGAGCTGCCAAGTCCCCTGGATGGTGGGCACTGACATCCCTCAACTCTTGCTCCCGGGAGGACCACGTGGAGTCCGTCGTGGCAGGTGAGAGAAAGATAAACGGCTGCCATGGGACGGCGATGTGCTATAAACACACGCGCCAGGAAAGCAGGATCCCTTACACTCATCGGCCCTGCCAATAAACCATTACATCAGGCTACAAATCTCAGGTGAAAAATGAAAAGCCAGCATCGATTTCATTGTACAGCAGATTTTATTTACAAATAGAGGCCAGATAATCTTGTATTTAAATGGCACAAGTCCCATCACTCACCATCAGAGAAGTGACATTTGAAATTTTTAAAGTTTTACATTATGATTCAATCCTTTTTCTAAGAGGGCAAAAAGCCGAAAGGTCTAGGAGAAAGAATAAAATGTATGAAAATATTAGCAAAGGAGGGGAAATGATTAATTGGTGCTTGGGCCAAAATATGTCTCTAGTGGGCACATTTTTCTTTACAAGGAACAAAGTCAGTCATGAGGAGTCTGGACCAGCCAACAGATACGAGGTTTCCATTCTCCAACCGCACGATAGGCTTCTACTTTCTCCTTTTCATTCCTACATTATGAAAAGTAACAGCAAAAACCACACATCTTTCCTTAACAGAACCTTTTAGCTAATATATTCAAACTAAACCTGGAGTCTAAACCTTAGACCACAGGCTATAAAAGCCATATTCTGACAATTTCGAATCAAGTAGATGAGCTGAGACCTCTTCACTTAGGGGTATCAGGAACAACCTTTACCGCAATGGCTCAGGAAAAGTCAAGCCCTGCTAGGCAATGCAGATGACAAGTGACAACCCCGTCTCTGTCTCTCTCAGATGAGGGTCCCCTTTGAGCTGGGATAACAAGGATGCTGGTAGAACATGCAGAACCTCCCAGGAGGGCCCAGCTCTCAGCAGAGGGCCCAGCTCTCAGCAGAGGGCCCAGCTCTCAGCAGAGGGCCATCTACATGCGAACACCTGTGATGACCTTTGGCATTTCATTCCTCAGAAAACGATTATCGACCCAAACTGTGCTCTGGGCTTTGACCTTCCTCTGCCTGACAAGTCCTGCCTGCTCTGTCAGCAAAATTCACTGTCCCCCGAAATTTACTATTTCCCACCTTTGGGTCTTTGGGGTCGAGTGCCTCATGTCCCTTCATGCCATACGTACTTACCCGTCTACCCTCCACCCCCAGTGAGCTTCCGGAGCAGGACTCACCCTTACTGGCCACTATTCCCGGGTGTGGAGCACAGCACCTCACAGGAAGCGGGTGTCTAGAAAGGATGTGCCAGCCTCAGATACACTAAGACGCCCACACCCCTCCAGGGCCTGTCCATCCCCCTCAGTCATTCCTCCATAGTATCAGCTGGCTCCAGTCCTCATTCCTGACTCGCCGACCAACAAGGCCCTTCCCAGGCACTGTGTGGAATTCTGCCCCTACACCATTCCATAGGATCGGCCCTGTCACTGGGAGACCTGTGGCTTTTCTACAAAAATCTCAGCCACTAGCCCTAGTTAGTCTCTGCAGGGACCCAGAGAGTCCCCACTGCGGTGCAGGGGACTCCCACCAGCTCGTGTTGCTCTCTGGGAGCAGGCACGGCTGCAGTGCCCCATGCACGTGGAGCCCTGGCCACCAATACTTCAGGACGAGGGCTCACGGCCTGGTGTCAGAGACCAGGAGCTGCGGCCCCCGATCTGAGGCCCTTTAAGGGGGATCCCTCTTAGCACAGCTAGCCACACACACGCAGCCACCGTGAGTCTGTGCCCCATTTGGTGGCGGTGGCTACAGTCTGCAGGCAGCAGGGGATCAGACTTGGCACCTTGCCTTCCTGCTGGGCCCTCAGCAGGACACGGTGACCGTGCCCAGAATGAGGGGCACATACACTGTGTCTCACACTTCGTCAACCCGGAGGGGTCTGTGCTATTCCAGATGTAGGAAATTGAGGCTTCAGGAGAGACTGCACGACCACACTGAGACTCAGGAGCAGCCCAAGGCCTCAAGCTCTCTTCACTGCAGGGGCTGTGGACGTGGGCTGTGTCCCTGTGGGCGTGGGCGCTCACCTGAATGCCGTCCAGCAGCTTGCTCATGCACCAGTAGGTGTCGGCTTCAATGTTGCGCAGCACCTCTGCGGGCACGCCGGAGACGTCCACTGTATCCACCTCCTCTGCCTCTGGGCGGCGCCGAGCATGCAAAAGACAAGGAGACTTAGCCACACGGGACCTTTACTCACGAGGAGGCCCACGGAGGAAGAGAGCTGAGCCCGCATCCAGCTCCCCCCACCCACTCTCATCAGTCTAGCTAAATGACTCATGTAGCCTTCCACCTCATCACTTACTGCTTCTCAATCTTAACACCTAATTAGTTGCAGATAATTAATATTCTGAATCCTCTCCAATTAATTAACACAATTAATACATTATAAATTATTGCTTCTCAGGCATTTCACATTCTATTAAGAGAGAAAATAGAATATATTACTTAATCCTAACAGATCTGAAAGTTTTTTCAGAAGATTTTGAAAACTCTGCTTCTGATATATTTACATATTCATTTGGCAATCATTCCTCTAAAAACCTCTTTCCAACGTTAGAATTTCCCAAACTACACTGGGTATATACTTCTATGCTAGGATCAAAAACCCCAGAAAGCCGTAACACAGGTGTGCTTCAAAGACAGAACGGACAACGGTGCTCTAAATAATTTCCTTCTTAAAGTACAAAAAGCCTAATGAGAAAAAATAATCTACAAGTTTTTAAAAGGCAAAACAGACGCCTAATTGAAATGGCTTATGAGATATTTGAACAAACTAATTTTAGATCCTTACAAAACTGTTGTCATCCAGCAAAATACTCATTAGTGTTTTAAAAATTATCTACCCTATTTTTAAATTTTTTTTCACTTTAGTTGTATTTGCATGGCATCTTTGCAAGGAAAATGTTCTTTAAGAAAAGAAACATTTCAGCCCAGAATATATTTAGAAAGGTTTAAGCAGATAAACATCACAATCATGACAGGGATGTTAACCTGCTGGTGTTGACCGGGGGCTGCTGATGCGCCAGGCCCTCTCCTATGCACTGTGAACGTGCGCACTCATTTCAGCTGTCACCACTCTGCCGTCACCACCCTTGAGCCCTGACAACAGTGGGGTAAAGAGGGGCAGGGCCGTGGCTATGCTGAGCAGCCTGGTACGCGCCGGGAGGAGGGTGCTAGATGCAGTGCCACCTACTGGTCCCAGAACCCAGGTCCCTAGATGCTCCCCGAGGACCCAGAGGCCCACCTCACATTCGTGTTGCATACAGTCCTATCCCATCGCGCTGCTTCCCAGCTGCAGCCCTGCACAATCACTAACTCACACTGAAGCTCTGCACAATCGCTAACTCACACTGAAGTGTGACTGGAAGAGACGAGGTAACACGCCACCTCCCACGGTTCTTGGTTCACCCCAGAACCAGCAGGATAAAAGGGGAAGAGCGCCTCTGTGTCTGACCCTCCAGCAGGAGCGAGCAGCTGGGCGCTCGAGGGTCTGGACAGGGAGGTGACAGCCCCGGACACATCCAACATGGCGGGGCCTGTGGGAACACGAGAGGGTGGGCGGATTCCTGCCAGTTCGCGCATCACTCCTCTCTCTGGGGTGGTGGCAGTGGATCCTCCGTCACTCCATGGGTATTGCTTTGATTGGGTCCTGGGTTTTGTAAACTGAGAGATAATTTATCCGCCATAAAATCCATTCTTTAGCGTGTGTGACGCAGTGGTCTTTAGTAGGGTCACAAGGCTGCGCAAGCGTCACCACTAGTCCCAGAGCCTTTCCGTCCCCACAGAAAGAAACTCTGGACCCTTCAGTGGCCGCTCCCCACTCCCCACCCCGCGCCTGGCAACCACGAACCTTCCTGTCTCTATGGAGCTGCCTATGCTGGACACTTCACACGGCTGGAATCAGGCTCTGTGGCCCTCTGTGACTGGCTCCTTCTCACTGAGCACGATGTTCTCCAGAGTCATCCACGTGGCAGCCTGAGTCAGTGCCTCACTCCTCTTCACGACAGAGCCGCACCCTCTACGGCCAGGCCACGCCGCGTCTCTGCATGCCTCGGCTGTGGCAACCTGTGTCAGTGCCTCACTCCTCTTCACGACAGAGCCGCACCCCCTACGGCCAGGCCACGCTGCGTCTCTGCATGCCTCGGCTGGTAGACGCTGGGCTGTCTCCACTGAGGGGTAACGTGGACGCAGAGAGCAGGTCCCCTGTGTGGGATCCGTCCCTATACGCCAGGCACCAGACACAGACATGAGTGAGAGACTTGACGCTCTCAAGATGCTCATGAATTAAAGGTGAAAACAAGTGACTTGAAAGATTAAAAACATCCATGTTAGGTGTCAGCGTCACCCAGTGGCATGGAGAAATGGATGGGTTCCTCCCGGGACCTGGCGTGCGAAGGACACTATTGTCCACAGCATACTGGGTGCTCCCAGGCCCTCACTCTCTTGGCCTGTGTTTTCACCCCAGAAGGCAGGTCCCAGTCCCCCATTCCTCAAATGTGGGGCTAGGATGACAAGTGCTGCTGGCTAGCCATGGCTCCGTCCTCTGACCCTCCTCCCAGGCAGGTGTGTCCATGACACTGGCACTCTCCTGGTGGCTCTGTCCACCCACCGGCCCCCTGCAGGGCTGCAGGGTCTCCCTGTAGCAAGTGGCAAGGTGTCTGGCCTTAAAACTCTGCTGGCACAGGAGCCTGGGTTGATGTGAGCACACCCTCTGATGAAGCCTTCACAGGGACTCCCAGGGACAGGCCCTGTCTCCCAATTTCCCACGGCAGCCCAAGGTGGGAGGTGTTATTTCTGCCGATCCACAGATGCAGAAACTTAGGCCTCTACACGCTCATCAGTGTGCTTTGTGAGGCAATGGTGGGAGTGAGCAGGACAGGCCTGCCTGGACTCCAAGTCCAGCCCCCTTGTAACGCCTTTCCTACTGGAAGGAACGCCAGCAAAAGCCAAGCACATAGACAGGCGTGTAAGTGGTCTCCCCAGGGCACCACTTCTTCCCTGGGAAAACAGTTTGGGCAGAATCAACTCAAAATTCTGCCGGCCTAGAGCAGGTCTGATTTTTATGTCATCCCAGGGAACTGAATCAGCAACAATAATCAGCGGGCTTCCTCGGAGAAGTTTCCCATCGACGTATCCTCTTTCAAGGGCCTTCCAAGCATGGAGACGTTTCCTCAGAGATAATAAGAGTAAACAGGGAACTCAGGCCTCTCCAGACCTCGACAGCCTCTCCCCGAGGGCACAGACGCAGCTGGGCTGTTGCAGCTCTGATTCGCAGAGCCAGGGGTACATGAGCCAGGCAGGCCTCGCTCTCTTGGTCTGTTTAGCTGGCTTGTTATTTTATCTGAGGAAATGTCAGTGGCCTATTCTACGTGTCATTTCTCACAATGGGCCATTTGTTACTCTTCAAGGTAATGAAGTAATGGCATTTAACTCAGAGAGCCCCTGCGGTAATTTGCCAGGAGAATTGGAATTACCCTTATTGTTAGAATGAGATAAATATCCCTCGCCAGAGAAAGCATCCCCCACTTTGGCAAAGGCACACAGAGTGGCACAGGACACTCTGGACTCCAGGCTGTGACAGCAGGGTCAGGACCAGGACAAGCTGCAGAAAATACTCCCGGGCTGGTGTGTCTGGCCCCTGGGGAGATAGCCTGGGAAGGTCCAAGACCACCCAGACGAGCCCTGTCCCTGGGTGTATGGCCCAGACGGAACTGCAGGCAAGATCAGGTTTTCCCTGGCTTCCATCTGTTAGACGCTGATCTACAAAACCACCTGGCCCAAGGACTAGACAGAGTCCACTGTGGGGTGACAATGGTCTCTAAATCAAGACTCTGAGATGTGCAATGGCCGTGACAGATTTTAACCCAAGACGTTCCCACTCGAAGGTACACACTGTCCACCAGGCATGCTGCCACCCATGGGGCAAAGAGGGAGGGAGACCGAGAAGGGAGCAAACTGGAAGGAGGCACGACCTGGGAAGCCTCGTGGCTGGGGCCCGCATCGACCCGCAGTGGGATGTTCACAGCCGGCAAGCCACAACAAGGAGGACGGATTTACCTCCCAAAACGTGTCACTCCATAGGACAGCAGAGATGACAGCACTGACACCAATGGAAAGAAAGATTTTTCAGCTAAGATCACAAATGAGAAAGAAAAAGACACAGTCACGGTAATTCCAAGCAATCCCAGGGTTCAAAGGAAGAAACAAGATTCAAAGGAAAAAATGATCCATACACAGGTGAAAGCAGAGGAGGGAAGCAGAACCAGATGCCAATCAATGGAGGGCGGGGCCTAATGAAATGGCAGCCATGGCTGTGGCCCTGGGGGTGGGGGTTGGGCGAGGGGCGCTCTCAGGCCCCAGGGCCTTGGGAGATCTGGGCTTAGAGATCTGAGCCATGGGAAATCTGAAGCCATGCCCAAGCTGTCTCGAAGCAGCTGGATGCCAGGAGGTGGGTAATTCACAGGGCACCCCTGGACGGTGGTGAGGGCGAGGGTAGACATATACAACCTCAGCTTCCTCCCAGCCAGGAGGGACCGTGGCAGCCTGGGAGCTATGACAGAGATGGACCACTGCAGGGACTTTCGAAGTTGACATTTTTGCAAACACATAAAAACAAAGAAATTTAAACCAACGTGTTTCCACATCGGAATATGATTCTATCTTTTACTTTTCTCATTTAATTATAAACATTAACACCAGCATGTAGAACAGTGTTCTGGAGCTGCATTCGGCCCTTTCTTCTCCTTCATCAGTCACCACACCTCCATTCAAGGGGCAGTCCCGTCCCCCATACCCTGGGGACACCAAGTTGAGTAAAGTGTGAGTTCTGACCACAAAGAGCCCGCAAGGTGGCGGGGTGGCGAGTGCACAGGCTAACCCCGAGGGAAACCTGGAGGAGGCAGAAAAGGCTCTCCCACAGCCCAGGGCAGAAGATGAGCAGGCCCAAGTGGACCACGACAAAACATGAAGTCATGGGACATAAAAACAGACGCTGAATTAAAAACCATTTCACTTGCCTTCTTAGACTGTAGAAAGGCTTTAGGGGATGATTTAACTAACCTTCTTTGAAAATGCTGCCCTGCTATAGTATTAAGGAAAAAAACAACCAATTTGTAAAATAAGCCCAGCTTTATCAACAGCTCCATTTACATGGAAAAGTCTACCGCTGCATCTACATACATCTACACAGAGGAGCATCACCCAGGGATGCCACACACAGGAAAGTCTGAACACTCCTGCAAGGCTGGGGGAGTGGGGCGGGAAATTCGCACTATTTTCTGCCAAGGGCGTAGAGTAAAAGGGAATGTGAGTTTTCACAACGAGCAGTTATTTCTGCAATAGAAAAAAAACAATGTTTAAGCCTTTAGAACAGTTTCAATAAGGCCTGTCTTTTCCTCCGATAACTACCCGTGGAGCAGATCCCACAGGTAGTGGTGCTGCCCTCGTGAATGTTTGGAGAAACCTTCAGGGCATTTGGGGGTCAGAATGACTAGGGTGAGGGGTGCTGCTGGCATTCAGTGGGCAGTGTCACAAGGTGGGGATAGCTGCACCGTCACCACGTCCAGCCTGAGACTCCGCCAGTCCACGTGGATGGAGAGATGGATGAGTGGACAGATGGATGGGTAGGTGGGTGGATGAATGATGGGTAGATACACAAAGCTAAGTTTTTGAAATGGAGGATATTTAGCCTGGTTAGGAGAAAAGCACACGGGGATATCATTGCCACTCTGAAACACGTGAAAAGCTATTTTAGGGAAAACAGAGCAGAAATTCTTGGCCCCTCTTTCCACATCCAGAAAACAAAAAGGGTCAGAAGATTAAAGGAACAGGGGGATGAATGACTCAAAATCCAGATGGTCCTGGTGATGAAGGCTGCCTACCCAGGACCGCCGGCCACACAGTGAGGACACCTGCCCACCCAGGACCGCCGGCCGGGCAGTGAAGATGCGTGACCACTCAGGACCATCAGCCACACAGTGAAGACACCTGTCACTTGTGTGTTTCCACAGCTGGCCTTTCTGCATGGGAGCCCACATGTCCACACATGATTCCACTCCATCCAAAAGCCCCCAGGGGGGTCCATGCCACGCTGCGCAGGTAAGGAGGCTGCAGGTAACATGCCCAGATCTTGCGCTAGGAAGTGGCAGAGCCTGGCCTGATCAGTCTACATGCTTCTCATCAGGTTCACAGCAGGACCCCGCATGGCACAGAGGCCTCTGACTTGGTAAGAAGCGTCCATGCTGGAGCCTCCCTTGTGTAGCTCCAACTCCAGGCAAGTCTAATTCCAGAAATAAAACAACTCCGCAGCCACGCCATGGGCACCTCTCCTGTCATTCAGCAAAAGAGCCTGTCACCACAAGGCCACCCAAGCTCTGGGTCTCCTAAGCGGCTCATTTCCCTCATGGCCCCCCACCCCACCTCTGTGAGACGACGTCAGCCTCTGGAACTGGAGTAGAGGACTGGAATCGTAGCTTGTAATTACCAGGAGGTGCACTGGAATCGTAGCTTGTAATTACCAGGGGGTTCTCGAGAACAAAGAGGCTTGACGTGGGTTAGGTTCTCTCTCATATTAAACCACATGGAAGAGCTTGGTACTGGGGAAAGGGGAAAATCCCTTCAATTTAAACAGCTCCTTTCATTTCAAAGGATTCCAGGACACTGGTACCAAGGTATGGAAAGCAGTCACCTATAGCACAAATGCTGTGGGTAAGAGCCAGGCCCCATGGGGAGCGCCGAGGAGGGCAGGGAGGGAGCTATTGCTGTTACCACTACATTCATCACCTGCACTGCACAAACCCTGCAATAAGCCTCTTCACTTAATTAGGAGCTTAACTGGTAATCAAAACTGTTCTGTTTTATAAGCAAGATGGAATTGCTCTATGGATCTCACCTTTTGCATTTCCCAACTTGGGACTTTTAAATTGGAAACTCCGGCACTTTGGTGAGAGAGATTTGAACACTTCATTATGTAGATTTGGATTCTAGGACGGAGAAGAAAGTCCTGCCTTGGTGAGAGTGGCATCACAACTCAAGACTATAAATTCACAAAACTCTTTGGTTCAGCAAAAACTACTAACGTTATGATCACATGGCTCTAGCAGCGGAAATGTCTAATGCTAATATAGATAACGTTCAACTCAATCAAGGTTACACAGACTGAACCACAGTCACAGTTGCCGACTCTGCTTCATGGCTGTAAGCTTGGGCCGTCCGCCTGTAGCCCACAAGCACAGGCATGTGGCAGGAGGCCGAGACGCTGGCAGACGATTATCACAGGACGAGGACAACGCCCTCAGCATGGCTAGGTGAGGTGGCAGCATCAGGCCAGCTCCAACAATCAACTGCCGTTCCCAAGAGTGATCCCAAATGATGAGAACCAACACACTCTTCTCACCAACAGCATGGCTGCTTCCCATCCCACCACCCGCAAGCTGACCCGCAGCCAGGGGTCTCCAACCTCAAAACCCAAAGCAGGAGGCCTCAGGGCCTGGGAACAGCACAGTGTCTGTGAAGCAGCTGGTCTACTTTTTGTATAAAGAACTTGGTACCAAATTCCACATGGAAAATGTCTGTAGACAACACTTGGGAAAATATCAACTGTGGGATAGACACTGTGGTAAAAAGTGAAAGAAATCTTCTGTATCATTTACCGTCCTCATTTTGATGAGGCCACTTCTGCAAAAAGCAAAACTTCCAATCTCATAGCATTCTGGTGGCTTGACTGGATCTTCAATGTTTCAATAACGCTGTGAGTAGAAGTTTTGGTTCATAGAAAAGCTATTTGTTGAAACAGTGATTTCTTCTACTAACAGTACCAAACACTTCCATGTGGGAGAAACTGTGGGACGGGGAGAAAGGCGAAGACGAAACAAAGAACATCTTAGTGCCTGGAAGAGAGGCTGTGCCCATGCGCTCCTCTGACTCATCGACTTCATGCGCTCTCCTGATGCTGTCGACGGTCTGTTACAGAGAGACGCAGCTCACACAACCACACCATGTAAGCTGGAACCTGCCAAGTGGAGAATGAATATGGTGAAGGGGCAGAAGGCACAGAGGCCAGCTAGGCTGAAAAGCATGAGCACAGAGGCCCTGGCATTCCAACCAAGCCTGGAGGGCAGCAGGATCGGAGAGAGTGCAGGTGATGGGAAAGAGGGCAGAGAGTTCGCAGACGGAAGGAGGAGGAAGAGCTTGTGGGGAGCGTGATGCGGAGGCCCCCGAGATTTCCCTGCAGAGGGACGGGGAGCGCCGGAAGACAGCTGTGTGTTCGAGTGGTGCCCTCGGCACAGGGCCCCAGGAGAGTGCTGTGGCTGCGGGAGGAGTGAGGAGCCCGCCCACCACGCATGGGCAGGTGTCGGGGAGGGACGTGATGTGCATTCAGTGCTGTGGAAACGAGGTGGGCACAGGCGGGTGGAGATGCTGCCACCTGGGGCCTGCTGGCCCAGCACTGCTGAGGCACACGAGGAAGGTGTGGGTCCACCACAGCTGTCCCTCCAGGTAGCAAACACACTGCCGGAGAACCGATGACTGCACCATCACGAAACCCCACACTGGGCCGCCGGCCACAGGGATGGGATGAGGCAGATGGCGTGCCTGCTGCCGAGATGTCACCCCTGCTCAGGGCTCTGCCTGTGTGTATTAGTTACTAAATAAATTCAGTAAGATTCACCGAGCTCACTAATAAAATTGGCCAAGATCCCCAAGTTTAACTATTCCCCCACTGAGATAAGTAACAAGAAACAGACCCTCTGAAACACAAGGACCACTCAAAACACAGTTCTCCATTCGCTGCTCCAGAGACGATGATGCATTCTGCAAAACAATCTGACAAAGCACGTCAAAGCCTTTAAAATCCACGGAGCTCTGCTGAGCCCAGACAGTGCACCTGGTACCGAGATGGGGCCATCGGAAACCAGGAGAAAAACAGTCCCGGGCCCTGTACATCCATGGGTCATGGTCTGGCAGGGGAGTCGGCCACAAGACAAGGCCCCACAACAAATGAGAATGGGCGGGGCACCCTGCCCCCAGAGGTCAGATGGCAAAATGGCACGCTGGTGTGGAGAAGGTGCCCTTACACTTCACTGTTAATAACACAACAAAAAAACAAGAAATATACCCATGGAAAAACACACTGCAGGTTATTCTGCTATTCAGATGAGGTGGCTAGCATCCAAAAGTGCTGGCTAACTGGAAGAGCTTCCTGCTCTAACAGACAATCCAGCTTTCACTGACGGCTCCAGCAAGTGACTTTGGTTGGAGCCACTTACAAAAGCCTATGTCCCTTTCCTCATCAATCCTTGGTCTTCGATAAATCACTCTGACGCTCAGCCCCAAAGTTCTGCTCCTGTTTGGGTGCCGCTTACAACCCAGCTGGCAGCCCCACCACTGAGAGCAAGAGCGGGCATGCAGCTCGCCAGTGCCCAGCGTGGCTGTGGCCCCTGTCGCAATTCTAATGAGCCTGCGTGAAAGGCTGGCTGTGGTCACTCACTGGGCATGGCCTTGCCAGGAATCAGGTTGGCAACTCGACCCCTCAGCCCTCAGTGCCCCTGATGGCCCATCCATCTGGAATCGATACATTTCAAAACACTCCTCCCTATCATACCCAGAAAAGGGACCACAAAAATAGGTAAAAAACTGCTTACATTGTAACTATCCAAACTGGATGGATATAATCACAGAAGGATATGAGCCTACTGCATCAAAACCAAAATTGAACAGACTGTGCGTGTATCACAGCACAAAGCCAAAGCAAATTAAGACAGCTTCTTTCGGGATGCTTGTCAGTATACTTGTTTAAAACAATTTAATCAATTGTATGGCTCTTCAATCTCTCAACAAAAAGAAACATGATCCACTGAAAAGAACATACGGGCCTCCCTTCAACACAGAGGGCCCTTCCCTTCCAGTTTCTCAGGCCATCCTGGCTGGCAGAGGCCACATGCTCTGCAGGTCATCTGTAGGTGGGGAGTGCCAGAGGGGCCTCCACATGCCCAGAAGGTGCTCAAAAGGTATGACTGCGGAACAGCCCCACAAATAAACTTCTTCCTAAGTGACAGATACCTATATAGCTTGCAAACAGCCCTGCTCGCTCTCCATGCCTACCCTAAAGAGGCTTCCCATAAAGAATGTGTTTCGGATGGCCCAGCTTTCCTACACAGAGCGGCATGAAACCAAGGCTCCAACCAAGTGCACAGCCAATGACTGTGCACCTGCCAGAAAATCCAACGGATGCCGCTGGCAGCCAAGGAGGGGCAGGAACCCGGCCCTCACACTAACAGGCAGCTGCATGGCCCACACTCAGGTCCTGGTGCTCTGTTATCACAAGTGAACATCTCAGCACCCCACGGAAACGTGCATCGCTCCTGCTCGACCCAAGATCAGAGCACACAGAAGGAATGGTGGCCAGCCAGCTCCCGAGAGCCTTCAGATAACAGGTGTCCTTGCGGGTCCATGACCTGCTCCTGCGCCTGCCTGGCCACTGCTGAGGCAAAGGCTGGAGAAGCTGGCGCACAGCAGCAGCCTGTGTCCTCCCCAGCAGGCAGCATGGGGGCCCGGAGGGGAGGTGCACGGCCCTAGAACCCAGAAAGGCCTGCTCAGCCCAAAGACCCCATACCCTGCCCAGAGTGGCACCTGGGCCCAGAGAAGGATACAACCTTATGCCTGTAAATTGCCCTATGCACCCTTGATTCAAGGATGAAAAGAAAGGAAGATACGAGCCTTCTCAGGCTTCCAAAATGGCCTGTCTCTTGGGTTTTATACTTGCCAAGGTTCTACTTTCCTGAACAATATGTGTAGCACTCACTGGGAGCTGGAGAAGGCACAGGAATAAGTGCCTGCTCCGTTCAGAGCCAATACACTAGGCCGGGAGAAAGCAGAACACCACACAATCGTGGAGGCCTGAGAGCTCCCTCAACACTCCCTGGGCCTTCCCAGCTTCAGGCACTGCGGGACCCAGGGCAGGCAGTGTGATGAGCACTGTGTGGCCCAGGCGGGGTCTATAGGGCATGTCCAAGACACCATGGGGTAAGGTGATCAGGCACTGATTTTTTTTTTTTTTTTTTTTTTTTTTGAGATGGAGTCTCGCTCTGTCGCCTGGGCTGGAGTGCAGTGGTGCTCAGTCTTGGCTCACTGCAAGCTCCAACTCCCAGGTTCACGCCATTCTCCTGCCTCAGCCTCCTGAGTAGCTGGGACTACAGGCGCCCGCCACCACGACTGGCTAAATTTTTTTTGTATTTTTAGTAGAGACGGGGTTTCACTGTGTTAGCCAGGATGGTCTCGATCTCCTGACTTCCTGGTCCACCTGCCTTGGCCGCCCAAAGTGCTGGGACTATAGGCATGAGCCACCATGCCCGGCCCAGGCACTGATTGTTTTAAAGTCATTGTCACAAAAAAAATTTTAGGAACTCACAATACTAAAGAGAGAAATTAGCCACAGATACATTATGTAAAACACAGCCAGGGTATCTGTTGGCCTAATTTTATCCCAATTTGTTTCTACATAGGTTTCGCTCAACTGTTACATGACTACGGTTGCATTACAAATATAAATGTGTGCCCTGTGGAATCTGACGTTTGTAACAGGGATCTCCCATTTTATAACATGCTCTTTGAAGCCATCCCTCAGCATGCTGCATAATCATCTAAAGGACTGCAATCTCCTCGTCTACACAGCCGCACCCCTACTTTGGGATGCTGGCATTGTTTCAAACATCTTACTGTTACAAAGAATGCCCCAGTAAGCCTGCTTTCTGTACAAGGTATGTGATCCACACTGAGAGAGATTTCCTTAAGATAAACGTCTCAAGTGAAATTGGCAGGTGAAAGAGTAGAACATTTTATTGAGATATTGGTAAAATATTTGAAAGACATGTTGGAATTTTATTCTACAACCAGCAGGACCCAGGATCATCCACCTCACCAATCACTTCTCAGCACCATGACCTTCTGTGCAGCTCTACTCACTGGGAAGGTAAAAACATCCATTATAATGAGATCTAATTCACATTCTTTATTTTCTGGTAAAGTTTTGCTGTTTTTCACACATTTGTGACTGTTCCTTAAATCCATCTTTGATTCCTGTGGTTCTCAGTTAAAGCCACGCAGAGCAGGAGGGGTGGTGAGGCGGCGAGTACCGATCCCGGGCAGAAGCCAGCTCTCCTTGGCTGGGATCCTAGAGACACCCGCATCTCCTCCCAGACGGCACACTCCCCCAGGGCCAGAGGGCCGGCCACAGCCAGCCCCGCTCAGGGACTTGCAAGAGGCAACCACCTGCCACTGACAAAATCTGCAGGAATCTGCAGTGACTTTTCGAAAACATGCAGGAAATCAAGCAATCCAACTCACACAATCTGGATACATCTGCCAAAATACACACTCAGACACACTCCCACTCATGCACACACAATACTCTCTGCTAGCAAATTCGCCAGGGCTCTCACATGCCCGATGCTGGTGACGCCACTGATTGTGCCACACTCACACCACGAGCCGAGTCCCTCTGTGCTGCTCTCGGGGTCCCTCTCAAACCCTGACAGAGCCATCCGTGCCCCGCATCCTGGAGTGAGGAAAACAGCCACTGAATGGAAAGCCTGGGTTCAAATCCTGGTCTCTATCAAACAAATTACCTGAAGAAATGACTTCGAGCTGCTTCTTCGCCATGCTCACATGGGAATTATAAAACGCAAACCCCGGGCCGCAAGCACAAAATGTTGCAAGCCATACAGAAATCTGGAAACTTCACTAAAACCACACAATCATTTGCTGAAGTTTCTGTATTTGTTTCACGTGGATACAAGCTCTGAGGATGGTCTCGGAAATGTCTGGAGTCGCTTGAAAAGCTAAACGTAACATGAATACAAAATTACACAGAAGTGCACTACAAGCTAAGGTGCTAGTGTCTTGCTGGCTATGGTAGAACTTAAGTATGAATCGACAGCAATTATTCAAATTGAATCTGAGGACAAATATATAAGGAAGGGGGATGATTCTTGACATCATTTGCCATATTTTCCAAAGTTCTTAACTGATTTTTTACAAAACAAAATTGTTTTAATATTATGGTACAATGAATATCTCTGTTTACTCAAAAGCAGTCTAGAAATTAGAGTTCAATATGATAGCTGCCTAGGATAAAAAGTAAATTATCATTGACTAACACTAATTACCAAGAAAATAAAGAGTTTAAGCCTCAAAATGAGGCTTCAAAGACTTGTATCTTCCATGAAGGGTGCAGAATTCTCTTCATGCCAGGCGTCCTGGGCAAGGGTTTTTGTTTCTTGTCTCTGAGCAGATGTGTCCTCTTAGCTATGGACTGGGTATCTTTTTTTTTTTTTTTGAGATGGAGTCTTGCTCTGTCGCCCAGGCTGGAGTGCAGTGGCGCGGTCTCGGCTCACTGGCTCACTGCAAGCTCCGCCGCCTGGGTTCATGCCATTCTCCTGCCTCAGCTTCCCAAGTAGCTGGGACTACAGGCACCTGCCACCATGCCCGGCTAATTTTTTTTTTTTTTTTTTTTTTTTTGAGACGGAGTCTCGCTCTGTCGCCCAGGCTGGAGTGCAGTGGCTGGATCTCAGCTCACTGCAAGCTCCACCTCCCGGGTTTATGCCATTCTCCTGCCTCAGCCTCCCGAGTAGCTGAGACTACAGGCGCCCGCCACCGTGCCTGGCTAGTTTTTTGTATCTTTTAGTAGAGATGGGGTTTCACCGTGTTAGCCAGGATGGTCTTGATCTCCTGACCTTGTGATCCGCCTGTCTCGGCCTCCCAAAGTGCTGGGATTACAGGCTTGAGCCACCGCGCCCGGCCACCCAGCTAATTTTTTGTATGTTTTAGTAGTGACGGGGTTTCACCGTGTTAGCCAAGATGGTCTCCATCTCCTGAACTTGTGATCCGCCCGTCTCGGCCTCCCAAAGTGCTGGGATTACAGGCGTGAGCCACCGCAACCAGCCTGGACTGGGTATCTTTCGTCCTCAGCTATGCCTGTGCGGTAGCGGCAGAGCAGACTGCCTGGATGGGGACACTGCCAAAGAACCAAAAGATGCCAAGGGGCTGGGCGTGACGGCTCACGCCTGTAATCCCAGCACTTTGTGAGGTTGAGGCCGGCGAATCACTTGAGGTCAGGAATTCAAGACCAGCCTGGCCAACATGGTGAAAGCCGGTCTCTAATAAAAATACAAAAATTAGCTGGGCGTGGTGGTAGGCGCCTGTAATCCCAGCTACTCAGAAGAATAGCTTGAACCCAGGAATCAGAGGTTGCGGTGAGCCCAGATTGTGCCACTGCAGTCCAGCCTGGGCAACAGAGCAAAAACTCCGTCTCAAAAAAGAAAAAAAAAAAGATGGGTCCAACACTGTACCTCCTACATAACGTCTGATACAGCACTATGTAACAGGCCAGCACCGAAGACCGTGAAAAATGCACCAATAACAAGATTCCTGTTGGAGGCAGATAAAAAGCACTTAGTTAAATTGGAGGTAACAGAAAAGACTCAGGCCCTTTTTCCTGCCCCATCACTAGCGGTCAGTCCCACTGTGTGAGTCCTCTGCTAACTAATGACATGTTAGTCTCTGACACCATCCTCTACTACAAGGAACCAGGGCTCTCAGCTGACGCGGGTTTGGGCCAGAAGAATTCAAAAGGAGGCTGTGGACAAAACTAAAGGAGGCTTTCAGAGGTGTCTGAAGGCAGGGCTAAAAAGGCTAAGTAAAACCAGTCAGTTCCGAGGGCCAAGAAGCCAAGTAAATGTCAAAAAAGCAAATGCCGATGGCAGGTCATTAGAAAACCGGGAGTCTGGAAAAGCCACGTCCAGACTGACAATAAGCCACAGGGAAACCTTCCGACAAGAGTGAACTGACAGGTGCCAGGCTGCCCCAAAAGCCGGGAGGCGTGGCTGGGCTTGGCCGGCTCTGACCAAGCAAAATCAGAGTGCATCAGAGGTCCATGGCAATTCCAAGCACCAGAACCAAGCCGAAGGACAGGGGAGGGGACAGAGAGGCCATCAGCACAAGGGACCAGGAAATGGGCCTTTCCCTCCTGGGGTCTGTCTGTCTCCAGTGTGGCACCAGGGAGGTGGCCTGACTCCCAGCAGGCCTCTCAAACCCGGGACCGCAAAAGTCACAGCACAGAAGCAGAGGGCCAAGGTTCATCAGGGGCAGCCACACCCATACCCTGTGTCCTGACACACCCTGCAGCTGGCCCTGCCAACCAACCAGAGGGTCAGTGTCAGGACCCACTGTTCCCAACAGTGCACATCTAGCTCCATGGCTGAGCCCAGGCAAGACCCAATGTGTGCGTGTCCCTCTCCTGTGCCACCCTCACACCAGCCCCATGCCACTGACTCCTCACAAACTCATCATCCATCCGTCACAGAGTTTAGGGGTTGCTTTGGTTTCCGTTTTTGGTTGGGTGGAATGCAAAACACAAGGCATGATCCTAAAGCCCCACAGCTCCTCGTCCAGAAACGCGAAAACTAACAAGAAAATGTTCTGTCTGGCCGAGCTGTCAGGGGAGACGGCCGGGGGCACTTTCTCATAACTGAAGCTGCCTCAGTGAGCCACGGCCAATGCCCGTTTCATTTTCTACTGAATTAGAAGGAGAGCTTCCCGCTTCACAGGCAGCAGGAAGAATGAGCATGGTGTGTTGCATCGTGAAAACATCGTCTGTCTCCACACATTTCATGAAGGTACTCAGACAATGAGAAGGCCGCAGCTGTTTCAGGAACCGCAGGCCTAGGCAGAGGCAGGAGCACATTCAAAGTAAACAGAGTGATTCTCCTTTCTAGAAAGAAATGCTAATTCCCTCCAATCCAGTAAGCCTATGGGTAAGGCAAAGGTCAAACAGCAAGTTTTCAAAAGAAGCAAAGCCTGCTGTCTCCTTTAAAACACAGAAAACTGTTCCAGCAGCTGCAGGAAGAGTTCCAACACTGGGCACAGGGCTAGAGACGCCCTGCTACAAAACGCTTATGCATGAAGAGCTCATCCTTATGCCAAGCAGACACGGAGGCTGGCTGAGTGAAGACAGGCTGGAGGATTAACTCTGCATCACACATGTGAACAGGTGGAACTGGCCAGAAGTCCCAGCTCTCCAATGGTGAGACGGACACCCAGGTGG
Source organism: Rhinopithecus roxellana (assembly GCF_007565055.1). Lineage (NCBI taxonomy): Eukaryota > Metazoa > Chordata > Mammalia > Primates > Cercopithecidae > Rhinopithecus > Rhinopithecus roxellana. The sequence continues at coordinate 27,898,350 of NC_044561.1, forward strand.
ACAAGGTGGGGGCCTCTCCACATGCACATGCTGAGCCCCCCGCCCCATCCCAATGTAACGACTGAGGGTTGAGCAGCCACAGTGCAGAGGACACGGGCTGCCCTGGGACCACAGCCACAGGGAGACGCTAAGGGGCTGGGGGTCACAAGGTTTGCACAGCCACTCAGAACAGGCAGCCAGCTTGCACCTCCAACCCCAAAGGGAACCAAACGGAGGACCGAACGGACCTGATCAATAAACCTCCCTGGTTCTACAAAACTCCCAGGAGGTCGCAACCACCAGAGCAGGGTGTCACATAGAAATAGAAAAGAAATGGTCAATCCTTGGGCCAAGCCCTCAGGACTCCCGGATGTGAGCCCCACTCAAGACCATGACTGCTCCTCCACCTGCAGAAACTCCATCCGGGCAGCACCCTCCTCCGGGAGCCCCCTGGCCTGCCCCATCACTGCCCCAACCCCCGCCAAACGTAGGAGATGCAGGGTGCTCTGTGGGGGTTCTGCCACCACAAGTTCGGGGGGGTTATTGTGCGCCTCCTGCCTCTAAAGCTCCAGCCCCAGCCCATCCTCCATCATCTGTAAATGGATTTGTCCACTATTGTTAGAAACGTGTTCCACGCTTGCTGTTTGATGGCCGCCCCTCCCCTCGAGGAGGCAAACTGGGCGCTGGGTGGCTGCAAGAGGTGTGATCCACTTCCTCACATAAGCAGCGCAGGCACAGCCTCACCTCTCACCTGCCCAGGATGGCGTCTCCTGCACTGGAAGGCCCCACTCAGCTCACCTGGCCCGTGCTATCCTCATTCTGGGATCCCGAACCAGCTCCAACCCATCTGCTGACTGGCAGTCAAGGCCCTTGATACAGCCTGGTTCTGTGCCCCCACGCAAGTCTCATCTCAAATTGTAATCCCCACGTGTTGAGGGAGGGAGGTGATTGAATCGGGGAGCAGTTTCTCCCAGGCTGTTCTTGTGACAGTGAGTTCTCACGAGATGTGCTGGTTTTATAAGCATCTGACATTTCCCCGGCTGGCACTCACTCTCTCCTGCTGCCTTGTGAAGAAGGTGCCTGCTTTCCCTGTGCCTTCCACCATGAGTGTAAGTTTCCTGAGGCCTCCCAGCCACGCTTCCTGTTAAGCCTGCAGAACTGTGAGTCAGTTAAACCTCTTTCCTTTATAATGACCTAGTCTCAGGTGCTATTCTTTATCGAGTATGAGAACAGACTAATACAGCACTACTCCAACCTCCCTCTGTCAGACCTTTATTTCCAAACAGTTGTATGCACAGGTGAAGAGGGGCGCTTTCATGGGGTCCCTTGGCCCACCACACCTGGCGCCGGCAATGGACACATCAGCTGGCTGAAAGCTGGAGACCACGTCCCTCTCTAACAGAAAGGACTCAAGGCTCCCAACTGTCTTCAGAACAAGGCCTCCAAATGCGAGCCTTCAGGGACCTGCCATGGCCTCTGCCCAGCACTGCTCGGGCTGGCTGCACCCCACCCTTTCCCTGGGTTCCTTGTTTCTTATCTGCCCAACTCCCACCAACCCTTCTGGAACCTAGTTCAAGCTGGATCTGGCCACAGCCTAACCAGCAACACAAAAAACATGTAAATTCCTGAAAGCCAGTGCTCAACAGTCCGTGCTGGTTTCAAATCTAAGCCTCCATCTGAAAGAGAGAGGAAGCGCCTCACCTAAAGCCCCTAGTTAATCTCCTCAGTCACACCCCTCGGCCGTCTCACAGTGGCCTGCGTGCACCATCACTGCCATGCTGAGGGGAACACGCCCCACAGACGGCGAACCACAGGCCCACAGGCTTCCGCACATACCACACGAGACGCACACAACTTTCGGGCTGGGCAAGGCACCACACATCCCAGCACAACGCCTTCAACTCAGAGCTGACCAGGCTGAGTCCCGAAGAGGAAGGGGCTTCTGTCAGCTTCTGCTAAGTCTCTCTATACAGACCAAGGAGGAAACTTCCCAATAATGCTTTTTTACATGATTCTTGTAAGTAATCTGGAGAATACAGAAAAGTTTAAAAAAGAAAATTAAATCATCCATAAATGTACTATGCAGATATAATGAATATCTTCATTTAGTTTCACTGTATTAGCCTGGGATGCTGTAATAAACTCCCACAGACTGGGCAGCTTCAACAGCAGAAATGTATCTCCTCACAGTTCTGGGGGCCCAAAGTCCGAGGCCACCGTGTCAGCGGGGCTCGTTTCTCCAGAGGCCTCTCTCCTGGGCCTGCAGATGCCATCTTCTTCCTGTTTCCACTCATGGTGTGCCTCCGTGTGTGTCCCTGTCCTCGTCTCCCCATATTTTTTTTGTTGTTTTGTTTTTCTTTTTTTTGAGATGGAGTCTCACAGGTATGAGCCACCATGCCCAGTCAATACTATTGATTGATTGATTGATGGACTGATTGAGACACAGTCTCGCTCCATCGCCCAGGCTGGAGTGCAGTGGCGCGATCTCGGCTCACTGCAAGCTACCCCCTCCAGGGTTCACGTCATTCTCTGGCCTCAGCCTCCCGAGTAGCTGGGGACTACAGGCATCTGCCACCACACCCGGCTAACTTTTTGCATTTCTAGTAGAGACAGCGTTTCACCATGTTAGCCAGGATGGTCTCGATCTCCTGACCTCGTGATCCACGCACCTTGGCCTCCCAAAGTGCTGGTGTTACAGGTGTGAGCTACCTCACCTGGCCCTTCATCTCTTCTTATCAGGACATCAGTTCCATGGGGTTAGGACGCACCCTAATGGCCTTACTTTATCTTTATTACCTCTTTAAAGACCCTATCTCCAAACATCTTCTGTGGTATTAGGGGTTAGGACTTCAACAGATGAATTCTGGGGAAGCAATTCAGCCCCTAACATTCACACACACGAACATTTTCGATAAGCCAGAATTGAGACTAAATATGAAGTTTTATGTCCTACTGTTTTTATTTACACCCTGATCATTTTCACATACTGAGAAGGGTTTTTATGAAATCATGTTTAAGGTGACACAGGAATCAATGTACCCAGTGGCTTTAAACTTCCTCTATCGATGATCATCTGGGCTGGTTCAAGCCTCAACTCATGCAAACATTTGCCTCCACCGTGAACCCTGGCATCACCTTCCACGTCCTTGGGGCAGGGAGACACCAGGCTGTTCATTGGCCACCAAACTGCTTTCCAGAATGGCTGTTTCACAGCAAAAGACTGGAAGAGTGTCAACTTCACCTCGCCTGAAAAGCACTGAGTATTATCTTGTTTAATTTGTGATGATTTGATAGACAAAATAGAACTGCATTATTGGTTCAATTTGCATTTTCATTACCTGTGAAGTTAGATGGTTTTTTCAGCTTATTAGTCATTTGTGTTTCTTGCTTTGTAACATGTCTGCTTATTTCTAAAAGAAAGAATTTTAATTTATTAATCTTCCCAAACATAAGAAATGGCTCATAAAGACAAATACTACCACACACACACAAAAGAGAACAGGTGTCAAGGTGAGTATCACAGGTTGTTTTGAAAATGCAAATACAGCCTCCACTGGTACATACGCCTAAGAAGCTGCCAATCACAGCAAACCCTTCCAGTCAGTGTGAAGCTGCCTTTTTACATAAACATGAAAGACTGCTAAAATTCTGAAACTATTCAGGGTGACTGGAAAATAATTTATTTTGTTTGGCCTTATTCAATTCATCATTAGTGTACTTTTAATCAAATATATCAACATGCACTAATTAACCCTGCTTTGGGTAAATCAAAATTAACAAACCACTTCAATAATAAATCAAACAAACATAATTGGTATTTTAATTTTTAATTTTTTATAAGTAACATACCATGTAACACTAGGCTGAACATTATATTACCACCACATAATGACCCCACGGCATAGCAACAGCCTGTCCTTTACACTGTTACCAGACTTATAAAATACGCTTCCAGAATGAGAAAAAACAGCTGTCAAGAGCCGCGTCTTATTATTCAACTATTAAACTTCCTTAATCATCAATCAGTTTAATTGCTCCTGACATGGGTTATAAATAACATTTTGTGGTTCAATAAAATATCATAAGGATAACCCCTTCGCTCCCTAAGCTGATCAGAAATTCCTCCTTGAAATATTCCAGTACAATCCATTTATCCTTTGCTGGGATTCAATTATTTCCACTTCACTTGCATGTAACAGTTTGAAGCATTTTGCTAATTTGGGCTAAAAAAAAATGTTAAGAAATCACTGTATTAAATTGCATGGTATTATTTTCAATTAGATCCCTAATGGGTAGATGACCCATTTCACTCTGGCCCAAATCAGTCAGCTGAACACAGCTGGTACTGAGCCACATTTGGGGGCTGTTTTGTCCCGTCCTCCACTTCACTCAGCTCAGCGTCCTCAGCTCCTGCTCTCCACCCAGAGCATGGAGCCACAGCCACAGTGACATCATGAGGGCTGTGCTTTGGAAAGATGAGCCCAGGAGAGGAGGCCAATTGGAGGGGTTGAAGTGTGAGTCAGGATGCCAGAGTGTGTGCTATGCCCACAACTCTCAGCCTTGAATGAGGAAATCAATGTGGTATCTGACCTGCACAAAATCCAATTCATTCATTCATTCAACAGGTAAGAGTGAGCACACCCCAACCAAGAAAACCTTCCCAGTGTTGACCGCAGCACTCACACACAGCATCACGTTTCTTCATCCTCATCTGAGGCAAATGGCGGCTCTCACCTATGTCAGAGGTGAAAACACAAACTGAGCAAGGACATGTTCAAAATCACACAGCCTGCAAGAAGCAGAGCAGGACTGGAGCTGAGACCTGTCCGACTCTAGTGCCTATGGACTCTCTATTGCGGTAACAGCATTTTAACTACACTAGCATGACCCTGACCTGATCCTGGACCTTCTGAAGAGGATGAATTCAATAAACAGTGGTTAAGATGCAGATTGTCTCTGGCATCAGACCATCACAGTTCTGCTACCTCCTAGGTAAGTGGCCTTGAACCAATCAGTTAACCTGCTTAACTCTCAGCTTCCTTACCTATAAACTGAAAAATATCACCTACCTACCTCCCTTTTAAGGGTTTTGGGAGAATCACACACATGCACAGTGAAGCTGAACAAAGCACCTGATAGAGGTAAATACTTGGTCAATGTTAATATTGGAGCTGGCTAACTTCGACAGAATTCTACCAAATCCTAAGCCATGGACCAAAGATAATAATGACAGCAGACTTCCCATCGGAAATTATGCAGGACAAAAAGACAATAGAATGACAGTGTTAGAGGACTGGGAATAAAACCGGTAACCCAGGATTCTGTACCCAGTAAAAATATGTTTCAAAAACAAAGTGAAATATGTTTTCAGACAAATTAAAGCTATACTACAAAAAGTGTTAAAGTTCTTCAGGAGACCTACACAAAGAAATGAAAAAAACAGGAAATTATCAAAATAAAGGTAAATATGAAAGGCTTTTTAAATATAATTTCTTTAAAAGGTAATTCACAAGGAACATACCAGGCATACAGATCTTGGTTTTAATACAATCCACCAATAAAAGAAACAGGGATCCTTGGAGAAATGGCCACACACACACACACACACAGATGAGAGTGTGTCACGGGACCCAGGGGCCAACTGAAAGAGCCCCCAGTGGCAAAGCTGAAACAATCTGAGCAACGAAACATATAATGCAATACTGGACTACAATCCAAACTATGAAGTATTTAAAATCCATATTGATATAAATAATTGGATAAATTAACAAATGTGGAAAACAGAAAAGTCTCCCATGCAGAAAAATTCCAAATAATTTCTGAACATGCTCTCCCCTCAAGGAAGTGAAGTATGACCCCTAACCCTTCAGTGTGGGCTGCACACAGGGACTTCCTTCCAGAGAGTGCAGTATGGGAAGCAAGGAACAAAGAGTGACTTTACAGTGAAGACACCCGGCTAACACTTCACCGGGTGGTCAAGGTCACAGACCTCGGCTGCTAAGACAAAGATGCCACCACCCTCAGATCAGACCTGGTGATAGGCCATCCAAGCAATGTGGCAAGAGGAAGGCCAGAGGCAGGAGACAATGGGGTGGTCCTGATGTGGAGGACAGAAGGAGAAGGTGGCCAGGGACAGAGTCAGATCCAGTACCAACAATGTTGAGGGGTTGAGAGACAGAATCCAGGGGCCCTTGGGTTTCAGCAGACTGGGCAGATGCACTGACCAAAGAATACAGCCAAGGCAGCAGGTATGGGAGGGCACACTGCCTCTGCCTCCAGCAGGTGTGGGAGGGCACGCTGCCTCTGCCTCCAGCAGGTGTGGGAGGGCACGCTGCCTCTGCCTCTGCCTCCAGCAGGTGTGGGAGGGCACGCTGCCTCTGCCTCCAGCAGGTATGGGAGGGCACACTGCCTCTGCCTCCAGCAGGTGTGGGAGGGCACGCTGCCTCTGCCTCTGCCTCCAGCAGGTGTGGGAGGGCACGCTGCCTCTGCCTCCAGCAGGTGTGGGAGGGCACACTACCTCTGCCTCCAGCAGGTGTGGGAGGGCACGCTGCCTCTGCCTCCAGCAGGTGTGGGAGGGCACGCTGCCTCTGCCTCTGCCTCCAGCAGGTGTGGGAGGGCACGCTGCCTCTGCCTCCAGCAGGTGTGGGAGGGCACGCTGCCTCTGCCTCTGCCACCAGCAGGTGTGGGAGAGCACGCTGCCTCTGCCTCCAGCAGGTATGGGAGGGCACGCTACCTCTGCCTCCAGCGGGTGTGGGAGGGCACGCTACCTCTGCCTCCAGCAGGTGTGGGAGGGCACGCTGCCTCTGCCTCTGCCTCCAGCAGGTGTGCGAGGGCACGCTGCCTCTGCCTCTGCCTCCAGCAGGTGTGGGAGGGCACGCTGCCTCTGCCTCCAGCAGGTGTGGGAGGGCACGCTGCCTCTGCCTCTGCCTCCAGCAGGTGTGGGAGGGCACACTGCCTCTGCCTCTGCCTCCAGCAGGTGTGGGAGGGCACACTGCCTCTGCCTCCAGCAGGTGTGGGAGGGCACGCTGCCTCTGCCTCTGCCTCCAGCAGGTGTGGGAGGGCACACTGCCTCTGCCTCTGCCTCCAGCAGGTGTGGGAGGGCACACTGCCTCTGCCTCCAGCAGGTGTGGGAGGGCACGCTGCCTCTGCCTCTGCCTCCAGCAGGTGTGGGAGGGCACACTGCCTCTGCCTCTGCCTCCAGCAGGTGTGGGAGGGCACACTGCCTCTGCCTCTGCCTCCAGCAGGTGTGAGAGGGCACGCTGCCTCTGCCTCCAGCAGGTGTGGGAGGGCACGCTGCCTCTGCCTCTGCCTCCAGCAGGTGTGGGAGGGCACGCTGCCTCTGCCTCTGCCTCCAGCAGGTGTGGGAGGGCACGCTGCCTCTGCCTCCAACACTGGAGTCTGTGGTACCAGCATATTCAAGGAGCTGGCAAGGAGGCAGGTGGATACAAGGCAGTGGAGCTCAGGACACAGATCTGGCCTAGAAAGCTGACATTTCACAGCACTAGGTCTTAACCTTGCAGGCCAGCACCCATGCCCAAAACTGATAAAAAAAAAAAAAAAAAAAAAAAAGATGCTTCTTTTCTCCAGAAAAACGTATACAGATATAACATTTGGCATCATGTCAGGAGGCTCCTAAACCTGCTAAAAGCCACTTGTGGACTTTTAAGTACACAGTGTAATGAAGACACTAGCATGCAAGAGTAGAGAACGCAGGATGAAAGCGGAGAGGGTCAAGAAGAACGCTCAAGAGAACCAACAGCCCAGGCAGAGGAGGATAAGAGGCACACACAGGAGCCGAAAATGATGGGGAGGAGGGACAGGGGCCACAGGAATGCCAAGGCCACGGTGAGGAGGGACAGTGTCCACAGGAATGCCAAGGCCAGGAAGGTTTGCTGTCCCAGAGCATGGGAGGAGAACGTTTTCAAAGACGTGGACGTGCTGTGAGGGACATGATGGCTGCCAAGTGTCAACCACACATGGGGCAGGCCAGTCACTTGTGACCTCAGTAAGAACTTGCTCGCTGAGGGACAGTAAGAACTGTCCCCCTGCGGACATGCACGTGCCCTGTGCTGTGGGGCTCAGCGGGATACATCTTATCTACAAAACGCGTAACAAACAGCCTCCTCTGTGACTTATGCTCTTAATGTGATCATTGGTCCAACTCCAACAAGCTAAATGGGACTTCCTGCAAGATGAAAGGAGACCAGGTGCGCCTGCTTCCTCGTCTCCCCTCATGCAGAGTCTCTGGTGTCATCACCTGGACATGCTCAGGGATGAAAGTATCAGGACACCTTAAAGAAAAACATTTCCTACTAAACAAAGCTCCGCATTTGAGTCTTCTGCTTCCAGCAGCACAAATCCCACTGGTTATAAATCAGGTTTATGAATTTTGCACGGATCTGAAAGAAAAAAACCCATCAGTCATCACTGAGACGCTCGTCCACTTTACGCCTCGCTGTAAATGGACAGCTGACACGAGGTGCTCAGCCCTGATGACGCATTAACACCAAGTCAAGCTCCGAAGGCCCCAAGATGGCGCCAGCTGCAGTGACAGCCCCTACCTAGAGTGAAATACAGCCGTGTCCGTGCAGACGTCCCGTCACTCTCTTAGTACGACTGGCCCAACTGTACATTTTCAGTACTCACTGCCCCAGGCAATCCTGCATGCTCTTGATTATGCTTTGAAAATGCGTAATACATGAATCATGAAACCGATTGTGAAGGCCCAAAATTAGACACTGCTGCCCGGCCTCAGAAAATGCTATCATTTTAGAACGTTCTTCTAAAGTGGTTTGTGTTTTATTGGCAAACCAGTATATTATTATTGCAATCATAATGATTTACATATAAATACCATTAGAGCTACAATAATAATACACATATACTTTGTGATTTTACTTCAAAGGCTTCCCAGCACTATACACATACTCAATCATTAACCTCCCAGAGAGAAGAAAAGCTGCAAGGATTGTCTCTGTTTTGCAGATGGAGAGTCTACGGCAGAGAAGCAAAGCATGGGTAGTCCCAATGCCACGTACAGAAACAGCCAAAAGCTCCGGAAGTGCTGGGCCGTTTCTGCCCACAAACATGCACGTACGCACACAAACTTCTACAGATGGATGCAGACTCAACATGTGTATCTCAGGACAAACACATATCCCAGACATTTACAAGGAATGTGAGAGGGAGATTATTTACAAGGAATTTCTCTAGAGAAAAGGAACAGAATTAAAACCACACTGGTAAACTGGAGAAAAATAACACAGAAGCGCAGAGGTGTGGGGTGTGTTCGGTTTTGTATTGTCCCTGGCTCTCCATGCACACATCCATCCAGGAGATGCAAGGGAGGGTCCGTAAAAGGTGCTCTAACTCTTCAGCTTCTCCTCCACGCTCACCCATCGTTCGCCCACATCTACCGTGAATAACTCAATCTAGGAAAGTTACCACCACCGTCGTCCTGTTGTTCCTTGCAACTTCCTGATGAGATGAGACACCGCCATGCCCACACTGGAAAGGAAGAACAGGAAGCTCTAAGATAACAGCTGGCTCTGTCCTCGGACAGGAAAGTAGGAGCCAACAGGCCCTAAAGTCTCCATCCAGCCATCGGCCCTAAAGGACAGTCCAGCATTTCACAGCGGACACAAGGACCTCAAAACGGGGGCAGAAATCAACGACTGCCTGGGAGGACAAAGTAAAGACCCGTGGGGTTTTGACTAAGAGTGTTGAATGATTAGGATGTCCAACAGGCCACACAAACAGCACCCATGCAAGACTAAGCTCCTGCCATCCTTCCAAACCCAGAACCTCTCCCACCAGCCACTCAGGAATGGCAACTCTACCCTCCCTGCCAGTGAGGGAGAAACCTCGGAGCCATCTTCAACCACCCTCTCACTCGTTCCTCCAATTCATGAGCAAACGCTTTCATCAGCTCAACTTTCAAACCAGAGTCAAATACAATCACTAATTACCACCATCTTGCTCCAAGCTACCACCAGTCACCCCGACCTGGCTTAGCACAATGACTTAACTGATCTCGCGGAGTCCACCCAGCTTCTCCCTATAACCTAGTCTCAGTACGTTCCCAAGGCGACCCTTTTCAAAAAAGACCATGTTAACCCACGTTAACCAACATCCCTCCACTGGCCTCCAGGTCCCAGGGGATCACTGCCGCTCAGATGACACTGAGTTCAGCCTTCCCTTGCTCAGCCCGCTCCAGCCCCAGGAGCCTCGGCTTAGGCCCTCAGGGACCCCTGCAAGTCTCCGCACTCACTTGCCTGCCCTTGAGCACGGCGCTCGCCACTCCTGTCACTGCTGACCCACTCAGTGAGGCCTTGCTGAGCCGGCATTAAAGACTGCAACGCTTTCTTTCCCTGTCTCAGTTCTTTCTTCTTAGCGCTTGCCAATATCCAACTTACTATATACACTTTAATCTTTTTTATTTTCTCTCTCCCCACCAAAAGAATAAAAGTTCCTTGAGTGCAGAGATATCTGTTTGGTAGATGGATGAAGTGATACAAATTCGCTAACAAGAGACCAATTCAGATGCTTCCATGTGAAGCATCCATTTGCTCCATCACCAAACGAGTAAGAGTAACTGCCAGACATACCCCAGATCTACATGGGAACATTTAAAGCAGGCCACGCCCTCCTCTAGGCCCCACACAAACAGTGTGGCGGGAGGCAGGGCTGGAGGGGAGCATCAGAGCAGAGATGGGGGACGGGGTCGGGGTCAGGCTCAGCTCCATCACAGACGGGGCCCTCGGAAAACCAACTTCTTTCCCTGGCATAGGCTTCCCTGAGAATGGGGAGGATGACTCAGATGATCCCGAGGTTCCCTCTGGCACTCACAGCCTCTAACTCCCTGAACCACACGAGTGTGGCTGGCTGTTGTCATGCTCACGGTGGTTCCAGGTTTGCGGGTGGACCCTGGTGTTGCATCTTGTTTGAGGGTCAGCTGTGAAGACAGGACTCACACATGGAAGAGAAGCAAAATGAGGCACAATGAGTCTCTTGAACAAAGACTATTTCTGGACCCCAAATTTGTGCTCCCTCATTAGGCCAGACTGTTGTTTCTTGCCAGTCTCAGATGAAATGAGTGACCCTCACTCAGAAGTGGCACCCCGCTCGCTCCTGCTTCCTGCAGGGCTTCTGCTCCTCAGCGAAAGGCGGACAGCACTCCCGTGCCTGGAAGCAGGCTGATCTGCCTGTGGGGCTCTCACCCACTTGTTTTTGTTGACCCGGCATACAGTCTTCAATCCGCCTAAGGTAAATGTGTGTGACGGGCCACTCCAGTGATCTTCTGGCTTCCGTAACATGTATCTGCATGTTGCTGTTTGGCCGTGCTTGCAAGAGGAAATTGATTCTGTGGGGAACGGCAGGGTCTTTACCTGTCTCACGGGGCCTCTTAACAACAGGAGCCGGCTCCGTTTCAGCAACTATCATTTCTTTCTTCTTGAGAAATGGCAGCTTCTGCCCCACGGGGACAAAGACCGAAGAGGGGAGGCAGCCTCTGTGCTGCATCAAAGATTTCCCAAACCAAGCTGAGCACAAACCATCACCACGGAATACGTGGAGACCAACTCCGGAGACTCAAAGGGGTTATCGACCAACACACGCCTGGATTAGAAACCCACCGTGGGGAGGTGAGCAAAGCTCATGACTGCGACCAAGGCGGGAGCGGGAGACTCTACCCCATGGGCACCCACCATGTGGGAAAATCTCAAAGGGCATTACCAGAATGTGGACTCTTGCCTGCAAAGGCATGACCATGTACACACATGACTGGTGAGTAGTCAAGAGTTCGTGAGAACCTCTAGCACTGTTTCTTTAACAAAGTCTTGCTCTGGAGTAGAACAAAAGGGAAAAGGTCTGGATGCCATCTTACCTGTCAATTTAAGAGGGAAAAATGAAAACCTTTCCTGCTTAAGGGGCTTTGATTTCTTGTTTTCTCTTTCACCTAAAATGTTGTATTTGAAGATATGCAGGTTTGTTTTCATTTGCTTTGTTTTGCAAATCTCTCTTGTTCGCCTCTAATACCCCAGCCCTCCGTCCTTGCGGCCCTCCAAATGCATGTTTCCTAGACAACCCCGCGTAGCTCAGAGCACCTCATTTATGCAAGTGTACAAAGAGCGTCCCTCTCTCATCCACAGCTGGCATTAAAAGGCGAGTTTATCAGGTGAGAGCAGGATTCTAAAAGGCCTGGCAATTTTTCTGAATCTCTCTCGATGAGAAAGAGCTAAATAAACAGGTCCCCAAAGTTAGCAACAGAATGGAAAGGTGGTCACAGAATCCCCAGAAAGAATAGGCAGACTATTGAACAGGCTGATACAGAGGGCCAAGCAGTCCTCCTGACATCTCTGGCCAGGTTCCTGGGGCAGGTGTCTCTGCCCACATCCCACTCCTGGCAACAGGGTGAGGGGGGAAGAGGGAGGGAGGTGGGAGGCAGGCGGGAGGGAGGGATCACACTTGCAAGGGCCAGAGTCAATGTAGGAAGAAAACCAGGACATGCAACACAGACAAACGCAACACAGACAAGCATCAGCAGCAGCCCGTGGCTTCCACGAGGCCTTGAAATAAGCGCAACAAAGATGGTGGCGGCCTGGAGGGGGCATCTATAGACCTGTCTCTGTCCCACCAGCAGGTTCAGCAGGTGCTAGGCCCTTACTGCACCACCTGTAAGATGACGGTGGAGGACTGAAGGGTCTCAGAGGCCCACCCGTCCACCTTTCATAAGTCACTGAGCCCCACGTGGCCTGGGCCTTTCTCACTAAGAGCAATGGCTGTACGCGGATGACCCTGACTTCAACCAGCCTCAGCCATTCGACTTCACACATCTGGGTCCAGACAGAGCGACTCAGAAAAACCCAAGAACCATGTCCAAACAACAAAACCCAGAGAAAGTGGGTGATTTAGGGTCCATCAGTCGATACAGCAACATTGTCCCCATTCAAACTGGGGACCTACTAGTATTTCTTTCTTTTTTTTTTTTTTTGAGACAGAGTCTCGCTGTGTCACCCAGGCTGGAGTGCAGTGGCCGGATCTCAGCTCACTGCAAGCTCCGCCTCCCGGGTTCACGCCATTCTCCTGCCTCAGCCTCCCGAGTAGCTGGGACTACAGGCATCGCCACCTCGCCTGGCTAATTTTTTGTATTTTTTTAGTAGAGACGGGGTTTCACCATGTTAGCCAGGATGGTCTCGATCTCCTGACCTCGTGATCCGCCCGTCTCGGCCTCCCAAAGTGCTGGGATTACAGGCGTGAGCCACCGCGCCCAGCCAGCATTTCTTTATACTGATTCAGGTCACTCTACAGAGAAAAAGCACAAAGCTCTACTACCTCATGCACATAACAGGGAGTGGTGTGGGGAGACTGGACCTGGCAGTCTCTGAAAAGCCCTTGGCCTCAAATTCTATGATGAAGACTTGCTCCTCCTGGAGAAGGCCACGGCTCAATATTCAGGCCACTGGAAATGATCATACAACTGGACTGTACTACACACGTCCCAGAAAGAAGGCGCAGCTTCAATCTCTCTCTAAAACCTACTGGAGACATAATATGCCAACATAAAAGTAGGAGGAGGTGTTATCAGGTTGCAAAGAAACCTCTAGAGATTTGCTCAGAATGCACTTCCTAATGCAGTCAAGCATGCTGGTCTGAATACCAACCTACAGAAAGGGCCCCAGGCTCATTCCTGGTAGCACAGACTTGCTGAGAAAGCAGCTGAGGATGCTGACTGAATGAATGAAATAGACTCACCTCAAAATGAAAACGGCCTGGAAACTCGGCCATCAACAGGAGCCCATGTGCACGCACTGCCGTGGGACTCACGCAAGCGCCATCCCAGAGGCCCTCCTTGGGCACCTACTCAGTGCTTCTGTGGCTGAGGCAGTGAGGCGGCCCCCGTGCCCTTGAATCTTACAGCTGTATCTACTCTCCATCTGGCTGGCTGGCCTCAGGCTTCTATTTGCTTCTGAGCTCAGTGCCACTCTTTACACAAGAAGAAGAGTCACTGAGGCTCACCAGCCTCCTGAAGGAACAGTGGGGAGCAGGGGGCACCAAGGCCTCTGTTCATCAGGAGCACCTTTCTCCTGCAACCTCTTACAGCCTGGCGGGAGAGGCCTCTCTGTGTGTTCTGGCCAGCTCTCTTCCACACAGCATCCTCTGTGCAGCCAAGGATGGGAACACGGTTCAGTTCAGCCACACAGGCCCAAGCAGGTACTGTCACACTGGCTGGATGAGGCCCGCAGCTCCTACAATGTACAAGCTTACGCTGGCCCGTCCAGAAGAGAAAACGAACCTACGTGGAGGAAGCTGGTAGCAACAACACTCTATTCCCTCCCTTTGGAAAGCTGTGTACACACACCTTTAAGGGCGAAACGTAAGAGTCAATACTGTGCAGAATCACAGGGCTCCTAAAAACTCCTCTTCCAACCAGAGTGAGAATTACACAGAATGTCACTGTTGCTTCAGCCGCTGATAAAAATCATTCTAAAGTACTTGGGGTCCCAGTTCTGCGGTATTAAGTAGAAAAGTAAGTTCTAAAGAAAAGGGTACAAAATACTAGTCAGCAGGATGACGCTCACTGCAACTAATTTTGAGCTGTGGGCCGTGGATGAGTGATTTGCTTCTTTGTGCCTCGACCCGCCTCTATGGAAGGATCGTATCGCCAAACCCAAGGAAGCCACGAGGCAGGTAATATTCCATCAGCAAAGTGTGTGCCCTGACAGAGGGTAACCGGGGGAACCCTGCTCCTGTACAGACCCACAGAGGAAAGGACAGAAGGACTCAGAGGCTGAGAGGCAAATGCAGACCCCAGGACACAGCCTTAAACCCCCAGGGCTTCTGATGTCAGCTGGTTAGTCACACTTTTCCCCATAACCAGAAATGCCGCCAGCACAGCTGCAGCCTGGGTTAGGATCCTGGCTCAGACCCTCAGTAGCTCTGCGACCCTGATCAAGTTATTCGATCTCCTGTAAAACAGGGGTGATAACAGCATCACTTTCATGAATCAGTGAGACGTAACAACAAGGAAAGTTCTTTAAAAGCTTCGGAAACAATGTGCGAAATAAATGTCAGCTGCTGCCTCCAACACACCCGCCATCACAGGCCTTGTAATTTTCGTCACCTGTTTCTACAGCCCCCAGCAATAAGTGCTGAACGAATGAGTGAATGAACGCTATAAATGGCCGTGGATCCCTCCTGAAATTTAAGGTGCCAAGGAACAAAGATCATGGCACACAATCTGGCGTTTCGAAAACCCACCAGTATAAGTAGTTTTTCAAAAGTCTGTGGGAAGGAACTGAAAATTCAAGGAGACCAGAAGATAAGGATTCCATTTTGACTTTTAAGAACCAAGGTCATGAGCAAACTACAGATTTGGAAGCGGCTCACAGTTGCTAAAAGCGTGAAGTTGCAAAGTTTGAAGTGGTTGCCTCTTATTTCCAAATTTCCCTTTAATCGCTTAGGCACAAGATGACAGAAATTGAGATAATCAATACATATTTAATTATCTATCTTAAAAGAAAAATCATCTACACGTTCAACTTTCAGCTGTTGTGAATTAAAAAATAAATCAAATTTTCACACTCATCTTCAAGGATTCTTTTTTCCTCTAACCAACAAAAAAGACAAAAGAGTAATAATAATAAAAAAAAAAAGTGAGACCAATTCCACTCAAGTTATAATAGATCAAAGAGCATGGAATGGAAAGTTTTATTTTTAAAAAAAATGGAGTACAGGCCAAGCACGGTGGCTCACGCCTGCAATCCCAGCACTTTGGGAGGCCGAGGTGGGCGGATCACGAGGTCAGGAGATCGAGACCATCCTGGCTAACATGGTGAAACCCCTTCTCTACTAAACATACAAAAAAGTAGCTGGGCGAGGTGGCGGCGCCTGTAGTCCCAGCTACTCGGGAGGCTGAGGCAGGAGAATGACATGAACCCGGGAGGCGGAGCTTGCAGTGAGCTGAGATCCCGCCACTGCACTCCAGCCTGAGTGACAGAGCGAGACTCCATCTCGAAAAAAAAATAAAAGAAAAAGAAAAAAAGGAATGCAAAGAATTTAATGCAAGTAAAATAAATCTAAAGTTTAAAAATTTTTCAATGAGTCCAATCAGTATCAAATGTAATTGCCAATGAAGAAATCATCCAGGAAATACAAACAGAAACACAACGAGCTACCACTTCATACCCAGTAGGATGGCTAAAATAAAAAAAAAACAATAGTAAGTGCTGACAGGGATGTGGAGAAACAGAACCCTCATCCTTTTGCTGAAGGGATGGTAAATGGAGCAGGCACTTTGGAAAACAGTCAAAAGGTAAAACATTAAATTCCCATATGAACCAGCAATTCCACTCCTACGTATATCCCAAGAGAAATAAAATCATGTCCACATAAAAACTATACTAAATGCTTACAGCAGCACTGTTCACAATAGTCAGAAGTGGAAACAACCCAAATGTCCATCCACTGATGAATGGATAAACAAGATTCCATATTCTACATGGAATGTTCTATATGGAAT
The DNA here is from genome assembly GCF_007565055.1 of Rhinopithecus roxellana. Lineage (NCBI taxonomy): Eukaryota > Metazoa > Chordata > Mammalia > Primates > Cercopithecidae > Rhinopithecus > Rhinopithecus roxellana. The sequence continues at coordinate 27,914,848 of NC_044561.1, forward strand.
ATTACTCAGCCGTTAAAAAGGACCAGAGTACGAATGTGTGCTACACCACCAGCGAACCTCAAAAACATTATGGTCAATGAAAGCAGTCAGTCAAAAAAGGCCACACGCCATAGGATGCTGTGAACATACAACATGAAATATCAGAACAGGCAAATCCATGTGACGAAAAGCAGATCAGCAGTCACTGGGGGCTGAGGAAAGGAGGTCATGTGGCTGCTGAAGGGACTGGGGTTTCATCTTGAGGTGAAATGTCTTGGAATAAGAGTGTGGCAACTGTTGCACAATTCTGTGAAGACACTAAAAACCACTGGATTATACACATTAAATGGAAGACAGACAGATGGACCAGATGGAATACACAAGTAGGAGATAGGAGGAGTATTTTCCCCTTCCCAAGCACAGTCCCCGATGCGCCAGTCCTGGCCAACCAGCAGACCATGCCATTACTCTGTGCTTACAGCTTTCAAGGTAAGATTCAAGGCTGAACGTTTAAAGTCTCAGATAAAACACAATTTCTTTCTCTGCCTTGGGTTTTAAATTCTGTTCTTACAAAAGTAGAGATATTGCAAAGGTCTATCATGTGCGGAAAAAACACAAGGTTGCTTTCTGCCCCCAGCTAGGACAGCTGGGCGGCCTCCAGTCCAACTCTTCCACCTCCTGGCTTCTGAGTGCGAGAGGAGGCTCATTAATTACACCAAGATGGATGCCACGGGGAGGCTGGGAGGAGAGCACAAGCCAAAAGTGAGGCGGGCAGCTCCCTCCGGAGGACATTTCTCTCCTCATAATTACATTAATTGCAATTAGCTCTCTCCTCCTCCATAATTCTTTTGCACTGACACCTGCGGAAGTCTTCTGGCTCCTGTTCAACGCCATTTTCCTGCTGCCACGGGTCCTCCAGCTCATTTTCCGTTTGGTTCCAGAAGCACAAAGCTGCTCCACCCTGCGGTCCTGGGTGACACACCTCCATGTGCAAGCACGCTCTGCTTTCACCAACCGGCCCACAACTCATCTTCACACTGAAATTAATTTCTCCCCTAGTCAGCCCTGAAATAAAGTTACTAATGACGGACAGATACTTCATCTTTTCCTCCTAATTCATTCACCCTTAAGGAAAAGTTTCATAAGTAATTAAATTGATTTTTCCTTTCTATTTGGGACACAGGTCTATCTGGAACAGCAAAGTAATAGAAAGCCTGACTTCTCAGCAAGGACCCCTCAGGGAGGCCTGACGAAGTGACTGCTACAGCAAGAGGCACTTCCTGAAGCCGGCTTGGAGGCACCTCCGTGGACCGGTGGCCGAGCGCACATCAGCCCTCTTCCTAATTGACATGTGCTGTATAAATTACACTCAGAAGGGATTTGCAGGCACTTTCTGGATCCGAAAAGCTCTTTAATATTAATGCAGTTTGAATCCTTCTTGAATACTATTCAATTCTTATTACTGAAGTAAAAACTTAGATGTGTGACGTTAGTGGCATAGCTAAGCAGCTGAAACGGTGTGACCAGAGTAGCCACGTCTAATTACCCACAAAAGTCACTGAAATGTCCCCAAAGAAACAAACAGTAGTGATGAAGCTTGGGGCCTTGTGAAGTCAATAACATAGCTTTATAAACCTCAGCTTTTCACCCAAATACAGAACAGGATTTTTTCCTATTTACAACTCAGAATGAAAAAACACCTCAATACAAAGTTAAAACAAAAAACCAAAGCTGGCTCCATCATTGATACCTAATGTGAATCTCATGCTGGGCAGCCTGCCTAGTCCTGTAAGACTGTGGACTGTGTATATATATGTATGCTGCTGACCCCAGCCTCCATGCTGTTCAAGGGTGGACTGTGTATATATATACATATGCTACTGCCCCAGCCTCCATGCTGTTTGAGGGTGGACTGTGTGTGTGTGTGTGTGTCTGTATACATACATACATATATACACACATGCACACACACACACTAGTGCCCCAGTCCCCATGCTATTCAAGGGTGGACTGTGTGTGTGAATGTGTGTGTGTGTATAGGTATGTGTGTGTGTGTGTGTATATATATATGTATGTATATATATATGTGTGTGTGTATATATATGTGTGTATATATGTATATATGTATATATATATGTATATGTGTGTGTGTATATATATATGTGTATATATATATATGCGCTAGTGCTCCAGCCTCCATGCTGTTCAAGGGTGAACTCTTTATGCTAGTGCCCCAGCTCCCATGCTGTTCAAGGGTTGTGTGTGTGCGTGTGTACATAAATACATATACACATACACACATATACACATATATATATGCACACAAATACACACATATACACACACATATATACATACATATATACACACACACATATATATACACACACATATATACACATACACACACACACATATATATATATATTCTAGTGCCCTAGTCCCCATGCAATTCAAGGGTGGACTATGTATATGTATACGTATGCTGGTGCCCCCAGTCCCCATGCTGTTCAAGGATGGACTGTGTGTGTGTGTGTATACATACATACATATACACATATATACAAATATATACATACATATATACATATATACACATATATATACACACATACATACACACACACACACATATATATATTCTAGTGCCCTAGTCCCCATGCAATTCAAGGGTGGACTATGTATATGTATACGTATGCTGGTGCCCCCAGACCTCATGCTATTCAAGGGTGGACTGTGGGTGTGTGTGTGTATACATACATACATATACACATACACAAATATATACACACACATATACACATATATACACATACACACACACACACATATATATTCTAGTGCCCTAGTCTCCATGCAATTCAAAGATGGACTATGTATATGTATACATATGCTGGTGCCCCCAGCCCCCTGCTGTTCAAGGGTGGACTGTGTATATATATACACTCACACATGTTGTTGTATTGTGCTTTGCTCTATTGTGCTTCACAGATCCTGCATTTTTTACAAACTGAAGGTCTGTAGTGACCCTCCATCGAGCAAGTCTATCAGTGCCATTTTCCTAACAGCATGTGCATGCTTTGTGTCTTTGTGTCAGCATTTTTTAGCAAGGAAGGATTTTAAATCATGGTATGTATGCTGCTTTTTGAAACATACTGCACACTTAACAGATGACAGTATAGTATAAAATATAACTTTTACATGGACTGGGAAACCAAAAAATTCGTGTGACTCATTTTCTCACAATACTCCCTTTCTTGCAGTTGTCTGGAACCCAATCTGCAGTATTTCCGAAGCATGCCTGTATAGTGGATCTAAAATGGGCAATATCCCGTGAATGCGAACGACTGCTCACCAACTGTCATCACTGAGCCTGGGCCACATCTGTAAACAGTGATGCTGGCTTTCCAGTTCCTCTCTGATAGGTCCCGTCTTTGCCACTGCTTTGGGTTTTTCTTGCACTGATGTTGTTGAAATGCAACTGTGATTCTAAATTTCAAATGCGTCTCTAACAGGTTTTAGCTCATCATTACTTTTAGCTCTTTCTCCCATATTTTCATTGTCAAACCACAGTCTCTTTGAAAACTTTGATGGCTTACAATTTTGTTGAAGATAGTCATCTTCAATGTTCCAAAATCGGAGAGGATTTTCATTTTTAGATTTTAAGACATCAGTTACAATGACCAAGCCAATGGCTATTTTCATTTCTACCTCTATTTCCTTCCAATCATCTCCTGATTGCTTTTAGCAATTATTCATTTACTAAGTATCAAGGCGGGTCATAAACATCTTAAAAGACGAAAGACTACTGTCACATATCTGTTTAACAAAAGGGGACGGTCCACATTCTTGTCATAAAATACTATGTGATAAAGCCCATCCTGTTGAATGACTAATTGGATGAGAAACCATACTCTCTCCATATTCTTAGAATACTATTCACTCGTTGATGCTTGATTTTAAGAAAATTCATCTAAGCTATCTTCCACTGAAGGCGCACAGTCTGCGAATTCGCTGATATGATCAATTTCACCATCATCATTAGCATCTAGAGAGCTGCTCTCAATCTGTCTGCATTCATCTTCTGATTCATTTAATAATGGTGAAATGTCTTCCTCTGCCAATTTTCCTCTCATTGCTATTACAAGTGAAAAATAAGGCCGGGCGCGGTGGCTCAAGCCTGTAATCCCAGCACTTTGGGAGGCCGAGACGGGCGGATCACGAGGTCAGGAGATCGAGACCATCCTGGCTAATATGGTGAAACCCCGTCTCTACTAAAAACTACAAAAAAAAACTAGCCGGGCGACGAAGCGGGCGCCTGTAGTCCCAGCTACTCGGGAGGCTGAGACAGGAGAATGGCGTGAACCCGGGAGGCGGAGCTTGCAGTGAGCTGAGAGCCGGCCACTGCACTCCAGCCTGGGCGGCAGAGCAAGACTCCGTCTCAAAAAAAAAAAAAAAGAAAAATAAAAAATTCTAAATTCTCTGTGTTTAATGAAAGCTAAAAGAAAAACAGACTTCAAAAATGGTGTCTCCAGATTGTTTTCATACCTTTTTGAAAGATAATGCAATCGTGTGGGTAACACAGTAAGAAAATTCAAGGATCACATAAAAGATATGGTTTATTCCACTATCACATGATTCTTGATAGCATCTCTTATTCTTCCATTCTATTATTTTAGTCTATTTCTACCACAGTTAGAAATAACTGGCCGGCCATGGTGGCTCACACCTGTAATCCCAGTATTTTGGGAGGTTGAGGCAGGCACATCACCTGAGGTCAGGAGTTCAAGACCAGCCTGGCCAACATGGTGAAGCTCCGTCTCTACTAAAAACACAAAAATTAGCCAGGTGTGGTGGCAGGTGCCTGTAATCCCAGCTACCCTGCAGGCTGAAGCAGGAGAATTGCTCGAACCTCGGAGGTGGAGGTTGCAGTGACCCAAGATTGTGCCACTGCAGTCCAGCCTGGGCAACAGAGCAAGACTCCATCTCCAAAAAAAAAAAAAAGAAAGAAATGTTGAATAATGCTAAAATAGCATCGAGAAACAGAAAACAGCAAAATGTTTCCAGCTATAGATTAAAAAATATCATTCAGCTGTGATAATGCAGCCATGCACTGCTTAACAGGGACACATTCTGAAAAATGCATCATTAGTCTATTTCATCATTGTGTTAATGTCACAGAGTGCACTTACACAAACCTAGAGCGAAGCGTACTGCACACCTAGGCTATACGGTATAGCCTGTTGCTCCTGGGCTACAAACCTGTGCAGCGTGTTACTGTAGTGAATACTGTGGGCAAACGAACACAGAGGTCAGTTTTTGTGTATCTCAACATATCTAAACACAGAAAAGGTACACTACAGATAAAGTAGCGGAGACAAAACACTGTACACCTGTATAGGGCACTTACCACAAGTGGAGCCTCCAGGGCTGGAAGTTGCTCTGGGTGAGTCAGTGTGTGAGTGCTGAGTGCCTGTGAGGCCCGGAACACTACAGTGCGCAACTGGAGACTTCACAAGCACTGTACACTTAGGCCACACTACATTTATGATGATTAATGTCCTTCTTCAATAATAAATTAACTTTAGCTTACTGTACCTTTTTTACTTTATGAACTTTTTAACGACTCCTTTCTAATAATACGTAGCTTAAAACTCAGATACATTGTACAGCTATACCAAAATTACTTTTTCTTTATATTCTTATTCTATAAGCTTTTTTCTGTCTTTAAAATTTTACTTTTTACTTTTTCAACTTTTTTTGTTAAATGCTAAGATACAAACATTAGCCTAGGCCTATACAAGGTCAGGATCATTCATATCACAGGAGCATTAATACCACATTAATTCCACCTCCACACCCTGTCCCACTGGAAGGTCTTCAGGCGCAACAGCACAGCACCCAGGGAGCTATCATCTCCTCTGATAACAATGCCTTCTTCTGGATACCTCCTGAAAGACCAGCCTGAGGCTGTTTTACAGTTAACTTTTTTTTTTTAATAAGTAGAAGTATTACATTCTAAAATAACGATTATAGTATAGTAAGCACTTAAACCAGTAACACAGTCATTTACTATCATGATCAAGTATTATGAACTGCATTTCTTACAGACCAGCAGTGCAGTAGGTTTGCTGACACCAGCATCACCACTAACACGTGGGTAATGCATGGTGCTAAGACATTACGATGGCCACGATGTCACCGGGCGAGAGGAATTTTCCAGCTCACACACACTTCTGTGGTATACACCATCCAGTGCTGATAAAAAACGTCATTACGTGGCACAGAACTGTATGTCCAAGATTTCCCACAGATGCAGTGGGTCCATGTGGTAACGGCAGGCTAGAATGCATTTTCTTCTATTTTTCAAAAATAAGATTTTATCCTTGTTCTTTGAAGAACAGGATAAAAATCACCAAATGTCAATCCTTATAAATAGTCTGAAATGTTCAAACAGGAAACCTAAAATGGACACAAGATGACGCCTTTCTTCGAAACAAAAGGAAAGCACAGAACATACCTCCGCCGGAATACAAGCGCCCACAGCCCTCCGCAGAAGCCCACGGAAGAGCCCTCTCTGTCACTGCCCCCCACAAAAAAGCCAAGCCTGATGACTGTCAGGTGAAAATATTAATCTCAAGAATAGCTGGCTGGGCGCGGTGGCTCACGCCTGTAATCCCAGCACTTTGGGAGGCTGAGGCAGGTGGATCACGAGGTCAGGAGATCGAGACCATCCAGGCTAACACGGTGAAATCCTGCCTCTACTAAAAATTCAAAAAATTAGCTGGGCGTGGTGGCAGGCGCCTGTAGTCCCAGTACTCAGGAGGCTGAGGCAGGAGAATGGCGTGACCCCGGGAGGCAGAGCTTGCAGTGAGCTGAGATCCGGCCACTGCACTCCAGACTGGGTGACAGAGGGAGACTCCGTCTCAAAAAAAAGAATAGCTATACACTTAGAGATTCTGAAACAATGTTCAGTCCCCAAGACCAGTCTCATTTGTTTATTTTTGTGAGTTTGCTTTTTGGTGAGTAGTTTTGTTTTTACTTTGAGTTAAAAACTTTAAAACTTCTGCAGACCAGGTAAGAGTGGCTTATGAAGAGCAGGGTGAATACTGCTCCTTGCCAGCTTGGTAAACACTCAGGACTAACTTTCTGCTTTACTGGGCTGTGTGTCCTCACAGAGCGAGGCTCCCATTCACATCTGATTCTTTTGTTCAGTGCTCCATTGCAGAGCCTGAGCAGGTAACTGACAGCCCTTGTCTGGAATCCGACAGAAAGATCCATAATTACCTTGAACCTGTCTCATGCTCCGCTTGTCAGGCTGTCCGCCAAAATTGTTTGGTAACGGAGGTCATCAAAGGAGGATAGGAATGCCTGAGCTGGCCCCAGGCCCCAGCAGGTACAGTTCATTAAAGAGATATGCTATGTACTGTTTGGGGCACTCCCTGTGTATTCTCAGTTGCTTATGGAGGACTCCTGAAATCTCCCCAGCAGGGAGGCTGTGCAGGGAGCCAGGAGGAGGGCACGCAGAACGGTGAGGACCCTGGCCCCAGCGGGACCCCCCACACTGAGTCTCCCAGGCCTCACCCAACCACAACGCAAAGGCAACAAGTCCCTACAGCCATCACAGGTGAGGGGATTACTCAAGGAAAGAACCACGGGTGTCAAGGTGACCGGCACATGCCCAGCACCCTCTGGCACCTAATAAATGGCAGCTACATGCATGAATTCTCCACTAAGGTAGAACAGTGCTTAGGATGAGGCACTCAGACTCTGGCATTAACTCAGAAGCTGATGAGGACAGAATAACCCAATGCTGACAGTGATCAAGTGACAGAAAACAGTTGCATAAGCACAGTGCTTCAGAGTTCAGAGGAGGGGCCCAGGAGACAGCGTGACAACCAAGACCACAGAGACACGGGCATGTTTGAAGAAGAGACCGGGATAGAAGGACAGGGAGGAAGTCTAACTGGTTCCAGTGCATAGACAGCCCATAGCACAGCAGCAAAGCTGCCTGGGGAAGTGACCGCTGCAAGACTCCTAGACTCGGAAAGGAGGTGGGGGCGAGACAGAATCACAGGGAGAAATGTCACCCAAACTTCAAGCTTTGAATCCATTTAATGACTGGTTATTTCCCAAGAACTTGCTGAAGCTTCATGGTTTCTATCTGTATTTTCAAACTGCCAATACAGCCCTTGTGACAGGGGCTGCGGGGGAGTGGGGGTTCACCTAAATTTACTGTGCGAACTAAGTAACCCAGAGGCAACTTCAGGATTATAATTTTTTTAACTCACTTTTTAACAAGAATTTCCGTTTTTTCTCGCTGTACTCCAGGATATCACTTAGAGTCCTGAATGTTCAACCAAAGTTTCTAATTTGCTGAAATACAGGGGCTTCGTCCCAGCCCTCTGAATGTGAGCTACGGGAGAGAAGGTGCTAATGTTGGACTCTACTCTGCTCAGCTGACATCAGAGGTAATATTACTTGTATCTTCTTAAGGCCACTTTCAAAATCTACTGATGCCTTCGTTGCTGGGCGGGTCACACCCGTGACCAGCTGTGCCTGACACACGTCTCTCCCTGAAAGCCTTCATGATCAGACAGTCAGAGGAAGCCCAGCACACGCAGGCCCCCATGTGACAGAAAAACAAGTTAACTGAAACCACCAAACCTCTAACCGTGATATCAAACAGCTTTCTAAAGGAGACATCACCTTCCCTCCGCACGCTCTCTCTTCGCCAGGCGTGCTGGCCTTGTGAAAACGCTGTGGCCACCACAGGGTGATGGCCAGCGAGCCCAGGGAGGGCCCCTGGACAGGCAAAGGGTGAGCAGCCCATATTTAATGTGAGCTGCTCCCTCTCCAACACCGTAACACCAACACCAGAGGCAATGCTGAGCGGGGGCAGCACACATTACCCTGCACTGAACCAGAGAGAAACAGACATAGAGCAGACCCTTCCTGGAAGCGGGTGACGTGTCCCCGGGCTAGAGCATGGACACGCCTTGCTCGCCCTCAGGACTCCATCACTCCTGCTCGGGGACTGCAATGGCAGAGTCCTTGCCCTCTTATGAAGTGAGTCGTAAAAAAGACGAGTCTTCCCCAAGAGCAGTATAGACGACATGGGGGATGGTGAGAGACTCCTGCTCTCCTGGCAAGTGAAAAGAGCTGCAATTTGCTGACAGCCAACTGCACGCTGCAGTCTTTAACTTTCCTAACAGCCTTCCAAGACACCCACTCCTCCCACTGGCCCAAGGTTATGACACTGAGAAAGGGTGAATGCCCACACGCACCACACAGCCTAGAGCACCAAGGCTGAGAATCTAACCGAGGTTCCAGGACTCCAAAGCCCAGTGCCTTCTGCTACACACTCCAATTTTTTTTTTTTTTTTGAGACGGAGTCTTGCTCTGTCTCCCAGGCTGGAGCGCAGCGGCGCAATCTCGACTCACTTGCAAGCTCTGCCCTTCCAGGTTCACGCTATTCCCCTGCCTTAGCCTCCCAAGTAGCCACGACTACAGGCGCCTGCCACCATACCCAGCTGATTTTTTGTATTTTTAGTAAAGACGGGTTTTCACTCTGTTAGTCAGGATGGTTTCAATCTCTTGACCTTGTGATCCACCCACCTCAACCTCCCAAACTGCTGGGATTACAAGCATGAGCCACTGCACCCAGCCAAGTGTCTCCACTTTTGAAAAACACGTAACTTGCATGTCCTTTTTTGCTGTTACTTAAAATTTCAAGGTAAAGTAGATTCCTTAGTTATTTGCAAAGAGAAAATTTAATTTTGATCATGAAAACTAAATATCTTTACTTGGATCACAAGAAATAAAAAGTTTGCAAACTCACCCATTCACTGGGTCAAAAAGGCTTGCCTTTGCCATTCTGTTTTTCCTTTCGAGAAGATAAAGATGGCAAGAAAACCAAATGGAAAAAAGAAAATATAAAAAGACACATATCAAGTATAAACTCCCACACACCACAAAGTGGGAGTCCAGCTTTCTCAAGTGCGAAAAGCCTAAATGCTGGAGACCACTTGGCCACACAGCCTCGACTCAGCCTAGTTCATCCCTGCACCCCCATCCCCACCTCTGCTTCCTCTCACACTAAAGCTGTGCTTCCCAAGACCAGAACCAAGCCACATATGGCTACTTAATTTGAAATAAATGAAAATGTAACAGAACTGAACTTTCAGTGATGCTGGTCACATTTCCGGTGCTCAGGGGCCACGTGGCTGCAGTCAACACCCACCCCGGGCAGTGCAGGGAGAGAACATACACATCCCAGTGCAGAGGCTGCCGGTCAGCGCTACCCTGGCACAGGGGGTGTGCCTCCCCCTGCAAAACCCCTCCAGTGGTCTCTCCCTGTCTCTGTCCTCAGAATGAAATAGCATCCCCGTGTGGAAGTGGCCAGAGGTGGAGAGACTCAGGAGAGGAAGAAGAGCTTCCTCTCACCCCTTCAGAGACTGTCATTTCCCTCCCACCGGACTGACCAAGAGAAAGCCCTGCCCAGCTTGGCCAAGAGAAAGCCCTGTCCGAGAGCAGAACCTTCACACACCTCAATTCATCTCCATGGCTTCGAGTAATTCCAAGCCATGCTGAAAATCCTGGATCTGGAGCAACCTCTCCTTCTACTGAGGATTGGAAGACACCACTTACCTAACACAGAGGCCCACCTGAGGCCCGGGAAGTGCACCTCACCTTGATTGTCCTCTGCCCTCTGCTCAGTGTGCATGCTGTGGTTATGATCATGATTAACTTTTATTTGGAGAAGTGGTCCTGAGAAGAATGCCACCTGCTAGAACTGCTGATGGATCCTAACAGCTCAAAGATACGAACGGAAGGCAGATGGGTGCTAGGCAGAAAATGTAAAATTTCTAGAGGGAGGAAATACAGGTAGCAGAAGACAAGGGCAGCCAGCAAGCTACCCGCTTCCAGCAGTTCCTCCCAAACGGTGCCAAAAAGCAAGAAGGAGGCCAGGTGCAGTGGCTCATGCCTGTAATCCCAGCACTTCGGGAGACTGAGGCAGGTGGATCACAAGGTCAGGAGTTCAAGACCAACCTGGCCAACATGGTGAAACCTCATCTCTACTAAAATACAAAAATTAGCCAGATGTGGTGGCACGCACCTGTAATCCCAGCTACTCAGGAGGCTGAGGCAGGCGAATTGCTTGAACCCGGGAGGCGGAGGTTGCAGTGAGCCAAGATCAATCACACCACTGCACTCCAGCCTGGACGACAGACAAAGACTCCATCTCAAAAAAAAAAAAAAAAAAAAAAAACAGACAACGCACACTGCACTAAAACCCTATCCTCAGAGAGAATGCCTCACTGCCAGTGAGAAGGAATCATCTCCACTGGTGATCTCCCCTCACCACCCACCCAAGGCTCCACGATGGGTAGAAAACCATGGGGAGGAGAAGAGAAAGGAAGGCGGCCATGGGAAATGAAGTAAACTTCCTACTTCCTTTTACGAGGCAAGCACAACATTTACTCCTAAACCTGAGGAAAATGGTACTCCACCAAAAAACCCTACACACCACTGTCACTCATGGATACAAATGCAAAAGCTGAAGGACAAATATTGCAAACATATGAACAAGAAAAAATCAACACCACATCAGAATTCTCAACAGGTCTTTCTCTAGCCTTTACTCTTTGAGGTGACAAGCTGGTGGAGAAAGCACGAGTTCCAGGGCCAGGAGAGCTGCCACGCCACGGCCTTGACAGGCAACCTGGGGGAATCACAACAGTAACGTATGGTGGTATTGCCAGAGGGCATTTAAGAATTACAGGGGATAATGTGATTACCTGCTTAGCACAGTGTCTGACACGGTGAACCCATTACTAGTCACAGTCATCTTCGCTGACAGAGTCTTGCTTTGACTAGCACAGGACTTACACTTTCTATAAATGCACAAATGGTGGTATGCATGAGCCAGGACAGAACCTGCGTAACATCAGAATAAGGCATTCCTCGACAATGAATCAATTTGTAAGCAGAGATTTGTTTTTCCCAGGTTGTGACACTGAATTGGAAATACAAAGAAAACAATAGATCACAGAATATACCATAAGGATCTCATAACTAAATGCCATTAAGTTTTTAAAGTCCATTAACATTTCTCGGAACAAAATGAGAATCATGTATAACATGCAACAGCAGCCAGGAATGGAGAAAACCACATGAAAAATGAAGCTCCGTCAGATCAGTCTTGACCACGCTCCTCTGTATGGCTTTAAACGGATTAAGAATCAGACCCAGGAAACAGAGTCCATGAAATTTCTGAAACTTTAATCGAAGGGTGGGGTCAGGCGTCTGTCTGGGGAGAAGAGGATCCACAGTCTTCAGGACATTCCCAAAGGTGCCGCCCCCAAATCACAAGGACTCCTAACACAAAGCAGACACCCTCTGCTGGCTGGAGCCGACTTGGATGAATTTAGCATTACGAGTTTTCCAAGGTGCTGGTTTGAATTACTCAAGTTCCTGGATATTAAAATATGTGGCATTTACATAAGGAGGGTTAAAAGGGGGAGGATATCTCTTATGTATTTGTTGGTTTATTTCCTCTTAGAGCCAGAACTACTTCAACAACGACTGTCATTTTAAAACTGGAAATGAAGAGAAACTCATTTTTTAAAAAAGAAATTGAACTGGGAAAAACATGAAACTGCATTTCAGTGGAATAGAAATAGAACTTGTTCTCCGAAGGAAAAGGTCCAAATTAACAAGGATAAAAATCCCGATATCTCAGTCTTGAGGACCAGATTCAAATGAATAAGAACTCTGGCTGTGTAGCATTAAGAAAAGCCAGATACTGGAGAAAGGAATCCTTTGATTTAACTACCAGCTGCAAGCATAAAAACCACGTGACCAAGTAATTCCATGGCAGGCTCTGAGACAGCGACTTCCAAAGCTGCCTGCAGTCCAGAGGTAGAACAGGAGGGACTAGAACTCTGGAACTGAAACGGTAGGGCCTTACAAGCCACTTAACCTCTCCATGTCCCTTCTTCTAAACTAAAAGCAGTAGTATCTACCTTACAAGGCCGCTGTGAGAATTAGGGAGATATACGGTGAAGTTAATCCAACTGGAAATTTAGCTTAGGTGGATTCGTGTAAGGTAGAAAGCCAGGCAGGAAGGAGAGCCCCTTATTTATCCCCATAATCCCACATCATTTAAACTAGATACTGGCTTTGGCTCCAAATAAATGGAAGCCAGGATTTAAAAGCAAGGAAAGGGTGGGCGCCATGGCTCATGCCTGTAATCCCAGCACTTTGGGAGGCCAAGGCGGGTGGATCACGAGGTCAGGAGATCGAGACCATCTTGGCTAACACACTGAAACCCAGTCTCTACTAAAAATACAAAAAAAAAAAATTAGCCAGGCGTGGTGGCGGGCGCCTGTAGTCCCAGCTACTCAGGAAGCTGAGGCAGGAGAATGGCGTGAACCTGAGAGGTGGAGCTTGCAGTGAGCCGAGACGGCGCCACCGCACTCCAGCCTGGGCGACAGAGCGAGACTCCGTCTAAATAAATAAATGCAAGGAAAAACAAACAGGTTAATTCTTGGAAGTTGAGTATCAGAGTCCCCAAGTCCTACTGACTTCAGGGACTATGAGAGCAGTTTTAACTCCCCACAATTTCACTTTAAAACCTAACCCAAGCTATCCACCACCATACACATATAACACTCGGCCTGGAGTAAACACTCAATAAATGTCATATACTATAATACAAAATGCTTCACCAAGACCAGTGTGTTGGTAATACAGGAGCAGACTGCAGGCCGGCGTGGTCTGATGGGGGAGAGAGTGAGAAGGAGCCAGGGAATGAAGAAAACAGAAAGCAAGGTCCCAAAAACAGGCACAAGGCCAAAGGAAGGGGTGACTTGCCGCTTGGGGAGCTTATGATGATGCCCAGGTTCCACCTCATTGCTTACAAGGAATGCTAACATCGTCCTCTGCAGGAAGTACATCAGGGACTTGCAAGATGCTGACTCAGGCATTGCACTTCCATAAAATGGCCCAAACTGAACCCTCTACTGCTGCCTCCCAAAGGGGTCCACACACATCTCAGGGGCTGAGGAGCAGAGTTGTGTGTGGAAAGTTCCCAGCACACCAGGTCCAGGGAGCCACTGGGCACATGCTTGCTTCTCCTACCCTAAGCACGAGGCCTGCAGTCCCCGGGTTCCAACCCAATTGTTCAACTGTTGTTTTACCACACATATGCATGCATGCGCACGCACACACACGTGTACACACACACACACACACCCTTGTCTTTGCTGACTTTTTAATCAGATCAGTTGAATAAGGTACCTTTAGGTTGAAAACTCACATGTCAGTACTGGAGAGTCTATTAATTGCTCCTGGCTCTTCAATTCACTGAGTCACTTAGCATCTTTGAGCTCGTGCCCATGTGGAAAGCAGCCTTGCGTGTGAATACTAAAGCATCTATCCATGAATAAGGTACATCTGTAAGCACACAGACACAGATGTTTTTCCTGTCAAGCCAATCAAAGACCTATTAATAATTAAGCTAAAGAAAATACCAAAGATAGGGTAAGATGGCACTCTCTCACATGGTGGTGAGAATATACATATTCATTTCTTTCTGGAAAACAACCTAGCAAATGTTATCCAGACCTAAAAATACTCATAGCCATCGATTCAGTGACACCTCTTCTAAGAATGCATCCCAAAACCAATCCAAAACACAATCAAGGATTTGTTTATGGAGCCACCACGTGCATTATCAACAGTGAAAAAGCAGAAACTACACAACGTTTGTCGATAGAAAACTGCTGATTACATCTCCTTACAACAGAATAATGAGCTTCCACTTTCTTTTTTAATGCTTAACTGAGGTATAATTCACATACCACATAATTAAATTATTTACAGTGGTTTTTCAGATATTCACTAAGTTGGGTAACCACCACTACAATCTAATTTTACAACATTTTGCCTCCCCCCAGAAGAAACTCTGTACCCATTAACAGTCAATCCCCCAGCACCCCCCTATTCTAATTCCTCCACGTCCTTGCCAACATTTGTAATTGTTAATTTGTTATTGTTCATCTTTTTGATAGTAGCCATCCTTGTGGGTGTGAAGTGGTATCACACTGTGGCTTCTGATTTGTATTCCCTAATGATTAATGATGTTGGCCATCTTTTCATATATTTATTGCTCATTTGTAGATTTTCTCTGGAGAAATATCTATTCAAACACTTTGCCCATTTTAAAATTAGGTTTGTCTTAATCCTGAGTTGTACGAGTTCTTTGCATATACTAGATATGAGTCTCTTTTCAGATATATGATTTGCAAACATTTTCTCCCGTTCTGGGGAATGTTTTTTTTCATATTCTTGAGAGTATTATTTGTAACACGAAAGTTTTCATTTTGATGAAATCCGATTTATCTATCCTTTGTCCCTTTTGCTGTTATATCTCAGAAACCATGGCCTAACACAAGGTCATGAAGATTTCCTCATGTTTTCCTTTAAGAGTTCTGATTTCAGCTCTTACATTTAGGTCATGATTCACTTTAGTCTACGGAGAGGCAGGAGTGGAACTTCATCGTTTTGTATTTCAGTGTCTAATAACCGTCCCAGGACTACTGGTTAGAAAACACAAATTTCCTCATTGAATTCACTTGGCATTTTTGTCAGAAATCAACTGACCAAAAATATGAAGGTTTATCTTTGGCCTCTCAATTCTATTCCACTGATCTACGTGTCTACCCACATGGCAGCATCACAGTCTTAACTAATGCAGCTTTGTAATAAATTCTGACACCAGAATGCATGAGTCCTAATCTTTGTTTCTCTTTTTCAAGACTGTTATGGCTCTTCTGGGTTCTTCTAATTCCCAAATGAATTTTAAGATAAGCTAGACAATTTCTGCTAAGAAGCCATGTAGGCTTTGACAGGGATTGCACTGCATCTTTACGTCAATTCCAGGGCGAACGCCACCCTAACATCTTTACGTCAATTCGAGGGTGAACGCCACCCTAGCATCTTTACGTCAACTCGAGGACGAACACCACCCTAACATCTTTACGTCAACTCGAGGGCGAACGCCACCCTAACATCTTTACGTCAACTGGAGGACGAACGCCACCCTAACATCTTTACGTCAACTCGAGGACGAACGCCACCCTAACATCTTTACGTCAATTCGAGGACGAACGCCACCCTAACATCTTTACGTCAATTCGAGGACGAACGCCACCCTAACAATATTAGGTGTCCAATCCATAAACATGGGATGCCTTTCCATTTATTTAGATCTTCTTTTATTTATTTCAACAGCATTTTGTAGTTTTCAGAGTGCGAATCTTGCACTTCTCTTGCTAAACTTATGTCTAACTATCTTATTCTTTCTGATGTAAGTGGATTTTCCCAGTTCCATTTTTAAATATTTCATTGCAAGTGCATAAAAATGTAACTGATTTTTTTATCTTGATCTTGCATCCTACACACCTGAACTGGTTTATAAGCTTTCATAGTTTTCTAGTGGACTCCTCAGGGATTTTCTACGTACAAGATCCCATCACCTACAGGCTTAAGTGCCTTAGCTAGAACCAATACTAAAATAGAAGTGGAGAAAGTAGACATCCATATCTTACTCCTGATCTTAGGGGAAAAACTTTGCCTTTTAAACTAAGCATGATATGAGTCATGGAATTTTCATGGAAGCCTTTGTTAGAGAGGAAGTTCTCTTCTATTCCTAGTTTGTTGAATATTTTTCTCGTAAAAGGGTGTTGGATTTTGTCAAATGCTTTCTCCATATCAACTGAGAAGTTTTTGTCCTTTACTCTGCTAATGGATTTTCAAATGTTGAACCATCCCAGCATTCCTGAAATAAATTCCACTTGTAATAATGCCTAATCCTTTCAAGATGTTGCTAGATTCAGTTTGTCAGGACTTTGCTGAGGATTTTTAAGTCCATTGTGATAAGGAATACTGTTCTATATTTTTCTTTCCGTGTTATATCTTTATCTCGCTTTGGTCTCAGAGTAATACTGGCTTCATAGAAAGAGGTGAAAAGGGTTCCCTCCTCTATTTTTTGAAAGAGTCTATGAAGAAATAGGGTTAATTCTTTGTTAAACATTTGATCAAATTCACAAGCGAAGTCATCTAGTCCTACGATTTTGTGGATTTTTGAAATTATTACCTCAATAATACGAATAACAAGTTAGCTTAACATTATTTAAATTGATGAAAATTAGTTCATTATTAATTTTAAATTCTTAATAATTAATTCAGTCTCAAACAGAGACTTATTTTGTGGAATTGGCTCACACAATTGTAGGGATTGGCAAGTCTGAAATCTGTAGGGTGGGCCAGCAGGTTAGGAACTCAATCAGGATTTCCCATGATGCAGTCTTGAGAAGAATTCCCACTTCTTTAAGAAACTTCAGTCTTCGAGCTCACGGTCTGATTAGATTGGGAGACCCACCTACACTGTGGAGGGTAATCCGCTTTACTCAAAGTCCACCGACTTAAACGTTAATCACATCTAAAATATCTCTACACTGCAGCTACAAATAGACTGGTGTTGGACCAAACAACAGGGCACCAGAGCCCAGCCAAGTTGGCACAAAATTAACCAGCACAGTCAGTTTTGGCAATTTGTATGTTTCTAGGAGTTTCTTTGTTTCATATACACTGCCTAGTTTGTAGAGTTGTTCATGGTATTACTTTAATGCTGCGTATTTCTAAAATTTCTCATGAATTTAGTAACTTGAGTTTTCTCCCTCTCTCTCTCTGGTCAGTCTAGTTACAAGTCTGTTTCACTTATATCTGTTCTAGTCTTCATTATTTTCTCCCTTCTGTTTGTTTTGGCTTTATTTTACCCTTCTAAGTTTCTGAAAGTGGAAAGTTAATGATTTGAGGTCTTTTTTAATATAGTCTGTTACAACTATAAATTTCTCTTGGATCACTGCTTTAACTGCATCCTGTAAGTGCTGATATATTGTGTTTTCATTTTCTTCATCTCACAGCAATTTCGAATTTCCCTTACAATTTTGTCTTTGACCCACTGGTTATTTAGGGTATGTTCTAAAATGTCTACGTATTTGTCATTTTCTTCAAGTTTCCTTCTGTTACTGGCTTCTAACTTAATGACACTGTGGTCAAAGAACACACTTTGTATAAACTCCATCTTCTCAAAAGTATTAAGGCTGGTTTTATGGCCCAGCATATGGTCTATTCAAGAGAATGCCCCACAAGCACTTGAGAGGAACATGTATCCTGCTGCAGTTGGGTGCAGTGCTCTGTGGATATCTACTAGATCTAGCTGGTTTTCTGTGTGGTTTATTATTCTAGTTTCTTGCTGGTTTGTCTCGTTTCTCTAGCCATTATTGAAAGTAGTATGTTCTACATTTAAAAAACTTATTTTTTTAAAATGTTGAATGACACTAGAAAATGGTTAGATACTAAGCAAAAAGCAATACTGAAATGTGCACGCATAATATAACAGCTACTATGGAAAAGAACCTACAGAGTAAAAGGCCAGAGAAAAATTAGCCAAATGTTTAAGTGACAGCTTCTGGGATGGCAAAGCCATATGTTTATTAAACTTTCCAATTTTTTAAACAGTAGGTCCATTACCCTAATTATTTCCACAACGTTTTTAACTAGAAAAAATGAATATATATGAGTCATGGGCAATGGAAAGATGTGGCACCTGTACTGTCAGTTCAGGGGCTGCAAAGCCAGCCACCTCCACTTTGCTATTCTACCCACGGGCAACCCCAGGGAGGTCTCTGCTTGTCTCACGTGGGCCTAGAACTGCCACAGAAAATGTGCTATGCTCAGATGCTTTGGTTTTCACCTTTCAATGTTTCTGAGATTAACTGTGGAGCACAAAAGCACCTAAGCTGTGAGAAACATTCAAGGAAGTCAGGCAAAGGATGTATTTGGCAGTAGACTTGCTTTAGACAACACAGAAAAACAAGGTAGAGTGAAGTGAAATTTAAATGCAAACAATGGAAAGCTAAAACAAATCATTCTAAAGCTATCACTGATCAATGAGAAACTAGCATCAGCTCTTCCTTCCCTCACTGTCACTCAAAGCCCTAGTAATACTCTGATAATGGAAACAGGCAAAAGAATGACTATGCTGCTAAAATCCACCAGCTGCGAGCGTGTTCTCTGCGTTATTCCTCTCATGTGTCCCACTGGCTGTGGGGATTTTACCTGCCATCCCGACTGCACACGGATCACAGCTCTAGCAGTCCTTCAGCTCCAGGAGCCATATGCTAGAATGTCCTCTCTGGGCAACTACATGTTTAAGAACAATCTATACTTCAAGAATTTGACTTACAAACAGGAATATAAAAAAATATTTTTTGAGATGGAGTTTCACTCTTGTTGCCCAGGCTGGAGTGCAATGCACAATCTCGGCTCACTGCAACCTCCGCCCCCTGGGTTCAAGCAATTATCCTGCCTCAGCCTCCCAAGCAGCTGGGATTACAGGCACGCGCCACCACACTCAGCTAATTTTTGTATTTTTATTAGAGATGGGGTTTCACCGTATTTGTCAGGCTGGTCTTGAACTCCTAACCTCAGTCCGCCCACCTCGGCCTCCTAAAGTGCTGGGATTATAGGCATGAGCCACCGTGCCCGGCAAAATAAATATTCTTAATGTTCTTAAGTAAATACACTGTTTATTCCAAACCCATTATACATTTGCTTTCAAGAGTAATTTAAGGGAAAATGACAAAGAGAATCAAGTCAATTAGATATTAAACCTCCTGATGGTAAGAATCCCTTGTAAAACACTCTTCACCTTCCAAAATGTGGTCCTACTGCTCCCCTGCAGCACAACCAACAACCAGTCAGTCCGAGTTATCAGTCCAAAGCACTCAGTCAGGATGGTTTCTACATTTAAATAGCATGGAGACATCAAAGATGGGGAGGGGGGCAAATACTTCTTTGTTTCTTGCTCTGCTAAAAATGTTTAAGCTAAAATACAATTTTCTGCTTAAACTGTGGAATTCAAGGTGACGGAATAATACTCCTTAATTCAAAATCAAATTTAACATACTTAAAAGTAATATGACAGTCACTGTTTGAAAAGTACGGGCTTTACTTAAAAATTACACCCTGCCTAAAGGAAAGAAAAACTAAAAAAAATTCACCAACACTGGATGGTTTCAGAAATTATGCTACATGATCTCAATAGAGTATTATGTACAGAAGGTAGAAATCATTTTTATAAAGATTTCTTAATACAAGGAAAAGCTTATATTATAAGGTTAAATGGGGAAAAAACATGAAACAAATGTTATAGATAATATGCACTTGACTATGTAAACACAATGCATAGAAAAAAAGACTTACAGGAAATACAGAAAACAGCTGCTTATGCACAGTGGTACGGCAGCTGCCTGGTGGCCACACACAGGACAGTAACCCCTGAGTGAGCACTGAGCGGGCAAGTGCCCAGGACCCTGGTGCAAAGGACGGGCTGGAACCACAGCTCAGGCTCCGGGCTGGATGAGTCCTCCTTTCTCCCAGCCCAGACCTAGACACTGGGACCCTAGCAGCCTAGATAAGAGACCCAGGCTAGCTTAGAGGCCCAGCCCCAGGCAGGGCAAGAGATGGGAAGGGCCCAGACTCACACTGCTTGCCATACAGAGGTGATACTGTGATACCACCCCCAAGGAACTGAAGTAGAGCCCAGGAGTCTCCCCATGCAGATAGCCACTGGTCTTTTGGGAGCAGAGACAGTAGGGAGACCCTTCTCCAGCCCTCCCAGTGTGGCTGTGTGGGGAGAAAGGATCTTAATGAAAGGGGAGGCAGCACAGTGAGGAGACAGGCTTCAATAAGTCTTCTCAACAGTGGGATGGCCAAGTATTTTAATTGCTTCCTTCATAACTTATCTATGTCTTCCAGTACCTCTATACTGTTTCTATTAAGTATTTAAAAGCCATGCTTTACATTACTCTGTAACATTTAAGGAACATGCTTCAAAATAGTAAGAGCCAATTATGACAAACCCACAATCAACAGCACACTGAATGGGCAAAAGCTGGAAGCATTCCCCTTGAAAACCGGAACAAGACAAGGATGCCCACTCTCAAAACTCCTATTCAGCATAGTACTGGAAGTCCTTGCCAAAGTAATCAGGCGAGAGAAAGAAATAAAAGGCAACCCATAGGAAGAGAGACAATCAAATTGTTTGCAGTCAATACGATTCTATACCTAGAAAAACCCATAGTCCCATCCTGGCTAACACGGTGAAACCCCGTCTCTACTAAAAATACAAAAACTAGCCGGGTGAGGTGGCGGGCGCCTGTAGTCCCAGCTACTCGGGAGGCTGAGGCAGGAGAATGGCGTAAACCCGGGAGGCGGAGCTTGCAGTGAGCTGAGATCTGGCCACTGCACTCCAGTCCAGGCAACAGAGCGAGACTCCACCTCAAAAAAAAAGAAAAAGAAAAACCCATAGTCGCTGCCCAAAAGCTCCTAGATCTGATAGCTTAAGTTTTAGAATACAAAAATCAATGTACAAAAAGCAGTAGCATTTCTATACACCAACAGTGTCCAAGCTGAGAGCCAAATCAAGAATGCAATCCCATTTACAACAGCCACAAAAAGAATAAAACACCTAGGAATACAGCTAACCAGGTACATATAAGAGCTCTATAACGAGAATTACGAAACAGTGCTCAAAAAATCGAGAGGAATATACAAATGGAAAACCACTCTATGCTCATGGATAGGAAGAATCACTATCGTTAAAATGGCCACACTGCCCAAAGCAATTTACAAACTCAGTGCTATTCCTATTAAACTACCAATAAATGACATTTTTTGCAGAATTAGGAAAAAAAACTATTTTAAATTTCACGAGGAATAAAAAAAGAACCTGAATAGCCAAAGCAACCCAAAGCAAAAAGAACAAAGCTGGAGGCATCACAATATTCACACTCGTGAATATACTTGTGCGTATACTTGAAACTATACTTGAAGGCTACAGTAACAGAAACAGCATGGCACTGGTAACACGGCACAGTAACAAAAACAGACCCATAGACCAATGGAACAGAACAGAGAGCCCAGAAATAAAGCCACACATTTACAGCTATCTGATCTTCGACAAAGTCGACAAAAACAAGCAATGGGGAAAGGACTCCCTTATTCAATAAATGGTGCTGGGATAACTGGTTAGCCATACACAGAAGGTTGAAACTAGACCCCTTTGTTATACCAAAATCAACTCAAGATAGATTAAAGACTTAAATGTAAAATCTAAAACTGTAAATACCCTGGAAGATAACGTAAGGAAATACCACTCTGGACACAGACCCTGGCAAAGATTTCATGACCAAGATGGCAAAAGCAACTGCAACAAAAACAAAAATGAACAAATGGGACTTAATTACACTAAAGAGCTTACACACAGCAAAAGAAACTATCAACAGAGTAAACATACAACTTACAGGTGAAAATATTTGCAAACTATGCATCCAACAAAGGTCTAATATCTATAGGTCAGAATCTATAAGGAACTTAACAAGCAAAACACAACCCCATTAAAAAGTAGGCAAAGGACACAGACACTTTTCAAAAAAAGACATATACATGGCCAACAAGCATACAAAAAATGCTCATCACTAATCATCAGAGAGATGCACATCAAAACCACAATGAGATACCATCACACACCAGTCAGAAAGACTATTATTGAAAAGTCAGAAGTAACATGCTGTGGAGGTTGTAGACAAAAGGAAATGCTTTTACACTGCTAGTAAGAATGTAAATAGTTCAGCCACTGTGGAAATCAGTTGGGCGATTTCTCTAATAACTTAAAACAGAACGACTGTTCAACCCAGCAATCCCATTATTGGGTATGCACCCAAAGGAATATCAATCATCCCACCATAAAGACACATACACGTGTATATCCATCGCAGCACTATTTACAATAGCAAAACATATGGCATCAACCTAAATGTCCATCAGTGGGGGACTGGATAAAGAAAATGTGGTACATATACACCATGGAATACTATTCAGCAATAAAAAAGAACAAGGTCATGTCCTCTGCGGCAACATGGGTGGAGGTAGAGGCCATTATCCTGAAAGAACCAGTGCAGGCACAGAAAACCAACTACTGCATGTTCTCACTTATAAGTGGGAGCTAAATATTGAACCAAAGAAGCAAACAACAGATACCAGGGCCTGCCTGAGGACGGAGAGTGGCAGGAGGGTGAGAATCGAGAAACTACCTACCGGGTATATGCTTATTACCTGGGTAACTGAATAACAGGTACACCAAACCCCTGTGACTCACAATTTACCTATATAAAAAACCTGTACATGTACCCTTGAACCTTAAAGTTAAAAAAATAAGAACATAGTGGCCAGGCACAGTGGCTCATGCCTGTAATCCCAGCACTTTGGGAGGCCGAGGCAGGTGGATCACTTGAAGTCAGGAGCTCGAGACCAGCCTGGCCAACGTGGTAAAAACCCCGTCTCTATGAAAAATACAAAAATTAGGTGGGTGTGGTGACATGCACCAGTAGTCCCAGCTACTCGGGAGGCTGAGGCAGGAGAATCACTTGAACCCGGGAGGTGGAGGCCGCAGTGAGCTGAGATCGTGCCCACTCACTCAAGAGTGGCTTATGCCTGTAATCCCAGCCTAGGTAACGGAGCAAGACTCCATCTCAAAAAACTAAATGAATAAATAACATAACACTAACTTCAAAAAATAAATGAGAATTATATATTGTTTCAATGTTTCCACAAACGTTAACAAAGTGCTCTGTAAACACAAAAGCTTTCTGTAGGGATCCAATTCAACAGAGTTTCTCCAATCCACTGAGCTTCTCTGTGCAAAGCGTGACACACGCATGAGACACAGTCCCCAGTTCCCTCTTATGACAGTGAATGTGGCACTGGGCACGAAGGCTGTCAACACTGCAGGTGTGCTGGGTTATGGGGAAAACAGCAGCACTGGGGAATTTATTTGTCTTTACAAATAACAATTTCTATAGTCAACATCCCTTCTTATCTGAGTTTTTATCACAGTTTGAGAATAACAAGCAGAACTTAATCTCTTTAAATTAATATAAGGTTCAGTAAAGTCTACAAAAATTTTTAAAAAGTGAAAGACCAGGATGTGGACACACTCCTGCAGGAAGAGGAAACTACGCTCCTCCCACACCGCACCAGGACGTGGACACGTTCCTGCGGGAAGAGGAAACACACGCTCCTCCCACACCGCACCAGGACGTGGACACGCTCCTGCGGGAAGAGGAAACACACGCTCCTCCCACACCGCACCAGGACATGGACACGCTCCTGCGGGAAGAGGAAACTACGCTCCTCCCACACCGCACCAGGACGTGGACACGCTCCTGCGGGAAGAGGAAACTACGCTCCTCCCACACCGCACCAGGACGTGGACACGCTCCTGCGGGAAGAGGAAACTACGCTCCTCCCACACCGCACCAGGACGTGGACACGCTCCTGCGGGAAGAGGAAACTACGCTCCTCCCACACCGCACCAGGATGTGGACACGCTCCTGCGGGAAGAGGAAACACACGCTCCTCCCACACCGCACCAGGACGTGGGCACGATCCTGCGGGAAGAGGAAACACACGCTCCTCCCACACCGCACCAGGACGTGGACACGATCCTGCGGGAAGAGGAAACTACGCTCCTCCCACACCGCACCAGGATGTGGGCACGATCCTGCGGGAAGAGGAAACACACGCTCCTCCCACACCGCACCAGGACGTGGACACGCTCCTGCGGGAAGAGGAAACTACGCTCCTCCCACACCGCACCAGGACGTGGACACGCTCCTGCGGGAAGAGGAAACTACGCTCCTCCCACACCGCACCAGGACGTGGACACGCTCCTGCGGGAAGAGGAAACTACGCTCCTCCCATACCGCACCAGGACGTGGACACGCTCCTGCGGGAAGAGGAAACTACGCTCCTCCCACACCGCACCAGGACGTGGACACGATCCTGCGGGAAGAGGAAACTACGCTCCTCCCACACCGCACCAGGACGTGGACACGATCCTGCGGGAAGAGGAAACACACGCTCCTCCCACACCGCACCAGGATGTGGGCACGATCCTGCGGGAAGAGGAAACACACGCTCCTCCCACACCGCACCAGGACGTGGACACGATCCTGCGGGAAGAGGAAACTACGCTCCTCCCACACCGCACCAGGACGTGGACACGATCCTGCGGGAAGAGGAAACACACGCTCCTCCCACACCGCACCAGGATGTGGGCACGATCCTGCGGGAAGAGGAAACACACGCTCCTCCCACACCGCACCAGGACGTGGGCATGATCCTGCGGGAAGAGGAAACACACGCTCCTCCCACACCGCACCAGGACGTGGACACGCTCCTGCGGGAAGAGGAAACACATGCTCCTCCCACACCGCACCAGGACGTGGACACGATCCTGCGGGAAGAGGAAACTACGCTCCTCCCACACCGCACCAGGACGTGGACACGATCCTGCGGGAAGAGGAAACTACGCTCCTCCCACACCGCACCAGGACGTGGACACGATCCTGCGGGAAGAGGAAACTACGCTCCTCCCACACCGCACCAGGACGTGGGCACGATCCTGCGGGAAGAGGAAACTACGCTCCTCCCACACCGCACCAGGACGTGGGCACGCTCCTGCGGGAAGAGGAAACTACGCTCCTCCCACACCGCACCAGGACGTGGACACGATCCTGCGGGAAGAGGAAACTACGCTCCTCCCACACCGCACCAGGACGTGGACACGCTCCTGCGGGAAGAGGAAACTACGCTCCTCCCACACCGCACCAGGACGTGGACACGATCCTGCGGGAAGAGGAAACTACGCTCCTCCCACACCGCACCAGGACGTGGACACGATCCTGCGGGAAGAGGAAACTACGCTCCTCCCACACCGCACCAGGACGTGGACACGCTCCTGCGGGAAGAGGAAACTACGCTCCTCCCACACCGCACCAGGACGTGGACACGATCCTGCGGGAAGAGGAAACTACGCTCCTCCCACACCGCACCAGGACGTGGACACGCTCCTGCGGGAAGAGGAAACACACGCTCCTCCCACACCGCACCAGGACGTGGGCACGATCCTGCGGGAAGAGGAAACACACGCTCCTCCCACACCGCACCAGGACGTGGGCACGCTCCTGCGGGAAGAGGAAACTACGCTCCTCCCACACCGCACCAGGACGTGGACACGCTCCTGCGGGAAGAGGAAACACACGCTCCTCCCACACCGCACCAGGACGTGGACACGCTCCTGCGGGAAGAGGAAACTACGCTCCTCCCACACCGCACCAGGATGTGGACACGCTCCTGCGGGAAGAGGAAACACACGCTCCTCCCACACCGCACCAGGATGTGGGCACGATCCTGCGGGAAGAGGAAACACACGCTCCTCCCACACCGCACCAGGATGTGAGCACGCTCCTGCGGGAAGAGGAAACTACGCTCCTCCCACACCGCACCAGGACGTGGACACGATCCTGCGGGAAGAGGAAACTACGCTCCTCCCACACCGCACCAGGATGTGGGCACGATCCTGTGGGAAGAGGAAACTACGCTCCTCCCACACCGCACCAGGATGTGAGCACGCTCCTGCGGGAAGAGGAAACACACGCTCCTCCCACACCGCACCAGGACGTGGACACGCTCCTGCGGGAAGAGGAAACTACGCTCCTCCCACACCGCACCAGGATGTGGACACGCTCCTGCGGGAAGAGGAAACACACGCTCCTCCCACACCGCACCAGGATGTGGGCACGATCCTGCGGGAAGAGGAAACACACGCTCCTCCCACACCGCACCAGGATGTGAGCACGCTCCTGCGGGAAGAGGAAACTACGCTCCTCCCACACCGCACCAGGACGTGGACACGATCCTGCGGGAAGAGGAAACTACGCTCCTCCCCTCCCACACCGCACCAGGATGTGGGCACGATCCTGTGGGAAGAGGAAACTACGCTCCTCCCACACCGCACCAGGATGTGAGCACGCTCCTGCGGGAAGAGGAAACACACGCTCCTCCCACACCGCACCAGGACGTGGACACGCTCCTGCGGGAAGAGGAAACTACGCTCCTCCCACACCGCACCAGGACGTGGACACGCTCCTGCGGGAAGAGGAAACACACGCTCCTCCCACACCGCACCAGGATGTGGGCACGATCCTGCGGGAAGAGGAAACACACGCTCCTCCCACACCGCACCAGGATGTGAGCACGCTCCTGCGGGAAGAGGAAACTACGCTCCTCCCACACCGCACCAGGACGTGGACACGATCCTGCGGGAAGAGGAAACTACGCTCCTCCCACACCGCACCAGGACGTGGGCACGATCCTGCGGGAAGAGGAAACTACGCTCCTCCCACACCGCACCAGGACGTGGACACGCTCCTGCGGGAAGAGGAAACTACGCTCCTCCCACACCGCACCAGGACGTGGACACGCTCCTGCGGGAAGAGGAAACACACGCTCCTCCCACACCGCACCAGGACGTGGACACGCTCCTGCGGGAAGAGGAAACACACGCTCCTCCCACACCGCACCAGGACGTGGACACGCTCCTGCGGGAAGAGGAAACTACGCTCCTCCCACACCGCACCAGGACGTGGACACGCTCCTGCGGGAAGAGGAAACACACGCTCCTCCCACACCGCACCAGGATGTGGGCACGATCCTGCGGGAAGAGGAAACACACGCTCCTCCCACACCGCACCAGGATGTGAGCACGCTCCTGCGGGAAGAGGAAACTACGCTCCTCCCACACCGCACCAGGACGTGGACACGATCCTGCGGGAAGAGGAAACTACGCTCCTCCCACACCGCACCAGGATGTGGGCACGATCCTGCGGGAAGAGGAAACTACGCTCCTCCCACACCGCACCAGGACGTGGACACACTCCTGCGGGAAGAGGAAACACACGCTCCTCCCACACCGCACCAGGACGTGGACACGCTCCTGCGGGAAGAGGAAACTACGCTCCTCCCACACCGCACCAGGACGTGGACACGCTCCTGCGGGAAGAGGAAACTACACTCCTCCCACACCGCTGTGGGCAGGGAAAATGGTGCCGCCACGTGGGAAAGCAGTCCGGCAAACAAAAGGTAACTCAAAAGGTTAAATACAGAGTTACCACGTGACCCAGCAATTCTCGCAGTTATATACCAAGATAAATGGAAACAAACATCCACACGAAGACTCGTACATGAATACTCACAGCAATGTCATTCCTGTTAGTCAAAACATTAGTCAAAAATGGAAAAAATATGAGTCAAAAAATGGAAACAATCCAAATGTCCATGGACGGATGAGTGGAAAACACACGTGCTGCGTCCATACCCGGGCCGTTACCTGGCTACAGAAGGAAGGAAGTACCGATTCGCACTGCGTGGACGAACCTTGAAAGCATGAGGCTGAGTGGAAGAAGCCAGGCACGTGTAATTCCACTCACGTGAAACGTCCAGAGAGGCAAATCCACAGACACAAAACACAGATGAGAGGCTGCCTGGGGCTAGTGGATAGGAGAAGAGGGAAGGACGGGGAGTGACCACCAACGGGTACAGGATTTCTTTTGGGGATGATGAAAATATTCTAAAATCAAATGTGCTGATGGTTACACTCCTCCAAATAGTCTAAAAATCTTTCAACTTTACACTCTAAGTGGGTAAAAGTTATGGTTTCTAAACTGAATCTCAATAAAGCTGTTTTTAAACAGCAGTAGTAAGTGCAGTTGGATGGAGGTCAGGAGTGGGTGGGGGACAGAAGGAAGGAGAACGGTGACTGCTGGTGGCTGCTGGAGTCAGATGACAGGCGCGCGGCTTCTTCCAACAAGTTTGTTGACTTTGTGTTTGAAACTTTAGATCCTAAAAAATTATTTAAAATGAAGTTGCAAGAGGCTGTGGTCCACTGAGTGCAATCTTCCCCCAGCACAGAAACACTCAGGCCCCCATTTCTGAGGGAGGGCGGGGAGCTGATGTGACAGTTTGCTTGCCACCATTCTTCAGCCCGTTTCTGGCAGGTCGCTAGCGAGATCCCCACTATCAAATGCTTTGACCAATTTTCGGTCTCCATCCCTGTGGGCTCTGCTGACCACTCCCTCCTTCCTGAAGTTGTCCCCTCCCTTGATTTCTGTGATACCTCAGGCCTGGCCTTTGTCCTACCTCTGAAACCACTTCTTCCCCATTTCCTTACCACACCGCCATAGCTCTCCCGGGGCACACACTGGTGTGGCAGCCTGCACGCACGCACACACCCTCTTCCTTGCCTCCTGTCTCCACCCACATCTTCTCCAGGCCCCCAGTGGCTGGTGGGTGGCAAGGGTGTGGCCGATGGAGGACATCATTGTGTGCATTCCAGGAAAGCTTCCAAAAACACATGGGCTCAGCTGATGCACGCTTTGGCCCCAGCCCTGCGCCCTGCACCCTGCACCCTGCACCATCTCCCTCTCTCCAAACCTAGGACAGGGACCTAGCGGAGGTGTGGCCACCATTTTAAGCAGAGGAAAGCCACAGGCAGCGACAAGGAAAGTGACAGTACGATGATCAGCTGCTGCGTTCCACACCTGGTTCTAAGCTGGTTTTGCCTCACTCAGTCTTCACGCCAACCAAAGAGACTGGTGCCATTATGATCTCCATTTCGCACCCATTGCAGAGATCACTGAGGCACCAAGGCCATGTGCAGCTCTTCAGGGGCAGCGCCTGGATCTGGACCCCGGCGGTCGGACCCCAGAGCTGCACTGCATCCTTCACAGATCCTGATGGCGGCCCTCAGCAGCAGGAGCCACCTGGATTCTCAATGCCCAGACTCCCGCATGGGAGAGCGCCATAAACCTCCCTGTGGGACAGCCCCATTGCCAGCTCCTCGAGTCACAGTCACACCTTGGAGACCCCTGACACATCAGAGAGCCACTGGATCCTGTGACCTGCTGCACTCCACTCTACCCAGACACACACATCCACAGCTGTGACTGTCAGCGGCCATTTCCGGACCGACAATTTCCAGACTAACCTCCACTGCAGATCTCCTGCCAAGGCCCAGATCCCAACAGACTCTTCTACTTGATCACTGCCGACAGAGCACACTCAGCACATCCTAAATCAGAACCTCATCCGGCCTCCTCCACCTGCTCTTTCTACTCCACGTCTCATCCTGGAAAACGGCACCACACCCCTCACAGGGCCAGGAATCCAGGAGGCCACTGGATTTTTCCTTCTTGTTCACACTCCCCTCCGCTCACACCAAGCCACTTTGGTGCCCTCACAGCAGCCTATTTGACATCCAGGACCAGGACCTCCTCTCAGGCCCAGTCCTCCCTCAGCGAGTCTCCTGCCTCTGCTGGCCTCTGGTCTGGGCCCGCTCCTGTGCCCCTCAGTGTCTCTAGACCAGGCGTCGCTCCTCTGCTGTTATAAACTCTAAGATGCCCTGGACCCTGTGTTATTCTCATCCTAGACCTGCCTTCTTCCATGGCCTGAACTAAGTCCAAAGTACAATGTGCCTTGCTGTTTCCTTTCACTTCCAAAAGATTAGACTAAAAAGTGGGTCTCTGCCTGTTTCTAGCTGAGTGTCGTCTCCAATGAGTGTGCTAACTGGAGTCTCCTCCATACTCTGCCCGCCCCGTGGGTCAAGGACGCAATCTGCAAAAACAAGCACCCACGCTCGGCTCTGAACTGGAATGGGCACACTCAAGCTTCAGCAAATTTATCACTATGCGCCTCTAGTTTCTTCCCCACTCCCTAAGGCTTCAACCTCTGAAACTTACGAGCTGCGAAACCTTCCTGGCATAGAGAACTTTTCCGTGATCGATCTCTCCAATCAAATTATACCCTCTCATTTCATTTTCACTTGTAGGGTTTTCTCCCCAAGCTTCAGTGATGTCTAACTGGCTGTATTCACTGGACTTCATGATCTTCACATGCTTTGCACGCTGCTGCTCCTGCCTCTGAGCTCATGAAAGATTGCTTGATCTCTTTCTCTAATGACAGGCTCCTCCAGGGACTGAGCGAGACTGGTGGGTGCCACTCAAACAAAGGTTAGTTACAGATTTGTTCCCCATATGCTTGGAGAGGTTGAGGTTAGCACTAGTGAGGAGTGTGCAAGCGGGTTTGTGTCTCTGTGTGGTTGTGTGTGTACCTGTGTGCATAGCATGTGTGTGTACAAGTGCACGCACTAAACATGCATTTCAGACTCTGCATCCATCAACAGCAGGACCAAACCGCCCTTCCCAAATAGTGGCGAGCTCCATGAGGAGACTTGGGATGCATACTATGTATTCCTGACTCAGGCTGGCAATGTCCTGGCACCCATGGAGACCCATCGAACCCTGACCCCCTGAGCACACCTCCTCACAGCTTGAGCATTGCTCCCCCACTACAAACCGTTTCTCTGACTCTGACATGCTGGCCAGCCTCCTGCTGAAGATGAACATTCTCTCCTGTGCTGGGAAGCAGTTCACCTAGTTGACTGGTCTGCCTTCAGACCAGGTCCTGTGTGTCAACCTCAACCACCGCAGCTCTCATTAGTTGCTTAGCAATGAGACAACCTCCTATGAAATCATAAATGGAAACAAAGTCTCAGAGGGGTTGCAATAAAATTCACCACATGGATATGTCCTCATCCTCGGAGGATAATCTGTCCTCGGGTAAAGCTCATCTCTCCAGATTACAGCAAGGATGGGAATCTGAAGCCCACCACATCCTTCTTTCCAAGTCAAAGAATGTAACACTGAGAGGGCTCTGAGTACCAGCACGTGCAGCGTCGGAACCTCCCACTGAGAGCCAGAACGAGGAGTGACTCCCGAAGAGCTGTTCCTACTCAGGACCTGTGCCACGCTCCAGGATTCCCCACGTCCCGTGGAACCAGTGGGAGCATGCGGCAGGCCAGGAGCTGTGGATCTTTAAAGGCTCTGGACACATGGCGAACACACGTCCCCAGAAAGAGCCCAGCTCCCACTAAGGCAGCACAGATCTGTCTGCTGTTGTCTGAAAGCCCCTGGAGAAATCCCACAGCCCGGGGATTTCTTAAACCTTTGATTAACTGGGATTCTGTCCTGTACTTCAAAGAAAGAGGAATATCCAAGTAACAACACAAGCTCACCGCCAGGACCAGGCCAGCTGCAGATCTCATGAGGTAGCCACGCCCGGACTAGTGCTACAGGCAGCTGCACCAAAGGTGTACGAGCGGTCACGTGACAATCTGAACGCTGAGGCCCAAGGACTGGCGGGTGCTCAGGTGTCGAAACCACAGGATCCCATTACCAGGTTCTACTCTCGGAAGGAACAGTCAATCTTGAAGATCTTCACTAAGCAGAGCATCTGAGGTTTACTGGCTTGAAGACGCAGCAAACTAAGAGTTCAGCAAACCAGAGCAGCCTCTCCGGAGGGGACCCGTGCCTCTGCCGGTGCTGGAGCCTGCAGGTCCCTGGTCTGTGAGCTTCCCCAGAAACCCTCCAATCTCATCCATGCAGCTGCCAGAGTGAATGTTCAAAGAGGAGAACCTGAGCACAGTGGCTGGGGGTTTTGCACGCCCCTGAGACTCGACCCCAAGCTCCTCCTTCTGAGCACCACAGCCCAAGTTGCCCTGCCCTTCCTCCCAGTGCCACTATTGTCACTGTGCCTTGGATTCCAGGTCGGCCCTCCTGCTGCCCTCTCTGAATGCCCAGCCTCAACCTAGCTCCTCCTCATCCTGTGAGACATGGCTAAAACGTCACCTCTCCCTGGAGGCCTCCCCTGACCCCTAAAAGGGGACAGGTCCTCACAGCAGCCCAGGCTTCCTCTTGATAATGTGAATGTTAATTACTTTAATTAAGACTTTAAATTACTCATCTAAAATCCGTCTTCCATGCTACAACCACAAGCTCCGAGAGGGCAGGGATCAGGCTTTCCCTGTTCTCCTGCCCCGCTCCCACAGCACAGTGCCAGGAGATGCTCTGTCAGCACTGGCTGCATTGAACTGAAGTCATATCCCCACCCCAGCGCTCTGCACCAGACCCAGCAGCAGGGCAGGTGCTCCATGAAGGGCTGCATGAATGACAAAACTTCAGCCCCATAAGGAAGCTCGACAGCACACCACACAAGTTAAACGCTTTCTTTACAACATAATGAAAGATGGACTTGGACTATACTAATGAACATTGCCCAAACCTAGGAAGCAAGATCTAAAAAGGACTACAAATGTAATAATCACATGTGAAATCTGGGACCAAACTTTTTTTTTTTTTTTTTTTTTTTTGAGACAGAGTCTCACTCTATCGCCCAGGCTGGAGTGCAGTGGCACCATCTGGGCTCACTGCAACCTTCGCCTCCCAGTCTCAAGCAATTCTCCTGCCTCAGCCTCCCGAGGAGCTGGAACTACAGGCACACGCCACCACATCCCGCTAATTTTTTGTATTTTTAGTAGAGATGGGGTTTCACCATGTAAGCCAAAATGGTCTCGAACTCCTGACCTTGTGATCCATCCTCCTCAGTCTCCCTAAGTGCTGGGATTACAGGCATGAGCCACCGTGCCCAGCCCAAACATTTTTATATGTCCACTTAATCGCTGACCAACAGAAATAAATATGTTTTACACAGATGTTTGAAAGTGACACTGTATACCCACACAATGTGTGGTTGTGTTCTGATGTGTGCATACATGTGTGCATGTGCCTGTGTGTGTGACAGGAGTGCAGGAAGGACGGGGACACAGGAAGGACGGGGACGCAGGAAGGATGGGGACGCAAGAAGGACGGGGATGCAGGAAAACAAGGAAAGTGTCTCTGGGCTCATCTGAAGACACCACTTATAAGACACAAATTCCATTTTCTCTAGTCTTTCTTTCTTCTGGACAATTAAGATCGTGGTCATGCCCCTTCGTCCTGTCTTGCAGATAATCAGGCAAATGCATTAAGAATCACTTGGGTCTTACAACAGAAGTTGGTGGTTAAGTGGTTAAAACAAACTTATTTACCACATTAATTAAATGGTCTATTTAACACGGAATATCAATTCTCTAATCACATCTCAGTTGAACTTCTTTCAGTTAACAACTCTGAAGTCCACTGACAGAGGCCCTACTGTTCTGGAAGCATTAAGAGCATTTTCATTATCTGTCAAATGAGGGGCCAGAGGCAGAGAAGCACCCGCAGGAGCGGCCTCTCCCCTCCTTAAGAGAGGATTAGGGAGTGAGCCACAGCAGTTCTCATTAGCTGCTTAGCAATGAGACAACCTCCTATGAAATCATAAAGGGAAACAAAGTCTCAGAGGGGTTGCAATAAAATTCACCACATGGATCTGTCCTCGGGTAAAGCTCATCTCTCCAGATTACAGCAAGGATGGGAATCTGAAGCCCACCACAAACTGGAAAGGCTAAAACACCATGTAATAAAAACAGGCAAGCACCCAGTCCAGAAGGCTCGCAGGAAGACAAAACCGGGTTTAAATGAAAATGCTGTGAGTGAACAGTCAAGTCCCCTCTTTCCTATTTATTTTTTATTCATAGATGAATTTAAAAGCAGATCCTCACTTTTATTATCAGAGGTTTTAACTTAAAAACATATTCAAAACAGATTAAGTTATATTACAGTTGATTGTGATAAAGGAAAACCATGCAGTGCTTAAAGAGAAACAGCATAAAAACATAGCCCAACCGAAACCGCTGTTCAACCAGCTATTTCACAAGTAATTAATACTCTCATAAAACCAAATGTTACTAGTATAGCAAAAGTAGAAAAGGGATGAAATGCCACAGAAACGCAATTAAAGAAGATTTGATTTTCAGCTTGTAAGCAAAATATGTGACTGATACTCTATCACCTTAATCTTAAATTCAAACCACTGACTGGGCATGGTGGTTCATGCCTATAATCCCAGCACTTTGGGAGGCCGAGGTGGGCAGATCATGAGGTCAGGAGTTGGAGACCATTCTGGCCAACATGGTGAAACCCCGTCTCTACTAAAAATACAAAAATTAGCTGGGAGTGGTGGTGCATGCCTGTAGTCCCAGCTACTCAGGAGGCTGAGGTAGGAGAATCGCTTGAACCCGGAGGGCGGAGGTTGCAGTGAGCCGATATCACGCCACTACACTCCAGTCTGGGTGACAGAGCAAGACTCCATCTCAAAATAAACAAAATAAACAGACAGATTGATTGATTGAAACCATTAAAGTCAGTACTGTGATGGCCTTCAGAATAAATGACACTCCCCAAAAATAGTATCTATCTTCAAATATTGTTAAAAAGAAGATATTAATCATTATAACTAATCATTATAACTGCAACTTAATGTCATCAGTAGGTTGAGCATGTGGATTAAAGACATTTTGGAAAGCTGTTGTCGATGAGAAAACTATTATTCTCTAATATTACCTATCATTAATAACATTAAACTTAGTGGCAATTCTCAATACTGTTATAATTATGCATAGTAACACACAGCAAGTCCACTAAAGTTCACGTTTAATGTTTGCGGGAAATCTTACCTATGTATTCACAAATGAAGACCACAAAGAAGGGAGTGACGAGATCATTTATCCCCTGAACGTATCCACTGGCGGGGTGGCGGATCGCCCATATAAACAAGATCCTTTCAAAAATCTGAAAGAAAATGGAACAGGTGGTAAAGCAAAAAGTAAACATGGCAGAAACTTTAAAATGAAAGCATTCCATTACTTAAAATGTATATTGTATTTTTTCATGGTTCCTAATATTAAGATACAAATAGAAACAAAAATCAATTGCTTTTTTTTTTTTTTTTTTTTTTTTTTTTTTGAGATAGGGTGTTACTCTGTCGCCCAGGCTGGAGTGCAGTGGTGCCATCTCAGCTCACTGCAACCTCTGCCTTCCAGGTTCAAGCGATCCTCCTACCTCAGCCTTCCAAGTAGCTGGGACTATAGACACGAGCCACCATGCCTGGCTAATTTTTATATTTTTTGGTGGACAGGGTTTCACCATGTTGGCCAGGCTGGTTGTGAACTCCTGACCTGAAGTGATCCACCCACCTCAACCTCCCAAAGTGCTGGGATTACAGGTGTGAGCCACCGTGCATGGCCCTTAATTTTTTTTTTTTTTTATCAAGTTTCAATTATCTTAACTACTTATTATCTCACAAGCAATGTGCAGCATTTCACCAGCCCCTGGCTCAGTCCGTCCCTAAGCTGGCTCTGACAGCAGAAGCTCTCTGCTCCTCCACACCCCACGGGCCTATCAGTGGAGACTTCCTCAGGGAGGGAGGCACGGATGAGTGAGGAGGTGGGTGGATGAGTGGGTGGATGAGTGAGGAGGTGGGTGGATGAGTGAGGAGGTGGGTGGATGAGTGAGGAGGTGGGTGGATGAGTGGATGGACAGGTGGGTGGATGGATGTTCTAAATTTCCCTCATTAAGTAAACAGGTTTCTTTAAACCTCTGAAAAGTTATCACCATTCAAGAAGACAAACTTAAACATCTTCCATCACTTACAAAATCTTATCAGGGATTCAGGTACCCAGGCCAGGCATGCAGGAGTCATCCTGGCCTCCTCCCTTCCAATACTCTCAGTATATTCAGTTATCCCTCTCTCCGCCATCTCTTCCTCCCACCCACTCTCTTCCATCTTCACTCAGAAGGAGGGTTTTATTATACCAAGGTGCAACACAGTCCTATCACCCACACCACACACGTGCACATGTGGCTGAAGACCTCTGCGTGCTCCCCACCTCCCATGGACAGAGCCCCCACCACCACCAGCACAGGTCCAGTGCAGTGTCCCTGGCCCCTCAGTCTGGTCGCTGCCCCAGGGTCTCCCCAGCCAGCACCCACATTGTGGGTGCACTGAGCTACAGCATTCTTCCCCCACGGAGCCTGCCCGCCATCAGCCCATACTCCTACCGCTGCCTGGAAAGCCTGTCACGCCTGCATCCTGAGTCTCGACACCCCTGGCTTTCAGGATTCACCTCAAACACCACTCGCTGCGTGAGGACTCTGCTGCCACCTGTTCCCTCTCCACTCTCTCTCTGGAACCTGTTCCCTCTCCACTCTCTCTCTGGAACCTGTTCCCTCTCCACTCTCTCTCTGGAACCTGTTCCCTCTCCACTCTCTCTCTGGAAGAGCCAACCACTACCTACTTTGTGGCCCTCTAGTTCCTGCTCCTCTCCACTGGGTCACTGGCTGATGGCTCCAGCCTGACCTTCGGGCTGCCTGGCAGCTAAGGCCAGGTCCAACTGCTCTGTCCAGGCCCATCCACACACGCAAGGCACAGGAGGTAAACTTCAGGAACACACACTCCGGCAGATGGATGAATCACATCGCTTCCATACAAACTCGGCCCCGCAGAGCCGACTACGCTCGCACCCTGAGGAGTTGATCCCTTCCCACACTGCCTACAATCCTAAATCTTACTGGGCTTGGCAGGCTCCATCCCCAAAATCACTATCAACCCGGGACTTACAAAGGAGGGACCTGGAGCCGACAGGTGAAGTCTCTCAACCCAAGGAGCCTATCTAGTGTGGCATCACCAGCCCTCAAGTCTAGGCCCCGCCCTCTCCCCACGCTAGCATGCAGTCCACACGGCTGTTCAGATGAACGACAGAGCAACTACCTAACACAGCAGGCACCCGAGAGATGCCGGTGGAATGAGTAATACATTCGCGCATATATATTCACACATGCTTTTCATTTTCAGTCCACAACTTTCTAGAGAGAACTGAATATTTAACATCAAAGACCAAACCCACTCAACAACACAGTGCCATTTAAGAATTTCTCAAGTACCACAGCTTCGCAAAGGATGTGAATGCTATTTAACCGAGCTGCAAGTAGTGGCCAGAGGAGCCATGTGGGGGCAGCCCCTCCGTGGCCCCAGAGGGAGATGAAGAAGCGGGACGGCAACAGGAAGGGCCCCTCAGCCAACAGTGCCGCACCACGAGTCACCAACGTGCAGCCCCATCCCTGCCCGGCCGCGGAGGCATGAAGGAAGAAGCCCAGGGGCCGGCATGTGACTAGAAGACAGGGAGGCTAGGCCCACGAAGGCAGGCACGGGGCACAGGTCCAGCTCAACAGCCCTTGGGTCTGTTCACCAGCAAGCCTCTGAGGGGCCTCTGAGGCCCCGAAAGGGTCAGGAGCAGGAGGTGGAGGGGAAGGGGCCACATGAGAACAGGAGCAGCAGCAACAGAAGGAAAAAGGAATGACAGAGGCGGTGACTCCACGGAAGCTGACCACACAGTCATGAAGAAATGGAGAAACTCTGCCCAGCTCCTCCTCACCAAAAAGGTCCAGGGTGCCTGAGGCCACTGATAGCCCTCCACATGCATCCAGGGGGCCGCAGCAGCCAGCAGCCACCAGACCCATCCCTGTCACCACACGGTGTCCTCTACAGCCCAGGGAACAGGCAGTGCAGCACCCCAGGAGCACACACCCTGGACAGAGGGAGTCAAGGCAGGCACCGCCCAGAGCAGGGGGCAGTCGCACTGCAGAACGAGAGAGAGAGAGAGAGAGAGAGAGAGAGAGAGAGAGAGAGAGAGAGAGAAAGCACGTGTGACTGTGTGTGTATAGGAAGACTTTAGGCAGTGCAGCACTCCCACCATTTAACAAGGCCCCTCACTTTCAGAGGGCTTGTCTCACACATGCACGCACGCACACACACAAACACACTCTCAAGCCTAAATCTACTCATACGCATGAATGCAATACTTCCCTTAGCAGCCTAAGTGCTGGAGAAAACCAATTTGGCAAATAGGACATACCCAGCTTCACCCAGGGAGGACGCCAAGGGGAGCCCAAGTCCTCTCGGCACAACAAGTTCCTGGGCTGTGTGGAACATGAAACAGGCTGCTGCAGGGACAGAGATCTGAGCAGGCCAGAGCCCCTGACTCGGTTCCACAGCAGAAGGCTCCATGAGGCCGCATCTCTGAGCTGTACCTGAGATAGACTGAGTTCTGCCTGAGCACAGCCTCGGGACAGACACGGAATGTACTATGGGGCAAATCAGTAGCACCAAACAGGCACAGCAGGAGGTGGCGAAGCCTTCAGTTAGCAAACAAACAGTGCTGAAGCACTTGCCACGTGAGTGCCCTTTCACAGGCAACCCAACGACCCAGCAATTACCTTCTTCCCCTCGTCCAAGTCAGGGCAGAGGGCCTCCGCCCACCCAGACTCCGGGACGCTCTGCACCAGCCTGGGTAGTAATGCACTTTAAAAGAGCACGCGTGTACTACTTTGAGGAAAAATGGAGAATTCTGATTTCTTATTGACTGAAGAAAGCTATCAGTCAGTCCAAATTCTTCAGACTGAACTCTGCTTAATGTCCGCTGTCATCCCACTAACATGTAAATAAAGGACAGCCAGCTCAAGCATTGAACAAAAGTGACCTTTAACGCGGCAAGCAGGCTAAAACAGTGAAAAGCGGGTGTCCTGTGGCAGCGTGTGACACTGCACACAAAGCCTGGCTCTGCCACTAAAGGTACATGCTTTTAGGCCATTGCTCCTGAGGCCCGCCCCTCAGAGAATCCCAGGGAGACCTGCGGACCCCAGAGGCCATCACCACTATAGCAAACCCCAGACGGGTGTGGCATCCAACCCCTTCCCCCCACTCCACTGCCACAAGCCTGACCACCATCACCTTGTGCCTGGTCCACAGTGACAGTCTCCTGGCTGGTCTTCCTGCTAACACCCCCACGCTCCACATCCTGCTGAGCAGCAGAGATTGCTGCTGAAAATGTCAGGTCACACCGTCCGTCCCCCATGGCTTCCCAAGACCCTGATGAGACAACGCACTCCTGAGCACGGCTTCAGGTGCGTGCCCAGCCACTCCCCGCTCTCTGGCCTCCTCACCGGCACTGGGTGCTCTCTCACCAGGCCCAGCCACTCTGCAGCTCTCTCGGGGCCTTGGCACTGCTGCTCTTTCCACCTGGAATCCCCATCTCCCAAACTTCCCACGGCTCCCACGATGTTCCACCCAAGGTCTTAGTTCACGTGCATCTCCTCAGAGACAAGCTCCTCTACCACCTCCCCACCCAAAGCAGCAGCTCCTCCACTGCGCCAGCCCGGCTCTGGCCTGCGGCTCTCGTCCAGTTCAAGATGGGTCCCTGGGAAGGGTTTCCTCCACACACTTTATTGTGGCACCCTCAGTCCTGCACGGCCAGCACAGAGGAGGACTGGGAAGCTCTTTGTGGCTGAATGAAGGCGCGGACGGTGGAGGCGCGGATGGTGCAGCTGCTCCCTGGTGCCCTGCATGTGAGCCCTTCCCTTCCTCCCTTCTCCAGGTTTTGTGCCATTGGCAGGGCCTGGGCTCATTCTGGGGGTCTGTGGAGACAGATAATGAATGCCATGGGTGCCTGCCTGGGTTTGTGATCAGCCTCTCCCATCTGTTTCCTCTACCAGGCAATGCTGCAGCCTGGCACTTCAAACATCAACCTCAGGGCCCCCACTGCCTGAGTGGAAAAACGCACAGAGAGGAAGGGGCAGAAGTAACTCCATCGAAAGGGACAGGGAAGATAGGAGTACTTGGTGAAGGGAGACTGCAGAGAGGTGACGGGAAGAGAGGGGGGTGAAAGCTGAGGCAGGAGGAGGAGAGGAGCCTTCTATGCAGAGAAAAGAGCATGTGTGCACACGGAGAACACACGCACACACACGGAGAAGAGCACACACTGAGAAGAGCACACACGGAGAAGAGCACACACGGAGAAGAACGCAGAGAAAATCCCGTGTACACACACACAGAAGAGAGTAAGTGCATCGATCCACACCCACAGAGAAAAGCTCATGTGCACATGCAGACAGCACACACATGCACACACGAAAAGGTCATGCGCACATATACACAGGGAGGCAAGAGCCCGTGTACACACACAGAGGCACATGCGCACATACACAAAAAAGAACACACACACACAGCCACAGGCCAGTGAAACAGCTCAGGGTCTATCTGGGAACTACATGTGGCTGAGAAACGGAGTGAGCAGCCTTTCCTTAGTGACTTGCTCGTAGGTGGAGAGCTGTTTCTTTTCTCCCTGAAAAGCCTTCCTATTTCCAATAAGCCAAGCATCTGGGATGGAGAGGCCCTGCCAGACGAAACCCACGGTGCGTGCTCCTGCATCTGCCATCAGTGCTGAGTCCCTGCTACTAAGAGAAGGCCTGAGCATGTTTCCTGCTCAGGGATATGCTGCCTGCAAGCTGTGTCCAGGCCCACCGTCCCCACTGTAGACGGCGGCACCCAGGCAGCTCACCTATCCTAAACGCACACCAGCCTCGCCAATTAAATCACTGCCACAAACCACGCAGAGCCATGCAGCCCCTCCCCAACATTTATTCTGGGCAGGCTCTCCTTGCTCTTCGTGTAATTACGGATCTAAACTCACCTTCTGGCTGCTTTGCTCCCTCCAACGATAGCTATTAATTTAGAAAGTAAGAAAACATATATGATTTACAGTTCTTTGGGTAGCAGCAGGGAAGGAAAGGTAAATTACTTGCTTGAATTTCCTGCAGCTGCCCTTTCTCCCATCACTGCTGTGCTGGGGGCACACCAAGAACCAAGATGGCTCCATCCTCGACTAAGCCAAACGCAGGTCGCGGGTCGCAGGTTGCAGGTCCCAAGCGCCCCGCACGTGGCTGAAAGGCTGATGTGAGCCTCACCTGCCTGCAAATCATCCTAGCTCAACTTACCCCAGCAGCAGGACCTCCCACCAACCCACCAGGAAAGTGCAAAAGCAGCAGCCATCCCACCAACGCAGCAGACAGAAACCCATCTCTTAAAATGCTACCACAGATCAGCCTTGTCTAGACTCTGAAGAGGAAAATCCCCACCACCTACGACAACGGAAACAAGTTTCCATAAACAGAGAATGCCTGGGACACTGGAAAGTCATGACCCCAGAAGGATGGTCTGATTCCTGTCTGCCCACAGGGTGCGGAACAACCTGCGGGAAACTAGCAAGGCAGGGGGAAGCTCGGCCCCAGGTTCAGGACATCCCTGGCCATGCCCCAGAGGCCCCCTTGGCCCCAATCTCTAGGACCTCTGGCCCTCGAGTGTCCGCCTTGAGACCCCCACTCAGCTCAGTCCCCAGAGACCCTGCCTGTCCCCCACCTGCCAGCCAACTGTAGGCTCCTCTTCCGGCACCCACCCCGTGCCCTCCTTCCCGGGGCTGGCTGCAGGGCTGGAAGCTAAGAATGCCGGCCCAGGGGGTGGCTACTCAGGACACCCTGCACGCACCCAAATCAATCCGCTGCTTTACCAACTTGTTCACGAAAGACTCTGAGCAGAGGCGACAGTCACAGATCCCGAGCTCCTCTTCATGCTGGCAAGCTGTGAAGCCAACTGACAGGATGACTGTCTCCATCAGAAAGGACAGAGGCCTTATCCAGGCCCGGGCTTCCCTTTCCTTGCAGCTGCTGTTGTTCTCATTCACTCATTCCTTTTACCTTTTGTCTTAAATCACTTCATACGAGTTATGTCAGTGTTTTGAAATGGCAAAAACTAGTTCTAATCCCAAAGTAATTTAGTATCATTTTAAAAACTCCTTCCCAAATCACCTGATTTGTACTGTGGCACCTGAGGGTCCCCACCGTCCCCCTTGGAAAGCCGCAGAGGCTTTAAAACATTTTCTCGGCCAGGCGCGGTGGCTTACGCCTGTAATCCCACCACTTTGGGAGGCCAAGGTGGGCAGATCACCTGAGGTCAGGAGTTCGAGACCAGCCTGACCAACATAGAGAAACCCCATCTCTACTAAAAATACAAAACTAGCCAGGTGCGGTGGTGCTGCCTGTAATCCCAGCTACTCCGGAGGCTGATGCAGGAGAATGGCTTGAACCCGGGAGGTGGAGGTTGCTGTGAGCCGAGATCACGCCATGGCACTCCAGCCTGGGCAACAAGAGTGAAAATCTGTCTCAAAAAAAATAAATAAAATAAAAATAAAAAAATAAAAATTCTCATCCTAGTCACCAGCAGGCAAGCCAGGAAAGCGCTCACAGCTGAGAGCGCATTCGGAAGGTATTGCCGAGGGTTACCCTGAAATTACCTTGCCACGTGATGTTCACCACAATGAGCTCGCCACATAGCAGACATCGCTGAAAGCCTGTTGAAAGAAAAAGAAGCCCCATCCCCAACACCAAGGGACGCATGCTGTGGGACTCTGAAGCCCTGCATCAGATAACCGTACCTTTTCGCCCCCAAAAAACTGCACTGAGCCGGTTCTAAGCTTTTGCTCTCAGACTGGTAAATATATACATATACATACTTTTTAAATTTAAACATTATATATATACACACACATACATACACATACAGACATATATATGACAGATTTCGTATCATTTTTTCCAAATAAGCATTTTCAAAGTCTACTGGGTGACACTTAAAAGGGCTTGGGTAAAAGTTAAGCGTGCCACCTCCCTTGAAGGTGCGTCCACAGGGCGGCAGGGCCCTCAGCAGCAGCCACGCAAGCTCTGAGCAACTGATGCCTTTCCTGGTTTGCTGGGAGTTCCTGCCACCCCTCAATCCCAAGCACTACCCAGTGCCTCCACTGCTGCCTCAGACAGTCTCAGCCAGAAGAGAAGTCAGGTAAGAATCTCTTCAAGGAAATTCCTTTCCTCCCCACTCCACAGGGGCCATCTCACAGCAGCGGCCCAGATCAAAGGAAACATGCTCCTGTGTGCTGCTTCTTACCCTGCTGGGGCAGGCACAGGAAGACCTGGCAGCTGCAGAACATTGAGGGGGCCTCTCAGACTCCCCACGCCCCCGGACAGGGCCCAATTCCTCACAACTCCCTCAGGACCTTGCTGGCCCCTCTGGACTCCCACTCAGAGCAGTGACCAGAGGCAAGAGCTAGGGTGGAAGTCCACTAAAGCGAAACAGGAAGAGCTGACAAGTCCCCACATTCAAGCGGCAAAAGCCAGAGGTACAGAGTCAAGAATCTCAGAGA
The DNA here is from genome assembly GCF_007565055.1 of Rhinopithecus roxellana. Taxonomy (NCBI): domain Eukaryota; kingdom Metazoa; phylum Chordata; class Mammalia; order Primates; family Cercopithecidae; genus Rhinopithecus; species Rhinopithecus roxellana. The sequence continues at coordinate 27,958,703 of NC_044561.1, forward strand.
AGAGGCCCAGACAGCCAGAGCAACCATCAGGGTGGGGAGGGCACACAGGCTGGCTCGATGCAGGGAGAGGGCCTGGTCCACAGCATCCCCGAGTACAGCCACCCCTGCAGGCTGAACCTTGCTCTGCTCCCATCCTGTGGGTACTCGAAGAGGAGCCCGTTCGCCTGCAGCCTGGGGTGGCTGGGCCACTGAGCTTCGCCTTGGCCCCTGGCCCCAGGCACTCACCAGGCCGCCGTCTGTGCACCCTGCAGGGCATGAGGCTGGGTTGCAGAGTCCCCTGCAGAAAGAGATCCACAGAGACACCAGGTGCACCAGGGAGGGGTCCACGGCCCAACTGGGCCAGGAAATAGAAGAAATCACAGAGCAGGGAAGTGAGGCGACCCCAGCAATTCAGTAGGACCCTCCGGAGTCAAGTGCCCCATATGCTGCCCCTCCTCGGGCTGTCCTCTCCAATTCTTTCAGCCACCCTGGAATGGAGTCGGCAGGATGCAAACTGTGGTTTCACTGACAACTGTACATGATCTCTCCGGGCTTCATGCACGTCTTCATCCCTTACTTTAACCGTGCGCCGCTGAGGACAGAGACATCTGAGTCTTCATGTCACCCCCTGCCCACTGGGTGCCTGTCTGCGGCTGTTCTTCGGGAATCACAACCTTACACTTTTGTGTGTCAAAAATCCAGGTGTGTTACTTGCAGTTATCACAGGAAAGGTGAAAACAATGTGCCCACTTGAACGGGGCTCTAAGTGACGGGACTCTGTGGAGGCGAACAGTCAGCTCAGTGCACTCTTGAGTGGAGGCGAACAGTCAGCTCAGTGCACTCTTGAGTGGAGGCGAACAGTCAGCTTAGTGGAAGGGCTGGTTTAGCGGACACAGCGGGGCTCTGTACCAGGACAGCAACGTGCACTGCAATGAGCAAGCTGTCACCTAAGTGGTGATACTATCTAGCAAAGGGCAGTAAAGGAAGGACGACTTAAGGATGTGGCTGTGTTTAAGGACAACACAGAATAATCTGAAATGGTTCAAACAAGAAGTACTCACTGGATATCATTAGCTACTGAAGTTCTAGTAACATTCTTGATGTTCACGTCTTTGTTAGAGAATGGGAATTCATTAAAAGTAGTACAAACTTTAAACTCTTCCCAAAGTATCTTTTCTGCAAATCAGTTAATACTCAACAATAATAAAAATGGTTGCTACTACTGGTTACCACCAGGGCTGAAGAAATTTAAAAACTAGAGGCATTCCTAGTTTGCTTGCCAAACTTCAGAAACCTGAACCCCAGAACACACGTGCTAATTCAGAAGGAAAAGGTTCTTCCTAAAAACCTCAACAGCACTCTCCCACAAAAGGCTCCCAGGAGTGGCTTGAGGTCCCCTACCAAGGACCTCAGCCTTCACCGTGTCCACCTAACAAGCACCCCGCATGCCTCCAAGGTAGGCCCGGAACACCAGCAGTTCAATGCACACAAGGGAGCTGAGAGACTCTGCATAACTAAAAAGGAACTATATTGAAATTGAAAATGTTGCTGTACTCATGTTTACTTATAAACAATCTGATTTGAGAAATTTTAAAATACCTTAATTCTACTATATGCATCAGCAGTGTGACATCACAATATACAAAGCGCCATGGAGATAATTTCTGGGAGAGGAGCAAAATAGAGAGTTCTCCTGAGAAGACCTGTGGGATGTACAGCCCTCAAAATCCAGAAGCATTGTAACGTTGGAAAGAAGAAATTATTTACAACTCAAGTTTCTGCAACGTGATTCAAGGAATATTCCCCCCATATGAATTATAACACTTGATGAATGAAACCAAAATCAAACTGTAGAAATCTAGAATATGGGTTAAAAGACAATCATATATCACAAAACACCCACACTGAGTATACCAAAACTACTGGCTATATGCATACAACCTAATTAATGGGTAGAACTCTCGCGACAAGCAGTAATGCTGCATTTGGTGTGTGAATCACTCAACATTCGCCTCATTCAAATATGTTCATTTACAGACCACGTTTTGTGCCCACGTCGGGTGTCTTGATAGGTTAGCAAAACACAGGGGTTTCATTATGTCCAAAGAACAAGTACTGAAAATAAACAATACTTTCACACCAAACATCACAGGGTCACTCTTACCAGAAAAACAACACAGCTGAGAAGACTCCACATCAGAGCAGAACTGAAGAATCAGTACCATGGTCAGAAAGCACTCTCCAAATTAAAGAGAAACCTGGCTTCCACGTTCTTCAGATAAAGCGCGAACCACTGCTCACCATAAGAGACTGCGAAGTTCAACCACACTAAAGCTAACAACTTCTGATCATCAAGATCCACCAGGAAAAAAAGGAAGAGAAAAGTTGCAGGGGGCAGAAGATCTTTGCAACATACAAACTGACAAAGAATCAGAATTCTTACCATGTAAAGATCAACAACGAATGAAAGAGTGAATCAACAAACCAAAAGAAAAATGGGCATAAGGCAGGAACATTTTGCAGAAGGGGGAAGACAGAAGACATCCGTAAATATACAGAGATGCTTAACTCCGAGAGTAACCAGAGAAACGAACGTGAGGACTCCAGTAGGAATATCCACCAGAGCAACAAAAACAAGAAGTCCGCAGCATGAAGAACTGGCAAGGAAGTGCGGCGCGCGGAGGGAACGCTCACACGCTGCAGAGGGGAGCTGCATTGGTAGAGGCCATCTGGGAAGTGTGTGGACAATATCTTGAAGGTACAACAGGCACACACCACACCTAATGATGCAATAATTGTACTGCTTTGTAAACACCTTAGAGAAATCTTACCTGTGGGCACCTGCATAAATGTACGTGAAGGCTCCAGATAACACCCTTCCTAACAGCAAAACATCAGAAACAACCCAAACGTCCAACAGGAAGAAGGCAAAGGAGAGTGTGGAATATTTAAATAACAAACCATTATACAACTAGATACAACAGGTTCGCTGAATCTTAGAAAACAATGAGAGAGGCCGGGCGCCGTCGCTCACACCTGTAATCCCAGCATTTTGGGAGGCCAAGGAGGGCAGAGCACTTGGGATCAGGAGTTCGAGACCAGCCTGGCCAACACAGCAAATCCCCATCTCTACAGAAAATACAAAAATTAGTCAGGTATGGTGGTGGGTGCCTGTAATCCCAGCCCAGGGAGGCTGAGGCAAAAGAATCACCTAAACCCAGGAGGTGGAGGCTGCAGTGAGCTGAGATCACACCACTGCACTCCAGCCTGGGAGACAGAGCAAGCCTCTGTCTCTAAATAAAGGAAAAAAACAAGAGGCAGAGACCAGACTACACAAAGAGTGACGCAGCTCCAAAAGACCCAAATTAAATGAATACATTGTGTTCCTATTGTCCCATGAATGAGAGTCACAAAGAATCGAAAACATAAAAGGCAAGAAAGCGTCATCCAGGAAGGGGGTTGCAGGGGGTGGGGGATACAGAAGCAGCCTCAGTGCTCTGGGTCAGGCCTGAGGTCATGGCCATGTGTGTCGCTGGGCAGCACTGGGGGGTTCTGGTTCCTCAATCTGGGGGTGGATCATGAGTGCATACATGCACACATACGTGTATTATATACATTGTTTGCTGTGTGTCAATATTATACAGTAAAAACATTCAAAAAACAAGTGAGACTCCTGTCAGCAATTGTGTCCACAAGGGCCAGATGCACCGGAAGTTCGCCACAGCAACCTTGCTTCTGGGTGAAGCACCTACGGCTGCACCCACTGTCTGGTTAGCACAGCAGGCATCAGCCACTCCCAACAAGGGGAAGTGCCCCACGGCAAGAGCGTCTTACCTCCGTCACCTTGGGCTGCAGGATCAACGCTTCAGGGCTCATGCGAGGGATGTCTATGTGGATCTGGAGAAACAGACATTTATGTTACGTGACAACAAACATCATTACAAGTGTTATGATGAAAACCGCAACACTGAGGGAAGTCCTTCCCTTGTCTCTACCCTGCTCTCTCCTTGAGGATTCTTTCTTTTTTTTTTTTTTTTTTTTTTTTGAGACGGAATCTCGCTCTGTCGCCCAAGCTGGAGTGCAGTGGCCGGATCTCAGCTCACTGCAAGCTCCGCCTCCCGGGTTTATGCCATTCTCCTGCCTCAGCCTCCCGAGTAGCTGGGACTACAGGCGCCGCCACCTCGCCCTGGCTAGTTTTTTGTACTTTTTAGTAGAGACGGGGTTTCACCGTGTTAGCCAGGATGGTCTCGATCTCCTGACCTTGTGATCCGCCCACCTCGGCCTCCCAAAGTGCTGGGATTACAGCCTTGAGCCACCGCGCCCAGCCTCCTTGAGGATTCTTGTTCTCTCTGTTACTGCCTTCTCCCCTGAAGGAGGCATCCAAAGTCTGTTCTCTCTGAACAGCTTGCCCAGTCCTGGGCAACAGGCTTGCTTAACACTGACCCCATCCAGCAGCCCCTGCGGCATGATGAGGAACAGAGCAGGCCTCCGCCGCTGAGTACATCGGCCACAGCAATTAGTAAACATCGATTTTCAGCCTCTGACACAGAGAGCAATTCAAGTACATTAATAGTTTACACGTTTTCAGCTGTGACAGCTTCTTCTTGGACAGAGGCCACATTTTTCTCCACTTTATGAAGTCCTGGGGGAATCCAGAACATTTTTCAAAGGAAGCATTTGAAAGCCTCTGTTAGTGTCGGCTGGTTCCTGCTTGGCCACCATCTGACAGGAGAGTCATAATAAAGTCCCCAACACTGCAGAGGAGGACACTTGTGGCTTCCAGAAGCAACCAAACAAGAGTGTTATCAGCTTGGGCTGGCAGCACAGGCGGGCTCCCAGCATCCCACATGAACATCTCACACCAGCCCACGCTCCCGTTTATCCAGGACAATGGTGCCAATGGGCTGAGGGAAGACAGGCCAATTTTAATGCCAAGGGAGATGCTATGATTGCATTTCATTTCACCCCATCCTTGCATATCTCCACAGAGGACTCTAACACCCAGGAGGCTGGGACACCGTCACTCTGCCACTTATCACACTGTGGCCAGGCCTCAGTTTCCCTGTCTACCAGATGCCTGCCCCAAGTATCTCAAAAGGTTACTGGTGAAGATCAAGTAAGACTGTGAGTCAACAGCCCAATAGAATAAGCTGAGGTAAACACACATCTGTGATGCGGGCCAAAGGAGGCCTGCCAGCAGCAGCACTGCTGAGGAGGAGGAGGAAGGAGAGGGAGAACAGGAGGAGGAGGAAGGGGAGGAGGAGGAAGGGGAAGAAGAGCAAGAGGTGGAGGAGGACGAGAAGGAGGAGGCAGAAGCAGCACTACTCTATCCAGACAGGCAGGGCCAAAGGACTGCAGCTGGCCCCATGCAGGAGCCCAGGTGCCAGCAGGGACAAGGGCCCAGGTCTCTTGTCAGGGTGTCCCGGAGGCCTCACTGCTCTCCCATACAGTTACGCTTGTGTGGACACACATCTGTCCCGGCATGAGCGGCGGAAGCTCCCGCAGGGCATGCCATGAACCAGGTCTGAGCCACCTCTGCACGGCCAGGGCCAGCACAGCCCCCTTACAAAGGAGCACCTGTCACTCATTTATTAAGCAGACAAGGCAGCACCCACCAGACCCGACCCCTGCCATCATCCTCATTGTCAGGAGAGGCTCCAACGTTAGACAGGCGGTCCTCCACAAAGCTGGGCAGGTGGGGCTCTATGCATCCCTCCTTCCATCCTGCCGGCCTCCCATCATACACAGAACTGGGCAAGTCAGAAAAAGGCCACAAGAGAGCCGACTGAGGGAGGAACAGACAGACCAGATGAATGTTTAACTCTGAATCCATGTGGCTCTGACGTAACATCTTCAGCAGAAGAGTGAGCACATAAAAATCAAATGAAGAAAGGATGGAAAGAGAGTGGGGAACCTGCCGAGACCACCCCCCTTCTGCTCCCTCCACCAGTGTGCAGGGGCAGCACTGCCCACTGCAGGTCAGAGGACCGGTCGGGCTCAGTCCACAGGTCAAATGCCTGTGGTTGTAAAGGAGAAAGTGGATGTAAAGGAGAAACCAGGGTCTCCAAACCCTCATTGGGCCCAGCTCTGCCTGAAATGGCGATGGCGAGAACACAGAAGGCACAGTTCCAAAAGGCCTCAAAGCATCAGGCAGACAGGAAAAACTACCACATTGCCACATGCATGTCTCATCTGTATTAATGTAGAAATAGTCTGGGAATTCACAATAATCTGGAATCTTTTTATTACCTATCACAGTAACTAAATAAAGATGTATGCAACCTGTTCGTAATTAACTTTCTCTTCAAAAACTCATAACAGAATTCTGCTTGGTAAACTCGCAGATAGATGCTAGTGTCATCCTTTTGAAATCTTTTCTGAAATTAAAATGCATTAAAAAACAGGTTCAAAATAATGCCAAATTTATCAATTTCCTAAAACCAGTGGAGTGGCAAAGGAGGCCAGGTAAGCTAATATTTCCTTAAGCCAATCCAAAGTAATCTGTGTATCAAATCAGTTTCCCAGAGTGACTGAGTGGCGGCCCAGTGAGGCCCAGGGGCCCTGGTGTGAGACAGAAAGGCAAGAGGGGCCACGGACAGCTCCGGCCTGGAAGGAAATGGAGGTGGCCACTTTGCCACAGCCTCGCTCCTAAGTCACTTTTCCTCCTGCAGCCCTGTGTCCCATCCATCTTGGAAGATGCCGTCCAGGAAGGCATTTAACTTAAAGAATCTTTGATTACGTAACAGAAGTAAGGTGTATATTTGGCCTTTTTTTTTTTTTTTTTTTTTTTTTTTTACAGATAAAACCAACTACCAAAGAGCTGTGGCTATTCCACGTCTGAGAGAGAAAACGTGGCAAAGCTCCTTCACCTAGAAGCAGGGTGTGCAGAGGGAAACATTCCTGCCATGCATCAGGAAACCCAGAAGCTGATTTCAGATAGCTAAGACAAGGATGCCAATTAAGAGCTACCATTTTGACCTTTCACATATTACAAAGAGAGTGAGAACTATAAAGTCCTCAAAGAGCTATTCTAACGGCAAATTCTGAGTGTAGTGTGAATCATAAATCAATTTTAAGTATTTTCCCATTATCTACATCATCTGTCAACTGACTATTTAAGAAACCATCATTAGACACACTTTATATTAAACTAAATCGCAAAATGGTAACTTGGCTACACCTTCTGCTATGGTCTGGAGTGTGTCCCCTGCAAAACGAAGCTGATGAACACACCTTTCCTGGGCTGGTATCACATCCCTCACCAGACCAAAGAGCCCAGCACCAGTGAAGTCCCAAGCAACCTCTCTGTCCCCGTGCCATCCAGCTAACTGCCTGGGCTGGGCCTTCAGGAATAGCCTTTGATTACCAGACAGCAGCTCCCACCATCACACCAAGGCTGGTCTCAGGAATCCAAGGCATTGATTTTGTAACCTCAATTTAAAATACTCTTTTTACTTTTGTAGAGGGAACTGAAGACAAGCAAGATAGTACTATCAGAGGAAACTTGCCATTATTTGTTTTAAAATTCACTTATCAGAAAATAAAACTCTGGGAGCTAATCAGGGACCTGCATCTTTAACTCTGACCAACTCCACATGGTTTTGATAAAACATTTCCTCCTGTAAATCACACCAAAGCAAAGTACTTCAGGCAACATACGAAAAAGAGAAAGAATCCCCACCTGCCTGTATGTGTCCTGGTGAACTTCGTCGTTCCTAGAATCGTAATAGTGCTCAATAAATGCAAAATATTCTTTCTGTTTTCTCTGGAGAGTGGCTGGTCTCCGGTCTACATTGGCAGGAAGGTAACCCTGGGTGAGAAATAAAAAACAAAAAGTATACATGGTTATAGCTAACTCACGGAGCCCCTGTTAGAAGCGAGAAATAAAAAACAAAAAGTATACATGGTTATAGCTAACTCACGGAGCCCCTGTTAGAAGCGAGAAATGAAAAGGCTTGCATCCTGCCTGAGCTTGGCATTCTGAAATCTGACACTGAGAGGAGCACAAATTGGGAAAAAGAAACGCAACAGAGAGGTTCAGCCAGCTCCACACAACACAAGCGCCACTCCCGACGGCACTCAGGAAGCGGCCCGGGCTTGCTCCCCAGCCTCCCGGGGCAGGCCCTCTCCACTCAGCCAGACAAGAGTCCCACAGGCTCTGCAGCAGGTGGGCCCAAGGTTCTTCTACAGCAGGGCTGCAAGATTAAACAAGCCCTTCTCTAGAGGTCTCATACACCAGAAAGGATTCCAAAGTCTGAACAGTCTAACAGCAACCATGCACACATACACACACACACGTATACATGCATGCACATATACACATACGTGTGTGTGTACTGTCACTTATGCAAATGTGCCATCTTCAAAGACTCATGGGCCTGTGGCAGCTGCAGCACCAGTACAGAAAGGGGACCTGAAGTCAGAAAGGGCCAGGCAGCACAAGGAGGTCAGGAAGAGCCTGATTCCTGGGCCAGACTGCCCGGGATTTCATGTTTCTGTTGCCTTATTTCTACTTTTTAACTTGACATTATTGACAATATATAGCTGTCCCTAAGTATGGGGATTTTGGAATACCAAAATTCTTAGCTATGCAAGACTCTTATATAAAATGCTGCAGTATTTGCATATAACCTATGCACATCTGCCTGAATAAATAATCTCTAGATGACTTATGACACCTGACACAAGGTAAATGCTATGTAAGTAATTGTTATAATACTGTTGTTTTTTATTTATATTATCTTTTGTTACACTCTTTTTTTTTTTTTTTTTTTTTGAGACAGAGTCTTGCTCTGTCACCAGGCTGGAGTGCAGTGGCATGATCTTGGTTCCCCACAACCTCCGCCTCCCAGGTTCAAGTGATTCTTCTGCCTCGGCCTCCCGAGTAGCTGGGATTACAGGCACCCACCACTACGCCCAGCTAATTTTTGTATTTTCAGTAGAGACAGGGTTTCATCATGTTGTCCAGGACGGTCTCGATCTCTTGACCTCGTTATTCACCCGCCTCGGCCTCCCAACGTGCTGGGATTACAGGCGTGAGCCATCACACCCGGCGTTTTTTTTCCAAGTATGTTCGATGCACAATTAGTTGAATCTGCCGATGCAAAACCCCCAGATATAAATGGCCAATTCTAATTTATAAGATGAGATGCGCCCATTTTAAGCAATCAGTTTGGTGGCTTTTGACAAGGGCTTCCAGCTATGTAACTACTACTCCAAGGAAGATACACACTTCCATCCCCCTGCCCCCACATACTTCCCAGTACCCTCTGCAATCCATCCCAACCCTGGCCGGGGAGGCGCTCACCTCCTCACTGTGCATGGCTGAGGCTGCCCTAGGACTCCTCAGAAACGCAGTCACTCAGGACCTACGCTTTGTGTGAGCTTTTCCTTCACTCGGCAGCACAGCACCCTCTGAGACAGATCCAAGTCACATGAATCAGCTGTGATTTCCTTTCTCTAGCTGCGTCCCTTGAATGGATCCACCAGTTTGTTAAGGATTCACCTGTCAATGAGCATTTGGGTTGTTTCCAGTTTAGGGTTTGTTATATTCCTGCACAGGGCGTGGGCATACGCTTCGTGGGCATACGCTTTGGGTTTTCACGGTTAAATACCTAGGAGTCGAGTTACTGAGCCATAACACTGGGATATGCTTAGTTTTCTAAAAAACTCTTTTTCCAAAAAGAGCTCTTTTTTCCAAAGAAATTACTCCACTTTACATTCTGACCAGCAATGTATGAGAATTCCAGATGCTACATAGCCCCAGCCTTCCCAACACTTGGTATTGTGAATCCAACTATCAGCCATGCTTTTGGGTGTGGTTTTAATTTCATTTCCATAATGATTAATGATAAAGAAGAGATACTTCATGGAGCCATCGCATCTCTTCTTTAGCGAAGTATCCGTTCAAATCTTTGGCCCAGCTTTTAACCAGCTTGTGTGTCATCTTATTACTGAGCTTGATGAGCTCTGTACACACTCTAGATACAAATCTCTCTTTCCTTTGTATGTACTGTCATTCCTCTCCCTAGTCTATGGCTTGCTTTTATGTCTCAAACAGATAAGGTCTTAAAATTTCATGAAGTCCAGTTGATAGTTTTTCTTTTATAATTAATGTTCTTATAAAGATACAAGAACTATATAAAAAAGATTTTCGGCCAGACACAGTGGCTCATGCCTATAATCCCAGCACTTTGGGAGGCCGAGGCGGGCAGATCACGAGGTCAGGAGTTCGAGACCAGTCTGGCCATTATGGTGAAATCCCGTCTCTACTAAAAACACTAGCCAGGTGTAGTGATGCGTGCCTGTAATCCCAGCTACTCAGGAGGCTGTGGCAGGAGAATCACTTGAACCCAGGAGGGGGAAGTTACAGTGAGCCGAGATCACACCACTGCACTCCAGCCTAGGTGACAGAGCTAGACTCTGCCTCAAAAAAAAAAAAGAAAAAGTTTTTCTCCTTGTTTTTTTTCCTAGCAGTCTTACTGCTGTGCCTGGCTGCCTCTTTCTCATCCCTCAAGTGTCTCTAGTGGTCACTTCTCCCATGAGGTCTGACCAGGCTGCTGGTCAATAGTCACCTTTCCCACGAGACAGGGCTGGTCATCTAGCACTCCAGCAGCATCTAGGAGGAAGTTCACTCAGGACCAGCCCCTCACGGTGCCAACCAGATGGCGGGCACACAAGCTTTCACTGGGTGAATCACATATGAACGAGTGACTGCATGAACAAATACATCCTGGATGGCGCTTTCTGCCTTTGAAAGTGCTTCCACATCTGTAGTAGACATCACTGTGTTAGCCACCAAACAACTACTCATCCTTGCTGGAACAGAGCCCTGAAGCTGCTCTGGGAGCCATATCTCCCTCTGCCCAACCCTTGCGGTCCGGATGAGGACCCTCTTCCTTCAGGAGAGGTCTCCACTGGGCTAAGCTACACGGCTAAGCCATCCTCCAGCCACCATGACTGACAGTTCGGGGGTGGAGAGGTGGCCCAACACGGGGACAGGAGCCAAGCCAGGGCTTTTCTTGGCTGCTGCTGTGAACGAAAGTGAATGTGCGAAGTGTGGAGTTGCAGCGGCCACCCTCTGATGGGAGGGGACAATCACAAGCTGCAGGTCCATCAAGAAAAGCTGACCTGAAGGACAGCGGGACTCAGAGAGTCCAGGCCTCGAGCATGAAGCCAGACTTCAGCTGTGTGAGCACTGGCCTTCCTTCCATTCTCAAGTTTCCACTGGCCTCTATTCTATATTATAAATTACACTCAGGCACACTCGTGTTAACACATTAGGATCACACCACTGAAAATTCTTTTTAATAAACGCTTACTGAAGTACAGCATTCTTATATAAAGGTGTACCCCAAAATCGTGTGTGAATTATCACAAACTGAACACACCTGTCAACACCACCCAGGTAAAAGCCAGGCCATCACCGTCTTAGCAGGCCTCTCAGTCACCGTCCCTTACCTCCTCCCCTCCTAAGTGGCATTTTTTCTGTCTGGCTGTTTGCATTCAGTGTTATACTTGAAAACTAATTCACGTTATAACGCATCACAGTAGTTCCTTCCTCCACTGCTGCGTAACACGGCTGTGTATGAAATCCATTCTGTTAACACACATTTGTGCTGTTTCCAGTTTTTGCTTTAAAATTTCTTGAAGCTCCCTTTTACGGTACATGTTATGCATTTCTGTTAAGTGTATACCTGGGAGTGGGCCTGCTAGGTTTGCATACCTCTGAAAGACTTTGCTAAAGGATTTTCAAAGTGATTCTACTCCCGTCAGAAGTGTATGCAAATTCCCAATGCCCTACATCCTCGCCAACACTTGACACTGTGGAACCTTTTCACATCAGCCTTTCAGATGGCTTTGCAGTGTTATCTATCAAGCTCCATTTCGTTTTCATCTGAATTTCCCAGGAGACAAAGGGATGCCGTTGGGTGTCTGCATCTGTGAAGTGTGAGTACAGATGTATTAGTCTCTCCTATGAGGCCATCTGCCTCCTCCTTTCTGACTCACAGGCGTTCATATCTAGATAGTACACATGTGAGCCCTGCTGTAAACAGCCTCCTTCTGGACTTGCCTTTTCACCCTATTCATGACGTCTTTGATGAAGAGAAGTTCCTAACTTTAACGTAGCCCAGTTTATGAATCTTTTATGACTGGTCCTTTCCCTTTAAAATCATGACCACATTCCCACTGTCATGAAGTCCTGTTCTACAGCAGGAATCAGCAAACTAAGGCCCATCACCTATTTATGTAAATAAAATTTTGCTGGAGAGGGCACAGCCCATCTGTTTATATACTGTGTGTGGCTGCTTTGGCCCTATCGCAGCAGAGTGGAGTGGCTACAAGAGACCACACAGTCCATAGGCTCAAATATTCACTATCTAGGCCTTTACAGAAAACATTTGCCCACATCTAAAACATCCATCTGGAAGGTGACACTGGCTTCCATCATATGCATTTCTATGTCACCTTTCCCCAATTTGTATTTTGATTATTTCTAATTGTCCAGTATTCTAAAACATACATCAGCTAACAATGTCAATTACTTTCTGAAGTAAACTTCCTACAGTGAACCTTTAGCTCAAAGGAATATCGGATACCTTCAAGGTTCATAATGCGTGATTTCCAAGTAGCCCTGGCAGAAAGGGCAGCGGGTCACAACCCAACAGCCTGGTTACACGCATGTCAAACGCATCCCCAACCCAATGGGAGGAGATGCCTGAGGGGAGAACACTCTCTCCAGAAAACAATCGCTCAGTGAATTACGGTATTCTGGAGAGGGGCACAGAACAGTCCAGCTGCCAAGATGCACTCCAGAGGGAGACACTCAGAGTCCTCATGATGGAGCAAAGGCGTGGCCATTATTCCCACCTGGCCTCTATTTTCCCATAAAATGAGGCAATAGTAGTATTCCAAAGAGCGTATTGCTTCGTATGATTCTAACAATGACCAGCCGGGCGTGGTGGCTCACACCTGTAATCCCAGCACTTTGGGAGGCCAAGGCAGGCAGATCACGAGGTCAGGAGATCGCCATCCTGGCTAACACGGTGAAACTCCATCTCTAATAAAAACACAAAAAATTAGCCAGGCGTTGTGGCGGGCGCTTGTAGTCCCAGCTACTCGGGAGGCTGAGGCAGGAGAATCGCATGAACCTGGGAGGCGGAGCATGCAGTGAGCCAAGATCGTGCCACTGCACTCCAGCCTGGGTGACAGAGCGAGACTCCACCTCAAAAACAAAAACAAAAAAATGTTAACAATGACAAAAAGAATAACCAGCCCCGAGTATGCATGGAAGTGCCAGGCATGGTTCTGCAGTGCCTTCCGGGTGGTTAACGACCCACGCACCTGAGCACCTCCAGAATCAGGCCTCTTTCACTAGGATGTGCTGGCGGATAGCCAGACGCAAAGCTCCTTCTGTTGGGTACCCAGCCCTGCCCCCAGTGATGGGAAGGCATAAAATTACAAGGCTGGGGTGACGGCCAGACCTGAGTGAAACCAGCTTCTACTTCAAGTTAAAGTCAGCTTCACAGATAACCCTCTCAGAGTCACGGGCTTCATCCAGACCCGTCTGCACCTCATTCTTATTTCAAGCCGTCTGTCTCTTGGCAATAACAATTACAGAATATTACTTCTTTTTCTTTGTCCCAAAATTGCCATACCCATAGGTGAACTAAGGAAGGGCTGGGTCCTCACCAGGCTTCGTGCTTCACACAGTGCTGCTTTAATCCCACTAATCACAGAAGGCCGTTACTGTCCCTGTCTGCAGACGAGGAGACAGGCTCGGGAAATGTGGTTAACATGCCCAGAGTCACACAGACACAAAGGCAAACTCAAGCCAAGCCCCAGCTCCTGACCTGAGGTCCCACACTGCTCAGGAGAGCCATGTGATCCCAAGTCTCCAAAGACCTGGGGACAAATCCGCAGGCTGAGAGCCGCCCACAGATACACACACAACAACATTCATTCACCCAGCCCCAGCCACTCTCCCACCCGCTGCTCAGCCCTGGATACAAAGACGCTGAAGACTAGCCAGGCTCATAGGGGACTGTCCATCAGTGAGTGGACATAGACCCCACGGTCCTTTCTCTACACTCTGGCCACAAAGACCCTGTGAAAATCCCGTCATTTTAACGCCACCACCCCGAAAAACTTCCAATTGCTTCTAATCATGCTCAGCATAAAAGCCCAAGCCCTGCCTAGGCTGACGGCTCCTGCGGGCCTGGCCCTTCCTGCTTCTCTGACCAAGAGGCCGACACTCATCACTCACTGTGGCCCCTCCCACTTTTACTATGCTGCATAAATATTCCTTAAATGCTACACCTCTTCTGCCTCAGTGCCTCTCTCTGAATGTACCGTTCCTCTGCTGGGACCAATTTCATCTAGAACAGGGTCAGCAAACTGACCACCAGCCAATCCTGCCCACCAACTTTTGTAAATAAAGTGTTATGGTAACACAGCTGTGTGACTTCCTTTATACGGATTCCCTGTGGCTGCTCTGGGCCACAATGGCAGAGCTGAGCTGCAACAGACCACAGGGGTCACCAAGCCCAGGCTGTTGACTGGCTGCCCTTTCGAGGACAGCCACTGTCCGCTGCTCTCCGTCTGTGCAGGGCCGGTAGCCGCCTTTCCACAAGAGCACCCTCTCTCGGTTTCCACCTCCCCGGCTGCAGGAGGGGCCCACGGTACTGCTTCCTGTTACCTACTGTTCTCCCTCCTCATCACCTGTGTCTGGTGGGCACTACTCCCCGATGGGGAACACAGTGAGGTAACAGGTAAGCCCTCTCCAAAGAATGAACCAGACAGGAACGCACCCCCAGGCGCCTGCACAGCTGCCTCCCAAGCTCCTCTAAGTCCTCGCTCAAAGTCAGCTCCTCAGTGTGGCCCACCCTGACAGCTACCCACCTGCTTCAACAGCCCCTTCCCCTCCTCAGCCCTCACCATTGCATCAAGCTGATCCCAGGCCTTTCCCCACAGTACTCCTCACCTTCCACAGCACATCAAATCTACTTCTCAGTGTATTGTTTGTCTTCTCCCACCAAAATGTGAGGTCCACAAGGGCGGAATGTTCGTCCAAGGCCTTGGAACGCTGTTTGCCCCACAACGGACCCTCAGTCCTTCCTCGCTGAGTGCACGAGTGATCACGACGTGCAGCAATTCTGTCAGACCCAAAGGGGGCCACGGCCCTGACACGCATGCGCTCACTTGGGACAAGTAAGAACGAGCATACACTTCTGGGTTTGGTTTTGATAGTGGAGAAGACAGAGGTGGGGAGAGACAGAGCACGGAGGACACCGGGAAATGTGTGCGGGTTGGCCCGGGGCAAGGTCGGAAACAGCCTGGCCAATGAAGCCGCGTGCAGCAGCCAGGAGAGAAGGCCTGCGTGCCAGGGAGGGGGCCCGGCCTTCAACACAGGGCAGTGTGGGCCACCAGGGGTGGTCAGCGAGGCCGTGGTGTAGGCAGCCTGACATCAACTGCATTCAGTGGCCACAAAGAGGGCTCTCAGAAATACTTCCCACTCCCCAAATTTTAAACTTAACCTGAAACACAAATTCGAAAAGGCAAGTACGTCATGATCGGAACACAGGCAATAAAAACACTCCGTGAGCTCCTGACACTCCGGTCCCTACAGGAAAACACACATATGCAAGCTGAGGCCTTTCAATCAGTAAGCAAGACTAGAAATCATGCAAATGAAATACATTCAAGTATGCAATGAATTTTAAATGACAGAACTACAGAAAACTTAATTGCTGTATTAGCATGCTATAAAAACACTAATCATAAATGTAAAACAATGCATGCACATACTTACATCTAAATTGTCCCGGTGACACAAAAACCAAATTGTTCCCTCCCACCATGTTCATATGCAAACCTACCTCAATACACTGCAGAAAGAAAAGATAATACTGGAGCTTCACTCATCATTTTTAACCATTAGACTCACTAATGCAAATGTTCAATGTTTAATTAGTTTTTGTGCCATGTTTCTGAAATACCTATTTTAAAAAGAGCCAGAAATATGATTCTCTATAGCAGTAATTTTTAAAAAGTTACTACCCTGCTTGCATAAAATGTAAACATTAAGTAGTATTACTTGTGGCTGAACGGTATGTTCTAGACTAGATGTTAGTTTTTCATAAAAGACAAATCATGTTTCGCATCGTTCTTCATTGAAGTGGCACTGCCCACTCATCAATTAAAAATAAGGCTACTAGGATCATGTTAATTACAAATCATAAACACAATGAAAAAGAGTCATTAGTTTGCCAGACCCTGAAATAGGTTCCCATTCAAGCACAGCTTTGGTTATCTGCCTTTTTAAGCTGGACAAATGATACATTCTCAATTCTGGGTGTAACTGTTAACATCTGGATCCTGGACGGACTCTCAGACTGGGATAAACCCCTCCCATCTTACCCTACTCACCCGAGCCCTCCCAGACGACATGCTCCTGGCTCTCAACGAGTCTCACTCAGCCTCTCTCCTCCCACGCGGGCCCTCCAACGCCCCAGGCGGGCTCTGCTGCCCAGGTTCCTCAGCCCAGGTGTGTGCTGCCTGCAGTGGCAGGCACAGTGCATGACTTTCAACGACCTGCTTCCCAGGTGGCTCATGTATACCTCACCCTGTCCCACTGGAGCCTGAGTGTCCTAGAGCAGCTGTCTCCAACCCTGGGCACACGTGAGAACCCTCAAGAACCCAGGTAACAGGATTTCCTGAGCTCCCCAGGAGATACTAACATGCGACCAGAATGGAAACCCACAGGTGAAGAGGGGAGGCCTGAACCTCCCTACCCTTGCCTCCCATCCCCCGCCTAGCCGCAGGGTGGCACTCTGTGGACTGCATGGTTCTCAGCATGCCAGAGTCAGTCAACACCCTGGTGCCTGAGTCCACCCTAGAGATTCCAATTTGCTTCATGGGCCTGGACACAAGGATCGGGAAAAGCTCCCAGGAGAGCTGAACGGGAAGCCAGGGTTAAACCCTGGGATTCAGGGAATGATAAAGAGGTATCCTTGATTGGGGAGACCCCTTCCCTGCTGAGGTCCCAATCCCCACCATTGTCCCAGACGTTCTTGAAACCCCAGCACCTGCAGAGGGCCTGGCTGAGGGCAAATGTGTGAGTAACACGTGCTGACTCGGGGATGGGTGACTGGCATCAGGTACTGTGCTCCCCACATCTCTACTTTTACAGAAGGCCCAGAGCCATGGTGCAGCATGACTGCCTGGGGAGCTGGATGGCATCAGTGCTCACCAACACAGGGCACGGAGCATGGCAAATGCACAGTGATCACTTGTTCGCGGAAAAAGAACCAACGCTTGCTCCCTACTCTAGTTGTGAGAGTCCTCTTACCCCACCCCTATAGCCTTTGGCCCCTCAACTCCCTTCCCTGTCGCTTCCCAGTTCTTCCTGTCCCAGTTCTAGTCCCCTCCCAAGAGACTGCCAGGAACAGCCTCCCCTTACAACCAGCACTGCTCCTCCAAGCCAGACACTGGGCAAGAACAGCCTGGTCCCTGAGTTGCCTGCCCACACGCCTGTCCACAAGAACCTCTGAATGCATGGTCTGATGCAGGGCAAGCGCTCAGTAAGGGACAGACACAGGGCAGCAGTGCACTGGGAGCATGGGAATAAGATCCTGAGAGAATGGGCTCCGTCTCCATGTAGCCTAGGTCTCTTGGGGCTGGAGAGGGTAAGAGAAAAAGACAGACCATCTACCTGTCTGTTCTGCAGGCCCCAGGGGGACAACTTGGTCTTCTTCCCTGCCTGCTATTTCCTAGCACCTGACACAGTGCCTAAAACACAAAGTGCTCAATAAATGCTAATGGATGAATGAATGGATGAATAGAATGGATGAATGGAATGGATGAACAGAATGGATGAAAGAATGAACCAACCAATGGCTCTTTCAAGGCTTTTCTCTTCCAGAAACACAGGCTCACCACTCCCCACTTAAATCCTTCAGGATAAAACCCAAGCAATGGGGCGAGATAGGGAGGGCAGTAGGGTGTCTGTCACCTGGCCTCCTCTTGAGCCCCTCTACCCCAGCCTATGTTCCTGCTTGTCCCACCACCACTGTGTACCCCAGCTCTTACGGCCTCCCCACTTCCCACGAGCAGAGAGAACACTAACATCCCTTTTGAGACGTCACGTAAGATGCCACCTTCCCCAAGAAGACTTACCTGGCATCCTCATGAACCCTTTCTTAGCATCCTACACTTGCAAGGACAAGTTTTGCTCCCTGACCTAACATTTATTTTCTACTCATCTGTCAATCCAAGCCCAGAGAGGGCCAAGAACCACCATGTTCATCCCTGTGCCTTGTGACTGCAAATCTCCACATCCTCCCCTCCTTCCCCACCTGCCATGGCCTTGCGGATCCCAGGTGTGAACTCCCGTCCTAGCAGAAGCTGACCCTCAGCACTAAACTGTCCCCATGCTGTGGTACTCCTCCACCCCCTGGTTCATACTTGTGTCCTGTCCAACCTACAGTATGTAGTCCCGGCCTCCACCACCACTGTCACATCACAAGTCTGTAGCACCCGACCTCCTCCTAATGGCAGGCTAGTGTCTAATTCATCTCCATCTCCCAAGCAAAGGACCCTGCAAGGAATGATGGTTAAAGGACTACATGTGTCTTTCCTTTCACATGACAAAGCCCTGAGAATGCTCAGGCTTTCTCCTATGAAAAGAAAATACTTGGGCCCCCAAGATCACTAAAAAACTCAAGCTGGAAACTGCTCAGGGCAAACCTGCCTCCCATTCTATCCAAAGTCACTCCTCTGCTCACTGAGACAGATGCACATCTGATTTGCTTCCTTTGGAAAGGTTCATCAGAAACTCAAAAGAATGTAACCATTCGTGGATCACCTATCTGTGACCTGGAAGCTCCCTCGCCACTTTTTACATGTTTTGATCAATGTCTCATGTCTCCCTAAGTGTATAAAACCAAGCTGTGCCCTGACCACCTTGGGCACCTGTCGCCAGGACCTCCTGAGGCTGTGTCGCCAGTGCGCCCCCAACCTTGGCAAGATAAACTTTCTAAATCAACTGAGACCGTCTCAGATTTCCTGGGTTCACACTCCCACTTGCCTCGCCAGGATTCCTGACTAAGACTCCGCCTACACCCACCTGCCCTCCTGTCCACAACCAGCAAAGTGGGGCTGTCTGTCACCTCCCCCTCTGCTCCTCTGTCCACTGAAACCAGAGTGGCCATTTCCACATCAACCCCTACGCTACACACATTAGAGAAGTGGAACCATAACCCGCAGAGGCTGAGAACTAGAAGAGAACAGTATAAAATGACTCACGTGAGAGTTTCCACCTAGACACGGCACATCCTTAACAAACAGAAAATGCAGTTCGGTATTTTCATCAAAACTTCCTACAAACTAACCTGAGAAGTTTGCAACCTATCTTAGGGGACATTTAGAAAACTGGATATAAACTGGAAAACTAGGTTAAAATACAAAAGCACAAAACAAAAACGTAAGCCATCGCAGCAAGTCTGATTTTAATTGCAAGGAATATTTAATCAATAAATATTCACTGTTCAGAGCTGCATCTGCATTTAGGATTACGAGGTACTAAGCTGCAAATGTATTAAGACTCATGAGCCAGAAAAAGTCTTTTAAATACTAAAAGTCAGACCCAATTTAGAGTAAACACTTAGAGCACACTATTGACTTAGCTCCAAAAATAATGAAAAAGGAAAAGAGAAGAAAACTGTCTATAACCAATTCTGAAATAGTCGCCAGGGCCAGACTCACTCACAATGGTAAGCCCGAGCTAAGAGTACCAGGGCGTGCTGATGGTCACCACCGCCCACCCCAACCTTTCCCAAAGCGCTTCCAGACACGCAGCTCAGCGCTAGAGCTGAGGCAGCGGGAACTCCGCACTCCACCCAAGAAACACAAACCGCTTCTCTCATCCATTTTCTTCTTTTCCTAACAACACTACTAATACTTACAAAAAAAAAAAAAAACTTGGTCAAACATATGTCCTTGTTTTCAGCATATCTCAAACAAATTTAAAACCTATTTCCCTGTTTCAACTCCTCGGAGTTGAAATAACCATCTATGCTGAAACCTTTCTATATCATAGGCTGGAACATATAAAGATTTTCTAATAATAAAATCTGAGGAAAAAAATACCGTTGTTGTAATTATGATCTATCCTTGTTTTCTGCCAGTCCTGTCAAACCAAGCTTAAAATTAAGCAAAGGATGGAAAACGTCAGCTTAGCCATAGCAAAGCCCTTTATCACTGCAACAAAGCCAGGGCAAACCCGTGGGCGTGGCTGTCAGGCCCTACTCAGGCCAGACGCCCGCAGTCCCTGCACACAGGAAGGAGGCGCTGATGGGCGGCGCGGTGGGACTTACTGAGAGGAGCTTCCACGTCATTGGACGCACTGGCTTAGGGATTCCAGACCAGCTCAACTTCCGTAATTCCTCTGTTGATGAAAAAAGAGACAAGGAGAAATAAGATTTACAAAAGGTTAGCAAACCTCCCCAGTGCTTTAACACATTCCATCTGTTTTATTAGGAGGCAATGAGCTCCATCAACAAATTAAACTAAATGATCAACATTTCAGATACCGATTGATTTCAGTATCCCAGAGAAGATAAGTGACCATTCTACTCAAACCAAGCTACAGGTCACCTGTTTACAACAGAATCTGAGTACATGTCTGCAAAAGGCATCCCCAGTGTCCCTGCAGCTACCCTGGGACAGGTGAGGCGCCATGACCCCTTCCCTCCTTCAACCAGGGAAGTCCAGAGAACACCAGCCTCCTTCACTCCCACCTCCTCCTCTCTCCCTCCCTCCCACCTCCTCCCTCTCTCCCTCCCACCTCCTCTCTCTCTCCCTCCCACCTCCTTCTCTCTCCCTCTCCCTCCCTCCCACCTCCTCCCTCTCTCCCTCTCCCTCCCTCCCACCTCCTCCCTCTCTCCCTCCCACCTCCTCTCTCTCTCCCTCCCACCTCCTTCTCTCTCTCTCCCTCCCACCTCCTTCTCTCTCTCTCTCCCTCCCTCCCACCTCCCTCTCTCTCCCCCTCCCACCTCCCTCTCTCTGCTGAAGGCTTTTACCCCAACCTGATCATGTTAATTGGTTTTCCTTTCTTTCATCCATCTCACTTTCCATTTACTATTTAAGCATACCTATATGATGCCGTTTTTTCTCACTACTGGTTTTGAAAGAAATCGTTTCATGGAGATACGTTTGTCTTTATACACCATTAATTAAGGATGTGGCCAAATTCTACACAGACAAAGTCTTCAAGGTAGTCTGATACAAGTCAATGAGGCTTTATAAATACCTACAAGTAGAAAAAATCACGAGACGGGAGGGGCTGGCCAGAGGCAGAGGGGTCCTGGAGCAAGGTCCAGTACCTCCAAGGGCAGGGAAGGACAAGCATCGGGGCAGAGGGGTAAGGATGTGGGCCCCGCATTCCATCAACCTTCTGAGTCTCCTTGAGTGTCTTATTCCCATGCCCTGAAGGGCGGGAGAATCCATTTCAATGTCTAGGTATAGCAACACTTGCCCCATCCCACAGAAACTCAAGTCATTATTTCTTTCCTTTAAGTTAGGCATCTACCATTAGGTTCTTCTCCTAACAGCTTGGAGCTAATGATTAATAACAGGAATAAAAGAAATGACTAAAGAGAAGACGTTGCTAATATAATCAACAAAATACAAAGTCCTGACATCTAATCTTTTTCCAATTACTAAAGTCTAAGTAAAATAAGTACAGAATAATTGGGCGACAGTCGCAGCAATAACTTGCATTTTACAGCAATCTCAGAAAATATCAAATCTTCCCCAGTACCCTAAGGATATTATGAAAAGCAGGAACCTCATATCTGAACACCAATAATGTAATGTTTACCAACCATGTTCCCAGTGCCTCTCCCTCAGCATAACTCTGGTTTTCTGATTATGGTTTATGAGGAAAAGCTGAGAGCAAACTTATTTGTTAATGTTCTCTGAACCTCTCTCCTCACTGGAAGAAATTCACAAAAATTCAAAAATCCTGAATACACATAATGAGACAAGGCTCTAACTCTGCTCAAGCTTTGGTGTTAAAAGAGAGCTTTCATACGTCTTATCTCATTTGATCCTCAAAACAAGCTTGTGTTACTTAGGGTTGTGATCACTATTGTATATGAAAGATATAGTCTCAGAGAGGTTAAGGGACTTGACCAAGGTCACACAGGAGCTAAGCAACCTTCAATACCAGGGTCTTTCCACTACGTCCCTTCCATTCTTAAAAAGACTTTTGTAGCACAGACAAATCTCACTTTGAATACAGACAAAAAGATCCAAAGTAAAACCTTAGTAGATCAAAGCACAGCAGCAGGATATTCAAAGAATAATACACATAAAGAATGAAGGAGGGACGGTTCAATGTCGGGAAATCTTGTAGCTTTACCGACATGCTGAACGGGGTTGACAGGGAAGCCGCATGACCATCCTCATAGGTGTTTGGTGCATCTTTCTAGCAGAATCCCAGATTTGCGAAGTATTCACACCTCCCTGCAGCAGCCCTGTAGGTGGGGACTCAGCTCAGAGGCAGCGGAACAGGTCGGCCTGGTTGGAGCCCTGCAGAGCTAGGCCACACCTCACCAATGGCTGAGTCAGCAAAGGGGCCTAGGCCCCTACTTAAGCCACTGAGCACAGACAGCTGGGCTTCTGAGAACACCCTGCCCAGTTCTTGGGAAGTTCCTGGAGGCAACCCACTCCTCTTCCACTGAAAGCTAACCAGGGTCAGATGTGGGGGTCGGAACTGCTGCAACCATCTGCACCCAACCAGCCTGAGGAATGGTGCCAACAGAGACAGAGGCAGAACTGAGAGAATGGCAGGAAACAGAGTTCTGAGATAAGCAAGATGCCCAAATACAGGAACATTCAAAAATCAATAGCCCTTCTCTGCCAGCAAGAAGAAAATAACACGGCATAAACTTAACAAGAACTGTACGAGAGCTCATGAAGAAAACCACAAGTCTTCACTTGAAGACCTACATAAATAGGAGGAAACACCAAGCTCACTGACACCAACCTGCATTTACAAAGCTCTTCCTCTGGGCCAGGGGGAGTAGAGGAATTACAAATGTGAGCAACACCAAACACAGTCCCCGTGCCTACACAGACCCCTGTGCTGGACAGCCTGCCTGGGCTGAGAGAGTCCCCTGGGCTTCCAGATCTGCCCTGTGCTTAAGAGAGCTCACCTGTGCTTAGAGAGCTCACCTGTGCTTACGAGCGTAACTGTGCCTAGAGAGCTCACCTGTGCTTACAGAGTTCACCTCCCATTCCAAGGAAGAGCAAAGTAAACTTACAGCTACCCTGAGTGCTCAGATGAAGAGGCAAAGGGTGCCCTGAAACCGTAAATGGGGAATTGTACCTTGTTAAGAAGGTCAGGGAGGTTTTCTTGAGGAAATGACAATGGGGATAAGATCTAAGAATGAGGGGAAATGAACTGAGTGAAGAGGGAGGCCAGCAGGGGAGTAGTCAAAGCCCAGGGAACATCTAATGCAAAGCCTGGATTATCCTGGAGAAGAGACTGGGGGGCCAAGAGTGGTCATAAGGAGACCACTCAATGGACTACTTCACAAGCCCAATGTAGGGGTGATGATGGCAGTGAAAGTAAAGCAATGACCAAAGAGATATTTGGGAGCTGAAAGCAAGAAGACTCAAACAACAGACTAAATAGAATACATGGATCTAAGACTCAAATTTATAATGCTGTCAGGTGTCACTTTAGAAATCTTCAAGTTCAATGCAAACCCAATCAAAATTCCAATGGGATATACTTATGTGTTCTGAAACTTGGTAAGTTGACCCTAAGTTCACCTGGAATTTGACCTGGCATAAGAAGAGCCAATAAAATTCCCAAAAGGAATAATGTGAAGAAACTCACATTAACTGGTAAGAAAAACATGTAATGAAGCTACGGGAATTAAGACAGTAGGGTTCAGAGAGACAGACTAAGACAAAGAAATCAAGGACACAGAATGAATGGTTCAAAATCAAGCCTATGTATTTATGAGCACTTAGTTATGATAAAAATAGCATTTCGGCCGGGCGCGGTGGCTCAAGCCTGTCATCCCAGCACTTTGGGAGGCCGAGACGGGCGGATCACGAGGTCAGGAGATCGAGTCCATCCTGGCTAACACGGTGAAACCCCGTCTCTACTAAAAAATACAAAAAACTAGCTGGGCACGGTGGCGGGCGCCTGTAGTCCCAGCTACTTGGGAGGCTGAGGCAGGAGAATGGCGGGAACCCGGGAGGCGGAGCTTGCAGTGAGCTGAGATCCGGCCACTGAGATCCGGCCTGGGCGGCAGAGCGAGACTCCGTCTCAAAAAAAAAAAAGTATTAACAAATTAACTATATAAAAGATTGGAAATGACTGTACAGTGAAGGACTTTTGATATGCAACCAACAAACGACCGACAGAAAAATACATGCAACAAAAATAAAAAGGTTAGCATCACTGACATACAAAGAGCACACAGTAAAGTAGGAAGACGAACAGCCCACGAAAACTGGAAAATGCACAGAAGAGGAAATGGAAATGGCTAGTAAACATATTGTGTAAAGACATATGACCTCAGGCTGGGCACAGCAGCTCACGTCTGCAATCCCAGCACTTTCGGAGGCTGAGGCGGGCGGATCACTTGAGCCCAGGAGTTTGAGACCAGCCTGGGTAACGTGGTAAAACCCAGTCTCTACAAAAAAAAAAAAAAAAAAAATTAGCCAGGCATGATGGTTTGCACATCTAGTCCCATCTACTCAGGAGGCTGAGGTGGGAGAATCAGTGGAGCCCGGGAGATTGGGGCTATAGAGAGCCATGATCACTGCACTGCACCCCAGCTTGGGCAACAGAGTGAAACCCTGTCTTTTTAAAAAAAAAAAAAGAAAAGACACATCACCTCAATAGTGATCAAACAACAAATTAAAACAAGAAATCTGTCAAAAATAAGCTGGATAACATTTTTAATGAATGGTAATGCCCAATACTGATAAGACTTTGGGTAAATAGCCACTCTCTCACAGTTTGGTAAAAACGTATATTGGCATAGATTCTTTGTTGGTCAAATTTCAAAAGTATATAACCTTTAAGCAGCAAGGTTTTTTTGTTCTTTTTGTTTGTTTGTTTGTTTTGAGATGGAATCTCGCTCTGTCCCTCAGGCTAGAGCATAGTGGTGCAATCTCAGCTCACCTCAACCTCCGCCTCCCGGGGTCAAGCGATTCTACTGCCTCAGACTCCCGAGTAGCTGGGATTACAGGCAAGTGCCACTGTGCCCAGCTAATTTTTGTATTTTTAGTAGAGACAGGGTTTGGCCATGTTGACCAGGTTGATCTTGAACTCCTGACCTCAGGTGATTCGCCCACCTTAGCCTCCCAAAGTGCTGGAATGACAGGCGTGAGCCACCGCTCCCGGCCTTGGGCAGCAACTTTTAAGAAACCTATTCTACAGAGAGATTTGCAAAGGAATGCAAAGGCTATGCACAAGGATGTTCATTTGAGTGATGCCGTGTTTTAAAATGCCCGTGAATAGGGAGATGATCCATGCACTGGAATACACTGTTGCCATAGAAAAGAATGTCTGTCTTTTTGTGTGGATATAAAGTTTATCTAAATGATCAAGTAAAAAGGGAACAATGAAAACAGTCTGTAGATACAATGATGATTTCTGTAGCATATACGAGAATCTGAAAGCACAGGAAGAATCTGGGGAGGGGTTCCCAGGATGGAGTCAAGGATGACAGAAGACTTACTTTCCACTGTACACCCTATGGTGTTTCTACAAAACTACAAAGTTTCTGTGACATCGCCACTTTAATCTCCGATTTGTCAAATTCCATGCAGCTCTCAGGGCCCATCGCAAGACCTGCCACGTCTAAGATGCCTTCCTGACAACTACAGTCCTCACTCACTTCTCTCTTCTGTGAGCACCAATGACAGGGGGTGTCATGAGCACCCGCCTTGTCTCCTAGGAGTAATGTATGTGTTCCTGAAGGTCAGACTCTGCCACTTGGCTTTTTTCTGTCTCCAGTTAAGTGCTGGACAGCATGCTCCATCCTTTCTTCCTCCCCTTTAGTGATTTGCTTGTTGCGGGGTGTGATATTTTAAAATCAAAGTATAACTTACATATAATAAATGTATTGCTAGGCCAGGTGCAGTGGCTCACACCTGTAATCCCAGCACTTTGGGAGGCCAAGGCGGGAAGATCACCTGAGGTCAGGAGTTCGAGACTAGTCTGGCCAAAATGGTGAAACCTCATCTCTACTATAAAATACAAAAATTAGCCAAGCATGGTGGCTGGCACCTGTAGTCCCAGCTACTCAGGAGGCTAAGACAGGAGAATCACTTGAACCTGGGAGGCAGAGGCTGCAGTGAGCCGAGATCACACCACAGCATTGCAGTCTGGGTGACAGAGTGACAGTCTGTCTCAAAAAAAAAAAAAAAAAAAGGATTGCTGCCCTCAGACAAGACACAGAACATGTCTATTGCCCTTTTCTAGTCATTCTTGGCCCCCACTCCAAGTTAACTGCCTTCTGATATCTATCACCATAGACTGGGACTTGCCTATTCTTGCAATTCATATAAACGGTACAGACAGTATATATCCTTTGTGTCCCATTTCTTTTGCTCAGAATGTGTAAGAGTCACACATGTTGCCAGTTCATTCTTTACAAGCAGTGAAAGTATTCTAAGAATATACCACAACTTGTTTACACATTCACCCATTCATAGACTTCTGTGTTAGTTACTGATTTTTACCATGAATAGGCTGCAATGAACACTCTTGCGGATGTATGTTTTGTGGGTGTATGTCTCCATTTCTCCTAGGCAGGTGTGAAGGAGCGGAACTGCCGGGTGATTTTTACCATGAATAGGCTGTGATGAACACTCTTGCGGATGTATGTTTTGTGGGTGTATGTCTCCATTTCTCCTAGGCAGGTGTGAAGGAGCGGAACTGCCGGGTGATTTTTACCATGAATAGGCTGCAATGAACACTCTTGCGGATGTATGTTTTGTGGGTGTATGCCTCCATTTCTCCTAGGCAGGTGTGAAGGAGCAGAACTGCCGGGTGATTTTTACCATGAATAGGCTGCGATGAACACTCTTGCGGATGTATGTTTTGTGGGTGTATGCCTCCATTTCTCCTAGGCAGGTGTGAAGGACTGGAACTGCCAGGTCACAGGGCAGATGTACATCTCCCTTTATTTAAAAACTGCCTTTCTGCAATCTATGCATCTGACAGAGGTCTGATATCCAGCATCTATAAGGAACTTAAATTTACAAGAAAAAAAAACCCCATTAAAAAGGGGGAAAAGGAAATGAACAGACACTTTTCAAAAGGCCAGGCGCAGTGGGCTCACATCTGTAATCCCAGCACTTTGGGAGGCCAAGGCGGGCAGATCATTTGAGGTAAGTAGTTCAAGACCAGCCTGGGCAACATAGTGAAATCCCGTCTCTACTAAAAATAGAAAAATTAGCCAGGCATGGTGGCAGGCACCTGTAATCCCAGCTACTTGGGAGGCTAAGGCAGGAGAATCACTTGAACCCAAGAGGTGGAGGTCGCAGTGAGCCGAGATTGCAGCACTCACTGCAGCCTGGGTGCAAAGTGAGACTCTGTCTCGATAAAAAAAGAAAAAGACGTACCCGTGGCCAAAGAAACATGAAAAAAAGCTCAACATCACTGATCATTAGAGAAATGCAAATCAAAACCACAATGAAATACCATCTCATATCAGTCAGAATCGTGATTACTAATGGTGGTGAGGTTATGGAGAAAAAGGAACACCTTTATACTGTTGATGGGAGAGTAAATTAGATCAACCATCATGGAAGACAGTGTAGCAATTCCTCAAAGACCTAGAGACAGAAATACCATTTGACCCAGCAATCTTATTACTGGGTATATGCCCAAAATAATACAAATCATTCTATTACAAAGACACATGCGCACCTATGTTCATTGCAGCACTATTCACAATAGCAAAGACATGGCATCAACCTAAATGCCCATCAATGATAGACTCCATAAAGAAAATGTGATACATATACACCATGGAATACTATGCAGCCATAAAAAGGGACAAGATTGGCCAGGCATGGTGGCTCATGCCTGTAATCCCAGCACTTTGGGAGGCCGAGGCGGGCGGATCATGAGTTCAGGAGATCGAGACCAACCTGGCTAACATGGTGAAACCCCATCTCTACTAAAAATACAAAAACAAAAAACAAAACGGAAAAAAAAAAAAAAATTAGCCAGGCATGGTGGTGGGCACCTGTAGTCCCAGCTACTCAGGAGGCTGAGGTGGCAGAATGGTGTGAACCCAGGGGGTAGAGCTTGCAGTGAGCTGAGATCGGGCCACTGCACTCCAGCCTGGGTGACAGAGTAAGACTCTGTCTCGGAAAAAAAGAAAAAAAGGAAGAAGACTATGTCCTCTGCAGGGACATGGATGGAACTGGAGGCCATTATCCTTACCAAACTAAAGCAGGAACGGAAAACCAAATACCACATGTTGTGGGGCCTACTGGAGGGCGGAGGATGGGAGGAGGGAGAGGATCAGGAAAAGTAACTAATGGATACCGGGCCTAATACCTGGATGATGAAAGAATCTATACAACAAACCCCATGATACATTTTACCTATGTAACAAACCTGTACATCCTGCACATGTATCCCTGAACTTAAAAATAAATAATTAATTAAAATAAATCTGCCATAAGGTTCTTTAAAGTGATTGCACCATTTCACACTTCTCACCAGCAGTGTATGAACATTTGAATTATTCCCCATCTTGGCCAAAATTTAGTGTTGTCAGTCTTTTTATTTTAGCCATTCTAGTAAGTGTTAAATGGTATCTGATTGTGATTTCATAGAGCAATTCTATGAAGATTAATGATGCTGAGCACTGAAGAGATTTTCATGTGTTTACTGTGGCCATCTCTATACTTTCTGTGAGGTGTATGTTGAAATGCTTTACCCATATTTTATTGGGTTGTTCAAAATGTTATTATTGATCCATGAGTCTGTTTCTAATTACTAATATTTTTTTCTGATTACGGGTCATATTTTTCCATTCCATTGCATGCCAGTTACTTTTTTATTGAATGCCAGATATCCCAGTTATCAATTTATTGCCACTGTGATACTAGAGCTGGATCTTGTAAAAACTTTTCCTTTGTCAGCTGGCGCGATCTCATCCTAGTCCACAGAGAGGGCTGGAGGGACACGAATGGTGTCTTCCAGGTTCATATGGCTCATTCGCCAGGTTCCTGCAGGTGCCGTCTCTCCAGCACTCGATTCCCACGGCTCTTGGGATTATTCAACTCACTGCTTTCTGGTGACTTTTCCCAGCTCATAGAATTTCACCCCACTCCTGAGCAGATCAATACTCAGCCAAGGACTTGACGGGACTTTGCAGACATCTGGGGTTCTCTCCCTGTACAATTCCCTCCTCTCCAACACTCTGCTCCATATATGATTTCTGTTTCGGCCTCCTCAAAACTCTTTCCTAATTCCTCAACTCAGCAAAGCTGCTTGGTTCGTTTGGGTTCCCCCACTTATGCTGCTGCTTGGCAACTGCATTCAATTGCAAACTGAGTCCTTATACAGTTCACCTTACTTACGTCCTATCTCACAGGGTCACAGCCCTGCACTGCCTGTTGCCCAGTATCTGAAAACAGTTGTTTCACGTATCTGGTCCAGTTTTCTAGCTGTTCATAACAGGAGAGCAATTCCTTTGGCAGTTACTCCTTCATCGGTTAAGGCAAAAGTCAATTTGCTAATAGGTTTTTAAAGAATTTTTTGTCTATATTCATCATAAATATTGGTCTCAGGTTCCCTTTTCTTACAATGTCTTTGTTAAGATTTTGGTATCAGGATTATGTTACCTTGAAAAAATGAGAAGTGTTTACTCCTCCTCTCTTTTCTGAAAGCGTTCCTGGAGGATTGCTATTATTTCTTCTTTATATGTTTGATAGAGTTCACCAGCAAAGCCATCTGGTCCTGATGTTTTCCTTGCGTGAAGGCTCTTGTAAAACAAATTTAATTTTTTAAATCAATATAAGGATAATAAAGGTCTCCGTTTCTTCCTGCAGTAGTTTAAGTTGTGTCTTTCTAGAAATATCTCCATTTCATGAATTTATCGGCATAAAATTGTAAATCACATTCCCTTATTAGCTTTTTAATGTCTGTAGGATCTGTAGTGATGTCCCCTCTTTCATGTCTCAGGTTGGTAATTTGTTTTTTCTCTTTTTTTCTGTTCATTAGTCTAACTAGAAGTTTTTCAAGGGTCTCTTCAAAAAAACTTTATATTTTAGTGATTTTTCTTGTTTAACCATTTTTCAGTTTATTGATTTTTCACCCTTATTTAGATTGTTTCTCTTCTTTTACTTGGTTTTTGTTGTTCTTCTAGTTTCTTAAAATGAGAGCTTTGAATATTAATTTGAAACCTTTATTCTTTTCTAATACAGGCATTTAAAAGTATAAATTTTCCTCCAGGTACTGTTTCAGGTGCATCACACAAATTTTGATACGTGTTGTCATTATCATTCAGTTCAAAATTTCCTTATGATTTATTTGCCCCATAGGTTGTTTAGAAGTATGCAGGTTAATTTCCATCTGAGGATTTTCTGTGTGTCTTGTTGTTATGGATTTTTAATTTAAAGCACTTGGTCAGATGAACGTGGTGGTATTTCAACCCTTTGATATTTGCTGTCAACTTTTCGGGGCCAGCATACAGTCTACTTGGTGAATGTGCCCCATCCTTGAAAAGGATGTGCACTATCAGTTAGCAGATGTGGTATTTTATAAATCAATTAGAGCCCACCGGTTGATGATGTTATTCTAATCTTCCATACTTTTACTAACATTTTAATTTACCTGCTGTTTTAATTACTCACAGAGGGCTGTTAAATTTTCTGCCTAGGATTGTAAACTTGTTTATTTCTCTCTTTATTGCTGTCAATGTTTGCTTCATGCATTGTAAAGCTGGTACATACACATTTAGGACTCATCTCTCTACTTAATGAATTGATCCTTTCATCATCATGAAACATCCCTCTTTGTCTCTAATACAACTCTTTGTCTTGAGGTCTACTTTCCCTGACGTAATTATAAGCAAATTCATTTTCTTGTGATTAGAGCTTGTGTGACATATCTTTTTCTACTCTTTTATTTCAACTGCCTGTCTTTATGTTTAAAACATGTGTGTCTGGCTTTTGTTATGGTTTGAATGTTTTTGTCCCTCCAAAAATTCATGTGTTGGAAAGTTAATCCCTGGTTAATCCCTGGTGCAACAGTGTTGGGAGGTGGCCTTGTGGGAAGGTGTTTAGGTCATGAGTAATCCAGCCTCATGACTGCATTAAGGTCATTACAAAAGGGCTCCCAAAAGTAGAATTGCCCTCTTCTGCTCTTCTGTCACGTGAGGACATAGATTTTGTCCCGGTTTGCCCTTTGCCTTCGACCATGTGATGACATAGCAAGCAAGCCTTCACCAGATGCTGGAGCCTTGATGTGAGACCTCCCAGCCTCCAAAACTGGGAGAGACGGAATTTCTGTTGCTTATAGATTATCCAGTCTGTGGTATTCTGTTACAGCAACATGCAACAGACTAAGACAGCTTTCCTTTCAGCTTTCTGTCTCTATAGTTTCATACAGTCAAGCAGTAAAATCATAAGTGCTCTGAGACAGAAAACTAAAATGTAAGAAAAACTTACATAGGTAGAAAATGAATGAGATTAAGTGAATGAGAAATAAATACCATTTCTCCTACAACAGTGGATTTCCTTTCTGAAAACTGAAACTTTGGAATATTTTCAGGAAAACACCACCAAAATCACAATTTCATGCTCATCTGCACTGTGAAAGTTTTACTTCTCAATAGGAAATTACCAAGCGCTAACTTTAAAGAGAGCAGAGAGAGAGCAGAGCGTAGAGTAACAAACATTGGTTGTGGGTTCAGTGCACCTGGTTCAAGGACCAGCTTGGCCAACAACTATCTGGAGGCTCTGGACAGTCCCCTTTATCTGTCAAGCTTCAGTTCCCTCCACTGAAACACAGGACAAATAAAAACGCCTGCCTTGATTAAGTCACATAATTTTTACAAGGAACAAAGAGACAATACATGGGGAAACATTTGTGAACTGTGACATAAGATACAAATGCAAGAGCACGCTTCTGTTATGCTGACAGGTGCAGTTATTCTGCACACTCTGTGAACCCAACCCGTAAAGCAATTGGGACTCATTCATTCTAATTGGATGTAAAATATCACATCTGAGACTGAACCAGAAATCTGTCACAAAATGGTATATGCAAAGAACCCCTAAATATAAGCACCTTTTTTCTGAAAAGCTAAGAATAACAGAAAAATCAACCCATCATTTAAACTTTAAGATTCATTTCTTATTAACTGTTTTTAATTACGATTTTAAAAACCTTTTGTAATAATAAAATCCGGGAGAAACACTGAACAATAGTAAGATACGCATGTGCCCTGCACTCAGGCTTACATGTGGTTCTAGACTAAAAGCTGAGTGTCACCAGCATAAGGAGGGTCTACAAAAATATGCATACGTTCTGTTCCTAAAGCCACATGCAGGAACAACAGATCAACTCCATGTGGCCAGCACTTGCTGAGCACGCCCCCTGTGTAAGCTGCCTCTGGGCAAAGCCACTGAGATGCTCCCCAGGCCGAGTCCACCCACACATTAATCCATCCCATTGGCAGGTGCCGGTCAACACTCACCACGGACCAGGCCCTGAACTAGCCTCCAAGGGAGTGATTAAACCCAGTTCCTTCCCTCAAGGGGCTCACTGTCAAATAGCAAGAAGAAACCTATCCAGTGAAATCACTGTTCACCAGGATTATGAGAGAAAGGAATGCAAGGTACAGTGAGTCACCAGAGGGGTGGTCTCTTCTCTGAAGAAGGGGACATCAGGAAAGATTCTCCATGAGCTGCTGCTGGAGAGCCATCTGGAAGCTAAGCAAAGCACAGATTTATCTCTACTTCCCCTAACTCTCACCAACAGGGCAGTAAAGGAACAATGTCATAAACAAGGACAAGGGTGTAAAGGAGGCAGACAAGAAATGTCAGCAGAAATCTGAAAGATGGACAGCAGACACAGTAGTAGGAGGCGGCACAGAAGCGCGGATAACAGCCTGACAAGGGGACACCAACAGGGAGCGGCCAACTGAGGGCAAAGAACCCCTAGAAAGGGCTGTGTTGGAGTAGAACACAGGAGCAACCCCACCTACTCCCACCCACACAGTGAGCTCCCCCTACCTCACCCCGCAAATGAACAACTCTGGGATAAAACAAGTTACATGTGACAGGTACTCAGTCACGAACCAGAGTTAGAGTTATCACATCACAAACAATGAATGCCAATGTCACCGAAAATTAAACTGAGAGAATGGGGAAGGAGAAGAGGAAGAAGCACGGTAAGAGAGTTAAACCCTCTGCTTCAGAGTAGAAAGTTAATAAATACAGCTAAACTGTAAAAATCTGCAAAATTACCATAGTATTTAGAAACACCAAGATCAGTACCAGCAATAACAGCCAAGAGGTACAATCACAGCCTCGTCTCAGAGACGGAAGGCAGGGATGAGGAAGGGTGGGGACAGGGGACTACCCTTTCTAGTACGAATCTTATATTGCCTGTTGAGTCTCCCTTATCCAAAAAGCTTGGGATCCCAAGTGTTCAAATTCTGGGTTTTTTCCAGATTTTGGAATATGTGCATATATATAATGAGATATCTTGGGGATGAGACCTAAATCTAAACACAAAATTCATTTATGGTTCATATATACCTTACACATATAGCCTCAAAGCGATTTCATACCTTTTTAAAATAGTTTTGCCCATGAAACAAAATGTGTGTACACCGAACCACCTAAAAGCCAAGGTGTCACTATCTCAGTCACCCGTGAGGGCAATCTGTGGTTGTCTGGCATCACCATCATTCCTGACTCTAAATTTACATGCTACCAATGAGCAATCATTTTCTTACACTTATTCCCACATAAGTACTTAACAAAAAAAATAGGACCTACCATTAATACAGTGAAAAAAACTGTTCAGAGTAGCTAAGTGGCACGGCAGGCTCCCCAAAACACCCGCGTCCGCTGCGAAGCAACAGCAGCGACTGGTGGCTTCCAGTCTCCATCTACGGAACTGGGTTTCCATTAAAAGGTTCCTGGACACTGCGGGCTTTTTGCTTTTTGGTTTTTGCTTTCTCAGTGAGAAGAAACATCAGAAGCAGTTGAGGGACCGGGAAGTGAGTGGTCTAGGGATGAGAAGGCATTCTGCCGGGTGGGTTTTTTAAATGTTTCCTCTGGAGTCATCTGCTCATTAGCGACAGTTTTTGTCTTTTAAGTGTCTCTTTGATTGTGTAAATTGATGTGATTTCTTGCTCTGCTGTGAACGCATGCTGCCCTAGTCCTTCAGTAAGCCTGTCACACATTTTCGCCATGTCATCTATAGGTGCTTTTTCTACAGTGTTACTGTCATCATTTTCATCGTCACTATCATCACAGTTACCTCGACTCAAAAATATTTTTGCTATTTCAACATCTACTGATGGTTAACAACTGGTACCTCATTTATCGATGCTGAGGACTTCTTTGATATCCACTTCTTCCAATGGTTAATAACTGGTACCTCATTTATCCACTTTGAGGACTTCTTTGATATCCACTTCTTCCAGCTTTCTGATGAACCTTGAAGGTGTATGTAAGGAAGTCAGACATCATTTTTGTCTCGGGTGACATGCAGAATCCTTCAAAGTCACCACTTTGTTCATCATCATCACTAAACACACAGTCACAGCCCAGAGGCTGTGTCAGGCATGCACAGCTGTTTGTTTTGTCACTGTGTTCCAAGCGCTGGCAGCAGCATATACAGCATCCTTCGTGCCAAACTCCTTTTGACAACCTTCCAAACCCATGCCGCCTCTGTTCACTGCCACTGACATGCTGCCTGAGAAAGTGTTTGGATATCGATTCTTCATTGATCTACAGATACTTGGTCACGTGGCTGAATTAACAAAGTCACAACTCGGGGGAAATACATGGCATAAACATTACTATTGTTGAGAATTTCAGCTGGAAAAGCAGAACAGCTGTCATGAAATGACAAATCCTGCAGTCATCATCCAGTCCAGCTTCCCTGCAATGAGCACAAGCCACGGATACAAAACGTTTGTGAAGTGAATCGGAAAAGATGTCCTTGGTGATCCATGCCTTTGTGTTAGCATCATAAAGGACTGGTGGGAAATCCACTCCTTGAAAACAGCAAGGATATAAGCTTTTGCGGATCACAGCAAGTTTACGCTTCCGCATGCCTGCTGCATTAGCACATCCCGGCACAGTGATTCTGTCCTAGGATCCTGAATTCCTGAAGTGGCTGTCTCATCAGCTGTCATCAGTATCTTTCTGGAGCAAGAACACCACAGCAATGATGGTTCATCAGCCCTACAGACTTGTTCCGGCATCAGCGCCTCATGAGAGATGATGTTGGCAAACTAAGGAATTTCTCCACCACTTCGTGATCAGCACAAACTTGTAAACATGTAATGCCTGATCTATTCTTAAATTTCTGCAACCAGCCTGCGCAAGCGTCACAATTCTCTTTAACTTTTAGTTCACGGCGAGAGAGCTTTGCTTGCGGCTTGACAGGTGTATTGTTAAGTGGATGTGTTCACTGTGATGCTGATGGATTCACTCTCTCAATACACAATCAAGATCTTCATTTTTGGGGTCACGCGTGGTGGCCCACACCTGTAATCCCAGCACTTTGGGAGGCCGAGGCAGGTTGATCACTTGAGGTCAGAGTTCAAGACCAAACTGACCCAACATGGTGAAACCCCATCTCTACTCAAATACAAAAAGTAGCCAAGCAGGGTGGCACACGCCTGTAGTCCCAGCTACTCGGGGGGCTAAAGCAGGAGAATCGCTTGAACCCAGGAGGAGAAGGTTGCAGTGAGTCAAGATTATGCCACTGCACTCCAGCCTGGGTGACAGAGTGAGACTCAGTCTCAAAAAAATAGATAAAATAAAATGTTAAAAGATCTTTATTTTTTGGCTTTATGCACTGGTTTTTAATTTTTCATTAACTTCTATTCATCAGTTTCGGCACAGAACTTCAACGGTTTCTCCTTCTGATTCTTCAGGTCCCATATGGTGGTCATTCCAACACCACACCCTTCTGTAAGATGTTTCACTTACACCACGGTCCAGTTTCTCCAACAGCCTGACTTTTCTGTGCTACAGATAAACATCAATGCTCCTTGTTCTTATCATTGTTACCCACAGGGGTATCTACAGGTCTTTTTTGGCATTTTCAATAGTATCTTTACGCCCCAGAACAAAGAATAAGCAAAAAGCCACAGTGAGTAATGCACACAGGCCTCGCCCATGGGGGGGTTCAGGGGGAACCGGCCCTTGGCGCGTCCAATGCACAAGTGTGGTCTTATTACCCCCTGTGGACATGTCTGTGCAGGGGAACCTGGACGTGTGTAGACAAGACAAATCACAGCTGAAGGGGCTGGAAGCGTCTCATTTCCCTCGGGGATACTGATAAACTGTGTGTGATGCACCTACGAGTTCACATGTGATTTCACATAAGATGGGGTGAAGAATTTGCTATCTGTGGTGTCAAATCAGTGCTCAAAACGTTTCAGACTTTGGAGCATTTCAGATTTTAGATTTTTGGATTATGGATGGTCAACCTACACTACTCCATTTTTAAAACCAGGTACATCAATGACTTTGTAAAATAAATATCTGACCTAAAACTAACCAAGTAAGGTATATGTCAAGGACACTGCAGCTAGAGAGGAAGCAGCACAAAGAGAAGCACAGAGTGTGAAGCAATAAAACATCTGCCCGTCACTGCAAGAGCTTAACATGTGCACCCATCCAGAGGGTGGAGATGGGGGGTGCCTGCAAGAAATAAGACTGGAGAGGAAGGCAGGGCCTGGATCCTACAGAGAGGCTGGAACAGGTGCCAACTACCTGGATTTATACACACAGGTGCTGAGGAGACGATGGGGATTGGGAGATGGACGTCTGCCAAGATTTCAGAGGTATGACCTGGTGTGGGTTCGGTGAGAACACCACCAGTACCTGGACAGATGCCACAGGTCTTGCTGGGTGACTTGGGCGGTGAAAGTCAAGCACAGTAATGGGAGGCTCGTAATAAACAGAAATGGCAGAGCCCAAATGGGAGGCAGCAAACCCCTAGGCCTCAGCTCCTCACTCACTCACTCACTCAGTTAGTCACGCCACCAACACTCAACACACAGGATGAACTCGGTATGGGCCGGACACTGTCCTGCAACAGAGGAGGGAATCAATCCAGCCAGGAGCTGCCCACAGTACTCCCCTCAGGTCCCCAAAACAGTGCAGGTACACCTAGAAGCAGACTACACCCCCATCACCCTCAGGCTTTCAAAATGGAATAATTAACTTTCTGAAAAAGGCTGTGTTTCTTCTTAGGTGAAAATAGGGGGCAAGAGAAAACCACCAACCCAAAAGACGATGTTTCAACATTTATCTGCTGAATTGTGTGCTCCTTACCAATTTGTTTGTGTGGAAGGCTGAAGGTCAGAGGGGAAAGTACAGCAGGCCTGAGAAATAGTCTGTTCTTTTCCTCTCCAGCCTTCGGCAGATTTCAACAAGGTTTCATTTCCACAGATAGAGCCAGGAGGGAAACTGGTTTTCCCTGATCATGTGATCCAGTTAAATGAGCCTTTCGGAAGGTGTTCTTTCTGCAGGATCCTGGATGCCAAACCACAGCAAGGGAGGGTGGCTGCTCTGTCTCTGGTTCCACTGTAGGACCATTAGAGAGCCACGGATGCTCGTTACTTGGCAGCTTTTCTAGACAGTTATCGGAGTCTAGGCTTCATGACCCTTAATTCCTACCATTAACATAACAGCGTTTTTCAAAATAACTTCTCTAGCTTTAACTTCTTCTTTTATTCGAAAGTTGGAGGGTGTGTGTGTGTAATTTCAGGCAGCTTCTGGTTACAAATAGGAAGGAATATGCACGTGGAAGCATCAGGACTGTCAGAAAAGGTGTTGGACAAACGCTCCTCTAGGCCATGTGCTGTGCTGAACCCCAGGGAGGCAAACAGCTACCTGAGTGAATAAACACAAGGAGGGGGCCCAGGGACAAGTCGAGAGGCCTCGTACAATGCTCGATGCTGAGCTAGAAAAGGCCTCGCAGAGGAGGCTCTATGTCTCTGGAAATAAGAGATGTCCATGAGGCCAGCAGACAGAATGGAGGGAGGCATTCTTCATGGAGGGGGAGCATCCAAGAAAGCCATGCAGGCCAGAGGCAGGTGCAGCCCGGGCTGGGGGAAGGGGGCATTTTAAGGGAAAAGTTGAGAGAGATGTGGGGGCTGAATGAGGCTCCTGAATGACAGAAATGCTTTTGTTTTGTGTAAAATCATATCGCATGACCCTTTGGTTTCCAAAACACTTTTAAAACCCCATTATGGGGCTCTAATTAAATCCTAATTGGGATAAGCACAATGACCAAGAAAGTACATCAAATGACAAGGTTAAAAACTAGAGGTGGCTAGTTGCTGAGATACCAAATAGACCAACTTATCCTGACTAGTCAGAACCCAGCCAGCCTGAAAGAAATGGGATCAAAGGGAGCAGGGCTCTGAGCTCACTGCTCGGGTGGCTTCTGTCCCTTGATCTGTTGGAATTAGTATGCACCACCTGTGTCACCAATACAGTACGCGATCGGAAGAGACATTCCGAATTTACTACTGGCATATCTGTACGTCTCCTGCCCCTCCCCCTTCCCTCTGAGGCAAGCCCGCAGTCCTTGGAACATCATCTCCTCCATGAAGCCTCCAGCTCATCCTCTCATTGTCTTGGAGAGCGACCACCGGGAGAGCCACCTCCTGGCTGCTTGTCATGGGTGCCCATCAGACTCAAGGCCCTGGGAGGATGGGGTGCATGCTGTGGGCACCTAACCCGTGACCAGCGCGACTACAGAAAGAGAAGTGGGTGTTGCTCCACTCCTCCAGGAGGGCAGCTCCCGCTGGGGCAGCCATGCCACGCTCACCCTGCGCAGACTATGGCAACTGCAGTGGTAAAACCCGGGCAAGATGCTTTGGAAGCCCATGGACCAGAGGCACTCTACCTACAGGCAGAATTTCTAAAACAGAAATTTCAATTTAGAAATTTCTAAAACTGGGTCCAGGATGCCTCTTCAAGAGACTGTCCCCTTTCCTCCCATGCTCCCCAGTCCTGCATCGTAGAATCAGAGGTCCCCTCCATTCCAAAAAGCCCCAGCACCCGGCCTCGCAGCTGCACCTCGCAGGGTGGGGCCTCCACCCTGCCACAGCCTCCTCTCTGCTTCTCTATGGCCACAGGCGCGCGATCCACCACCCTTCTG
Organism: Rhinopithecus roxellana; assembly: GCF_007565055.1. Lineage (NCBI taxonomy): Eukaryota > Metazoa > Chordata > Mammalia > Primates > Cercopithecidae > Rhinopithecus > Rhinopithecus roxellana. Next base: position 27,998,112 of record NC_044561.1, read on the forward strand.
GGCTGCTGCCTTGGATGGGAAACCCCCTACACCCACCCCTGCAGACCCTCAGCTTGCAGCACTCCTACCCTGTCTCCAAACAGCCAATTCCCACAGCCCTGCTCTCGCTGGCTGGCTCCCGGGGCTGAATAGCACTGAGTGGAAGCAAGTGCCTCACTGGGAGAATGGCCTCGGGAGCCATTTTCAACCAAGGTGGTAGGCTCTGGACAAGCCACAGAATCCATACATGCCCTGAGAACAGAAGTAAGAGAGGACTGAGGACTGCCGGTGGCAAGAGAAAATCTCCAAATCTCATCTCACTCCCAATTCCACCACCAGCACCTCCACCTGCAACCATTCAAGCCTCTCCTGCCCACAGCCTCCCTGGGCCACTGTCAACTTCATACACCCAAGATTTACAGAGGACCCACTTCGTGAGGGCCAGGCACCCCAGGGGGTGCTAAGAGCAAGAAGACCTCACGGAACTGGGGAACAAAAGCTGACATTCACTGAGCACCTGCTGCGGGCCAGGTTCCATCCACTGTTCATCCAATCTTCACAACCACTCACTAATAAATGAATGATACACCATTCCATCCAATCTTCACATCCACTCACTAATACATGAATGATACACTGTTCCATACAATCTTCACATCCACTCACTAATACATGAATGTCATCACTGAGGGCCAGGGGAGTTCAGCCACTTGCCTGAAGCCACAAGGCCAGGGAGGCCCACACAGAGGCCCCAGTATGCTGTCCTGATACCACATGCTCAGTCCCTCCCAGAAGCACAGGAAGGGAGAAACAGGGCCAGGGACTGTGCTCTGTGCCTTCCACACATGTTCTCATGGGATCCTTAGGCCAAGGTGAAAAGTCAGAGTCAAACTGTGTCCACACCCGCCACAGCCAGAGAGAAGCCGAGCGGGCTGAGGAAGCCCACCTCTCACCCCACTGTCAGCCACAGCCAAGACGACTGCTCAGAGCCCCAGCGCGGCCGGGATCCCAACCCACTGTCAGCCACGGCCAAGACGACTGCTCAGAGCCCCAGCACAGCCGGGATACACAATTCTGAGTTTGCCCATGGGTTCTGAGCAGGTGGGCGTGAGGTGAGGGCAACAGCTGCCCTCCTCCCTCTCCTGGGAGGTGCACAATTCTGGCCAGCAGAACATGGGCACCGCTGGCCCAGGTGGCCACCCCAGTGAGAGACAGAATCTGAGGATGCAATGTCCTCAGAGACAAATTCAAGAACCACAAGAGAAGCCAGGCCATCCACTACCACAATCCTGCAAGTTCTGAATGAAGGGGAGGGCCCCCTGGGGTCTCCGGCCATCTGGGCTGCTTACAGAGGACAGAAACCTGCAAGCCACAGGTAAAACACACAGTGAGGCCGCCTGGGCTAGACGCTGGCCACACTGTTAGATTTTGAAAACCCGAATAGATGAATGTTTTAAAAGGAATGAAAAAGTAAAACAGGGATACATTTTATTCTAGAAACTGTTCTACGATTAACTGTTAAGTCATTTTATGTGAGACAAAACACAATTCTAAAAATTAAGTTTATAATCCCAGCACTTTGGGAGGCTGAGGCATGGTGGATCGCTTGAGCCCAGGAGTTCCAGACCAACCTGGGCAACAGGGCGAAACTTCGTCTCTACAAAAAATAAAAAAATTAACCAGGCATGGTGGCGCACACACAGTCCCAGCTACTTGGGAGACTGAGATAGGAGAATGGCTTGAACCCGGGAGGCAGAGACAGTGAGCCAAGATTGGCCAGGGCAACAGAGCTAGACCCTGTCTTAAAAAAAAAAAAAACCAAAAATTTTATTATCTGTTTTCAAATGTGCCTTCACCAAAAGAGCTTCTCAGAACGAGCAGAGCCTCCCCCAAAGGAAGTGGAAGCGGATGTGCACCTTCTCCCTCTGCCCCACTCCCTGTAACCCCCACTCACTGCCACAGGAAACATTCGTGTAATTTACACTCGAGCCCGAGACGGCCTGACCTGCTCACTGCTCCAGGAGACCCACCTGGCAGCAGGACCCTCCCTCAGTGGTCCCAGAGCCAGTCTCTAGGACGCATGTCACCAGAAGACGCCGGCTGTGCCAGAGCCAGGAAGGGGCACAGCACAGCGCAGACTTCTATCTAAAAGGATTCTGGTCTGCGCGTGGGCATGTGGGCCTTTTTTTCTCATCATTTGTTTTTGTTTTGCTTGAATTTCCTAGTTTTAACAGTCATGTGCAACGCACATAGAATTCTTTTAATTTTAGTAATTTACCACAGTGAACGCACCCAAATCATAGCTGGAAAAACAAATCCTATTAGGAAAATAACTCCTCTACCCTACTCGGCGGTGGGTGTCCTCCCTCTCCTTAGCCCTTCCATCTGGAATGGTCGAGGCCACCTCTCCCGAGAAGCGCTTGAAGAACACCCGCCAGCGCATCGCTCCGCGCTCCCCCTCGGTCCACCTGCTCTTCTGCAGGAGAGATGTCTCCTCCCACAGTCAGCGGGCAAGCATCGGAATGCCTGCAGGTGCCTCTGCAGGGACACGGATGGCATGCGTTCCCACGACGACTTCATCATAAACATGAAACGTGGCTCTGAGGCCCAGCTGGGTCATCCCTGAGATACACATGGATCAGAGCTGGGGGAAGGGGTGTTTGCCACAAGAAACAAAGGCTGCTGGCCCAGGGCAGCTCGCCTGCTGTCGGTTGCCCCCAGCCTGGTCCTCATGGCAACCAACTAAACAAACAAACAAACAAACAAACAAAAACAGACAGTATTGAGTGTCAAGAGTCTTGGATATCAATAACAAAAAGATGAGTAATCCAATTAAAACTGAGCAAAGGGTATGAATAGGCATTTCTTCAAAGAAGATACACAGACAGCCAATAAGCATGGGAAACGAGTCTCAAACTTGAGAGCCATGCAGGAGCTCAAAACCACAATGAGATACCCCTTCACACGAGGATGGCGACAAGGTTTAAACGTGGGATCACACGAGGATGGCGACAAGGTTTAAACGTGGGATCACACGAGGATGGCGACAAGGTTTAAACGTGGGATCACACGAGGATGGCGACAAGGTTTAAACGTGGGATCGCACGAGGATGGCGACAAGGTTTAAACGTGGGATCGCACGAGGATGGCGACAAGGTTTAAACGTGGGATCGCACGAGGATGGCGACAAGGTTTAAACGTGGGATCGCACGAGGATGGCGACAAGGTTTAAACGTGGGATCGCACGAGGATGGCGACAACGTTTAAACGTGGGATCGCACGAGGATGGCGACAACGTTTAAACGTGGGATCGCACGAGGATGGCGACAAGGTTTAAACGTGGGATCGCACGAGGATGGCGACAAGGTTTAAACGTGGGATCGCACGAGGATGGCGACAAGGTTTAAACGTGGGATCGCACGAGGATGGCGACAACGTTTAAACGTGGGATCGCACGAGGATGGCGACAAGGTTTAAACGTGGGATCGCACGAGGATGGCGACAAGGTTTAAACGTGGGATCGCACGAGGATGGCGACAAGGTTTAAACGTGGGATCGCACGAGGATGGCGACAAGGTTTAAACGTGGGATCGCACGAGGATGGCGACAAGGTTTAAACGTGGGATCGCACGAGGATGGCGACAAGGTTTAAACGTGGGATCGCACGAGGATGGCGACAAGGTTTAAACGTGGGATCGCACGAGGATGGCGACAACGTTTAAACGTGGGATCGCACGAGGATGGCGACAACGTTTAAACGTGGGATCGCACGAGGATGGCGACAAGGTTTAAACGTGGGATCGCACGAGGATGGCGACAAGGTTTAAACGTGGGATCGCACGAGGATGGCGACAAGGTTTAAACGTGGGATCGCACGAGGATGGCGACAAGGTTTAAACGTGGGATCGCACGAGGATGGCGACAAGGTTTAAACGTGGGATCGCACGAGGATGGCGACAAGGTTTAAACGTGGGATCGCACGAGGATGGCGACAAGGTTTAAACGTGGGATCGCACGAGGATGGCGACAACGTTTAAACGTGGGATCGCACGAGGATGGCGACAACGTTTAAACGTGGGATCGCACGAGGATGGCGACAACGTTTAAACGTGGGATCGCACGAGGATGGCGACAAGGTTTAAACGTGGGATCGCACGAGGATGGCGACAAGGTTTAAACGTGGGATCGCACGAGGATGGCGACAACGTTTAAACGTGGGATCGCACGAGGATGGCGACAAGGTTTAAACGTGGGATCGCACGAGGATGGCGACAAGGTTTAAACGTGGGATCGCACGAGGATGGCGACAAGGTTTAAACGTGGGATCGCACGAGGATGGCGACAACGTTTAAACGTGGGATCGCACGAGGATGGCGACAAGGTTTAAACGTGGGATCGCACGAGGATGGCGACAAGGTTTAAACGTGGGATCGCACGAGGATGGCGACAACGTTTAAACGTGGGATCGCACGAGGATGGCGACAACGTTTAAACGTGGGATCGCACGAGGATGGCGACAACGTTTAAACGTGGGATCGCACGAGGATGGCGACAACGTTTAAACGTGGGATCGCACGAGGATGGCGACAAGGTTTAAACGTGGGATCGCACGAGGATGGCGACAAGGCTTAAACGTGGGATCGCACGAGGATGGCGACAACGTTTAAACGTGGGATCGCACGAGGATGGCGACAAGGTTTAAACGTGGGATCGCACGAGGATGGCGACAAGGTTTAAACGTGGGATCGCACGAGGATGGCGACAAGGTTTAAACGTGGGATCGCACGAGGATGGCGACAACGTTTAAACGTGGGATCGCACGAGGATGGCGACAAGGTTTAAACGTGGGATCGCACGAGGATGGCGACAAGGTTTAAACGTGGGATCGCACGAGGATGGCGACAAGGTTTAAACGTGGGATCGCACGAGGATGGCGACAAGGTTTAAACGTGGGATCGCACGAGGATGGCGACAACGTTTAAACGTGGGATCGCACGAGGATGGCGACAAGGTTTAAACGTGGGATCGCACGAGGATGGCGACAAGGTTTAAACGTGGGATCGCACGAGGATGGCGACAAGGTTTAAACGTGGGATCGCACGAGGATGGCGACAAGGTTTAAACGTGGGATCGCACGAGGATGGCGACAAGGTTTAAACGTGGGATCGCACGAGGATGGCGACAAGGTTTAAACGTGGGATCGCACGAGGATGGCGACAAGGTTTAAACGTGGGATCGCACGAGGATGGCGACAAGGTTTAAACGTGGGATCGCACGAGGATGGCGACAAGGTTTAAACGTGGGATCGCACGAGGATGGCGACAAGGTTTAAACGTGGGATCGCACGAGGATGGCGACAAGGTTTAAACGTGGGATCGCACGAGGATGGCGACAAGGTTTAAACGTGGGATCGCACGAGGATGGCGACAAGGTTTAAACGTGGGATCGCACGAGGATGGCGACAACGTTTAAACGTGGGATCGCACGAGGATGGCGACAAGGTTTAAATGTGGGAAGACCAGAGCCCTCATGCATTGCTGGTGGGAAGGTAAAACGCTGCGGCAGCTGCAGGAAGCTCTGGCAGCTCCTCGCAATGCTCAACATGGAGTTATCACATGAGCCAGCAGCTCCACTCCTTGGTATATCCCCGAGAAAAAGGAAAACATGACTGCAAAAATGTGTGTATGAATGTCCATAGCAGCAGTCTGCGTAACAGTCAAAAAGTGGAAACACCCCAAATGTCCATTCACTAAGAGTGGATGAATAAAACACAGCATATCCATTCAATGGAATCTTATTTGGCCAAAAAAGAATGAAGCAGGCGTGCTGCAACCCGGACGAGCCTTGACAGCCCCATGAAGGGAACGGTGAGCCAGTTTCAAAGGCCACAGATTGTGTGATTCCACTTATACGAATCCACAGAGGCAGAAAGCAGATTCCTGGTTGCCTGGGACAGGGGGAAGGGCTGGAGGAGTGGGGAACGATTACTAATGGGTACAGGGTTTCCTTGTGAGGTGATGATACTGTTCTGAAATTGACTGTGATGACAGTCACACAACTCTGCAAACACACTAAAAACCATTGAATTGTACACTTTAAATGGTGAACTCTATGGTACGTGAATTACATCTCAATAAAGATGTCTAAAAAGAGTCTAGAATAAGGATATTTTAAGGACATTTATAACCCCAACTGCCTTCTCAGAAGGCAGCTCTCAGAAACAGAGGCCCTTTGCTGTGGGACTACAGCGATGATGGGCTTTGACGTGCAGCTTTCGGGTCAGAGCTGAGGAGGGCTGACCAGCCCCACCCAGGGGCAGCAGGGATTTCAGTCTGGATGGTGCTTCCTGGATGGCGAGATGGCAGCAGAGCAAAGAGAGCTCTCCCTGGGACCCCAGGCCTGGTTACGCTAATAGAAATCTTCGCAAAGGACTGATATAAATGGTTGTGTTGTTCTGCTTTTTTGTTTTTAACTGGAGAGGGCTTGAGGTTGGCATAGGGCAAACCAAACCCGCCTGGGAAGACACCGTGACCCCATGATGCCCACGGCACCCCTTCCACGGGGACACCCCACACATGGCAGACACAGGCATTCCGGGGAACACTCCAGCCTTCATCAAGCAAGAAATAGGCCTGGGGGCAATTCTATGACTAGAGCTCATGGGGAGGGATACCTCTGGCTGGCACCCCAACCTCATTTAAAATGCTTGCACCCTCTGAGCCAGTAATTTCATTTCTGGGAATCTGTCCCAAGGAAATTATCCAAAATGCAAACAAATATTTATGTAGAAAGATGGTCATCACAGCATTATTTATACATCGAAAAAGATAGGATCTAAATGTCTAATAATATGGAAGTGATTAGAGCTATATCCATGTGTTGCTGACAGGAAATCAAGAAACAGACCCAAAATGTTTAAGGGAAAAGCTTGACCTTTCAAAGTCTATAGCAAGGAAAGGCAAAGTGCAACTAATCTGCACGTCCGGCACCAGCCCCCACCCCCACTCTTGAAAGAGAGCCCTAATCATTTGTTAGTCACTTCACAAGGCCTAATTACACTGTTTTTTCCTTCAATATCATTGATCTCACAGCCAATGTGGCATGGCATTTAATTAAAGGAAAGGCTACTGCTATTTCATGTTTAAAAATCTAAATCCTTTCAAACAAATTAGAAGCTTGAAGTTCACATTTTTACTTTCCAGTAGGACTCACTCAGCCTCTTATAATTTCAGCATTAAAACATATACAGCAGGACTCAGCTCAAGCCCCTTCTGAGGTTAGCAGCCTTTGCTGATAATAGTACCTGGCAGCAAGTTACTCCATTTCTTAACAGGCAGAGTCAATAACAAGATTGGCTTCAGCAAGTATAATCGTTCTGATGCTACGATATGTAAATATTAATGGGGCAGCCGTGCAGAGGCTCCTAAGACAGCTTTCCACTGCGTCCACGCTTTGGGTAGGGCCCTGGCATCACAAGACCTCTCTGGCACGTGCTGTACTCCAGGTTCATCACTCCCACACCTGTCATCCTGTAGAAGCCCCTGGACCAAACCTCAGGGGACATGCAGAGGAGAGGCGTAGCCTCTCAGCACTGCCAAGGGACTCCCTCTGTCCATTTTCCTTCTGTGGCTCTGGAGGCCAGCGTGCACATGCCTAAATGTCACACGTGACTGAGAAATCCACCAGACAGGAAGCTGTATACACAGAAAGGCTAGAAAGAGTCTTGTCCATGATAAGCTCAATTAATTTTAGATAAGTATACAATGTAATTACGAAGGCAAAGCAGCATAATCCCACAGTCCCCTGCATATAATTTCAAATATAAGGCACAGAAGCACAGAAGAAAGGCTCAGACGGCAACGAAAGACCACGGGACAGTCAAGAACTGACCATCGACCTCCCCTGCTGGCCTACAACCCACACGGCACGGCCAGGCTTGCTTTATCCTGCAGAAGCCTGGATCTGGTGCCCCAGAGCACTTCTGTCTAAAACCCCATCAGTCCCGAATTTCCACCCAGCAGCTCACTGCTACTCCATGAAAGGGACGGCATGGATCCCACCCTGACTCCAGGCTGCACACGGTCACTGCTACCCCATACTGGCACGATCACTCCCTTCCTGCATTCATGCCAGCAAGAGCTGTACCTGTTTCCAGGCCCCTCTGAACCCCAACCACAAGCTCGTGGTCTGCACCTCCCACATCCCCGTGCTCCTAACTCCTGGTGGTAACACTGCACAGACGAGGTGCTGAGGAGGTTTGTTAAACAGAACACGAAAAATAACAATACGAAACCCTCCACCTGTCTAGTGAGATGGGCAAGAAAGAAGGGCTCTGGGTAAGCTAGATTTCACTCTGTATTATGTATAGTGCCATTCACACTCTGTATTATGTATAGGTAAGGAGACCATATGATGTACCGTCCAAAGCAGACACCTTGGGCACAAGTAATAATTATCCTAGGACAGCAGGGGTAAACCGGCACCTCAGCCTCTGAACAACCTGTGTCCAGGGCTCTGCATAGGTTCTTTGGGTAGCACAGGTGCAGGAGGCTTCTTGGTAGCACTGGGCCCATAGAAAACGGGTGGAAAGACAACGTCCAGGCAAAGAAAAATATTAATCACTGTTACTTATTATTAACTATTATAATGGCTACTACCTTGCCATCTATTGTGTCATTGGAGTATTCTATGTTTTCGCATATATTTCAATAGTTACTGTTCACAAGTATTAGGCAGAGATTAATAACGAACAGGGGGATCAGCAGGTTCCTATGTCTGGATGGAACAGAGGATGAACAAGTAATCAGAAGTCCGATGAAGAAGGGCATTAAATATCAGGAGTGTGATCTCCGTCCTGCAAGCGACGGGGAGCTGTTAAAGCAGAGGTGAAAGCCACGTTTCAATGTGATTCACCTCCTGCCAGGACGTGGAATGCATCGCAGGGGAAGACGGAAGCAAGGAGACTTGCTGAGAAGCTACTTCAGTGCCTGGGCAGAGATCATAAAGGTGTGATGTAGGGCAGACCCATCAAAGGCAGGAAGGAAAGGCTGAAGGAATTGCCGCAAGAACATCTGGAAAGAACAAGAACGAGTGGGGGTGGGCTTCAGCAATAACTAGATACGGGGACAGAGAGAGGCCAAAATGACAATGACCAAACATTACCCTGGAGAGGAGGATTAGCGCCATCTATGATGTAAACAGGAAGTTGAGAGGGGCGGCTTATTCAGTGGAGGAGGAGCAAGGAACGGGAAGGGGAGGGAGAGAAGGGATGTCGAGGCTGTGCAGCAGCGTCTATGCCACGCACTGCTTTCCACGTGACAATCTGTCATCCTGGAGAGCAGTTCCCATCCCCTTCCACTTTACAAATGAGGAAGGGAAACTCGGGGGCCTGACTCTCAACCAAAGTCCATGATCTTCCTATCACACGTGACACGTTTCTCACAGGGAAAGTCCCAAGACAGCGCAGTGGGCACCTCCGGAAGACAGGGACACTGGGCAAGGAGGCTCAGGGGTACGGAAACACAGGTGGAGTCCCAACCAAGGAAGAGCATGTTTAAAACAAGAAGTCCAGAAACGCACACGGGTGTGAAGGAGAGAGAGAGTCCGCTCACAGGGGACACTCGGAGACAGTGGGGGAGCATCAGAGCAAAATGTCACAGAACACCGGGAAAAAAGTTTTCACGAAGTGTCCATGGGTGCAAAATGCCTCTGAGGTCAAGCGGCATGGCTGAGAAAGCAACTCCTGAAACAGAAAAGAGCTGCACGTGCCTTCCGGAACTGCCTGCACTCAGCTCTGTGCCCATCACTCCGACCGGCCACCACGTGCTCACTGCTGCGTCTCCGGGGCCCAGCGGACGAGGCCCTGCCTTGAGTGAGTGCTCAGTAAGTATCTGTTGAACAATGAACCTCTTCCCTTCTTCATCTATTAAACTGAATTAATTAACTTCGCGGTTCCCATTCCGCTCTCAAGTACAACGAGGCAAATGTGGCGTCTTTGGTGACCAGTTTCAGCAAAGTGAGTAAAAACCAGATTTTAAGGGAAACAGCACTTAAAGAACACTTCCATACCTCATGCCATCCCTCACAGCAGCTGACGTGAAGCCCTCGCTCCCTCGCGCTGAGCCTCTATTGGAGGCTGGAGGAAATCCTCGAAATTCGAGTCACAGCCAGGCACGTGGGCACAGAGCCAGGCATGGGGCCAACCCTCATGTAAAGAACATTTTTTCAAATGTTCAAGATGTCCTGCGCCCATCCTTCCATGGTACGGTTGAGTAGCACATCCTGAAGGAGGCAGCTTCATGCCTCTTGCCTGCTTTCAACATTCCCAAGGTTCTGCTCAGATCCTAGAGGTGCCTCTGTCACCCCTGCCCCACCACAGCAGGTGAGAAATGTGACCAGGTTGGGGTGCTGATGTAGCATGAAAGGATGGACGAGGGGAGGCAGAGCCGAGGATGAAGGCAGAGAGGGGCAAGTGCTTTGGAAACACACGCGGATGCTCAGCAAAGGCCCCGTCATCCTCTCAGGCCTCCATCTTTCCACAGACAACTGCCTGCTGAGCTCCTGGTCTTAAAAGGCCTCCAAAGTGTCCCCTCAGCAGGAAGGGCTGCAAAGGAATCATGCTCCCAACAGGAGCAGCATTGGAGGTCACAGTGTGCAGGCAACGGACTGTCGTCCAGTCCCAAAAGAGCCAGGGGACCCAAACCAGGCTCTTCAGGCAATACATGGATGGACCTCAGTCAGCAGAGATGCAGAAAATGCCAGTGATACAGCGCTCTGGGACAGGCAGGCTCCAAGCACAGGGAGATGAGTAAAGCGCAACTCTCCCTAGAGAAGCTCGTGATGCAGCCAGGAAACAGCCAACCTCACACAGGGCAAGATGGACGAAGCTCAGACAGAGACGCAAGCAGGAGCAGAGAGACAGGAGTCAACAGACTCAGCAGGAGTCTGATGTGAGGAAAAGGGTGGGCACTGATGGTCAAAGGCATCAAGAAGGAAGCTAGATGAGTGAAGTAGGGCAAAGGCAGAGGCCTCGTGGAGCCAGAACCAAGAACAAGCCTTCAACCCAGTATGATGTTTCCAGTGGCAGATTCGTTCACCCCTGAGAAAACAAGGACCTCACGCCACTGAGATTCGGACAAACATTATCATGATCCCAAACACAGACAGAAGATTCCGTAAGTCTCATAACATTGTGCTCAGCCTCAAGGGAGTAGGTACCGAGGAATCAGCATGTGAATGGTGTCGCTGAAGAAACAGGTCAGACCACAGACAGGGGCACACGCAGCAGCAGCAGCCACCCTGGGGTTCTGGAAGACAGGAGGTGCTAAAGTTCTCTGTGGGCAGGGAAGCCGGGAGGCCCTGGGAGGGGAGGGAGCCTCTGAAGAGCTTCAAGGAACCCTTTCTTCTGTATTTTTCTCACTCACTTTGAGAAGGACAGGCCAGCAAGGGCTCACACAGATACCAGGCCACTGTGGCGCCCACGGCATCCCCCCAAATAGCTCAGCAGCCGCAGCACGCATGGGAAAGACAGCTGACTCCCAGAAACCACCAGAGCTGCACGGCTGCCTGCGGCGCCCCTGAGCCCCACCAGTGCCCACGAAGGATCTTCCCCACCACAGTGCCCACGAAGCATCTTCTAGGCCCAGTTTGTCCAAGGAAAAGCCTCATGTCTTCATCAAATCCAAATGCACAATAAAACCAGAGGCTGCCACCGGCTCGTGGCCCCTGCCTCTTAATGCTCCCTACTTTGACCAACATGACATTCATGGCAGAAAGACACAAAGAGCACACCCCTATGAAGAGCCTAAAACTCAACTGCCACTGTGTGCTGAGCCACGCACCCCTTCCAACCACAATCCACTGTGTGCTGAGCCACGCACCCCTTCCTAGCCCTGCCAACCACCATCAACAAAGAGCTATGGAGGTCGCTCAGTACCTCCAAAATTCCATTTCCGATTCTTCTCCCAGTGGCATCTCTTCCCATCTGAAGATGGGATGAGGAATTCTAATCGCTGCACTAAATCCCGATGGCTCACACAGGCCACAGAGGAGAGCTCCCAGGACTCCTTGCACTCTGTCCTTATTGGGGCAGAGCAGCCAGGACCAGGAAACAGCGCCAAGGCAAACCATTTCAAACAACCTGGGTCAGCACCTTCTCAAACCATCGAGGGTCTCCTGCCTCAGGGCCAGGGCCGGGCCGGCACCAGCAGGCTCTCGGGCACAGGCACTCAGGCACTAAGCTCTGGGGAGCCGCTCCAGCTAGAAGGGGTCTCTAGAGATGAGTGCAGCAGCAAGAGGGACTCTGTGACCTGAGAGCGATGCTTGCCCCAGCCCGGGTTGGAACCCTGGAGGTGATGTCAGGTAGGCACACGGTGAAAGTCAAACCTGTTCAGCTATGTCTTGTGGTCTAACACTACTCCTCACCTCTCCGACAGACTGAAACCTCTTTGAGGGCAGAGTCTCTTCTGGATCCCCTTAGGGACATCCCATGGCAAAGCCAACAGGTATATGTTTTGAATTTTTTTATTGAGACATAATTCACAAACCATAAAATTTAACATGTAGGACTCAGTGGTTTCCAGTATTATGCAGAGCTGTGTGACTGTTACCACTGTAAAGTTGTGCGACCGTTACCACTGCAATCACAGAATATTTCCATCACCCTATACAGAAACCACGTGCCTGTTCACCATCCCTCCCCACCCCCTACAACTACCAACCCACTTTCCGTCTCTATGGATTTGCCTGTTTTGCACATTTCATATAAATAGGAGTCACACAGTATGTGGTCTTCTGTGACTGATTTATTTCACTTAACATAATGCATTCAAGGTTCATCCACTTATTCCTTTTTATGACCAAATAATATTCCATTGTCTGGAGAGACTATGTTTGTTTATCCATTCATCTGTGAGAGACATTGAATTGTTTCCCCTTTTTTGGCTAGTATGAAAAATGCTGCTAAGAACATTCATGTACAAGTCTGTCTGTGGGCATGTGTCTTCATTCCTCTTGGGAATATACATACGTAGGAGTCCCACTGCTGGTCACATGGCAGCTCTTCGTTTAACTGTTTGAGGAAACCCCAGGCTCTTTTCCACACCAGCTGCATCACTATACGTTCTCACCAGCTGCATCACTGTACGTTCTCTGTACGTTCTCACCAGCTGCATCACTGTACGTTCTCACCAGCTGCATCACTGTACGTTCTCACCAGCTGCATCACTGTACGTTCTCTGTACATTCTCACCAGCTGCATCACTGTACGTTCTCACCAGCTGCATCACTGTACGTTCTCACCAGCTGCATCACTGTACGTTCTCTGTACGTTCTCACCAGCTGCATCACTGTACGTTCTCACCAGCTGCATCACTGTACGTTCTCTGTACGTTCTCACCAGCAGCATATAAGGGTTCTGATTTCTTCAGCCCTTGCAAACATTTGTTAATGTCTTTCTTTTTCTTTTTGGCCTTTTTTATTATAATCATCCTAGTGGGTGCAAGTGGAACATTTTTGGAATGGGATAATAGTTATTTCCCAAAATTTTGGATCTAGTTTTAAACCTTCCCAAAAGGGTTCTGCACACCACATTTGCATGTGTGAATTTCTAACGCGTGTGCACGCACACACACACACACACACACACAGCCACCAGGCTGGCATCAGGTGCATGACAATGCCAGGGGATGAGACATTTCACAGTGTACCTCAAAGGCACCCACAACCCCACGGCACACAGCAGCCTGTCTCCTGAGAGACAGGGCAGACAAGAGGCCCTCCTGTGTGCCCCTCAGCACTCATCTCCATCCCTACTGACCTGTAAGCTCCAGAAGCACGTGGCCCCTGCCTGCATCCACCATGCACTCCAGCACACAGCAGGAACGCAGTCGAGCTGCTCCACAGACGCACACCCAGGAAGGAAGGGCTATGTCCCCATAAACGCAGCAGCTGTTCCAGGGGCAGCTAACTTCCTCCAGATGTTCCCCAGATAGCAACCACGACTAAACTAAAATATCATCACCAGCTGTCATTTGCCCAAGTTCATCTAAACCAACCTGGCTAAATACGTAACTAACGAAAATAACTTAAGTGAAGACAAAGAAGGCATGTTCGGCAACCCACCAGCCACACAACACAGAAAGAGCACTCATAACCGAATGAGAGAAACTACGGTACCAGGCGACGGTCACGGAGCACGGCAGAGCTGACACTTGTATCTGGCACCTCATTTTGTCGTTGCTAGCTGAAGACCCCCAAAAGTTGCACAACCAATCCAAGATCACTCCATTAGAGAAAAGCGGAGGCAACAAATGAAATCGGGTTGTGTGACCCACATTTTCAGGTGTCCCTTTGCCTGCTGCCCACTGCCCAGCCTCTCCCAACAATCCTTGCAGGCTGGGATGAGAGTAAAAAGATAGGTGAACATGTCCAGCCCAGGACATATGACTTGACTTAGCTGTTCTCTAATAAAGACGACAGAAACTGTGTCTTAGTCAACAGCAGGTTCAGTGAGGACCAGAGTGTGTGGAAGCTGTCCTGGGAGGTAATGGGATCTGAGGCCTCCACTAGTCAGTTGCAGAATTTCGCAGAGAAACACTGAGAGACAGAAAGGTGTCCAGGAGGAAGGCAGTTGGCAGAGGGCCTTGAGGGCAGGCTGGGGCTGCATGAGCAACGGCAGGTCACCCACAGAGCAACCTGCTAATTGGAGACCCCCATGGACAGAGGCATCTACTCCAGCAGCCAAGGCCAGGCCAGTGGGGACAACCTGCAGGCAGACGGCATCGCCACAGAAGAACTGTCCAGCATCGGAATAATAATGGCCGCAACCAGGCACTCTGCCTAGAGCATCACATAAATTGTGAGATAGCCCCTCCTGACAGATGGGGTTAAGTACTGTAACTAGCTACTAAGTGGTGAATCCAGGATCTGAGGGTGATCTGTGAACCATGTGTCACAGAAATGGCTCAAACAGAGATGGGGATGGGGAGGGGAGGGTGCACTGGTTAAGGGTCTCCACAAGGCCCCCATCAGCAATGAAATCTCACAGGAGTTAAAAAAAACAAAAACAAAAACACGGTGAAGCAGTGAGGCGCTATTACCGTGGGCTGAAGCACACTCAGAAACACCAAAGGAAAAATACAAACTGCTCAGCCCTGCAACCCGAAGTGTACGTGAGACTACTCAGAGCAACGTGTCACAACGCACTCAAAACTGTAACAATATTTATGACTATTTGCAACAGAAATAGTATGCAATAAAGAAGTATTATACAGTAACAGCATAAACATCATCATACAGACTCAGCAATGCCAACCAAAAGCCCCTGTTACCAAGAAAAAGGCGATAAATATTTCTACCAGAGAGCCTAACTGGATTTCTGTCTAAGGCACCGACAGAAGGGCTGCAAACAGTTGGTCGACCCCCTGTTGCCCCAGGTCTCTCCCTCAGCTTAGAGAACCATACAGGCTGCTCTGAAATCAGAGCCTCGATGAGGCATCACTTCAACTTCATAAACAACCTGCTTTAAAAACTCACTGTAGTTACTCACAGACCAGTTCATGAGCCTAGAATCACCTCTAGCTGGCTCTCCACTAACTGCCTTCCAACAGCAAGCACTCCTTCCCTCTTCTCCCGCGGTCCTGACGGAAAGCTTCTAGCATGAGATTTATGCCCGCAAGGGTGGAGGGCACCCTGAGTTCCACTAGAATACTTCCAGGGCTCTTCTGACACCCCCTCCACGATACCATTTTTGTGGAGTGGGGAAAGTTACAGGCAGAAGTGTAAAAAAATTAAAGGCTTTAAGGCCGCTCTTAACGAGCAAAAACGTCCTATCGCAAAGTCATCGTCCAACTAACTTAGATCACTCTCCTATTTAATAGTTTCCCATCCTCTCAATTCTAAGACAGGAATGTCGCCCAGAGAGAACATCTACTGCTCAAGAAGTGTTTGTAGTCTTCCCTCCGGGTGTTTACTGTGTAGAGCACGTGCACACGCACACACACACACACACACCCCCTATGAGGTGCCATCGGAACTGGTCCTCTACATGTTTTTAGATGTTTTACATAAAAGCGTCCATTTACAATGGAAACTTTTTTCATTTCAAACCCATTTTTCCTCCCCGGAATGAGTGGGGCACTCCTCTCCAAATACAGACGACCAACAAGCCTGGGCGCCGCGACTGCGGGGTTGTTTTGTACATAAAGCCCTTTGTAAGAAAGGACTCAAAAGTCCCAACCTGGGAAAAACACAGACCTCAGATATCAGCAGCAGACCTGGCAGGCATGACTTAGACCAACAGGAAAACCCAATGCACCCCAAATTTTCCTACAGACACGTCCACACGGTGAGGCAGGAGGACAGTGTGAAGAGAAGGGACAGAAGAAAGGCAGAGAAGCCGCAGAATGCCTGACAATGATCATTCTCAACATGCAGAAAGTGTTCTTGACAAACAAGTGAGGAAAACGACAGATAACATAAACAGGCCAACCTTAATGCCTTAGGACCTACTGGGCACGTCTAAGGCAGATACCGCTGGATGTGTAAACCAGCACTGGCTAGTGACTTCTGCTCTTCCGAAAAGGTGTATTCTGGTCTTTACAACTCTCCAAGACACCTGAGGCCAGGCCTCCTCCCTCCTAGATCTCCCATGGTGGCAATCTCTTCTACACTATTTGTCCTATGTGGGAATCTAAATGTCAAACTAATGGCACAAAACATACCGAATTCCTCCAGGTTAGACCCGCCTGGGGTCTCCAAAAATGAGGGAGAGGTCACTGCAGAATTGATTTTCCACACTGCAAAGTCCTCAGCCCAGTCCCAATTGACCAAAGATCATTAGCTGCACGGCTGATAAGAAAGGCCGACGGCTTCCAAGGCCCGGCCCTGGACTGCTGAACTCCACGCGAGATTCCACAAAGGCGGACACCCGCCTAAAGGGTCTCTCGACGGCACCGGCACCAGGTTCTGAAAACAGCATTGTTTTGTTTTTTGTGGAATGCATACTGACGCTGAGAAAGGAGAAATGACAGGATGTCTGGGGTTTGCTTTGAAATACTCCAGCAAAGGAGAAGGAAAAGAAAAAGAAAAGCAAGGGACAGATGAGAGGATGGTGGCATATCTTGATACCCGCCGAATCTGGGTGATAGGTGTGTTGTTTCACTGCGCTGTTCTCTCAACCTTTGTGCATGTTTGAAAGTTTTTCTAACACAGGGTTTTTTGTTGTTGTTTTTTTTTTTTTAAGCGTGAGAGATGGTAAAGGTGGCCCAGGCCTGCTGACAATGATTGATGACATTCCCGTTTGGGAAAACTCTGTCCATTTCCCGAGGAGCAGAGCCTTTCCCCCTTCTGGACAAGAAGTCACCCCTCCTCCCACACTTAGGTACCCCACAGCCCACAGTGAACTGCCTCCTCTGACCTCAACACTGCTTGCAGGGTAGCTCTTCAAGACAGGAAGTACAGATGAGTAAGCTATGTCACCAGGCCCACTGACAAACATACATACAAATGGATCAGTGCTGCTAGCAACAATTCTAACTCACTAAACCGTTCCCATTGAAAGGTCACAACAGCTATTGCCTGTTCGCCTCATTATTTAAAACTACATCATGGTATATGTGTGCTGTCGAGATAGATGAGTAACAGGAGACGGGAGAAAAAGCACTCGGCACATTGCTGCCTTCCAGATGCATTGTGGCAAACTCCATGGTTTCTGTCTGGCAACAATACTAATGGCAAGATACCCATTTCTTGTCCCAAACAGATGGATGTCTAAAAAGCATCTCATCTTTTACACACAGAATTTTTTTACCCGTAAGCCAACACCCCAGCCCTCCCACAGAGCCTTGGCTGTTGCCAGCTCCCCGGCTGCTCCTGCAGGCCGACTGCAGCAAGGTGCATCATCCGCCTGGAGTTGGCTCGCCACCGGTTCCTTCCCGAGGGCTGGCGACCCAATGCAAACAGAACAACAGACTCTGAAGTCCCCAGCTTGCAACTAGTACATGATCATCATTCTATCACTTTCAAATAAAAGAGCCTAATATTTTGAGCATAATGATTTTAAGGAGCTCAACAATTTCTTTGCATACATTATTCATTTTGTGACACAAAACTGTTATTTCACTGAGATTACTGTAAATCGCTACATGAAGAGCTGGCTTGCATGAACAATTAAATGATAGATATGATAAACTAGATTTATAAGCTTTATGTTCCTATAACATAAATTCCTTGAATGATTTAACTCAGCAGAGCTAGAAAATTCTTTTCAGATACCAGGTTCGTGGATCTCCAGCTCCCCCATCAGCATTTAATGAAAACTTACCTCAAAACTCAAAGCAAAAATATTTAATAAAAGGCTTAATATTACTATGGCAACCACAGCAACTTGTTTCAAAAATGAATAATAGCTCTGTTAGGTGCTTCATTAAAAATTTTCCAACCAAATACTGCCCTTAATCTTCTCAATGGAACAAAAGACTTATTCAGGATCCATGTAGAAGACTAAAAATAATGTCAGATACAACCTTGTGCTCAGGCACAGACATCCTTACGTCTCAAGCACAGAGAAAGATGGAATCTAATCAGCTAAGAGGAGAGAAAGTTGGGTATTTATCCTAAAACAATTGATTAACAATCTCAATATCCCATTGTTACATTCTTTCCTCCACTGATCAACAAAGACATTCCTCGTCTCACCAAAATGGCCTTCTCCTGACACAGGCAACCGCCTGCAGATAATGCAGAAATCAAAGACTACAGTCGCTGGACACCAGGGTGTGACCAACGAACACCAGGGCCCACTGGACTCCAGGAACAGACAGGACTCCCTTCTCCAGAGAATTCCAGAGTTGGAGAGGTCCAAGAAACCAAATCTGACTATGGCACAGGACTTCTGAGACCACCCACGCAATACTTGCCGGGATGGAGGAGAGCGCGGCATTTCCAACCCAACAGTCTCCTACTGCTCTCCACTCAGGAGCCCAACGGGACCCCTGGGCCTGGGACGACTCTGCTCAGACGTCTAGGCCAGCCTCACTGTACTCAGACCATCAACCTCTATGATGCCTGCGAGCGAGCTGGAGGACTTCATTACAACTGGGTAAGGTGACTGCTCCAGACCCCAAAGGGGACCCCGATGGAAGCATCCAGCTCAGCCCAACCCTTCCCAGGAATCACTTGGCCCCACCTCTGCCTGGTTCACTCTAGCTGTGCTGTGCTCCTCTACCCACCCATAAGCTCTGCCCATCCTCACACTCAGTCTCCTGCAAATTCACTTCTGTCCCACCACCATGTCAAGCTGACAACTCAACCACACAGACCTATGGCACCCAGTCACTAGCTTTATGCTGCTGGCTATGCTGCCTGACACAGAGGAGGTGCCAAATGAGTGCCCACAGGCGGTACAGTCAGAGGGAGACAGAGCTGCCCAGATGCTTTACAGCTACACGCAACTAAGCTTATAAACTTCTCCAAAGAGGAGAGGAAGAAAAGAAGGAGGCAGCACGCAGTTGAATAGTTCACGGTCTACACAGCAGTTAACGGCATGACACAGTGGACATGGGCACCGTGGCACGGTGAGACCACAGAAGGAGATGCTTCTCAGTGAGACTCCTACTTGGAATGCTTAGAATGGCTTGATAAGAACTGTGCTTGGGGCCGGGCGCGGTGGCTCAAGCCTGTAATCCCAGCACTTTGGGAGGCCAAGGCGGGCAGATCATGAGGTCAGGAGCTCGAGACCATCCTGGCTAACACAGTGAAACCCCATCTCTACTAAAACAATGCAAAAAACTAGCCGGGCGAGGTGGCGGGCGCCTGTAGTCCCAGCTACTTGGGAGGCTAAGGCAGGAGAATGGCGTAAACCCGGGAGGCGGAGCTTGCAGTGAGCTGAGATCCGGCCACTGCACTCCAGCCTGGGCGACAGAGTGAGACTCCGTCTCAAAAAAAAAAAAGAATTGTGCTTGGATTAGAGTGCCCACGCCCAGCATCCAGCATGCCTGACCCACATGTTTACAACCACAGGAAGGCTGGCTGGCCAGTCCAGCCCAAGCTTGTACTCTTTTGCAAACGATAACCAAGAAGACAGAGACCATGTGACCATCAAGACCAAACAACCCCACAAACATCGATCTGCCCTGAGATTTCCTGACCCCATCCCGAATCCTTTCTGGCCCCAGCACAGCACGCCAACCGCATCTGCCCGTGTGGTGACTGGCTGGAAGGCAGCTGAACTTCCTGATGATGTGAGAACACAGGGTGCTGCTGGCTGCTACTCACCAGGCTGTGT
Organism: Rhinopithecus roxellana; assembly: GCF_007565055.1. Taxonomy (NCBI): domain Eukaryota; kingdom Metazoa; phylum Chordata; class Mammalia; order Primates; family Cercopithecidae; genus Rhinopithecus; species Rhinopithecus roxellana. The sequence goes on from NC_044561.1 coordinate 28,018,375, forward strand.
TGATGCTCACAGGTGAATCCGCTGTGAATGAGGTGCAGTTTATTTTCATTAACAGAAAAGCTTGTCCTCCTTCACCACAGGAAACTAGGATATCATCCATCTTAGTTTACCCAGCTCACCGCTCACCTGCCCCTCTTCAACTGTCAAGAGTGCCCCGTTTGCCCCCAAAACAGATGATAAATAATACGGCCCCTCTATTGAGAAACCCCAGAAGTCTACAGACATCACCGAGAGAATGCGTGACACCCACTCCCAGACCCAACTTACTTCTGGATGGGTGTAAAGGCTTCACCCAAAATGTACTGGGGGCCACACTGTGTGCTCTTTTGGGCCCAGATAACAAAGGGGACATGCTGCGGTGGCTTAATCACAGTGAAAGGTTCCTATTTGGAGCAGCCTCAGAACAAAGCCGAGAGTCTTAATCCCCTGGCATCTCAGCAGGAAGAGCTGCTGCAGGCCCGGCCGGGTGGCCACTGTATACTCATGGCTGTTTTATCTCTGCAGAGGAGTTATTATTATTATAAAAATCAACAACAACAACAACAACAGCTGACTTGACTGAGCGCTGCTCTGCGCGGGTGGTGGTTTGTATTAGCGTATTCGTACACTGAATGCTCATAACAACAGAAGTGAATGATGCCCACCTGACCAAGGAGGACCCTGAGCTAACAGTGAGTAGCAGGACTGGCTCGGGGCCTCCCCCGAACCACCACACTAGAGTGGGTTGTTTCACAAAAGATGCCCTGAAATCCAGCCACCCAACCAAACACGCGGAACTAAATCCACTTCCCACCAACTGCCTCAGGTACACAAAGTATGCATGAGGCACTGTGGACACTCAGAGAGAGCCAAGTCCCAGGGGACCCCAGGATCCTGGCCCTGCCATTCTGCCCTCCTTCCATCTCCTCATGAACATGGGCCGCCGCACCTCCTTCAGCTCCCTTCTCATTGATGTTGCCCAGACACTGCTCCATTCAACTGTGAGGTTGTCAAGGTGTGCCCTGGGCCCGCAACAGCAGCTCTGGAACATCCCTACCCGTCAAGGCGCCAAAGCCCTCCATCCCCCACTCATCGCCCGAAGCTGCCTGTTGGGTGTGGCTGTACAGTCTGTGAACTGCCAGAGGGCCCTGGAGAACTTTCTGCAGTACGGTTGTTGTTCTATAGCTTGATCAGAGATCACGCTGCACGGCATGCCTTTGTTAAAACTCATACCACTGATTTTTGTGCTGCAGATTTGTACATTTCATGGTGTAAATATTACCTCCACGAAAACCCCAAATCTAGTTAATGGCATGCACACTCAAGTGTTTAGTGGGGGAACTGATGTCTACAACTGACTTTGAAATGCATCCAAAAAAAAAAAAGAGATGGATTGATAGATGGATGGAGAGAGACAGAAGGAGAGATGAAGGGAGACCTAGCATACTCTGTATGGTGGCTTCAATGGATGGCCATGACAAGTCTTTCAGCTTTTCTCCATATTTGAAAAGTTTCAAATAAAATGTTAAAAATAAATTCCAAGTCTTAGATCCCATAGAAACCCAAAGCCATGACTGCTCAGCCTATATGGCTTTTGGCCAAATGATATCCCACATCTTAGTTGTCCCTACTATTCAAATGACCCGAAAGAAACCAGCTTGTTATTTCAGCTCCAAGTTCTTCATGCCTTTACCAAAGAATGCAAAATTGGTGCCTGTTTTAAATTAAGGAAAACTTTTTAAGTTGCAGCAAAAATATCTATACTTGTAACTTACAAACCCATCTGTCCTTGTTTTGTGTTGAATGGACCAAATAATAATACAGAATGTTATTATTAGGGATAGCAGGAATATCAGGGATGCAATTTTTTTTTCCAGCTGAACAGATGTAACCAAAAAGTAAAAATGGTATGCATATAAGATGCTCAACATGGTATTCTGATGTATATATACATTGTGCATTTACTACCAAAATCAAGCTAATTATATCCTTCACCTCACATGTATATAGTTACCTTTTGTGTGCGTGGTAAGAACACTTAAATCCTACTCTCTTAACAAATTCCAAGCATGCAATACAGTACTGTTAACTATAGTCATCATGTGTACACCTACAGATCCCGGGAACTGATTAATCGTATAAATGAAAGCTTATTCTCTTTGGCTCACATCTCCCCACTTTGCAGCCCTCCACTTCCTGACAACCACCATTCTACTCTCTACTCCCAGGAGTGCGAAGTTTTTGGATTCCAGCTATAAGGAAGATGATGAATATCTGTCTTTCTGGGTATGGCTAATTCCATGGAGGATAATGTCACCCAGGCTCACTCATGTTGCTGTAAATGACAGGGTTACCTTCTTTTTTAAGGGTGAATAATATCACCGTCCCACTCCCCATTAGTACTATTAGAACAAAATATCTGAGACTGGATAATCCATAAAGAACAGAAAACTTTTTCTCACAGTTCTAGAGGTTGAAGGTCTAAGATCAAGGTGCTGGCAGGTTAGGTGTCTGACAACCGCCCTCTGGCTGTGTCCTCAAAAGGCAGAAGGGACAAAAGAGACAAATGTCATTTCCTCACATGGCCAAATAGCAGAAGAGAGTGAGCCCACTTCCTCGAGCCTCTTTCTAAGGGCCCTAACCTCATCCATGAGGGCTCCACCTTCATGAACCAATCACCTACTACAGCCCCCACCTTTGAATCCTCTCACATTGGTGATTACGGTTCAACACGTCAGTTCTGGGGATCATTAAGGCCATGGGGATCCCATTTACACACACACACACACACCCATTTTCATTATTCACTCATTCGTTGGTGAACACTTCGGTTGTTTCCACGTCTTGGCTGTTGGAGAATAATACTCCAATGAACATGAGGGTACAAATCTCTCTCTGAGGCACTGACTTCATTTCCTTTGGATATATACCCAGAAGTGGGATTGCCGGATCATCTGACAGTTCTATGTTAAACTTTTGAGGAACCTCCATACCGTTTTCCATAAAGGCTGTATCAATTTATATTCCCACCAACGGTGTAAAAAGGTTCCCCTTTCTCCACATTCTCATGAATGCTTGTTATTTGTCTTTTTTTTTTTTTTTTTTTTTTTTTTTGGAGACAAGAGTCTCGCTCTGCCACCCAGGCTGGAGTGCAGTGGTGTGATCTTTGCTCATTGCAAGCTCCGCCTCCCAGGTTCAAGCGATTCTCCTGCCTCAGCCTCCCAAGTAGCTGGGACTACAGGCGCACACTACCATGCCCAGCTAATTTTTGTGTTTTTAGTAGAGACAGGCTTTCATGGTTATCCAGGCTGGTCTCAAACTTTCTGACCTTGTGATCCGCCCACCTCGGCCTCCCAAAGTGCTGGGATTACAGGCATGAGCCACCGCCCAGCCTCATTTGTCTTTTTGATAACAGCCATTCTAACAGGTGTGAAATGATAACTCATTGCGATTTTTATTTGCATTTCTCTGATTAGTGATGTTGAGCACCTTTTCACATACCTATTGACAATGTGTATGTCTTCTTTTGAAAAATGTCTATTCAAGTCCTTTGCCCACTTTTTCATCAGGTTATTTAGTTGGTTTGGTTTTCATTTTTGCTGTTGAGTTGTTCGAGCTCTTTATGTATTTCAGACATTTACCCCTTATCAGATGTAGAGTTTGCAAGTATTTTCTTATAATCCGTAGGTTGTCTCCTCACTCTGATGATTATTTCCTTTGCTGTGCAGAAGCTTTTAAATTTGATGAAATCTCATTTGCCTATTTTTGCTTTTGTTTTATGCTTTTGGTGTCATAGTCAAAAAGGCACCGCGCAGAACAATGTCAAGAAGATTTTTCCCTATGTTTTCTTCCAGTAGTTTTACAGTTTCAATTCTTACCTTTAAGTATTTTATCCATTTTAAGTTGACTTTTGTATATACTGTGAGTTAAGGGTCCAATTTCATTCTCATGCATGTGAATATCTACTTTTCCCAACAACCTTATTGAAAAGACTATCCTTTCCCTATTGTATTCTTAGTACCTTTGTCAAAGATCAGTTGACCACAAATGTATGAATTTATTTCTGAGCTCTCTATTCTATAATCCATTGATCTATATGTCAGTTTTTACGCCAATATCATACTGTTTTGATAATCTAGTTTTATAACATATTTTAAAATCAGTAAGTGGGGTGCCTCCAGCTTCACTCTTTTTGCTCAAGACTACTTTGGCTATCTGGGATATTTTCGAATTTCAGGACCGTTTTTCTTCTTTCTGCAAAACATGTCATTGGAATTTTGATAGAGATTGCCCTATGTATAGATAACTTTACACAGTGTGGACATTTTAACAATACTAATTTTTCCCATTCATACACATGGGATATCTTTCCATTTACTTGTGTCTTCTTTACTTCCTTTTATCAACTGTTATGGTATTCATTGTAAGAATCCTTCACCTCCAGGTTGCAGTGAGCTGAGATAGCGCCACTGCACTCCAGCCTGGGTGACAGAGTGAGGCTCCGTCTCAAAAAAAAAGAAGAATCCTTCACCTCCTTGGTTACATTCACACGAAAGTATTTCATTCTTTTTCATTCTATTGTAAATGGGGCTTTCTAAAATTTTTTGGAGAGTTGTTGTTAGTGTATAGAAATACAACTGATCTTTGTATGTTGATTTTTGTGTCCTGCCACTTCATTGAATTTATTAGTCCTAAGAGTTTTTTGGTGGAGGAGTCCTTAGGGTTATCTACGTATAAGATCATGTGATCTGCACACAATTTTGTTTCCTTTTTGATTTGAATGCCTTTTATTTCTTTTTATTGTCTAATTGCTCTGGCTGGGAAGACATCCTTATCCTCTTCCTGATCTTAGAGAAAAGGCATTTGTAAGATCTTAAGCTACAGGATTGTCATATATGGCCTTTTTATGTTGATACACATTCCTTCCATACCTGGTTTATTGAAAGTTTTATCATGAAAAGATGTTGAATTTTGTTAAATGCTTTTTTTGCATCTATTGAGATGATATAATTTTTCTCCTTCATTCTATTAATGTGATACATATTTACAGACTTGCGTGTGTAGAACCATCCTTGAATCCCAGCGATAAATCCCAAGTGATCACAGTGCCTGATCCTTTTAGTATGCTGTTGAATTCAGTTTGCTAGTATTTTGATGAGAGCTTTTGCATCTACGTTCATCAGGAATACTGGCTTGTAATTTTCATTTCTTGTAATGTCCTTGTCTGGTTTTTACATCAGGGTATAATATATCCTCATAATACAGCTGGGAAGTGTTCCCTCCACTTCAATTTCTGGAAAGACTTTGAGAAAAAGTGGCATTCATTCTTCTTTAAGTATTTGATAGAATTCACCAGTGAAGCCATCTGGTCCTGAGCTTTTCCTCGTTGGGATATATCTGATTACTGATTCAATCTCCTTTTCATTATTGGTTTGTTCAGAATTCACTTTTGGTGTGCCATATATTTCTAGGAATTTATCAATATTTCCTCATTTATGATTTCGAGTCTTCCTTTTTCTTAGTCTAGCTAAAGGTTTGTCAATTTTATCTCCTTAAAAAACCAACTCTTAGGTTCTTTTTAATCTCGTCTGTTGTTTTTCTACTCTCTATTTCATTTACTCGTTCTAATCTTTACTGTTTTCTGTCTCCTGCTAACTTTGAACTTAGTTTGTTCTTTTTTTTCTAGTTCCTTCAAGTGTACAAGTTGGGTTGTTTATTTACAATTTTTCTCTTTTTTTGAGACGGAGTCTCGCTCTATCTCCCAGGCTGGTATGCAGTGGCGCGCTCTTGGCTCACTGCAACCTCCGCCTCCCAGGTTCAAGCAATTCTCTGCCTCAGCGTCCCGAGTAGGTGGGATTACAGGCACCCAACACCACACCTGGTTAATTTTTTTATTTTTAGTAAAGACGGGGTTTCACCATCTTGGCCAGGCTGGTCTTCAACTCCTGACCTCGTGATCCACTGCCTCGGCCTCCCAAAGTGCTGGGATTACAGGTGTGAGCCACTGCACCCTGCCTGCAATCTTTTTTCTTAACAAGGCACTTATCACTATAAACATCCCTCTTAAAACTACCTTTGCTGTATCTGAGAAGTGTTGCTGTATTTCCATTTTCATTTGCCTCAGTATTTCTTTTTATTTCCCTTTAATTTCTTCTTTGACCCACTGGTAGTTTACACGTGTCTTGTTCACATATTTGTTAACTTTCCTCCTTTTATTTCTAGTATCACACCATTGTGTGATATCAAGTATTAAAGATTCTTGATATTATTTCAATCCTCTTAAATTTGTTAAGACTTGTTTTGTGGTCCAATAAATGATCGAACCTGGAGAATGTTCCTTATGACTTGAGAAGAATGTGCATTCTACTGCTGTTGGATGGAATGGTCTGTCTATATCTTGTTAGGTCCATTTGGTCCATACTGTTATTTAAGTCTGTTGTTTCCTTACTGATTTTCTGTCCAGATGATAGATCCATTTTTGAAAGTGCAGTACTGAAATCCCTTATTATTATTGTATTGCGATCTCTTCCTTAAATTCTGTTAATATATGCTTTATATATTGAGGTTCTCCAATGTTGCATATACATATATTCACCATTGTTATATCTTCTTGATGAACTGACCCCTTCATCATTATACAATGGCATTGTCCCTCGTGACACTTTTTGTTTTTGTTTCTTGAGACAGGGTCTTGCTCTGTTCCCCAGGATGGAACTCAGGGGAGTGATCATAGTTCACGTTAACATCAAACATGTACCTAGGACTACAGGCACATGCCACCATGCCCAGCTAATATTTTTAAGAGACAAGATCTCCCTGTGTTGCCCAGGCTGGTCTCAAACTCCTGGCCTCAAACAATCCTCCCAATTCAGCCTCCCAAAGCACTGGAATTATAGGCATGATCATTGCACCCAACCTCTTGTGACAGTCTTTAACTTAATGTCTATTTTGCCTGATATAAAGATAGTCACCCCTGCTCTCTTTTGTTATCATTTGTGTAGGATATCTTTTTCCATCCCTTCACTTTCAGCCTGTGTGTCACTAAAACTAAAGTGAGTTACTTACAGGCAGTATATTGTTGGAGCTTGCTTTTTAAATCTATTTGGTCACTCTTTGTCTTCTGACTGGATAATTTAATCCATTTACACTTAAAGTAATTACTGATTTAAGTACTTACTGATTGGTAAGGACTTAACTATGGCCAGGTTGTTAACTGCTTGCAATTGCTTTATCGCCCTTTTGTTCCCTTCCTCCTCTCTTGCCATCTTCTGCTGTGATGTGATGATTTTTTTTTTCTGTAATAGCACGCTTTGATTCTTTTCTCTTTATATTTTCCATATCGACTATATGATTTTTCTTTGTGGTTACCATGAGGCTTAGATAGTGTTACAAAATGCATAGTGCTAACAATCTATTTTAGACTGATAACAACATCAATTGCACACAAAAACTTTACACTTTCAGTTCTCTCACAAATACACACATATACACATTTTGCTACTGACACCATAATTTACATCTTTGTATATCCATTAACAAAATGTTGTAGCTATAATGATTTTAATATTTTTGGTTTTTAACTTTTATACTAGAGTTAACTGTGATTTACACACCATCATTACAATATTAAAGTATTCTGAATTTGACTACATACTTACTTTTACCAGTGAGTATTATACTTTCATAGGTCTTCATGTTACTAATTAACATCCTTTTATTTAAAATTTAACTCCCTTTCATAGTTCTTTTAAAGCAGGTCTAGCGGTAATGAATCTCCACCACTTTACCACTTTTGTCTGGGAAAGTCTTGCCCTCATTTCTGGAGGACAGCTTTGCTGGGTATCGTATTCTTAGTCGGCAGGTGTTTTTTTTTTTCCTTTCAGTATTTTGAATATATCATCCCATTCACTCCTGACCTACAAGGTTTATGTTGAGAAATCCACTGATAGTCTTAGGACATTCCCTTGTATATAACAAGTTGCTTTTCTGTTGCTGCTTTCCAAATTCTGTTTGTCTTTGACTTTTGACAGTTTAATTATATTACGTTTCAGTATAGACTTTTTCATGTTCAATCTATTTGGGGTCCTACGGGCTTCTTGAGTCTGGCTGTCTATTCCTTTCCCCAGATTTAAGACATTTTTTGTTTTTATTTCTTTAAACAAGCTTTCGGCCCCTTTCTCTTTTCTCCCTCTGAAATTCACATAATGCATACACGGCTTTGCTTAATGTTGTTCCATAAATCCTATAAGCTTTCTTCCCTCTTTTTCATACTTTTTATTTTCTAATTGGGTAATTTCAAATGACCTGTCTTCGAGCCTATTGATTCTTTGGCTTGTTAGAGTCTGCTGTTAAAGCTCTCAATTGCATTTCATAGTTCAGTCACTGTATTCTTCAGCTCCAGAATTTGTTTGGTTCTTTTTTATGATTTCTCTCTTTGTTGAACTTCCCATTTTGGTTCATATATTGTTTACCTGATTTTGTTGAGTTGTCTGTTTTCTCAATGTCTTAAATTCTTTGTCAGGAAATTTGTAGATCTCCATCTCTTTGGGATCAGTTACTGAAAAGTTATAATGTTCTTTCCGTCAGGTCATGTTTCCCTGACTTTTCATGTTCCTTTAAGTCTTGCATCGTTGTCTTTGCATTTGAAGTAACAGTCACTTTCCCCAGTCTTTACTGACTGGGTTCAGAAGAGAAAAATCTTCCAATCAGCCTGACTAGGAATTCTAGGAGCCTCTCAAACCTTTCCTATTGATGCACCCACTCCACTCCTCTTGTTCCCTACTTAGGGCTAAGTCTTACAATTGTATGCCTTATCTCAATCCCACAAAGCCAGGCCAGGTGTTACGAAGTTTCCATTTATTTTTCCTAGGGCAGTGCTCAGGAGTGTTGAAGGTTAAGATCTTTCTCCCAATATAGCAGAGTCAAGCCAGCTATCTGTGTCTGCTGGTACACAATCTGCAGAGGCTCACATGCTGTCTACAGGGGTGCAATTGTACCAGCTGCCAAGGAAGGGAGGCATACAGAATGCTGGAGGCGTATGTGGGCTAGCTGGGGGTGTCTGCAGGAAACAGATCCTATGAAATTTGTGGACTAGCCTCTTGGTGAAGTCCACAAGGCAGTTAGTAGAAACTGTAGCCCTTTGTTGAGTTCCATGCCCTGACTGCCGACAGTCCCGGCCCCTTTACCCCGCACTTAGTTGCTACCCAACTATTCAGTCATTCTGACCCCCTCAGTGTTCTGCAAGGGATGAGAAAGGAGTGGGCCTTTTGGACAGCATCCCACACGGCTGGGGCCACTGGGTGTTCACTATGCTCTCACCTTCCCTTTTGAGAGAAATCAAGAACCAAGGGAGTCTCTGTTGGCACTGAGCTATGCTGCCTTGTGGGAGGGGTGTTATGGATAAGTGAAACTCTTCTTCTTACCCTCTTCAATGTGTCTATTCTTGAGTGTTTTTCTCCAAGAAGACTGCTAAGACCTCTGCACTTGTACTCCTGTGCTCCACAAAGGTACTCTCGTCTGTGGGCATTTGTCAAAATCAGTATTACCGTTGGGGGGATGAGGGCTGAAAACTCCTATTTCACCATCTTTCTGACATCATTTGCCACAGTGTGCTTTTTTATTCTGGTATTTCCTTATACCCTTGAGCCTCCTCCCTATTTTATTCAACCCAGCAGTCTGTATTCATTCCTCTTAATCAGGATTTGAGCTTTGCACCTGCTCCTTTTGGCGGGGGGTTGAGCCTACTTCAGAGGCTAGGGATATAGAGGGTCCAAGTACAATTTAAATAAGAAAATGCTACTAATAAAAATGTTGAGAAGAATATGAATTCTGGAAGACAAAGAAAAGAAAATGGAAAGAAAAGAATTTTAAAATGTTAAGGCATCTGGCAGAGAGACCAAATGGGAACAAAAACCCAATTCCTCTCTCCTGACAAGTCCTTGCACCCTGGCCTACGGTTGCTTCAACCCACAAAAACGCCTTTGTTTATTAGCACTCAGGTATCAATAGGCTGCCATGCAGTAGCAATTTTACCCAAAACCAAGGCTCCAGAGAAACCAGACCTTTCACTGCTCTGAAACTAAATTCACAACCTCACCCCACTGCTGCTTCTGGAATATTATCCCATCTCTCTGTTTACTTAAGACCAAGCTCCTCTGCTCAGTTGTCACCTTCTCCTTTAAAAATGTTTCTGATCATCACGAGGTCAGGAGATCGAGACCATCCTGGCTAACACGGTGAAACCCCGTCTCTACTAAAAATACAAAAAATTAGCTGGGCGTGGTGGCGGGCACCTGTAATCCCAGCTATTCGGGAGGCTGAGGCAGGAGAATGGCGTGAACCTGGGAGGCGGAGCTCGTGGTGAGCTGAGATCCGGCCCCTGCACTCCAGCCTGGGCGACAGTGCGAGACTCGGTCTCAAAAAAAAAAAAAAAAAGCTGTGATTTGAAACTTTGAGGTTAGTGGGAAGATACATATGAGTTAATCTCTTTCTGTTTAAGTCTTAATTTTATATGTGTGATGACTAGGCAGTGTTTAGAATCTTTGTTTGCTGTGTGTCAGTGCACTAACATGACTTTTAACTTATTTGACTATACTTACAGGAAGCTTAAGTTGTTTGGGCTGAAGGTCATAGCTCAGGCCTCATCACAAACATACTTGAATTGTAGGTGGAGAATGTGCAATTAGACAGACCAGCTTAGGGTAACTGCTAAGTTAGCTGCCACCACTTGAGGGCCTTTGAAGATTGGCGGTTAGAAACCAGCATGAATGGCCGGCTGCTTGCATTGTAGGCGGTGGCTTGTCCTGAGTCCCATGGCACATTCTTCTACTGGGCTCAAGCTGCCTTGCCTGAAGGGCTTTGTGCTACTGTCCCTGTCCGCAAGGTCTTCATGACTCGTGGGTTGATAGGACCGCCCGTCTCGCCCTCCCAAAGTGCTGGGATTACAGGCTTGAGCCACCGTGCCCAGCCCTCAAATCACAGCTTTAATTGAGGCTGGGCCTCCTAGTCAGGGGAGATCTAACCTTCCCTCTTCCTGGAGCTGCCCAGGTGGACAGGGCCCAGGCGTGCTTTGTGCTCCCCAGGCTTCCGCTGACACTCATATTCAATCTCCAAGAGGAATCCCCATGCAGCTTAGCTGGGATGGACACCATCTGCCTTTCCCTGTCCCTGTTCTATCCCTTCTTCTTCATATTCCACAGAGCCAAGTGAAAGCCGGGTGACAGAAAGTTCATTCCAGTGCCTGCTGGCCAAAGTCTAACCAGTGAGAATGTTGCTGGCCAATGACTTTAGTGACTTAGCACCAGATATCCAAAAATCAGCCAAATAATTATCATTTATTTCCGCAGAATAAGAATAAATGTATTTTCAGTATTTTTATTAAAATATTTCATTTATGTGGACAACGTATTTTATTTACATTTTCTTTTTTTTTTTTGAGACGGAGTTTCGCTCTTGTTGCCCAGGCTGGAGTATAGTGGCGTGATCTCGGCTCACTGCAACTTCCACCTTCCTGTTTCAAGTGATTCTCCCTCCTCAGCCTCCCAAGTAGCTGGGATTACAGATGCCCGCCACCACACCCAGCTTTGTGTATTTTTAGTAGAGACAGGGTTTCACCATGTTGGCCAGGCTGGTCTCGAACTCCTGACCTCGTGATCCACGCACCTCGGCCTCCCAAAGTGCTGGGATTACAGGCGTGAGCCACAGCGCCCGGCCAACACATTTTAAAAGAAAACGTACGCTGTTCCATAAATCATAACTTTCTGGGACACAATTAAGAAGGGCACAACAAGATTTCTAAAGAGAGACCACATGACTTCCCCATACACAAGCCCACGGCTCCTGCTCTGGATCTGCCCCACGGCCACCTGGTCTCCTGTTTGGCCCTTCCCTGCCATGATGCATGGACTGTCTCTCAGATACAAGGGCAAAAGCAGGCCAGACATCCTGCCCAAACCCAGCCTCTTGCTGGGCCTCCACTGTTTTTCAGGACATGAAGCCCAGGAGTTGACTCAAAAAAGAAAGGAATAAGAGAAATACTGACTTGCCTCCCTAAAATCCTGCACTTGCAAATGATGGCTTTCATCCCACTTAGAAAGATACAATAATAATGAGGGGGGAAGGACCTTCCAACATCGATAACACCAAACAGCAATTCACTGGAATCAGCTAATTTTCATATTTAAAACATTCCAACACTGTATCCTGTCCTTCACTTTCCTGACTTTGCCACGATGATCTACCACTCCTTCTCTTTCAAACGGATTGCAAACAGCATTTTATTGGGGATTTCCTCTAAAAGGCAATTGGAGGTTCCTGCAACACAATTTATAGGTGCATTGTTTCCATTTATTTTAATTTTATTTATAGCCTTCTGCCAGAGCCCGCTGGGCACAGGCAGTTATAAATCAAAGATCACAAACACAGTGCTGCTTTGTTCCTCTGTTGACGCTCACATATCAGGGGATTGTTTGGTAAGCTCTAATATGAATACTAATTACTTTTTCAATCAGCCCATGGGTGTGAACTCACTTGAAAAACTGCATAAAACAAAATTTCATTATATACTAGATACGATCTTGAACCAAAGGACACCAGGAGTGGTCCTACTTGAGAAGGAACACACACGCTGGAGAGAGCCACGTGCTTGTGCTCCGAGTCCGGGAGTTACTGCAGGTTCAGTCTCATCTGCTGGATGACCTTGGAGCAGGTATCTTGACCTCTGTGGGCCTCAGTTCCCACAACCATTAAACGAAACAGTGGTAAAGAGAATCTACTCTGGAGAGTTGCTAGAAATCCAATGGAAGACTCTACAGAGACTCCTGGAACCATGTCAGACACACAGGAGGTCTTCCACGTCAGCGTCCTCCCTCCATGGAAACGTCAGGGGTGGGCTCTGTCCATGCTCTCTGCTCCTCCCTGACACGAGCCCACTGGGTTATTTCATCCGCCAACACCTCCATCCTCATGGTGCCAGGACCCAGTGCCCAATATCAAATGCCTTGGGCTTGCCCACTCTGCTCCTCCTCTCGTGTCCTCTTACCTGAGGTCACTGCTATCCACCGTGACTCCAATGCCCAGCATGACTCACTACGACCCTGGAGCTCCCTCATGCCACCAGTCACTAGATTCTCTGACTCCGTCTTCCTCTGAGATACCCCTTAAAGCTTTTCTTTCTTCACCATCCCCACTCCAACAGCTTGACCCTCTGCCCAGAGCTCGCTGGGCACAGGCAGCTATAAATGTATTTCCCACCTACACTGACCCTGAATCCATCTGCACTTTCCCAGGCCACCCTCCCTGCTTGCACCAGGATGAACTTTCCAAAAATTATAAATAGGATCACATTACTTCCCAGATTAAAATCCTTCCAGTGCTCTGAGCAGCAGCCTGTATCACTGTTCTTGAAGATTCACTTCCCTATAAAAGGATTATACATTCCTGCCCAATGATGTTGGGCTTGGCCTTGTGCCATCAGCTGGCCAACGGAAAGTGATACGACACACACTGTCCTGGCAAAGCTCGAAGAAGCACTGGGACCTTCTACCAGCCCCTTGCTTCAGCTCTCTGCCATGGGGAGCGGTCCCAGACAGACCGCACTTTCCAATGAGGGCCTGGAAAGAGGACAAGCACAAAGCTGCCCACAGTTTGCAGCCTACATGCAACATGACGCCCTGTGATTTCCAGCCCTGGGAGATCTGAGGGCTGCTGGAAACGCTGCAATGACTGCTTTGTCATTGATTGAGAACAGGGCCCTACCCTCCAAGGGCTCGAAGGGTGATGGGAAGTCACAAGAGTGGAGAGAAGTCACATTCGATGAGCAGTCACTCTCAGGCCTGGCAACCACAAGCCTTCAGAAAGCAGACCGTCCACCACGCCGGCCTGCCTCCAGTCACTTGCCTCAGTGTCCCCATGCATTCCCGCCTTGGGTGCGGCTCGCCTGATGCCCACAATACCTGTGCGCAGCTCCACACCCTTCCAGCCCTGCTGCACCATCAGCAACTAGGAAATGTCTCCGCTTCAGATCCTCTCCTCAGCCAGGGCTCGGCGCTCACAGCACCAGGCAGACAATCTGTCTCTCACCCAGCTCAGCGCCTTGGGAACAGCGCCTGGCTCACTTCCCTGTGTGCCCCTGCTTCTTTCACGGTGCCTAGTACTGAGCTGGCACCGAATCTGGTGTCTTGGGATTTTTTTTACGACCTCCATTGTTTAGAAATATCGACACACACAGTTCTTATGAAATCGTTTCACACGGCACTGAACTCCAAAGCTCTGGCCCCCAAACAGGAAGAAAGCCAATTTTGGAAACAAAGGCTAGAGATAACCTCAGAAATCCATGGAGGCAACTAAGAGCCAGAAGACCATTCGCAGGCATAGAAACGCCACTGCCCCCACTGCATGAATAATAGCTGCATTATCATTCCCTACCTTGGGCAAACAGGCCATTGCAAATGCTTATTTTATGACTCAGACTTTCACAAATTATGCAATAAGATTCTCTTAACTTGGCTTTTCTCTGGCCTTCCAGAGGCAGTATTAATTTGGCAGCAATGTTAAGTAGATGTATTCTCTCCGTGCTAGTCAGTCAGTTAAAAGAGTTCTGTCTCTAGATCAGCAGCCAAAGCAGAGGTGACTTCAGGAGCATCAGGGAGAAGAGGAAGAGAGAAGCAACGACAGGATCGCTCCTCACAAAGCCCCACTCACCAGGCCATGAAGGGGGGTGAGTTCCACAACATATGTTTTCAAGACATCCCAAACATTACCTAATTTCACCAGGTACCTACTTACTATGTGCCCTGAACCTCAGAACCTGAAGATGAGTAAGATGCACCCCTACCCTGAGGGCTCACAGCCCAGGCCACAGGTAATTCTGAAACAATGCGCTTGATCACCGCACAATGAATTTTGGGAGGATGGAGAGAAGAGTCAAAGAAAAAAAAGCCACAAAGAGGAGGTGCTACTTGATCCGATACTTGGAGAATGCACAGAAGCGAAGGAGGGGAACCCCCACCCCTACCGGCACAGCAGGAATGCGGAGGGGGTGGGGGACACATCTGGGCTCTCATCCCAGACCCGTGACATTGGAGACTGTGTGACCTTGAGGACTTTGCTTACTGTATCAGTGCCTCTAGCTCATCCGAAACGGACAATACAGTACCTGCCACGCAGGTCGTTTCAAGCATGAAATAAGACCCATGAGGCACTAAGAACAGCGCCAGGCACAAAAGAAACGAGCGCTGGACCTGAGGGCGTGTATCTGTGTGTGCACAGGTGCACAGCTCACCTGAAGAGCAGAGATGAGCCCACGTGGCTAGATGACAGTGGGTGGCAGAGAAGAGCCCAAAAAGAGGCAGGAGGGTGGGGGAAGGCCTAAGTGGGAGGTGGTGAGAAGTGTGGCCTCCTGTCCCAGGCTGAGGAGTCTGGACTCTGAGCTCCATGGAGGAGGCTAACCAAGGCTCTGAAACCAGACGCTCAGGCAAGCAGACTGGCCTCTAACAAGATCGCCAGTGGGAGACAGGCAGGAAGAGGTAAGCCGGGCGCCCTCGGGCCAGACAGGAGACTCCCAAAGTGGCCCGGGCCAGAGACAGGGAGAGTATGAACTCCAGGAGAGGCCGTGGGAGTGGGTAGAGAAATGCAAGAGACAAACGTCTCGCAGTGACAAACGTCTCGCAGTGGCCCACGTAGTTCTTCAAGTGGACATGTTTTTAGAACCAGAACGTGAACAACTAAGAGGACAGCAGGCCACTTCCAAGGCTTCTTGCCTTTTCAATCTTTAACTTCTTTGGCTTTCTTCCTGCAGAATTACGAGGCCTCCATTTTTTAACTTTATCACACTTCTGTATATTTATTGATCCGTGGGTGAGAAATCATGCTGAGCAAACGTATCCCACCTCCATCCATTCTCTCAAACATAAAAGAAAAGTCCTGACCCTGCACCAGAACCTCTGCCGTGTTGGAGGGCACAGGAGCACGGAGCGGCCCGTGGGCTCAAGATGCTTCTAATCTTAGTCAATGGCACACGGAAGCCCCTGGGGCGCAAAAGTCCTGGGAATAATCTGCAGTGACACCTTGTGGGGCAAAATTATACTGAACAACGCACAGGCCTAACAACATTTGAGGTTGTTTTAGGGTGAGGAGCACAAAGGGGAGCGCCTGTGCCAGACATCCGCACAGAGAGCTGCAGAGCGGCCTCAACGCTGCTCACGTGGTTGAGACAGACACTCCCGGTGGATAAGACAAGCACCTCCAGATGGAAGTCTTCACTGGCCACCAGTAGACAGTGGCCCATCATCCATTATCCTGGGACCCCGGTACACTCCACCCAGGCACTCTCAGAGAAGAGAGGAGCCACAGGTCCCACTTCAGAAGCCCACCTGAGGCCGAGACCTCACTCACACCACCAGGCTGCACAAGCTGACCAAGCCCACGCACATGCCCAGGTGGAAATGACAGCCGCTGTCTCTGGACAGGCTGATCACCTAGACTGCTGAGGCGTTCTCCTGGCGGCCAGGACTCGTTTTGATACAAGAAGACTGACTTAAAAAATACCATTTGGTACACGCATGTTCAAAGGGTAAGTCCGTGAGAAAGGAAAGCAGATTCTGAAGGGGCTCTGGGTGGCTGAAATGCCTTAGGAACAGGCGATGTGTGAGGTAGTCACATTTGAGAAACACAAGCTGCACCGATGGTGAAAAAGTCAACGTCACTAAGAGGACACCGAACACAGTTTTCTCCCGAGGTGATGCATCCGCTGCATGGGAGCTCAGGAACGCCGACTCAGCCCGCATGACTGGCCCCACGTGAGGTCACAACACCATTGCGTGGTGACGGCGGGCAGAGCACTCTGAAAGGTAAGTTAGAAGCCTGACCTGAACATGGGGGCCATGGGACCTAGGAGCCCCACTCACTTGAGGACATAAATTATAACCAAAGAGTGCTGAGGAATCCTGGCACTTATAAATAGGTCGTGAAGAACATTTTAACATAATTTGCTTTCCAGGTACAAAGAACCCTGTCAATCAACTCTACAACACGACAGAGGAAAGAGTCTCTGTTGACACAGGAAAGAGTCTCTTCCTGGCAAAGGAAGAAAAACAGATTTTACAGTCAGCTAATCTGTCTTTCAAAAAAAAACGGAAGCTAAAACCAGATTTACGTTTTCATGTATTCATTCAACAGCTATCTGAGTGCCGACTGCGAGCCAGGAACCGTCCTGCACAGCGACCATGAGTTACACTCTGGATTGGACAAGCGTCTGCACAGGTTCAAATCCTGACTCTGCTGCGTAGGTGCTATGTGATTGTCCAGAGTCACCCCTCTGAAACTCATTTCCTCATCTCTAAAATGGGTATAATACTTAACTTTGTAGGACAGTAGCACTCAAGCTGGGCAAGCTCCAGGACCTCGCTTCCACCCAGGCTGGCCCTGCTGAGCCTCACAGGAGCCCCAGGTGCCCAAGCTCCACCTGCATCCCGTCCACCTTTCAGGACACCAGGACATGAAAAGCCCTCTCCCAAACACACTAGGACAAGACAAAATCATTAGAGAAAAATCCGCTCAGGGAACTGACAGCAGAAACACAGACGGCCCATAAGATGTGAAAGAAGAAAACTTGATCAAGTCTTAAAAATAGGCATATCTTTGGAAACAATAATTTTACATCAAGTGATTCTCCCAAGAAAATAACCAGAGATGAGAGCTAAGATGTGAGTACTAAGATATCTGAGGCAGCATTTAGTGGGAAAAACGTGGAAGAAACAAATGGAGACCAACAGGGGCAGCCGGGGAAGTGGGGTCCAGCCGAACGATGGAACCCCACGTCGGTACCGAATGCCAGCTTGCCGAAGAACATCCAGTCACAGAAAGGACCACAGTTTAGCGCTCAACGAAGACCACCACAATGTCTCATCGCCCAGGTGAACTTCTGTTTGAAAAATGTTTTTTCATATCACATATGCAATATATGAGGGCAATTTTTATTTAAAACAATTCACTGTAGGCCAGGTGCAGTGGCTCATGCCTGTAATTCCAGCATTTTGGGAGGCCAAAGTGGGTGGATCACTTAAGGCCAGGAATTCGAGATCAGCCTGGCCAATATGGTGAAACTCCGTCTCTACTAAGAAGACAAAAATGAGCCAGGCGTGGTGGTGTATGCTTGTAATCCCAGCTACTTGGGAGGCTGAGGCACAAGAATCCCTTGAACCCGGTAGGCAGAGGATGCAGTGAGCTGAGATCGCGCCACTGCGCTGAGGCACAAGAATCACTTGAACCCGGGAGGCAGAGGTTGCAGTGAGCTGAGATCGCGCCACTGCGCTCCAGCCTGGGTGGTAAGAGTGAGACTGTTTCAAAAGAAAAGAAAAACAATTCACCGTAATCTTTTTTGGCAAGTGGGTATTACATAATTCATATGAAGGGAGAGAACAAAGTTGTCTGCACCTCCCGGTAAAGGGAGACGGGCGGATTCCAAAGACAGAGCCATTGCGGGTGCCCTGTGCCGGTGAGGAGAGCTGGGCCCCTGCAGAGAAGAAACGCACCACAGGCATGGGCATGGCAGGGTTCAGATTCCCAGGAAGAAAAAGCCACCTGTAAGAAATGCCTGGTGGCAAAAGGAATTTCTTTGTTGGGAACATGGATGTTTAGGAGTCGATTTTAAATTATTACATAACTATTACATTATCCCTGAGACTCCAAAACTCCACTGACGCCTGCTGCAAACACAAATGCCTTGAGTTAAAGGAAAACATAGGCACCACCCTTCTTTGCAGAATGAAAAATGTGTTGACCCAAGCAGGTCAGCACATGAAAAAGTATGCTGGGCAGGCCAGGTCTCAATGTAACTCCAGCGTCCACACCCCATGTCCCCATCCTGGCATCTGCCCTGGCTACAGATCACTACAGACATGCATGTGTCCAGCTGCCCACTTGATACCCTGACTTAGATGTCCCAAGGCACCTCAAGTTTTACATGTCCCAAGCCAAATTCCGTCTCTTTTCTCCCCAAATTTGCTCCTCTCCAACTTGCCCCATCCTTGACAGCCACTCCTCATGGCCCTCCTTCCCTCATCCCTCACACCCAGTCCCTCAACAAGCCTCCTCCCCAGAGCTTCAAAATACACCCCCTCAAACCCCAGACTTCTTACCACCTCCTTCACCCACTCCAGCCACCACCCTCCTAACTGGTCTTCCTACCTCCATGGAAAAGCCAAAGGGATCTTCTTGAAAGCCGAAGTCGACTCATGCCAGCCCCTGCTCCAACCTTCCACTGGCTTTCCACCACAACTAGCATGGAAAGTGACCTCCTTCTACCGCCCTCAGGGGCCTGCAGGGTGTAGCTCTGATTCTCCTCCCTCCTCGCTCGCCTCCAAGCTCCACCCTCACTTCACTGCAGCCACAGTGGCCTTCTTGGAGAAGGAACACACGCACACTAAGCTCATCCCCACACAGCCCTCCTTAGAGGGTTATGTGCCCCCAAATCATCAGGTGGCTATCTCCTCTCACCCTTTGGGTCTATGCTTCACTGTCACCCCATCAGAAGGACCACCCAAATCAGCTTCATAAGCAGCCCCTCCTTCACCCCTGTGCAGGAGCCTCGAGCCACGCAAGCTACAGGATGCCCGAAAAGAGGTCCAGCTGAGAAACGCTCTAAGTAGGAAACACATTCTGGGCTTAGTACAAAAAATTGAGTGTAAGTTATCTCCTTGATAGTTTTTATATCAATTATATACTGAATTTATAATGTGTTACAATGATATAGTTTATATATTACATTAATAGAATGTATTACTAAAACTCATCTCACCTGTTGCTTGCTACTTCCTCACCACCGCTACAGGAATACTTTAAATCACACCCGTGGCTGGCACCGTCGCCCTGGGCAGTGCTGCCCCGGACCATGGTCTTGTGTCATCTGATCACAGCTCCACTGTCCATCCCACCTTGTGTGCTGATGGGGTCCGTCAGGTGTGTGTGTGCAGCACCTGCTGGTCCTGGTCATGGCTACACTCCCAGCTCCTGTGACAGCACATGGCACGCAGCAGGGTCTTAGACCAGAAGTGGTGTGGGCTGATTAAATTACATCAAGAGTTCTGGAGAAGGCAGAGCAGACCCAGCAGTGACCATGAGAAGAAAACTCAATAGCATCGCTAACATGGATTAAGTAGTGCCCACGTGCCAGGCACTATTCTAAGAGCCTGCCTTCCGTGAACTCACCGAACCCTCCCCATAAGTAGTGAGGTGGGATTCAAGCCACACTGCAGTCTACATCCTGCCCAGCATGGACAACGGCACAAACACCACGTGGGCACCTGCCACACGGCTTCCCACGCCCCGAAACTCACCCAGGGTCCTCAGCCTCCCCGAACGGACCTGCCCTTCCCAGGGGACCTCAAATGGCAGGCAAGGTACAGTAGTATCAACCACATGAAGAACAGAAACTAAAATGGAGCTGGTGATGCACACGTGATGATTTCCTTGCAGCAGTTTTTTATATTTTCCGAATTTTCCTATAATAAACGTGCATTATTTGTCTAAGCCTAAAGTTTTGTATATCACATCTTTGAAGAAATCAGATTGGTGAGGCCGTGGGTCACCACGAGTCACCACAGCTTGGCATTGCCCTGGCTTTTGGATTCTTCACGGAGACACTGTCACGGACCCTCAACCTTATTCCTCATTCGGCCTCCTACATGCGTATTTCTTCAAAAAGACAGTAAAACGCTTTGGATTTCAAATTGCAGTCATTCCCAGAAGCCTGATGCAGCCGGATCCTTGTGGTTCCTGACAGCAGAGGTTACCCGCATTGGTCTGAATGGTGCCAGCACTGACTCTCTTGCTGTCCTCTACCCTAGGATAGCGGTTTTCAACCCAGGAATGATGGGGTCCCTGGCTTGGGGAGCTCCCCAGGAGACAGGCAATTCTCGCGTATACTGGAGCTCACCCAGCTCTTAGCCCAGGGTCCCCATTCAAACAGCAGTAGGGACCCTTCATTTGGTAACCTGAGCCCCCACCAACCCTCAGCCCAGACGAGTGGGTTATCCCCCAGCGAAACGCACCCTTTCCACCAAGGGACAAAGTGCTTCCTTAAACAGGTCCTGCTCCCCGTGCCACCCAGCTCGTTGGGACCCTCCAACAGGGGTTATCAGACACCCGATACAGCAGCGATCCTACTGGCATCAGGCTGGTGCACCTAAAGGTCAGAGGTCCCAGAAGCAGCAGCAGGCACCCATCTTGGCTGCTCTCCAGCCTCCTTGAGGGACACCTCTAGGCATGGGAGCGAGTCAGTTGAACAGGGCCTGAAGAGAACCCTCAGCAAACTGCAGCAGCCCTACAGAACAGGGGCCTGACCACCGCAAGAAAAACAAGCAGAAAGTGACAACAACAGCATCAACAACAACAACAACAAGTCTCCCACTAAAACCCCATCTAAGGGTCAGCAGCCTCAAAGTTTGAAACTAGTCACACTCACAAAGATCAGAAAGAATCAATGAAAAAAGGCTGAAAACCCAAAATGCCAGAGTGCCTCATCTCCTCCAAACGATCACAGTGTCTCTCCAACAAGGGCGCAGAACTGGACAGAGGATCAGATGGACAAATGGACAGGAGGAGGCTTCAGAAGATGGGTAATAAAAAACTACACTCAGCTAAAGGAGCATGTTCTAACCCAATGCAAAGAAGCTAAGAACATGGATAAAAGGTGAGAGGAATTGCTAACTAGAATCACAAGTTTAGAGAGGAACACAAATGACCTGATGGAGCTGAAAAACACAGCATGAGACCTTCGTGAAGCAAACACAAGTATCAACAGCTGAATCGACCAAGCAGAAGAAAGGATATCGGAGTCTGAAGACCACCTTATTGAAATAAGGCACGCAGGCAAGAATAGAGAAAAAAGAATGAAAAGGAATGAACAAAGCCTCCAAGAAACATGGGACTTCATAAAATGACCGAACCTACAATTGACTAGAGTATCAGAAGGAGATGAGGAGAATGGAAACAAGCTGGAAATCCCACTTCAGGATATTACCCAGAACTTCCCCAGCCTAGCAAGACAGGCCAACATGCAAATTCGAGAAATACAGAGAACATCATTAAGATACTCCACAAGGGCCAGGCGCAGTGGCTCACGCCTGTAATCCCAGCACTTTGGGAGGCCGAGGAGGGCAGATCTCGAGGTCAGGAGATCGAGACCATCCTGGCTAACACGGTGAAACCCCATCTCTACTAAAAATACAAAAAATTAGCCGGGCGTGGTGGCGGGTGCCCTGTAGTCCCAGCTACTTGGGAGGCTGAGGCAGGAGAATGGCACAAACCCGGGAAGCAGAGCTTGTAGTGAGCTGAGATCGCACCACTGCACTCCAGCCTGGGTGACAGAGCAAAACTCCGTCTCAAAAAAAAAAAGAAAAAAAAGATACTCCACAAGAAGATCAACCGCAAGACACATAATCATCAGATTCTCCAAGGTCAAAATGAAGGAAAAACTGTTAAGGGCAGCCAGAGAGAAAGGCCAGGTCACCTAAAAAGGGAAGCCCATCAGACAAACAGCAGTAACTCTACAAGCTAGAAGAGAAAGAATCAATGTTCAACATTCTTAAAGAAAGAATTTTCGGCCGGGCGCGGTGGCTCACGCCTGTAATCCCAGCACTTTGGGAGGCCAAGACGGGCGGATCGCGAGGTCAGGAGATCGAAACCATCCTGGCTAACACGGTGAAACCCCGTCTCTACTAAAAATACAAAAAAACTAGCTGGGCGAGGTGGCGGCGCCTGTAGTCCCAGCTACTTGGGAGGCTGAGGCAGGGGAACGCGTAAACCCGGGAGGCGGAGCTTGCGGTGAGCTGAGATCTGGCCACTGCACTCCAGCCTGGGCAACAGAGCGAGACTCCATCTCAAAAAAAGAAAGAAAGAATTTTCAACCCAAAATTTCATATCCAGCCAAACTAAGCTTCATAAGCGAAGGAGAAATAAAATCCTTTCCAGACAAGCAAATGCTGAGGGATTTCGTTACCACCAGGTAACCTGCAGAGCTCTGCCCTGCAAGAACTCCCAAAAGAAGCACTAAATATGGAAAGGAAAAACCGGTACCAGTCACTGCAAAAACACACCAAAATATAAAGACCAATGACACTATGAAGAAACTGCATCAACTAGGGTGCAAAATAACCAGCTAGCATCATGATGACAGGATCAAATGCACACAGAACAATACTAACTATATATGGACATGGGCTAAATGCCCCCAATTAAAAGACACAGACTGGCAAACTGGATAAGGAGCAAAGACCCATCAGTGTGCTGTATTCAGGAGACCCATCTGACACGCAAAGACACACACAGATTCAAAATAAAGGGAGGCAGGAAAATACACCAAGCAGATGGAAAGCAAAAAAAAAAAAAAGCAGGAGTTGCAATCCTAGTCTCTGATAAAACAGACTTTAAACCAACAAAGATCAAAAAAGACAAAGAAAGGCATTACACAATGGTAAAGGGAACAATTCAACAAGAAGAGCTGACTATTCTGAATATATTTGCACCCAATACCAGAGCACCAAGATTTATAAAACAAGTTCTTAGAGACCTACAAAGAGACTCAGACTCCCACACAATAACAGTGGGAGACTTTAACACCCCACTATCAGTATTAGATTAACAAGACAGAAAACTAACAAGGACATTCAGGACTTGAACTCAGCTCTGGACCAAGTGGACTTTGTAGATGTCTACAGAACTCTCAACTCCAAATCAACAGAATATACATTCTTCTCAGAGCCACATGGCGTTTATTCTAAAATCGACCACATAATTGGAGGTAAAACACTCCTCAGCAAATGCAAAAGAACTGAAATCATAATAGTCTCTCAGACCACAGTGCAATCAAATTAGAATTCAGGATTAAGAAACTCACTCAAAATCACATAATTTCATGGAAATTGAACAACTTGCTCCTGAATGACTCCTGGGTAAATAATGAAATTAAGGCAGAAATCAAGTTCTTTGAAACCAATGAGAACAAAGAGACAACGTACGAGCATCTCTGGGACACAGCTAAAGCAATGTTCAGAGGGAAATTTATAGCACTAAATGCCCACATCAGAAAGCTAGAAAGATCTCAAATCGACACCCTAACATCACAATTAAAAGAGCTAGAAGAGGCAAGAGCAAACTAATCCAAAAGCTAGCTGAAGACAAGAAATAACTAAGACCAGAGAAGAATTGAAGGATCAATTCTGTGTGAGACACAAAAAACCCTCCAAAAAATCAACAAATCCAGGAGCTAGGTTTTTGAAAAAAATTAACAAAATGGATGGCTAGCTGGACTAGTAAAGAAAAAGGGAGAGAGGAATCCAAGAGACACAATAAAAAATGATAAAGGAGATATTGCCACTGACCCCACAGAAATACAAACTACCATCAGAGAATACTATAAACACCTCTATGCAAATAAACTAGAAAATCCTGAAGAAATGGATAAATTCCTGGATGCATACACCCTACCTAGACTAAACCAGGAAGAAGCTGAATCCCTAAATAGACCAATAACAAGCTCTGAAATTGAGGCAGTAATTAATAGCCTAGCAACCAAAAACAGCCCAGGACCAGACAAATTCACAGCTGAATTCTACCAGAAATACAAAGAGGAGCTGGTACCATTCCTTCTGAAACTATTCCAAACAAACAAAAAGGAGGGACTCCTCCCTAACTCATTTTATGAAACCAGCATCATCCTGGTACCAAAACCGGGAAGAGACACAACAAAAAAAGAAAACTGCAGGCCAATATCCCTGATGAACAGCAATGCTAAAATCCTCAATACAATACCGGTGAACTGAATCCAGCAGCACAGCAAAAAGCTTACCCACCATGATCAAGTAGGCTTCATCCCTGGGATTCAAGACTGCTTCAACATATGCAAATCAATAAACATAATCCAAATATAAACAGAACCAATGACAAAAAACCACATGATTATCTCAATAGATACAGAAAAGGCCTTTGATAAAATTCAACATCACATCCCTTCATGTTAAAAACTCTCAATAAACTAGGTATTGATGGAACATATCTCCAAATAATAAGAGCTATTTATGACGAACCCACAGTCAATATCATATTGAATGGGCAAAAGCTGGAAGCAGTCCCTCTGAAAACTGGTACAAGACAAGGATGCCCTCTCTCACCACTCCTATTCAACACAGTATTGGAAGCTCTGGCCAGGGCAATCAGGCAAGAGAAATAAATAAAGAGTATTCAAATAGGAAGAGAGGAAGTCAAGTTGTCTCTGTTTGCAGATGACATGATTTTATATTTAGAAAACCCCATCAACTCAGCCCAAAAACTTCTGGGACTGATAAGCAACTTCAGCAAAGTCTCAGGATACAAAATCAATGTGCATAAATCACAAGTATTCCTTTACACCAACAACAGGCAAGCAGAGAGTCAAATCATGAATGAACTCACATTCACAATTGCTACAAAGAGAATAAAATACCTAGGAATACAGCTAACAAGGGATGTGAAGGACCTCTTCAAGAAGAACTACAAACCACTGCTCAAGGAAATAAGAGAGAATATAAACAAATGGAAAAACATTCCATCCTTATGGATAGGAAGACTCAACATCGTAAAAATGGCCATACTGCCCAAAGTAATTTATACATTCAATGCTAACTATTTTAAATTTCATATGGAATCAAAGAAGACCCCATATAGCAAAGACAATCCTAAGCAAAAAGAACAAAGCTGGAGGCATCATGCCACCTGACTTCAAACTATTCTACAAGGCTACAGTAACCAAAACAGCATGGTACTGGTACCAAAACAGACATATAGACAAATGAAGCAGAACAGAGACCTCAGAAATACCACCACATATTTAAAACCATCTGATCTTCAACAAACCTGACAAAAACAAGCAATGGGGAAAGGATCTCCTATTCAGTAAATGATGCTGGGAAAACTGGCTAGCCATATGCACAAAACTACAACTGGACCCCTTCCTTATACCTTAAACAAAAATTAACTCAAGATGGATTAAAGACTTAAATGTAAAACTCAAAACCATAAAAACCCTAGAAGAAAACCTAGGCAATACCATTCAGGACATAGGCATGGGCAAAGACTTCATGATAAAAACACCAAAAACAATTCCAACAAAAGCCAAAATTGACAAATGAGATCTAATTAAACTAAAGAACTTCTGCAGAGCAAAAGAAACTATCATCAAAGTGAACGGGCAACCTACAGAATGGGAGAAAATTTGTGCAATCTATCCATCTGACAAAGGTCTAATATCCAGAATCTACAAGGAACTTAAATTTACAAGTAAAAAACAACCCCATCAAAAAGTGGGTGAAGGATATGAACAGATACTTCTCAAAAGAAGACATTTATGCAGCCAATAAACATGAAAAAAAAGCTCAACATCACTGATCTTCAGAGAAATGCAAATCAAAACCACAATGAGATACCATCTCACACCAGCCAGAATGGTGATTAAAAAATCAGGAAACAACAGATGCTGGTGAGGCTACAGAGAAATGGGAACACTTTTACACTGTTGGTGGGAATGTAAATTAGTTCAACCATTGTGGAAGACAGTATGGCGATTTTTCCAAGGATCTAGAACCAGAATTACCGTCTGACCCAGCAATCCCATTACCGAGTATATACTCAAAGCAATGTAAATCATTCTACTATGAAGACACACGCACACACATACGTTTACTGCAACACTATTTACAATAGCAAAGACATGGAACCAACCCAAATGCCCATCAATGATAGACTAGATAAAGAAAATGTGGTACATATACACCATGGAATACTATGCAGCCATAAAAAGGAATGAGATCATATCCTTTGCAGGGACATGGATGAAGCTGGAAACCATCATCCTCAGCAAACCACCAACATGGGAACAGAAAACCAAACACCACATGTTCTCACTCATAAGTGGGAGTTGAACAATAAGAACACATGCACGCAGAGAGAGGAACAACACACACCAGCGAAAGAAGGGAACTTAGAGGATAGGTCAGTACGTGCAGCAAACCACCATGGCACACGTAACCTATGCAATAAACCTGCACATTCTGCACATGTATCCCGGATTTTTTCTTTTTATGGAGGAACAAAGGGAAAAAAAGGACAACCCAGTTATCTTCGTATACTGAAAGCGATGTGAACAGGGAACTGGACTCATCCAGCACAGCCCCACTTATTACAGCCAATGGGTAGAGGTTACAGAGAAAGCTATTCCAGTACAACCAAAAGGAAAACAATTTTTAAGATACTCTTGAGATATGATTGACTTACAAAAACATGCACCTACTTAATGTATACAACTTGATGAATTTAGAAAGAATTTTCTAAGCTATGCGATACAAGATGTGCTTGTTACTGGAAGTCTTTAATGTTCGAACATCAGCATTTTGCCTACGTGAGAAGGACACTGAGAGAATTCAGATGTTAAGATGTGATGATTAGGGAATCAGAGGGAATGGCCCTTTGAATAAGGTTCAATCAGAGGGAATGACGCCATGAGTGAGGTTTTCCGTTTTCAGAAGCTCTACCAGCTTCCTGTAGAACACCACGACAGTGAAATGTTAGCGGCCCGTGAATAAGCAGCTCTGTAGACAAATGTTAGGAAATGCGGCCTATCTTATTTTGGTCATGGGGATCGATAATATGTATAAGCATCAAAAGGCTTTGAAAAGTACCCTCCGCCAAAAAAAAAAATCACGACCTCAGCCTGTCATCTACCACACGGCTAACTTCCCTGAACTAACTGTTCCCCACCTCACTCCACTGCCTAAAGCAAAGAGCCGCACACAACGTGTCCCAATAAAATCTACTGTTGTTGAGACGTACTGTTCTCGGGTTGACTTCTGATGGAACTGGTTCTCCTTCAAGTCCTTACAGAATTTACTTAATCTTATTGGAAAGTGCTTAGAGAACGGCAGTAAATTTCTTGAAAAGGACAATTTTTGGCTGAGATAAGGGAAAGAGTAAACACAGCTCCAGGCAGAGCTCACTCTTCAGTTTACCAAATTATTACCAAGTATGGCCCTGAGCCAGCCCGGCACCAAGCCTAATCACTCCCCAGAGATACCCTCCAAACCAAAGTGTACGGGAACGGGAACGAGGCACAGAGGCCACAGGCAGCTTCAGTAGGGAGGCGCAGGGGCAGCACTGCAGGCAGAGGAGGAGCTGCGGTCAGAGAGCAGGCAGGCAGCCGCAGCAGGAGGCCCACGGCAGGCTCCCAGGACACGCACAGCAGCCAGAGGGCCAGAGGCTTCGAACCCTATCCCAAGGGCATGGGTGTGACTGTTAAAAAAAATACTGTAAGCAGGGAAATGACACTACCTGCAGGATAAAATCCAATCTGCTTCAGGTTCCCAGAGCCCTCCCCTAGGCTGCAGCGGGACCCACCTGCCCATGGCACCCACAGGCACACCCCATGGGCTCCAGCCAATTCTCTCCACTCACCCCCAACACACCAGCAGGCCTCCCCTCCACGCAGGCCCTCTCCCTCCATCTTCCATCCTTCCACCAGCCAAACCAGCCCCATCCACGGAGGTCCAGTCACCCCTCCCCTTCCTTCACCTCACTTTAAAGCTGGAATTCTCCCGTTTTGCCCGGTCTCTCAGCATGGATGAGCTGCTACAGGGCAGGGAGCATGACTCACAAATACATCTTGGTATCGCCAGTGCCCAGCACCAGGCAGATGCTTAAGAAACGTTTTCCGAGTAAATGAGTGAACAAATCAATGAGCAAATGACTGAATTCATGAGGGAGCAAACAAGTGAATAACTTAGAAAGAGAAATGGCCACAGTCTTGTTAGAACGGCCCACCGGCCTCTGAAGAACCTAGGAAGTCTGAAGCAGGAAAACCTTGGCAAATCAAACACAGGGGGAAGTAGGACTGTGTGCTCTGAGAGAGACAGCATCCAAAGGTCCAAATAAATTACTGTGAGCCCAGGAGCACTTCACTTCAAAAACACGGATACAGAGGAAACGAAGGGCAAAGAGTAACCAAGTCAACAGCGGTGATCAAACTGCATGGGGCCAGCAGGGAACCGCAGGGGCGAGCAAGACAGCACGAGTGAACAAGCGACCGCCGCGCGGCTCCGATTCCTCCGATTCACACTGAGTCCTCGCCCCAGGGCTCACACCGCGGAAATACATAAGGAAGTGTTCAAGAGTTATGTGTCGGGGTCTGCCTCCCAGGTTAGCAATTACAATAAATAAAAAACAACATCAAAAACAAAACTGGAAACAACTTAAACACCCAAATAATAGAAAGTCTTCAGAAATGTTTCACCTACAAGCAGACGGAAGAAATGAATGAATTTTGATGACTGTTACAAAGTCATTAACAATCATGTTTTCAAAGAAAGTTAGTGTCATAGAAAAAGACGTTATTTAAAATAAGTAAAAATATGCCGGGTATGGTGGCTCACGCGTGTATTCCCACCAATTGGGAGGCCGAGGTGGGTTCACCTGAGGTCAGGGGTTCGAGACCAGCATAGCCAACATGGTGAAACCCCGTCTCTGCTAAAAATACAATAAATAAATAAATAACCGGTGTGGTGGCAGCTGCCTGTAATCCTGGCTATTCGGGAGGCTGAGGCAGGAGGATCCCTTGAACCCAGAAGGCAGAGGTTGCAGTGAGCTGAGATCACACCATTGCACTCCAGCCTGGGCAACAGAGCGAGACTCCATCTCAAAAAAGAAAAAAAAAATTAAAAGTTAAGTAAATAAAAATAGATATATAATTAGATACACTGCTTGATCTCAAGTCTATGTGAAAAGGAAAACACACACATACAACCCTCCCAAAAAGACAAAGAAGATAAGCTTTGGTAACATCCTGGGGAAACTAGGGTGGCACTTCACATGGGTTTTTATCTTTCTTCCTGAGACTGGTCTTAGGAGGTTGCACAGCAGGCAGGAGACCCTGTACCCAGTGGACTCAGACATTCCTAAGTTTGAGCCCTGGCTCTGTGACGTCAAAATCTTGGAACGTCGGGCATGTTTCTTAACCCCTTCAAGCCTCAGTTTCCTCATCTGTCAAACAGGAATAAAAAGAACGTCCACTTCACAGGACTACTGTGAGAAATGATCAAGAAAATGCACGTCAAGGGCTCCACACC
The DNA here is from genome assembly GCF_007565055.1 of Rhinopithecus roxellana. Lineage (NCBI taxonomy): Eukaryota > Metazoa > Chordata > Mammalia > Primates > Cercopithecidae > Rhinopithecus > Rhinopithecus roxellana. The sequence continues at coordinate 28,048,497 of NC_044561.1, forward strand.
CCACACCTGGCACATGGCAAGCATTAAAATACATTAGATTCTATTATTATTACTCTCAGTAGTTGCTAAATTTCAAACACTGAACATCTGCAATTTTAAATCATATTTAAGAATAGTAAAGATGAACAAAAATAAATATTCTATAAGAAGATAAGGCTGGTGCCCCTGCCACGCCGGCCCGTGGGTGAAGAGGCCGGGGTGTGCACTGACTATGCAAGGGCTACAGAAAGGCAGAAAAACCAGCAGCAACTTTCTGGTCCCCACCAACGCTCCTGGAAGGAGCGCCAGGGCTCGGCCTCCTATGTCCGACACAGAGATTCAGATGTCCAAACCACGCCACCTTCCCAAATGCTGTCTGCATTTTTAGATCTGATGTCTTGTCCGTAAGGTGCCCCTGCCTTCGTGGAACACCCTGCCCCCGTCCTGGGCAGAGGAGGTGGCTCAACCTCCGGTACCCAGCACAGACAGGATACCTTCTTGCAGCTATTCTGGCCCCTGAAGGCCCACCGGCTCCCACCCCCAGCCAAATCCCCAGCAGAATTCATTACTTGTTCCTCTATGTTTCCACAGAACTTCTGACATATGCTTAGGGGCCCTAACCCTTCCTGGCTCTACCGTAATTATCTGCGGCAGATCTGTTTCTCCACTGAAGCGGAAGCCTTTGGGTGCCCTGTGCCTCGCCTGGTAGGAGCTCACCACATATTTTAATTGAATGAAATAATCAGAAATAAATTTCACTATTATTAAAGCATTCTTCTTCTACCCTGGGAACATGGAAAAAGCCAGTAAAAAGTTAAAGTAAAAACAAGATTTCTCCCTCTCAAGAGCAGTCACCCATCCTTAAATTTGCCAAAGCAAATTTAAAATCTCACCGAAGATAACTGTAAATTAAATGCTGCATACTAAAGATCAAAAACTGACTTTGCTAAATAGATCTTATTCTTTAATATCTGGCTTAGGTAATAGGGACAGAATTTTCAAGCACAGAAGCCCCAAGCCTAGAAAAGTTTTAATGACTTCGGATGGAACGGGCACACACAAGGAAATCTGTGTCTTACGCATTCAATATACACTTTATTGAGGAAATCACCATGAATCAATGGAAGAAAAGAGTGTACTTTAGTGAAGTCTTTAATGGTCTGATCTAGAAGGTCATTAAAGTAAAGGAAGGCGCAAATGAAACGCAGTGGCCTGCATACAGAAAGACCTGCAGAGCCGCCTGGGAGACGAAGCGTGGACCGAGGGGCAGCGGCGGCTGCATGAATCGTCTCGCGGGCAGCTCCGGACACGACAGACTCTATCAGTAACAGGAAGAGATCACACACCCCATGAGGATCAACTGCAGCCTGGAAAGAGTCAAAAGAAGCATCGAACAGCTTGAAAGAACCAAAGCAAGAAAAGATAAATGCTAACATTAAGTCAAAACAAGCAAGATTTTGCCCATCGAGCCAGACCAAAGCCACACACAGCCAGCAGAAAGGTGGCAGTCCCCGCAGGGGTGGGCAGAGTCCCTGCAGGGGTGGGAAGAATGGCTGACGAGGCTGTGAGGCCAGGCAGCCCACAGTGTGACCGACCCGTGGGAGCCCCAGAGCCTGCACACTTCGAATGCCAGCCTCACATCTGGGCCGCCGTAATCCCCACAATTCATGGGTGCTCCGTGTCTCCTCAGCACCACAAGCCCGCCCAAAGAGCCTCATTATCCTTGTGCCTGCTGTGCCCACAGGGTGTGCAGAGAAGCCAGGGCTGGTGCCAGGGAACGAGCAGGCAGGAGGAGGCAGCGGCAGGGAAGCAGAAGCGGCCACCAGACCGAGAAACGGCATGAGGGAGTTCCAAACAGCCACAGCTCAGAGAGCACAGCTAATTCACCTGCTGCTGAATTTCAAAGTGTCACCCCCACGTCACTTCCAGCCCTACAGCAGGATAATCACAAAGCACCAGAAGCCCGATTAACCTCCCCAAAGAGCAGCTCTGATCATTCCACTCCCTGCCCAGAACCTTCCGGGGCTCCCAACTGCACACAGAACAAAGACTTCCAGACCTTGGCAACCGCCTGGACCAATTCCTGAATTTTACCGATGAGGAAACTGAGGCTACGGCGGGATAAAGTAGCTGAACGGTCTGAGGGTGGCAGCAGCAGGATCTGAGCCCGTGATCTCAGTGCCTCCTCTCTGTCTCCAGTGGCTTTCTCACGGCACCACAGCGGCCTCAAATCGAATGCCTTCACCTGGCGGGCCAGACCTTCCAAGAACTGACCCCGGCTGCATTTTTGGCTTTTCCTACCACTGCCTTCTTCTGAAACTATCAGTCCTGCAGGGCGAGACTGGATGCTGGCTCTGACACACTTGGCCTCCAGTGCTGGCTCCACTAGCTGGGCGACCCTGAGCCAGACACTGAGCTTCTGTAAGTCTCTAGGAATCGCAGAGGGACTGCACACAACGCGTTCAGCACACAGCTCGATACATCGTTGTGACTGTTGCTACTGCTGCCGCCCTCGCCACACAGACCCCACTCTGCCTCCTCCCCTCAACTCTCCGCTTAAGTGAGTCCCTCCCTGGGAGAGTCTTGCCCCATCTCCCACTATGGAAATCACATCCACGAGACAAGATGCCCCCACAAATGCCAGCCCTTAGAAGCTACACAACTCAAGTGCTCATCACCGTCCAGCACAGGGCCTGGCAAGGCAGGTACCTACTCGTGTCTGATGGATGAATGAAGAGATGGGAACCTTGCTTTCTTGTCACCTACGTCTCTCTGCTGGTTCCACCCCACCCCAGAATCTGTCCCTGACAGTTCCTCGCCACTCCATCCAATGGGTCTTCCTGACCAGGCCACTGACAGGCACCACAGCCTGTCCACGTGGCCCAGTCACCATCCAGTGCCTGCATCTGGCCAAAACAAGCCTCATCAAATATCCAATGCCCACTGTCCCCTGCCCACAGGAACCTGAGGCCAGTCTGCTGCCCTGCACTCAGGGTACTTGGTAATTAGCCTGTCCTGGATGACAGCCGTGTGATGGACTCTGACACACAGCCTGGCCTGTGCCAGCCACACTCCCCAAAGTAAGCCCAGTGTCTTTAATCATCCTGCACGTAAGGGTACAGACTCACAGCAGCCCAGCTGCCCCCAAAGTACTCACATGAGGACAGAAGGACGGATTTGATGTCCCCTATCTTCCAGGAGGTATCTGAGTCCTTAATGGAAGAGTGTATCACCAAGGGGCGTCTAGAAGGGTCAAAAGCAGAGCTACCTATTCATTTGATTCTAAGAATAAAAACTCTCCAATTATGTAATTATTGTTTAAAATAAAAAACAAAAACAAAAAACTCCTCCCAAAGCTTAACTATCCGCCTATTCTTTTATATAAGGAATACCTGAGGTGGGGGTTGTGCAGCAGAGTGAATGTACCAAAAGCCGCTGAACTATTCACCACAAAACAGTTTATTGTCTGTTATTTGAACTGCACCTCAAGTTTTTAAAACAATTTTTACTTAAAAATTTGATGATTTTATGCCATTTTGACCCTCGTAATAAAAGATGATTATGCCTATATACTAAATCTCACCTGTTCTCATGCTCTCCTACATACATTTTTTTTTTTTTGAGTGAGAAAAGGGGCACATAACACTAATATGTTTTCTTTCTTTTTTTTTTTTTTTTTTGAGACGGAGTCTCGCTCTGTCACCCAGGCTGGACTGCAGTGGCGCGATCTCGGCTCACTGCAAGCTCCGCCTCCCGGGTTTACGCCATTCTCCTGCCTCAGCCTCCCGAGTAGCTGGGACTACAGGCGCCCGCCATCTCGCCCGGCTAATTTTTTTTTGTATTTTTTAGTAGAGACGGGGTTTCACCGTGTTAGCCAGGATGGTCTCGATCTCCTGACCTCGTGATCCACCCGTCTCGGCCTCCCAAAGTGCTGGGATTACAGGCTTGAGCCACCGCGCCCGGCCAACACTAATATGTTTTCATTTGCATTTTTAAAAGAATGGGGTGAAGTGAGAAATATATTAACATGTCTATATAAATCTACTTGAATATGTGTGGAACACTTCTGAAAGGAGACAGAAATAGAAGGGTTGCTCAGGGAGCAAAGGAGATTTATTTGTCAGGCTGCAAGCCCTGAGGAACCACTGTAAATGTTTTAACTTTGTATCATGTAGCTTTTCCCATTAGAAACACTGGTAAATAGAGTAGAAATCAATGTTACCAGTTCCTAAACTGCAAGTGGTGAGCCCCCGAGCATTTCTCCCTCTTGCAGAACGCCCAGGAACATGGCTTCTGTGTGCATGAGCTGATGTGACACGTTTTGAATGCTCTCAAACAAGTCTTCATTTTGATCAAGCATATAAATGAAATTTTGATTTAGATAAGCAATTGTAATAAGAATTTTAACTAAAGATCATTTTCAAAACATTATACAACCATTAAAAATGATGGTTATGAAGATTATAGCAGCATGGGAGAGGCTGATGATGTAGTATTAACTGGAATAAAAGGACAACAAATGCCATCTATAGCTTCATGGCCTCCATGGAAAACCTGGGTGGGAAGGACACACAGGAAAAAGACGGTAAGAACACAGCAGCCGGGCAGAGCTCCATGCTAACCATTCCACAGATGGCCTCATCACGACTCCCAAGCACTATGGAGGCCTCTGTCATTACCCCATTGTACAAATGAAGACACTACCCAGGTCACTGTGTTAGTAAATGTTGAAGCCCGGCCAGGACCTGACATGCGCCACCCCAAAGCCCATGGTCCTGTTTCCCATACTGCCCTGACCCCCGAGATGCTAAGGGTCAGGGTGGCAGGAGATGTGGTTATTCTTACTTCTAGAACCTAAAACAAATCCATGGGTTTATCTTGGGTTAAAAGATGAGTTGAAAAAGATATGCTAACTATTCGAGACTGAACTGTATCCTGAAATTCATACGCTGAAGGCCTCTCCCAGAGCGTGACTGTGTCTAGAGACAGGGTCTATAAGGAGGTAACTGAAGTGAAATTAAGTCATGAGGGTGGGGCCCTGAGCCACAGGATGAAATGAACGTCCTTATGGGGAGAGGCCCCAGAGAGCTCCTGTGCACACTCCCTCTCCACCTCCCTCTCTCTCTCTCTGGAACTCTCTCCCTACACATGCACAGAAGAAATGCCATGTGACAACCCAGCAAAAATGTGGCATCTGCAAACCAGGAGGAGAGCCCTTACTGAAAACTGGATCAGCCAGCACCCTGGTCCTGGACTTCTAGCCTCTGGAACTGGGAGAAATCAATGTCTCCTGCATAAACCACCCGGTCTGTGGCATTTTCTTATGGCAGCCCAAGCAAATTAATACACTAACCTATTCTTTAGATTCTCTTATCCTAAGATAATCTACATTAAGATTTTAAGCAAACTTGAACTTCTTCTCTTTAGGACCAATTTGAACATAGTCTGGGATTTCAAGAGAAAGCCTCCAATAGTTTATACTAATACCTCAAAAGCTGGCTAAGGCCGGGCACGGTGGCTCACGCCTGTAATCCCAGCACTTTGGGAGGCCGAGGCGGGTGAATCACGAGGTCAGGAGATCAAGACCATCCTGGCTAACATGCTGAAACCCCGTCTCTACTAAAAATACAAAAAATTAGCTAAGTGTGGTGGTAGGTGCCTATGGTCCCAGCTACTAGGGAGGCTGAGGCAGAAGACGGGCGTGAACCTGGGAGGCAGAGCTTGCACTGAGCCGAGATCATGCCACTGCACTCCAGCCTGGGGGAGAGCAAGACTCTGTCTCAAAAAAAAAATAAAAAGCTGACTAAGCACCAAAGTCAAAGCCTTACCACACACAATAACATCAGGATAAAGGTGGTATCCTTCACCTCTCTATGCAAAACAGAGGATTTGCTTTATTCTTGGCAACTGATTTAAGGTGTAACTTCCTGTACTGTATCCAGTTGTGATGACAACTGGATTATTTTCTTATTTTTCACCTCCCATCCCTACTGCCTTTTTTTTTTTTTGAGACAAAGTCTCACTCTGTCGCCCAGGCTGGAGTGCAACGGCACAATCTTGGCTCACCGCAACCTCTGCCTTCCAGGTTCAAGCAATTCTCCTGCCTCAGCTTCCTAAGGAGCTGGGATTACAGGCATGTGCCACCAAGCCCGGCTAATTTTTGTATTTTTAGTAAAGACGGGGTTTCACCATGTTGGCCAGGTTGTTCTCGAACTCCTGACCTCAGGTGATTCACCTGCCTTGGCCTCCCAAAGTGCTGGGATTACAGGCGTGAGCCACTGTGCCCGGCCCCTTACTGTATTTCTATTTGTTAGAAGTTTCTTCCCATTGTCTTATATTAATCATCTATGATTTAATCCTGTATCAAGTTTCTTTTTTTTTTTCTTTTCCTTTTAGAGACAGGGTGTTGCTCTGTCATGCAGTCTAGAGTGCAGTGCCATGATCATAGCTCACTGCAGCCTCCAACTCCTGCGCTCAAGCAATCCTCCCACCTAGGCCTCCCAACTGCTGGGATTACAAGTATGAGCTACTTCACCTGGCCCTTTATAGAATTTCTAAAACCGAACTTTTCATGTCCTATTAAAGTAAGCAAAGCAGTGTGCAATGCAAAGAAGCCTGGATTAAATCAAGTGATTGTTGCTACTGGTTGGCATCTGACCTTAGGTCCTCCACCATTTCCTTTTTTTTTTTTCCTTTGAGACGGAGTCTCATTCTGTCATCCAGGCTGCAGTGCAGTGGCGCGATCTCGGCTCACTGCAACCTCTGCCTCCCAGGTTCACACCATTCTCCTGCCTCAGCCTCCCACGTAGCTGGGACAACAGGTAACCGCCACTGCACCCAGCTAATTTTTTGTATTTTTAGTAGAAACGAGGTTTCACCGTGTTAGCCAGGATGGTCTCGATCTCCTGACCTCGTGATCCACCCACCTCAGCCTCCAAAAGTGCCGGGATTACAGGCGTGAGCCACTGCGCCCGGCCCCGGTCCTCCTCCATTTCTGAGCCTCAGTTTCTTCATCTGCAAAATGGGAATCACAGGAATCCTGCCGCCCTACTCATCATATGCAGTGAATGCCAAACAAATGAGCTAGCCTGTGGGGAGGGCTGGATAAACACTGGTCACTGCTGCTGCAGAGGTGCAGTGCCAAGCAGTGCCAGCGTGTCATTAAGCAAACGGCTTTGTCACACAGACGCATGCGTGTGCTTCTTCCTTCTAACATCAAACCCACTGTGCCTCCCAAACAGCTCCAAGCAAAGCAGCATTGGAGCCTCAGAGCAGACAGGACAGAAGTCCTCAGCACGGGCTGACAGGGTCCACAACACCGACAAGCAGGAGAGTTGGTATCACCATCATTCCCACCACCATCATCACAGTCATCATCGCCATCACCACCATCATCACTATCACCATCACCACCATCACCACCATCATCACCACCACCATCATCATCACCATCACCATCATCATCACCACCACCATCATCACCACAATCACCACCACAATCATCATCAGCACCATCATCACCACCACCATCACCATCATCACCACCATCACCATCATCACCACCACTATCACCATCACCATCATCACCACCACCACCACCGCCACCATCATCACCATCACCACCACCACCATCACCACCACCATCACCATCACCACCATCATCACCACCACCAACACCATCATCACCATCACCACCACCAACACTATCATCACCATCATCACCACCATCACCACCACCACCATCACCACCATCACCACCACCATTATCACCACCATCATCACCATCACCACCATCACCACCATCATCACCATCACCACCACCATCAACACCATCATCACCATCATCATCACCACCATCAACACCATCATCACCATCATCATCACCACCATCACCATCATCACCACCATCACCACCACCACCACCACCACCATCACCACCATCACCACCACCATCATCACCACCATCATCATCACCATCACCACCATCATCACCATCACCACCACCACCAACACCATCATCACCATCACCACCACCATCAACACCATCATCACCATCATCATCACCACCATCACCATCATCACCACTATCATCACCATCATCACCACCATCATCATCACCATCACCACCATCATCACCATCACCACCACCACCAACACCATCATCACCATCACCACCACCATCAACACCATCATCACCATCATCATCACCACCATCACCATCATCACCACTATCATCACCACCATCATCACCATCACCACCACCACCACCACCACCATCACCACCATCATCACCACCATCATCACCATCACCACCACCATCACCAGCACCATCACCATCACCACCACCATCACCACCATCACCATCACCCCCACAATCACCATCAAAATCAGTACTAATCCCTGAAGCCCTGAATTCTAAAGAAGGAGAACAATCTTGCTACTGTTGATCCCCCATCGTTCCATGCTTGTGGTGAATTCTAATTGCTCACCACTCTCTTCCAACTTTCCTTAAAGAAATCCTCTTCCAGGCCGGGCGCGGTGGCTCAAGCCTGTAATCCCAGCACTTTGGGAGGCCGAGGCGGGCGGATCACGAGGTCAGGAGATCGACACCATCCTGGCTAACGTGGTGAAACCCCGTCTCTACTAAAAAAATACAAAAAACTAGCCGGGCGAGGTGGTGGGCGCCTGTAGTCCCAGCTACTCGGGAGGCTGAGGCAGGAGAATGGTGTAAACCCGGGAGGCAGAACTTGCAGTGAGCTGAGATCCAGCCACTGCACTCCAGCCTGGGCGACAGAGCGAGACTCCGTCTCAAAAAAAAAAAAAAGAAATCCTCTTCCCTCTAACTTCGCCTATAAAGTGTCTACAGGATGCACCTGTAGAATCTGCGGTTGCACAGGAAGAATCTGTGGTCACAGAACCTGCCAATCCTCTTACAAAATATACCAAAATACTAGAGTATCCAGGCCATGCCTGGGGAGGAGCAAAGCCCTATTTGCTCTGCACACATTTGCTCGGCCAGCCCCGTGAAGAGGTTGAAGTTCCCCTCCTCGTATCACCAAACTCAATTCCTTAATTGTATCTACTCGGGTCTGACTGGCCGAAGATCAGGACTATTCTACCCACTCCAGACCCAGGTGGGACCCACCAGCCACAGACATCTTGCCTCTGGCCCTCAGGCTCCATCACTCTGTCCTCAGGCTTGGGTGACAACTCACCACCATACCCAGAGCCCCCAGAAAGTCAAAGGTTCATTATCACATTTTTCTAAGTTGACACATTTTTAGATCCTTTTTCAGCTTGGTTTTTTTTTTTTTCAGCTCAGTCTTACATGTCAGTTCTAATGGCCTGTGGTCAATCACTTGAACCTTGGAGGCGGAGGCTGCAGTGGGCCGAGATCAAGCCACTGCACTCCAGCCTGGGCGACAGAGCGAGACTCCATCTCAAAATAATAAACAAAAAAAAAAAAAAACAAATAAATAAATAGAAAAAGAAGAACGGAAAGACATTAAGGAATCAGAAATTGGGGTGGGGGGTAGTTGACAGACACACACATCAATCTCTGTGAATAGAAAACACAGTTGGCTGCCTAAGAGACATCCAACCCGTCCCACCTCTCTATTTCCAGAATCCCAGTTTGAAAGTGCCCGTGCCCAGCCCCCAGGAGACACATCCCTGGCAGCTCCGCTTACCATCAGGAGCGGCCATGCGGCCTGGCTGTGAAGGGAACCCTGCTCTCCCAGTAAGACGCCGCCCTGCCCTGATGATGGCTCCTCCCATCACCCCATGGTGACGACAACCCCTTTAGAGCTGTGAGGAAGAGGCCCAGGGACTTGGAGCTTAGATCCTGAGGACATCACCGAGCCAGCGAACCAGTGCCAACAGCTACCTGGCTCCAGGCATCTTGCTGAGAAACTTAACCCCTATTTGCTCAAAAGTCCTTGCGTCTGCTCTTCTGTTACCTACAGCAAACACACATCTTCACAGAAAGCCCTGGACACAAGGCACTCTGTGTCAACTGGAAAACCAGCGATGCCCCACTCACCACTCGAGAACACGGGGAAGGAAAGAAAGAGACTGACCACTGGTGGCTCAATTAACTCTGCCAGCATTTCCTAAGAATGTGCCATACGTGTGCCAGTCACTGGAACAGAAGGACGAGTGACTCCAGCCACGGCCCAAAAGCAGCTCACAGTCTAATGGGCGACAGACACAAATTCATACTCTTGGAGGAAATCACAATGGAGCTAAGTTACAAGTAGAAAACGTTGTTGGCCGGGCGAGGTGGCTCATGCCTGTGATCCCAGCACTTTGGGAGGCCGAGACGGGCGGATCACGAGGTCAGAAGATCGAGACTATCCTGGCAAACACAGTGAAACCCCGTCTCTACTAAAAATACAAAAAACTAGCCGGGCGAGGTGGCGGCGCCTGTAGTCCCAGCTGCTCAGGAGGCTGAGGCAGGAGAATAACATGAACCCGGGAGGCGGAGCTTGCAGTGAGCTGAGATCCGGCCACTGCACTCCAGCCCTGGGCAACAGAGCGAGACTCCGTCTCAAAAAAAAAAAAAAGAAAACGTTGTACAGGGCAAGGAGCAACGAGTCCCTGGGGATCCGGCCATCCTCGCTCTACTTTCCTTCTCCTATCCCTCGCACGGAGAAAACACACACCACAGTCGCACAACTGCTCAAGTCTGTATTCAATATCCTCACCTACAAAAGAAATTATAAGAGAAAAAAGATAAGCATGTAACAGATAAGTTTTTAAGGCGGCTCCTTTAAAACCATCCCAAGACATAAACTCTCTTTTAGCATTTACTTTGAATATTACACACTAAAAATCACCATTCAACAGAAACAAATCACCTGAAGGAACAGAGAAAGGTTTCCTATTAAACTGAAGATTACACTACTATGGATAGTAAATAAAATTCTCAATTTTCACCAAATCATATCTAATTTGGTTATTTTAAGGCGAGTGACACCACATGTACTTCAAATACCACATCGAGCAGGGAAAACGTCACCCAGAAAAAAGGATGCCGGCAATGCCATGAAAGCGGGGAGCCAGCGTGTTCATCTGAGGCTCTCGCATGCCCTGCCTGAAGCCCAGATCATTCTGCAGACGAAACAGCCGCTGAGAGCACTTTCTGCTAGTGCGCTCTGAAGGACTGGTAAGAACCGATTAAGAGGGAATAAATTAGAGGGGAAAAGCAAGCACAACTCTAGTTAATACAGCATGTGGAAACAGTGGCAATTTTGGTTTGCTGGTTTTATTCTCTTTTCCATTTCTCTAACTTTCAATAACATTTCTGTTGATGATGATCACAGAAACCCTTTAGTGACAAAACGAGCAGAGGAAAGAAACAGGCGTGGCTCCTGCCACACGTGGGAACACACGAGTGAAAGCGGGTCACGGCCTGGGGCAAGCTTGGAGGGAAAGCAGAGGAACAGTGCTGTGGGGGAAGCCATGGAGGGGAAAACGCAAACCCACAGCCACACGGCTGGAAAAGCCCACCCTTGGTTCAAGGAGGTACCATCGCATTGTTGCTGAGCTGCCACTGGATGGTGGTGTCAATTACTTACCTAGTACATTTAAGAAACAAAGGAAAACCAGAGACAGAGGACCATGTATGCCCCAAAGGAAGGCGAGAAAAGTCTAGCTGAAGAGTCAGCGAACCATCAAATGACAAGTGGCTACCATGTGACACTCACTGCAGGGGACTTGAGGACAGAGCAGGGCCAGCAAGGATCCGCGTGTGGCTGGGTCACTGCACACACAGAAGGGCTGTGCGGGCGGGAGTTTGTTCCCTCCGTCCCGGCGCCTCTGCACTGGGCAGTTCTAGGTGGCCAGGGGCTGCCTTCCTTGAGAAAGCCCTTCCCTGATGAGACTCCAGGGCAAGGCTGAGTTAGCCAGAGCTTTCATCCGTCCCTCACGCTATTCTCTTCTGAGGCTGTGCCTGCCTTTCAGTAAGCATCTGAACACACACAGGCACTTTCAGTAAGCACGCTGGACATACACAAGCACACACAAGTGTAAGCAGCCTGGATACACACAGGCACGCGCAAGTGTAAGCACCCCCCACCCATAAGGCCAACGTGCCCTGCTGTGGTAACGAAGCACAGGCTGCAAGGACAGCGCCTGGCCACTAGAGGACGACGCTGGACGCCGACAGCCGGGTCGCGAGAACCAAGTGCCCTCCTGGCCTCGGCTCCTGGCGCCTGGCCCCAGCTCCCACACCAGAAGCCAGGATCTCCAACAAGGCCCACAGGAGAGAAAACCGTCCCCCTTCCTCGGGCCTCCAACAGCACCGAGAATGCCCACTGTCTACACTAACCAGAAATGTGTGACCTGGAGGCTGGGAGCCCAGCCCGGGGTGACCCTGGTTCCCAGCCGGCTCAGGCCTCACTGTGGGGCTGGAGGGCAGCCGCCTGCTTAACCTTGTCTCAAGCTCCTCAGCTGTAAACCAGCGATAAGGCCAGCCATCTGGGGCACACAGGAAGGGGGTGGGGGTACAGAGCGGGGTCTGGTGACTGATAACATAATCTCTACAGCACAGTGCCCAGCACAGAGTAAAGGCCCCCAATGGCTGTAACTGTGTCATTATTTAAATACACTGCTTTCCCTGGCTCTCTGTTTCATGAGGACGTGATTTTGTCTCCCCAGTGAAATGTCATCTCTGGAGTGTGTTCTGATTTCTGTGTCTATCGGCTGTTCCCCGTCCCTACAGACCCCAGGCTCTAAACTATGGGGGTCCTGGCTCTCGCCTTCTCGCCAGTCTACCCAGGTCCAGATCCCATTAGCCCCCAACTCACGCAGCCCACCCCACCCACATCCCCAGCCCATGGCCTCCACTCTTGCCCCCTAGTCTCCCACCCTACTCTGACCCTCCCGCAGCCCCTCCCAAGAGCTCCCCAAGGACTCTGCCTAGTCCATGGTCACTGGCAACACACTGCTCAGAAGCAGCCATCAGCTCTTCCTGCCACAGAATAGCAACCACTTTCCCATGCTCTGCACCACGCTTTACTCCCCCGGTTCAAAACCTCCCAGAGGCTTCATGCTGTGCTCAAAGTAAAAGCAGAGCTCCTTCTCCTGGACTTCTCAGCCCTGGGGACCAGGTCCCCGCCTGCCTTGCAGGCCTCTCCCCGCACCCCACGCAGCCACCAGGCCAGAGCCTCAGCAACCCCTCAAGCACATGAAGCTCTATTGCCCGCAGGACCTTTGCACCTCTGGGCCTGTCCCTAGAATGCTCGTGCCCCCTCTTCAAATGCCTGCCTCCATGCAGCTCTCGCCCCAGAAGCAGCCAACCGCAGAGCAGCTCCAGTCTCTACCCTCCACATGCCTTGACTCTCCCTAGATGCTTCCCGATGGTTGTGGGGTTACTGAGCGAGCTCCGTCTGTCTCCTCACATGAGAATGTCAGCTCCTTGAGGGCAGGGCCCTTGCAAGCCTGGCTGCCGATCCCTCCCCACTGCCCACAACCACAGCAGGTGCCCAACAGAGCCTGGATGAATGAGTGACTCCACAAGAATTCCCGCTGACCTTCACAAGGACCCTGCAGGGCAGGTCTCATGCCCCCTCTACAGCTGATGAGACAGGCAGGTTGAGCCACTTCATGAGTAAGGACACGGCCAGCCATCACACTGAGAGCCTACCCCAAGGCCACACCTGCTTCCTCCTGTCACCAACGGCCCAGGCCCCTTCAGGGCTGCCCTCCCGCCATAGACACCAAGGGGTCATCTATTCATATTAGTGCTCCCAAGGTGTACGGCTCCAAACTTCTGTTCATGCCCTCCCAACCCCCAAAACACCCACTCCTGCTGACCTCCATCTATCAGCACACTCTTATAAAGCCCAGACTGGGTGCTCACCCCTCGGGGGAAGTGGAACGTGGCTGTGGCCTGGCCCCACTCCTTGACAGAAGGGTAGTCATGCCTTCTGTCCTACTGTTTGAAAGCGTTGAGGGCCAGAGCTGAGCTCCACACACAGTTTGCCCTCCGAGGCCCCACTGGGGGGCTCTAGACGGCGGGCCCTAGACGGCCCTCAGGAAACTGCATGTACTGCAGGCTACCAAATCGCACCACCATTTACCAGACACACGTGACCAACATGAGTGTCATTTTCTGGGGCTTCAGAGTAGGCAGTCTTTGTGTGAGTAAATATTGAGCCAACGCTAAGAGCAAAATGAGCTGTTAAGTTCTATTTGCTACTTTCATCCCCAGGCTCATAACAGAGTGTAAGCTAAACAAAGAAAACAGCACTTCGCCGGACAGAATGATATTCCGCAGGTAGACTCATTTCTGCAGGCACTTCTCACATTGGCGATTTGCTTCTCCAACATTGGCAAATATTTGCCACTTACGTCTTTCATGTAATGTGAAGACAGTACATTCCACTGTCTTCCAAAGCTATCTCAACTGCCTTATAAAAACAGGCAATTTACTGGCGATGTTTTCTCTTGCTACTAAATGCAAATGCAGTAATCGTTTAACTTTGAAAGCTCTGCATTGAGCTTTTTGGTTTTAGATTTGATATTTACATAGAATTATAAAGAAAGAGAAAAACCCACAGTCCCCTCAACCTAACAAAATAACTTGATTTTTACATGGTAAAATCTAGCCCTACATACTCCCATCTTCCCACAAGTCTTGAAAGCTTTACTTTTAAGTATGATTTTTATTTCCAAAAGTTGCTTCAATTACAAAGTCCTCCAGAATGCTCCAGGTGGGTACTCAGAGCCTGACCCAGCACAGGGTTCCCATCTTGCTTTCACCAGCTGTCTCTCCGCCACCTGCCTATTGCTGGAAACCATGGGACACAACCAGGACAACATCTGTAAGTCACCTGACTCGTCAATGACTACAAAAGTGACTATATACGTCAGTGGCGCAAAAATCAAGTGAGAAGATAAAAAGATAAAAAGGCCAGTTCAAATGAACATAACAACAACCATAAAAATAACTAACATTTTTGAGTGTTTAGTAGGTGCTAGGCACTCTCTTAAGCATGTTATACGTACTGTCTCATTTAAACTGCAAAACGAGCACTGCTTTCATCATGCCTATCCCCCAAACAAGAACTCTGAGATGCAGGATCATCACCAAGCTGGCTCAAGGTCACGTGGCGAGTAACCAGTGAAGCCAGCTCCCCACACAGGCACTCTCCTAGGTGCAACGTGGTTCTGCATCCCCGCACCACCCTGGAGGCACGAAAGCCAGCAGAGAAGGGGCGCTGGCATGCTAGGAGAGGCAGTGGCTAATACATCAACCTCAAGACTCTACTCCTGTAAGCACGACCTACCTTGATTGCCTGTCTTCGTGGGTGACACTTCCACCTACCCGGTGCTCCAGCCGAAATCACAGAGTCATCCCCCACAGGCGCGGCGGCTCACGCCTGAAAGCCCAGTGCTTTGTGAGGCTGAGGCAGGAGGATCCCTTCTCGCCTCAACCATGGCTAGGGATGCTCTGTGAGCGTCATCATCACAGAAGGAGGTTCAGGCGCCGGAAGAAACGCTCTCGAGTTGTTTGTAATAATGGCAAGTTAGGAATAACCTGTCTGCCCATCCGCAGGGGCTGGTGCAGTCAAGTGGGGCACGGCCATAGGATGGCATGTTACAGGGCACTCCAAAGACTAAGGCGGTTCTCCACATACACCACGGGAAAATGTATCATTCCTTTAAAAAGTGGGGTGCACAACCCTTACCGTGCAAGGGGAGAAAGAACAACACCATAGAACTGCAGAGACCCCGGAGCGCGTCTCTACAGAACACTTCAGCAGCAAAGGAAAAACGGGAGCTCTTCGGCGCGAAGAGCTGGCAGACGCCGCCTCAGCCGAGTGGTCGGAGTCCACGTCAATGCGAGGACCCACCAGCACCACGTGCCCCGCCGTGATGACCAAGAAGAACACAAATCCCTTCAGGGATGTTCCTGCCAAAAATTATCAACCAGAATCTCACCGTGGGCAAACACCAGACAAGCACAAACCAAGGGACATCCCACAAAATCACTGGCCTGTGCTCTGCTAAAGTGTCAAGATTGAAACGCAGAGACAGGCAAGGCTGCTGCTCCAGGCTGATGGAGAAGGCAGAGGCGTGACACCCAAATGGAACGCAGGGTCCCCCACTGGAGTCTGGGCTAAGAAAAACACAGAGAAAGGATGTTACTGGGACGACTGGCAGAATGTGACTACGGACTGCGGATTCTAATAATAAAAGTGTAAAATAGTACTGGGTCAGTGTTCAATTTCCTGATTTTGACACCTGTGCTGTGATGATACTGAGGGAATGTCTTTGTGCTTAGGAAATAGCGAAGGTTTTAGAGGTAAAGGGATATATCTCCGACTGACTCTCAAATGGTTCAGGAGTATATCTATACACACACACACACACACACACACACACACACACAAACAGGCACACACATGCAGAACGGTAACAGGCAAATGTAAACAACTGGTGATTCTGGGTGCAGAGCATATGGGAGTTGTTGGCACTATTTTTGCCAACTGTTCTGCAAGTTTGAATTGCATCAACATAAAACGTTTAAAACAACACATACATGGGCCATCACTGGAAGGAGACACCTGGAACTGTGGAAAGGAAGGGAAGGTGGAGGCTGGGACAGGCCTCATTTTCACACAGACCCTGCTGTGCTGTGTCATGTTATAACACATGCAAGTGTTGCTGTTTCAAAAAAACAAACATAAGGAAGAAACCACCACCCACTTTGAGAACTCTACGCAGAGCTGTGTCTTCCTTGCCAACAGACCTTCCAAGAGCCCTCCCCAGCCTCGGGAACACAGCTCCAGCCATGCCTTCTGAACCGCTGCTTCTGCCCAGAAACCCTCTCCCTGCCCTGGGCCTGAGCATGAAGGCCCAGATGCTGCAAGCTCCTGCACCGCCCCTGCACGGCTCCTGCGTGGCTCCCGGCGGCCCATCCGCGTGCGCCACTCGCCACCTTCTGGCCAAGCCAGGCATTGCACCTCCGGCTCTCAGAGTGCCACAGGGACGCTGGCCGTAACCGAGACAGGTTTGTTTCCCCAGTGAGGCAACCTCATGACCAAGCCCGCATGCCGGTCCTCCCGAGAGTTCCAGCATCTAGCAAACGCCTAGCCAGAGTGGCGCTCCACAGAGATGAGATACGGAAAGGAAGGACGTGGATTCAGCAGGAACGCCACCAGAAGAACTCAAACCAAGTGCGTTCCACAGAGCCTGGCCACGGCAGTCCACAGGGACACTGCGTGTGCCTGGAAGCAACTCGCACAGGAAGAGTCACGCTGGTGACTGTGCTCTGCCCTACGGGCCTGCCCCTCTGCGCTAGCCTCACCCTTGCCCCTTGCAGGGCTCACAGCCTGTCACCCTCTGATGACTGCCAGCTCCAGGGCAGGAAGGTGCAAAACCAGCAAATCGAGTTGATAGTCACCAGCGCTGTGCCCCCATGAGCCACTGTCTTCAGAATACTAGGACCAACAAGGATGTCCACCGGGCCAGCCTCGAAGGGCTCACCAAGGGCGGCAATAATGAAGACTGCAATTGGGACAACAAGGAAACAGAATGGGCCAGGCGCGGCGGCTCACGCCTGAAAGCCCAGTGCTTTGTGAGGCTGAGGCAGGAGGATCTCTTGAGCCTAGGAGTTCAAGACCAGCCTGGGCAACACAGGGAGACCCCTATCTCTAGAAAAAAATGTTTAAAGAATTTGGTGAGCGTGCCGGCACAATCCTGTAGTCCCAGATACTCAGGAGGCTGAGGCAGGAGGATCGCTTGAACCCAGGAATTCCAGGTGGCAGTGCGCTGTGATTGCACCACTGCACTCCAGTCTGGGCGACAGAGTAAGACCTTGCCTCAAATTTTAAAAAAAGAACACCAAAAGGAACGCAAAATACATTTTCAAATTGCATTGGAAAAACACTAACAAAACATGTCTAAAGGCAACTATCAGCACAAATTGCTACTACCTTAGTGACTTACTGACTTGAAAATATTACGTGAACTCATCATTTTCCTGCAAGGCAAATTACACACGGAAGCGTGTGCATTACATAAGCCCACATGGAATCCTTTAAGATGTGATCTATTTCAGAAACGGCAAGAAATGTCTGTGTGTGTCCTGCAGAGGGCAGGGTGCTTACCAAGGTCTGTGTTGGGGCCGGCAAGCAGCTGCTTGAACTTGTCGAGCCGGGAGGCCTCTCTTTCGCTCAGTGCTGAGCTGCTGAGGGTGCTGGGGTCAGATGTGCCACCCAGCGTGACGGTGGCCGCGTGTGGGAGAGACTGGGACCTCTGCAGAGGGGCGGCATCGCTGGCACTTTCTGCAGGGGTGAGAGAACGGGGGTGAGGGTGAGGGCGTTCCTCTCGACCGCATGTTCCTCCTGGCTGTGCCATCGTCTCTTTGTGAACGCTGTCGGGTCACAGTGGTCCCTTCTTCCCATCGCTGAGCAGCGGGGACCTCAGTTTCTTGAGCAATAACATAGAACCGACACCTTTGAAATTCACTCACCTCACTGGCAGAGTATCATTCATCAATGAAATGGAGCACCTCGCAGAAAAGCAACACAGTGACAGCCAGAAAACGCCAGGGCCCCTCGGGCTGTGTTGGGGTCAGGCTCCCACCAGTGCCGGGGGTGGAGGATCAGGGCCTGCCCACGGGACACGACCCAGAGGGTCCGTGCAGGAGGGTATTCTCGGGTCAGCCAGGCCTGAGCGTACAGGGCAAGTCCACGAGATACCGTGAGGGAAAGGAGAAAGCCTGCAGAGGCGCTGAGGACAGCAGGCAACGGTGGGGACACAGCAGGAACCAGGGCACTGCGAGGGCACTCACCTGCTGTCTCAAGAGCATGCCCAACCCGCCACCTGCCTGACCCTCCCTGGGTCTCCCCAGTGCCGTGGGAGGAAGGCCCCACGGGGACCCTCATCCCAAGGAAACAAGGGAAGCCAGACAAGTAAGGAATGGCACCTTCCCAGACCCCACCACGGGCAGTGACCGAGGCGGCACCAGAGCCTTCCCAGACCCCACCACGGGCAGTGACCGAGGCGGCACCAGAGCCTTCCCAGACCCCACCACGGGCAGTGACCGAGGTGGCACCAGAGCCTTCCCAGACCCCACCACGGGCAGTGACCGAGGTGGCACCAGAGCCTTCCCAGACCCCACCACGGGCAGTGACCGAGATGGCACCAGAGTACAAGCTGCCCGCCCTCCCTCCCGCCCTCTGCTGCTGCCCACCAAGGCCTCGCGGACCCCCAAGACGGACAGGCCCACAGGGACCTAAGCAGGAGGTGACACAGCACGTTCCACCCAGCAACCCAGGACCGGGTCAGCCCAAGGGAAGACCCTAAGGCCCTCAGGTCACTCAACACGGCCACCCAAGACCAACAAGCAAGAGGCTGGGAAAGGCTCCAGACTCCTAGGTCTAAATCCTGTCTAGCTATCTCATCTTTCAAAAACTGAAAATTAAACTAGAGTGAAAAATAAACTCCAGGAGACGGAGCCAGAGCACATGCTGCAGTTGACCGGCTGACATCCGCTCCAGCAGCCACGGGAGCAAGGAGGTAGGAGCCGTACTCCCCCGCGCCCTCCTTCCCACACAGTGCCCCCATTTCCTTCATAACCTGGGGATGGGGGAAAAGAATTCACACAGAAACCCTCAGGCTATCCAGGAGCCAAGCAACCTATGGCCTCTGGGCAGAATGTGGTCCAGTTAAATTTCCAGTGAAGTCTGCTAAAGTGGGGGCATCGACTTCAGAGTACCGCCCTGTCTCCTCCCCCCATCCCCGTGCCCACTCTCCCTGACACCCCCCAACCCCCGGGAGACTCTCCTCCCAGCAGCCTCAGCGCCCTTGCTGTGACTCCTTTTTGTAGCAGCCGCACGCCGAGCAGTGGGCTGGGGCCCCAGGCCAGGGCATCTGGTTCCAGAGTCCCCACTGCCGGCCTTACCACAGGGCGGGCTGAGAACCAGCACCTGAGCAGAGGGGAGGACCGTGGGGAACAGTGCCCCTGTCCTTCCTTCAGAGGCTGTTGCTTCAGCAGCACTGACAGTTCCTCAGAATCAACATGCAGCAGGAAGAGCAGCTGTGCACCGAGTCCCAGAATTAAAGGTGCTCAGCTGGACTTCCCTGCGATCATTATAAAAATGACTGATGTGGCTTCATCAGGACACGTAAGGGGCCACTCAGTCCTGAGCGGGGCCCACAAGTCCATGCCCTAGTGTTGCTGCAAAGTTTAATGAGTTTAGGCCGGGCGCGGTGGCTCAAGCCTGTAATCCCAGCACTTTGGGAGGCCGAGACGGGTGGATCACGAGGTCAGGAGAGCGAGACCATCCTGGCTAACATGGTGAAACCCCGTCTCTACTAAAAAAATACAAAAAAATACTAGCCGGGCGAGGTGGCGGGCACCTGTAGTCCCAGCTACTTGGGAGGCTGAGGCAGGAGAATGGCGTGAACCCGGGAGGCGGAGCTTGCAGTGAGCTGAGATCCAGCCACTGCACTCCAGCCTGGGCGACAGAGCAAGACTCCGTCTCAAAAAAAAAAAAGTTTAATGAGTTTAGTATTACAGAGAAGTGATACTGTATGTGCCGCCCAGTAAATGATCAATTATATGGTATCACCGTTACTATACTGAAGTGTTCAAAAAAGGCTTGCCCAGAAAGCAAACACCGGAAAAGTGGCCAACTCCAAGGCAGGTGGCGGGGGGCACAAGGCAACGAGGTCACAGGCTCCCTTCTTCCAGTGCAAGCTGTCTGGAGCATCCTTTGTTTGGCTCTTCCAGGATGAGGCCATCCCAGGGTGACATCCCACAGCTCCCCGACCCCGGCTGGTCGCAGCCTGAGCCTGCCTCTTGTCAGATCCCCCAGCCACACACAGTGTGGTCCTGCGGCCCTGGCCACTCTCAGCCTGACAGCACCCTGCATCTTGGGGGTAGGGGGCGGGGTGCTGAGAGGCTCACAGAGCTTCAATGTCAGTACCACCCTCCAGGAGCAGATGAAGTCAGGGATCCTGCCAACTCCGACTCTGCCCAGGCTGAAGGGTGCTGCCCAGGATGGGCCTGCAGGAGGCGGTCAGTGCATTCTTCAGTCAGTCACCAGGTTTCCAAGCCTCCCACAAAGGCCATCACCAGATTTCCACTTACAAGTTCAAAGACTTTAAAATTTATTAGATTCCAAAAAGAAAACTGATCAAATGAAATCACGCACAGCGTTCTCAACTAGTGAGAGCTGTAACATTTTAGAAGTCAACCAATTCCTAGAAAGTGGTTTTAAAAACTAGACCTAGGTATGAAACCTAGTTCTGCAGGGTTACCTCAGACTCTTCTAACAATCTCCATCTTCTCAACTGGAAATGTGGGGAGAGCACCCTAGCCCCCAGAAGACCTTGGAGGGAGGTACCTATGAGGGCCTGTGGCCGCCCCGGCTAGCCCTCGCCCCTGCCCCTCACCCCCTGCCTCCCAACAGCACTGCTCACGCAAGGACACCCTGGCCTCCTCGTTTAAGATGACACTCACTCGCCACTGCTCTCACGGCCACCGTGTTCCCACCCCACTCTCTGCCTCTCTTGACCATGGCACCTGCTGCCTCCCAGCACACTCTGTGCCCCCTTGCTGGCTGTGGGCAGTGCTGCATTCGCCCCTCTCACCAGAACGGACTTTCCGCAGGGCACAGACGGGCCTCAGTCTGTCCAGTGGGGTATCCCAAGCTCTGAAAACAGTGCTCGCGGCCCACGGCGGGTTCATCACACGACCGTGCGGCTTTTCCATCACAGACGTGATGGCCTGCGGCACCTAAAGAGCGGCAGCCACAGAAACAGCCTCGACAACAGCTGCTACACCCCAGTGCCACGCAAACGGCACCAGACACGACCCCACCTGAGGTCAGAATGCGAATGTGGCCGACCCAAAAGTCAGACTCCCAGCCCCTTCGGACCTGAGCCCACGTGTATGCACCCCCGGCAGGAATCCTGTAAGCTGCCCAGAGTGCCAGCCCCTAAACATGCAGGGACCTGACCCCTCGGGTGGCAATGTCACCCATGGAACCATTGCAAGCTGGTAGAGTTAGGAGGGAGACAGGGTCCCCAGGCGCTTGCTCCCCCGTGGTCCTCTCACAGCTGGCCCACAACAGCCTGGTGCCTCCACTCCACTCGGAGGAGAGACGCACTTAGCTAGGACGGAAGAAAGCACGTGGGGGCCCCAGGATAGAGCGCAGGCCACTCCCCTACCCTTGGAAGAGAACCATCAGGGCTCTCATGGGCCAGGGGGCCTGCTGCACATGAGGATGGGAACCCACTGATTCTCCCACAGTGAGTGGGTCCTGGCCACTTTCTTAGCCCGGCCAGAAACCCAATCATCTCTTCAGTCCTCCCATCATACCTGCAGGACAGGACGTGTGGCTCTCACTGACAGATTTCACCAACCGGAGGTCACCGCTGGGAGGCGAGGGCGGCTCTGCCTCAGGCCTGGGTTTCTGCTGAAGCCCCGGCCCCTCCTGCAGCGTGGGTCGCCCCTGCCGCTGGCTGTGGTTCCGCAGCACCCGGTTGGCCGTCTCCATGACCACCTCGGAGTTCAGGCTCTCCGCCGCCATGGCCAGGAGCTCGTCATCGTCCTCCCCAGCGTCCCAGGCATCGCTGGTATTGCTCTCGAACTCCTGAAAGGTGCTGACCCTCTTGGCCTTCACTGGTGTGGTCGGCATCTTGGCCGTGGACTTCAGCAAACTGCAATGCAAAGGCGGTCTTTACTCGTACATGCTGGAAGGTTTCACCCAAAACCAGCCAGGAAAGAACTCCCAGGTGAAAAGACAGGCATAAAAGTTTTCAGCTTCGATCTAGCAATAGTGAGTGAAAAAGCAAACAGGATTCACAGAGGCAGCCCAAAGAGCACAGCAGGTGAAGCCCACGAGGACTCAGTGGCAGGAGGGGAGGGGGCTTCAGGAAGGCCACCTGGGAGGAGGCACAGGGCCACATGGTGGTGCCCTGCAGACCCAGCCCAGCTCACTCTGGCCAGGGGCACCTTCCCCGAGTCCCAGTAAGGCTCCTGCCCAGCAGTGGGGGGTGTGGGCCAGGAGCGCCTATGCAGGGTATGGGCCTGTGGTATACGGATTTGAAGACACGATCATTTAAACGACATTCCCCCAAAATATGACAACACACAACACCGGCCCCACCTCATGTCAGAAACTTGTCAGACAGGTGCAGTCCTGCAGGGCCACACCAGCCAAGCACAAGTCCCACACCCTGTGCTCCCGCCTGCTGTGGAGGGACCAGGACAGGCCAGGGCCAGGCTCCAGCAGCCGGTGGAGAATGTGGGAAGGAGGAGCGGAAAGGACAAGCCAGCAGGAATGGCCTGCAGCCAGGCTGCCCGTGGCTAAAGGATGCCAGCTCCTGGCTCTCCCCAGGGCTCCCCCGCCTCTCCACATCAGGCTGTGGCTCCCACATCCGCCGTCCTCACTGGGATGGGAAGCATGGGGTGTGCAGCATCTCACACAAAGCGACTGCTTGATCATTGTGGCTGAATGAGAAACCACTCTACTCCCTCAGGAATGCCTGGGAGCAGAAGGGAAGCAGGAAGACCAGGGTTGCCACAGCCCTCCCACATCAGAGCCAGGATGCCAAGTGAGATTGGAACGTCACTTACGTGCCATGTAACAGTGGATCAAAGGGGGGGTGCTGGGCGCCATACACATGCTGGATGCTGATGGAAAAGAAAGGGAAAACCAGTGAGCCTCTCTCCTGTCTTCCCAAGAGCCTACCACCAGCTCAGCCAAAAGGTGGGCTCCCAGGAACCCACAGGACTGAAGGAAGCAGCTCCTCATTGGCTGCTGCAGGCCTCCCTGCAGCCACCCAGGGTCCTGAGGGCCCAGTTCAGAAGGGATGAATGGCACCATACAAGCCCCCCACACCCCACACAAGCAAGGCATTCAGCCCCTCCCTGAGAATGGGCCTCAGCCCGACAAGCACCACCACAGACCCTTGGGCATCCACACGGTGATGAGGGTGTCTGGGAGTGCAATGAAGGGACTGCAGACTCTGCCCACAGACTAAAAACTCCAAGAAACGCCCATCTGGGAATTCTCAACTGCCATCATTTTGTCTGAAACTGAATGCAGAATTGCAAAAGATAAATATATTTTTTTTAAAGATTTAATGGGCTGGACGCAGTGGCTCATGCCTGTAATCCCAGCACTTTGGGAGGCGAAGGTGAGTGGATCACAAGGTCAGGAGTTCGAGACCAGCCTGGCAAACATGATGAAACCCCGTCTCTACTAAAAATACAAAAATTAGCTGGGCATGGTGGTGCGCGCCTGTAATCCTAGCTACTGGGGAGGCTGAGGCAGGAGAATGGCTTGAATCCAGGAGGCAGAGGTTGCAGTGAGCCGAGATTGAGCCACTGCACTCCAGCCTGGGTGACACAGCAAGACTCCGTCTCAAAAAAAAACAAAGATTTAATTGTTTCACTATGAAAGTCTTTATTATAAAAGTCTTATATTCATCAGAGCAAATTTGGAAAATCGATGGAAATGAAATACTCCACATGGCAGACACTGTTGGTTGACTGATCAATCTCTACCCAGAAGCCTTTGCTCCTTTGCTGACTTCAGCCACGGCTGGCCCTGTGACAGACATTTATTTCTTACAGCCAGCAAGAAATAAAAGGGGGTTTTTACTTTTCTGTGGGAAAAAAAAAAAAAAAAAAAAAAAACAGGCTTAGCTAGCACCCCTTTGGCCCCTAACTTGTCTCCATTTTTTTCCGTCTGGAACACAGAGGTGAGGCCTGGGACCTCAGCCATCGTGCGTGAGTGAAGATGCCACCATGAAGGGCAGCAGGGCAGACAGGCGGGAAACAGCATGGGGCTATGATGGCTTTGAACTGCTGCCCAACCCTGCACTGCTCACCACAGACACCAGACACGTGAAATAAACGAATCTCTGTTTGTTGATGGCAATACTGGCGATGTTGGGAGGCCGAGGCGGGTGGATCGCTTGAGCTCAGGAGATTAGGACCAGCCTGGGCAACAGGGCGAAACCGTGTCTGTGCAAAAAATATAAAAATATTGGCTGGGCGTGGTGACACAAGCCTGTGGTCCCAGCTACTTGGGAGGCTGAGGTTGCAGTGAGCCAAGACAGCACCACTGAACTCCAACCTGGGTTACAGAGTGAGATCCTGTCTCAAAAAAATAAAATAAGTGATTACAAAAAAATGGTGGGATGATCACTCGAGCCTGGGAGGTGGAGGTTGTAGTGAGCCAAGAAGGTACCACTGCACTCCAATCTGGGTTACAGAGTAAGACCCTGTCTCTAAAAAATAAAATAAAATGGGGATTACAAAAAAGTAATAAAGATATTTGGAGACAAATATTTGCACACAACTATGATAACCTCTTGAGGATAGACTCTTAGAAATGGAAAGCTTGGGACATAAAGCATGCATTAAAAATGCTGCTGGTCCACACTGCCAAAGAGCCGTGGCTCATATCCCACCGGCAGAGTCCGACACCACACATCACTGCTCATTCAACAGGAGAACAGTGGTCTCCGTGTCAGCTATGTGCCTTTTCATTCATTAGTGAGGTAAAACTTGTTTTAACTTTGTTCATTTGTACCTCTTCTTTTTGTGAATTGTTCATACCCTTTGTCCATTTTCTAATGAGGTGCTCACCACTTTCTTACTGCTTTGCAAAAAAAACCTTGTAAACAGAGCACTCCTTGTGCTCACCACTTTCTTGCTGCTTTGCAAAAAAACCCTTGTAAACAGAGCATCCCTTGTTAGTCATTCCGGTGGTGTGGTCAGCAGGATAACGGCCCCACCCAAGACGTCTACATCCTAACGCCCAGAACCTGCGACTGCGTCACCTTACGTGGCAAAGGGAACTTTGCAGATGCAATTAAGAACACAAACCTGGAGGTGGGAGACCGTCCTGGGCTATCCTGGTGGGCACAATCTAATCATGGGTACTCAAAAGCAGAAAACCTTCCCGGCTGTGGTCAGAGGGAGACGTGACCACAAAAGGTCACACAAATGCAACATAGCTGACTCTGAACACGGAGAAAGGGGGCCATATGCCAAGAAATGTGGGCGGCTTCCTGGAGCTGGAGAGAGTAGGGAAAACGCTCTCTCCTGAAGCTTCCAGAAGGAACCAGCCCCACCATCACCTTGGTGTTAGCCCAGTGAGACCCACGTCAGACTTGCAAACTCTAGAAGTCTAAGATACCATGTTTGTTGTAAGCCAGTAAGTTTGTGATGATTTGTTACAGCAGTGACAGAAAGAGAAAGGCGGTGGCCAATCTGTTTTCCTTGGTCTGGGAGGCTGAGCCACTCCTGTGTCCTTTCCTCATGATTCCACTTTGGGGCCGACACTTGGAAAGGCCCAGCCCTTCCGAGAGGGCACAAACATTTCCCTGCGTGCTAGCTTCATCCTTCTAGAGGGCTCATTCCTACCCTTAAGTTTTCAATCCACCCAGAATTTATTTTATTTTGCTATATAGCGTTTAGTAGGAAACTTTAAAAAAAAATAAGAGTTCAAATGTCATTGATTAAGTAACCTCTCCTTTCACCCAGTGCTTTGAGAATATCTTCTTCAACATTAAAATATTACATGAGGTCATTTTTCAGCTTCCCACTCAGTTTCTATTCAGTATCCCATTCCTATGCCTGCAGCACAATATATTAATTATACCAAATGTTTACTTTTATATTCTAAGATTTGTCAGTAAAATTTAACAAACATTTTTTCGATACTGACTCTCGGACAGGGCACTAGGGAGGCCAAAATAAGCCAATACAGTCCCAACTATTCAGGCCCTTACAGTTTACTTACAAAAGCAACACAAAGCAACACTTCAACTGGCATTTTGAATGTTCCATGATAATTCCTGCAAAAGCATGCCACAGGAGTATAGAAACCCAGTCTTATTGGGAGGCCGAGGCGGGCGGATCACAAAGTCAGGAGATCGAGACCATCCTGGCTAACACAGTGAAACCCCGTCTCTACGAAAAATACAAAAAATTAGCCGGGTGTGGTGACGGGCGCCTGTAGTCCCAGCTACTCAGGAGGCTGAGGCAGGAGAATGGCGTGAACCCAGGAGGCGGAGCTTGCAGTGAGCCGAGCTCGCACCACTGCAAGACTCCGTCTCAAAAAAACAAAGAAGGAAACCCAGTCTTGGAAGGAAGATTCCTTAAGAAAACAAATCACACTTAGAACAGGAAAACTGAGGCTGGCAGAAGGCTGAGACACACAAAGCAGCATGCACCCGATCTGAAGGCCAGGAGCAGTGGAATCAGTGAGACATCAAAGTGGCAGCCACGGGCCTGTCACTGCAGTGAGCAGAAACGTGAGCCCACACCTGGCCTTCCTTCGAAGGCCCAGGAGCCCAGTCCCGCCCCTCACTCCACGGAGGAAGACTGGAAACCCAGAGAAGAGAAAGGAATTCAAAAGAGTCTGGCCCTTTGAAGGGTTTGTTATGATTTCTCCTTCCCAAAAGAAAGCCAGTGAGGAGAACTATAGGATTTCAGAAGAAAATTCTAGCCGGGCGCGGTGGCTCAAGCCTGTAATCCCAGCACTTTGGGAGGCCGAGACGGGCGGATCACGAGGTCAGGAGATCGAGACCATCCTGGCTAATACGGTGAAACCCCATCTCTACTAAAAAATACAAAAAACTAGCCGGGCGACGAGGCGGGCGCCTGTAGTCCCAGCTACTCGGGAGGCTGAGACAGGAGAATGGCGTGAACCCGGGAGGCGGAGCTTGCAGTGAGCTGAGATCCGGCCACTGCACTCCAGCCTGGGTGGCAGAGCAAGACTCCGTCTCAAAAAAAAAAAAAAAAAAAGAAAATTCTAAAGTCAGCATCCAAATGAAAACATCACATTTATTTCTGCATACACCAGAGTGAGTTTCAGTTTCAAACTGAAGAAGACCTGAAAGCAAAGTGCAGATCCCTCCTCTCAACCAGGAAGGACTTACGTGGCAGGCACTGTGTCCTGAGGACACAGACACCGTGTAGCATGAACCACAGGTGGGTCCCAGTGGGGCTGGGGCTGGATACTTTTACCAAAGGCATGAAACACACAGGAAATGGAAGGAACAGCCCTGTGACCACCACGCTGTGTGCCACTGCTCAGCTCCGACCACTCTCAACAGCTTCTGGATGTGCTCAACATGCCGCTTCTTTTTGACTATCAATACTGCAAGCAATAAGACATAGAGAATAATCGTAGTAGCTAACAGAGATGAGCATTATTCGAAACGCTTTTTTTTTTTTTTTTTTTTTTTGGAGGCGGAGTCTCACTGTCGCCCAGGCTGGAGTGCAGTGGCCGGATCTCAGCTCACTGCAAGCTCCGCCTCCCAGGTTCCCACCATTCTCCTGCCTCAGCCTCCTGAGTAGCTGGGACTACAGGCGCCCACCACCTCGCCCGGCTAGTTTTTTGTATTTTTTAGTAGAGACGGGGTTTCACCGTGTTAGCCAGGATGGTCTCGATCTCCTGACCTCGTGATCCGCCCATCTCGGCCTTCCAAAGTGCTGGGATTACAGGCTTGAGCCACCGCCCCCGGCCTATTCTAAACTCTTAATGTGTTAACTCCTTTAATCTCTGCAACCCAATAAAGCCGGTATGATTACTCATCCCATTCTAAAGTTGGAAAAACTAGGGGACAGAAAGCTTAAGAAAGTAGCCTGCATGACCAGGCACAGTGGCTCATGCCTGTAATCCCAGCACTTTGGGAGGCTGAGGCAGGAGGATCAAGAGGTCAGAAGATCAAGACCATCCTGGCTAACACAGTGAAATCCTGTCTCTACTAAAAATACAAAAAATTTGCCGGGCTCGTGGTGGCGGGTGCCTGTAGTCCCAGCTACTCGGGAGGCTGAGGCAGAAGAATGGCATGAACCCGGGAGGTGGAGCTTGCAGTGAGCCGAGATCATGCCCCTGCACTCCAGCCTGGGTGACAGAGCGAGACTCTGTCTCAAAAAAAAAAAAAAAATAGCCTGCCCAAGGTCACTCACACCTGGCAGGCTGTAAAGCCAGCTTAGTGACATATAGGACATAAGGAATAACCACACAGACACCACCCAGAGATTCACTTCCACCAAATTCCAACATTTGGTCATATAATAGAGTTGAAACCCTCCCCGTTCTGGTTCTCTACCTGCCTCCTCCTAGGTAGTTACCAACCTGTATTTGACATTTTCCATTTCCATGTAAGAGTTTATACTATTATGGAAGAGAGGTGGATCTCTAGGCAACATACCATATTATTCTGCACATTTGCAAAGTTTACATTGTTATCATTTCATACATATGTATCTTTTTGCAACTAGATGTTTCCTCAAGATTGTTTTTTATGTATCAATGTTAATGCATGCGGCTCCAGTTTTGTTCTGTGGGGTTTCACTGTATGAAAGCCAGTACTTTAGCAGTAAACCAACTTTTCAAAAGAAATGTTACACGGAAATGCCAAAGAGGTAAAGGCAGAGCTACTCTGGTGAAGGGGAGACGCAGGAGCCCCCACATGCACTGGCCTGGCCACTCAACAGAAAGAGAGGAGAGGCAACTTCCAGAACCACAGCAGGACTCCAGGGGGATGCAGGAAACTGCTAGTCTGGTTATTTCCTTAAATATAAGGAAAATGAACAAGACCGAGAGATGGTTCTCTGAGTAGATGAATAAAACTGACAAACCTTTAGCTAGACTGACTAAAAGAAAAAAGACTCAAATTACAAAAGTCAGAAATGAGGCTGGGCACGGTGGCTCACGCCTAATCCCAGCACTTTGGGAAGCCGAGGCGGGTGGATCACAAAGTCAGGAGATCAAGATCAGCCTGGCTAACACGGTGAAACCCTGTCTCTACTAAAAATACAAAAAAAATAGCTGGGCGCGGTGGCGGGCACCTGTAGTCCCAGCTACTCAGGAGGCTGAGGCAGGAGAATGGTATGAACCCAGGAGGCGTAGCTTGCAGTTAGCCCAGATCACGCCACTGCACTTCAGCCTGGGCGACAGAGCGAGACTCCATCTCAAAAAAAAAAAAAAAAAAAAAAAAAAACGGAAATGAGGAAGAAGACATTATTATAACCTTACAGAAATAAAAATAATTATGAGAATATTATGAACAACTGTACACCAACAAACAAGATAAATTAGATAAAATGTACAAATTCCCAGAAAGATACACACAACTGAAACTTACTCAGGGAGCAGGAAGAAATATGACTAGATACATAACATGTAAAGAGGCTGAATTAGAGGCTGGGCACACTGGCTCATGCTTGTAATCTTTGGGAAGCCAAGGTGGGAGGATCACTTGAACCCTAGGAGTTCAAGATCAGCCTGGCTAACAGAGCAAGACCTCATCTACTAAAAACCAAAAAACTAGTGGGCATAGGAACACACACCTCTAGTCCCAGCTACTCAGAAGGCTGAGGTGGGAGGATCACTTGAGCTCAGGAATTCGAGGTTACGGTGAGCTATGATGGCACTACTGCGCTCCAGTGTGGGCAACAGAGCAAGACCCTGTCTCAAAAAAATAAAAAATGAAAATAAAGAGACTAAATTAGTAATCAAAACACTACCCACAAAGAAAAGTGCAAGCCCAGAGGGATTTGCTGGTAAATTCTACCAAATAGAGAAAGAAGAATTAATACCAATTCTTCATAAATCCTTCCAAAATCTAGAAAAGGAGGTAACACCTCCCAACTCATTCTATGAGGCCAGTACTACCCTGATACCAAAATCAAGCAAAGACATCACAGAGAAACAAAACCACAGACCAGGACCTCTTATGAATATATACAAAACCCACACACTAGCAAACCACACCCAACAACACATGAAAAGGGATTCTGTGTAATAATCAAGTGGAATTTATCCAAGAAATGTAAGGTTTGTTTAACAAACAAAAATCAATTAGTGCAATACACTATATTTAAGAGAATAAAGTACAAAAACTACATGATCGTCTAAATAGATACAGAAAAAGCATGACTCAATTCAACATTCCTTCATCCTAAAAATTCTCAACAAACCAGGAATCAAAGGTAATCTGCATCCTGATAAAGGATATCTACAAAAAACTCACAGTTAACACCATACTTAATGGTGAAAGGCTGACTATTTTGCCCCTAAACTCAGGAGCAAGGCAAGGATGGGAGGTGGCTCACGCCTGTAATCCAGCACTCAGCACTTTGGGAGGCCAAGGTGGGCGGGATCACTTGAGCCCAGGAGTTAAAGACCAGTCAGGGCAACAAAGTGAGACCTCTATCTCTACAAAAAATCAAGAAATTAACCAGGCATGATGATGCATGTCTGTGGTCCCAGCTACATGGGAGGCTGAAGCAGGAGAATCACTTGAGCCTAGGAGGTTGAGATCAAGGCTGCAGTGAGCCATGTTCGCAAAACTGCACTCCAGCCTGGGCAACAGAGCAGGACCTTGTCTCAAAACGAAACAAAAGTACTGATACAAGCTACAACATAGATGAATCTTGAAAATATTATGCTCAGTGAAAGAAGATAATTACCAAAGAAACGTGCATTATATTATTCCATTTATTTGAAATCCCTAGAACAGACAACTCTATATACAGAGAACGTAGATTAGTGGTAACTTGAGGACCAGAACAGGGAGGAAGGCAGGAGTGTTGGTTACAGGACACACGAGGTATTTTAGAGGCAATAAACATGCTCTAAAATTGATTGTGGTGATAGTTACACAACTCTTTGAAGACACTAAAAAACCGCTGCGTTATTTACTTTAAATGGGTGAAGGCTATTGTGTGTGAAGTTACATGGGTGAATTGTGTTGTATCTGTTATCTCAGGGAAGATGTTATAATTTTTTTAAGTCAACACAGTTTCTACCTGGCCCTCTTGGGTTCCCGCTCTTGGAACCCAGCTACCCATTCTCTGAAGACACCAAAATGAGCCACAAGGATCTCCCATATGTACACATTACAACCCACAGCACCAGCTAAAGGCCCAGCGGACAGCCTGCATCACCGCTAGACAAGTCAGTGAATCAGCCTTCATATAATTTCAGCCCTGGCCTTCCAGTCTTCCTAGTGAGGCCCCAGACATCATGGAGAAGAGACAAGACATCCCCACTGGGCCCTATCTCAATCTCTCACCCACAACACCTATCAGCAGAATCAAATGCTTGCTCTATGCAGGAAAAAAAAAAAAAAAAAAGATACAGCCTGCTTAGATCAAGCACAATCTGTCATGTCCTTTCCCTGAAATGTCTTGGATGTCTCTCTCATACTGGTAGAAAACTTTCAGGTTTAACAATCAAAAGGCCCAGGTTCAAGGTCCAGCTCCAACACTTACTAGCTGGTAAAGTTTTAACCAAGTAAGTACTCTGAATTTTCATTTTCTCTTCCTGGAAATGGGAAGAAGAACATGTACAAAATGAGATAACCATATATCACAGCAATCCAAACACTGTGACGTGGCCTACGAATAGCAGTCATCAATTTTTTTTTTTTTTTTTTTTTTTTTTGAGGCAGAGTCTCGCTCTGTTGCCCAGGTTGGAGTGCAGTGGCGCCATCTCGGCTCACTGCAAGCTCTGCCTCCCAGGTTCACACCATTCTCCTGCCTCAGCCTCCTGAGTAGCTGGGACTACAGGCGCCCGCCACCACGCTCAGCTAATTTTTTTGTATTTTTTTAGTAGAGACGGGGTTTCACCGTGTTAGCCAGGATGGTCTCGATCTCCCGACCTCGTGATCTGCCCACCTCGGCCTCCCAAAGTGCTGGGATTACAGGTGTGAGCCACCGCACCTGGCCGCAGTCATCAATATTATCAATCTCTCTTTACATGAACATTTACGTTCTTCCTATCATTCCCCAATGTATCTCTATTGCTCAAAACCAGCATACATCTCGGCCTACTTAAAAGGACTATTTGCACGTCCTTTTAAAAACAGTCTCTGTCACATTATCACAGGCCACAGGCTTTTCCTCCCAGGACAGCCGGAAATTCATAAATTCTTCATAGGCAAACCATTTGTGTTTACTAAACAAAAGATGTTCCAACAAAGTTCAGCTCAGACTAAAGGAACCCCATTTTATCTTACCAAAATTGCACTTTTATTTGTTTTTGCATAGCTAAAAAGAAAAGCAGACTTCAACTAAAGATATTTTAAAAGAATATGTAGCTCATTTCAGATAATGAAATCTGTCTTTAAAAAAGTATGTTAAGGACGGGCGCGGTGGCTCGCGCCTGTAATCCCAGCACTTTGGGAGGCCGAGGTGGGCAGATCACGAGGTCAGAAGATCAAGACCATCCCGGCTAACATGGTGAAACCCTGTCTCCACTAAAAATACAAAAAATTAGCCAGGCATGGTGGCGGGCGCCTGTAGTCCCAGTCACTCAGGAGGCTGAGGCAGGAGAATGGCGTGAACACGGGAGGCGGAGCTTGCAGTGAGCTGAGATCGCGCCACTGCACTCCAGCCTGGGTAACAGAGCAACACTCTGTCTCAAAAAAAAAAAAAAAAAGTATATTAACTGGCCAGGTATGGTGGCTTACACCTGTAATCCTAGCACTTTGGGGGGCTGAGGCAGGAGGATCACTTGAGACCAGGAGTTCAAGACTAGCCTGGGCAACATAGTGAGACCCCCATCTCTACCAAAAAAATAACTTAGCTGGGCACAGTGGCATGTACCTGCAGCCCCTGCCACTCATGAGGCTAAAGCAGATGGATCACATGAACCCAGGAGTTGGAGGCTGCAGTGAGCTGTGATGGCACCACTGCACTCCAGCCTGGGCAACAAAGCAAGACTCTGTATCCAAAAAAAAAAAAAAAAAGTATATTAGTCAATAAACTTCTTAATGAATTATACTGCTTTGAAACATTGCAGCAATCTACTGTTTTAAAGAGAACCCTCGTGATTCCTTATGAAAAGCAGATACATATGACATAATTTCACTTGACAGACGACCTGGAAAACCCTTGCACAAGCACACAGGAGATGAGCTCAGCAATGTCTAGAATGCTAAAAAAGAAAAAAAAAATTTTTTTGAGATAAACCTAGATGCCCATTGACTGAATAATGCATAAGCCAGAATACATACATACAATGGAATACTATGCAGAGCAGATGGGAATTAACTAGAACCACCAGAACCAACACAGATAAATGTCATAAACAGAACACTGAAGAGGAGAGCGAGTTGACAGTGTGACATCCTTTATAAAAATTTTTTGGGGCCGGCCGCGGTGGCTCAAGCCTGTAATCCCAGCACTTTGGGAGGCCGAGACGGGCGGATCACAAGGTCAGGAGATCAAGACCATGCTGGCTAACACGGTGAAACCCCGTCTCTACTAAAAAATACAAAAAAACTAGCCGGGCGAAGTGGCGGGCACCTGTAGTCCCAGCTACTCAGGAGGCTGAGGCAGGAGAATGGCATAAACCCGGGAGGCAGAGCTTGCAGTGAGCTGAGATCTGGCCACTGCACTCCAGCCCGGGTGACAGAGCGAGATTCCGTCTCAAAAAAAAAAAAAAAAAAAAATTTTTTTGGCTGGGTGCAGTGGCTCACACCTGTAATCCCAGCACTTTGGGAGGCAGAGGCAAGCGGATCACGAGGTCAGGAGATCAAGACCATCCTGGTTAACATGGTGAAACTCTGTCTCTACTAAAAACATTTTAAAAATTAGCCTGGTGAGGTGGCGGGCGCCTGTAGTCCCAGCTACTCGGGAGGCTGAGGCAGGAGAATGGCCTGAACCCGGTAGGCGGAGCTTGCAGTGAGCCGAGATCATGCCACTGCACTCGAGCCTGGGCGACAGAGCGAGACTCCCTCTCAAAAAAAAAAAAATGTTTAAAGGCGAAATGATACTGTATATCATTTTTGATACATATATGAGCGGTTAAAAAAAACTCCTGCACACATGGGAATGGAAATACAAAACTCAGAACAGGGGTCTGGGGAGCAGCTAAGTTCAGGCAAAGACCCCACGGCAGCTTCCACTGTGCGTGTGCACCATCTTCTTTCCCATGCTGGATGGAGATACAGTGTCTTCTGTATTACATCAGCCTGTGTGCCCTTTCCGAACGGCTGAAACGCTTTCTGGTTTTTTAAAGATCGCTCTGGCTCTGTGAAGGTGGGGTGTGCGTGCCCTGGACACGGGCACACTGCTGGAGCACTGCGTTACTCTCCAAAAGGGTCAAAACATGAAGGACTCCCAGGGGCACATTGCTGATAACTCTAAGTCTCCCCATTCTTTTGATACTACAAACAGAAGTCTTTCAAAAAGTAAGCTCAGTATCATTAGCCATCAGAGAAACAAATCAAAACCACCATGGGATACCACTTCACACCCAGCAGAATGGCAGAAATTAAAAAGATGCTAAAGCGTGATGGTGAGGATGCAGAGACTGGAACCTCACACACTGCTAGTGGGAATGAAAAATGGGCAGCTGCTGTGGAAAACAGTTTGGCAGGTCCTCAGAAGGGTACATGGAGTTATCACGTGACCCTGCAATTCCACTCAAAGGCAGATAGCCAAGAGAAATGAAAATACACATCCAGTGAGCTGAGATCCGGCCACTGCACTCCAGCCTGGGCGACAGAGCGAGACTCCGTCTCAAAAAAAAAAAAAAAAAGAAAAGAAAATACACATCCATACCAAAACCTCATACAGCATTATCCATAACAGCCACAGAGTGGAGGCAACCGTCCACCAGCTGATGAATGGGGTCAACACAATGTGGCCTAACCACATGATGGAGTAATATTAGGTCATAAAGGGAATGAAGTCTTGGTACACAACACAGCATGGGTGAATCTTGACAACATGAAGCTGAGAGAAGCCAGATGCAAAAGGCCGCACACTGTGTGATTCCAGTGACATGCAGCATCCAGATAGTAGACCCGTGGTTGCCAAGGGGGCGAGGAGAGAATGGGAAGTGAATGCTAACAGGTACAGCGTTGCTCTCTGTGGTGATTAAATTTTTCTAAAATTGACTGTAGTAATGACTGCATAACTATGAATATACTAAAAACACCAAGCACTTTAAATGGGCGAACAGTGTGGCACGTAAGTGGTATCTCTATAAAGATGGAAGGCAGGACAGGAAAGGCCCCCTCCCTGACCCCACTGTGTCCCAGGAAGGCCGGTACATCATGGAAGGGAAGGCTCGAGATGATTGACCAGTCTCATTCATTCAACCTTTAAATAAGGCAAAGTCTGGCCGGGCATGGTGGCTCACGCCTGTCATCCCAGCACTTTGGGAGGCCAAGGCGGGCGGATCACAAGGTCAAGAGATCGGGACTATCCTGGCCAACATGGTGAAACCTCTTCTCTACTAAAAATACAAAAATTAGCCGGGCGTGGGGGCGCACGCCTGTAGTCCCAGCTACCTGGGAGGCTGAGGCAGGAGAACTGCTTGAACCCTGGAGGCAGAGGGTGCAGTGAGCTGAGATCATGCCACTGCACTCTAGCCTGGTAACAGAGTGAGACTCTATCACAAAAAAAATAATAAGTCCAAGTTCACTTGTCCCACCATGAATGACAAGTTTGTAGTGTAAATCACCACAGAGCAACACACTTCAGCATATGCTTCACATGAAAATGACAGATTTCCTCACCCCCAAACTTGAGGAGGGCTAACCGGTTAGCAGTGAGCAAAGGCAGGGGCCATTAGTTGGGTGTTCTAGTCGAATGGATACACATCCCACTGATCCTACACACACACAGCCGGGGCCCTCAGACAGAAGAGCGCATGAG
Source organism: Rhinopithecus roxellana (assembly GCF_007565055.1). Classification (NCBI taxonomy): domain Eukaryota; kingdom Metazoa; phylum Chordata; class Mammalia; order Primates; family Cercopithecidae; genus Rhinopithecus; species Rhinopithecus roxellana. Next base: position 28,085,146 of record NC_044561.1, read on the forward strand.
CAAACACTGACAAAGGGTCACAGGCTCTAGCCCGCAACAGCAGAGGCCGCACGCAGGTGAAAGTGGAACAATGTGGATAAGGGACAAGACACCCCAGGGCAGACCGGGGAGGGGCCGGCAGAGAGATGCCCCAAGGGGCTGGGCCCTGAAGAAGACCCCCAACCAAAAAGACCTCCTCATGCCCTCCCCAACAACAGCCCTGAGAATTGTGGCCAAAGCTCACCTTTTCAACATCAGGCACAAGGAGACGCAACTGCAATGCTACCACTCGTGAGGGGAACCCGAGGACACCCATGGCAAGGGAGGCAGGTAAACTAAGGTCTAATGCAAGAACTGGGGTTGGGCATGGTGGCTCAGGCCTATAATCCCAGCACTTCGAGAGGCCAAGGTGGGCAGATCTCTTGAGTCCAGGAGTTCAAGACCAGCCTGGGCAACATGGTGAAACCCCGTCTCTATAAAAAATATAAAAATTAGCCAGGCATGGTGGTGTGCTCCTGTAGTCCCAGCTACTCAGGAGGCTGAGGTGGGAGGATCACCTGAGCCCAGGAAGTTGAGGCTGCAGTGAGCCAAGATGGCGCCCCACTGCACCCCAGCCTGGGCTAGAGTGACACCCTGTCTAAAAAAAAAAAAAAAATTGGGAGGGCACCTCCAGGGAGAAGGGGAGAGGGGTCACAGCATGAGAACAGGCTGGAGGAACAGGCTGGAGACACTGGTCAGTTGTGGGGGTCGGGGGAGACACTGGTCAGTTGTGGGGGTCGGGGCAGAGGGAAATGCCCAAGAGAAAGAGAATGGGTCCCTGAAATCAACACCATCTCTTCAGGACTGTGCCCAGAGCTGTCTTTACAACATGACTCAGAAAACCTTAAATTTATATAAACAATACACAAAACACGAGAATCAAATACTTGCTGAAAATCTACTTGTGGACAGCGAAAGCCTCAACTTGGTTCTCGCTTGACAGCAACACGAAACACAGAAGTCTTCAGCTTCTACTGACTACACTGCGTTATGTTTCTGCATTCAAGTCACTCAACAAACACTGACTGGGCACCTGCTCCACACCAGGCCCCGGGCTGGTCGTGGAAAGCTAACAGTAAACAAGCGCGAGTCCCTGTCCTCAGGCCGCCTTCACGAAAGTGGCTAATCCATGAGGATACAGGTGACTCTGAAGTAGGAAGAGACAAGTCAGAGGCAAGAGGAACAGAGCTGACTCGAGCCAGTGCTGCAAGGCCACTGGGTTTTGACAGGAGGCAGCTCTCCCCAGCAGATCCCGCAGAATGTTTTTCTGGTTTGAATCTGAAGCCTCTACACCAAGGTGCTGCCTTTCAAACAAACCCGATGGTGTATCAGAACAGCTTTTTTTTTAATTGAAGGTTAAACAGCAGTGGGTGACAACAGCACTGAGTGAAACAGGGAAGAGTGAAAGAAAATAAAAGTATGGCCGGGCGCGGTGGCTCAAGCCTGTAATCCCAGCACTTTGGGAGGCCGAGGCGGGCGGATCACGAGGTCAGGAGATCGAGGCCATCCTGGCTAACACGGTGAAACCCCGTCTCTACTAAAAATACAAAAAAAACTAGCCGGGCGAGGTGGCGGGCGCCTGTAGTCCCAGCTACTCAGGAGGCTGAGGCAGGAGAATGGCGTAAACCCGGGAGGCGGAGCTTGCAGCGAGCTGAGATCTGGCCACTGCGCTCCAGTCCAGGCGACAGAGCGAGACTCTGTCTCAAAAAAAAAAAAAAAAAAAAGAAAAAGAAAAGAAAAGTATGGAAAAGCAATAAATTCAGCTGCAATGTTCTTGGAATCTTAAAAGAAATGAAACATTTACGATTAAATGCTTCTCTGTATTTCACATAGAAGTAGACAGACAAGTCATCTAGTCAAATTCATTTTATGGCTCATCGACCTCTCTTCTCCAAGCCCAGTCATTATTCAATGCCCCCTTAGGGTTCAATAGCAGCTTTCCGAAATACGTACTCAAATTAGCAACTGAAGTTACCATTCGGCTCATTCCAACACACGGCGATGCTCCCCAGATTTATAAAATATATTCAGAAGTAAATTTTCCAAGGAAATGAACTCTATGAGCTTTGGAGGAAAATGTACGAAAAACCATTCTGACAACGGTAAACAATTCCACCATCCCCTCCGTCCACAGAATAATCTGAAACGCGTGCCCACCCCGAGGGTCAACAGCAGAAAGATGTGGTGCCTGAGACCCAAAACCAGAGGGTCTCCGAGGGCTGTCCCGCCCCGACACCCACACCACTCTGGCAGTAATGCACATGCTGTCCCGCAAGGCTCCCAGCTATGCAGTGTCACTTCTGGGCCACAAACTCCCTGCTACATTTTGTCGCATGTCACACTCCTCACAGCCCTCGGAGTACTGAGAACCCAGCAGGGGCTAAGGCAATTACTGGGTCAAATGGACATCTCTGGAAATAGGTCTTGGAAACAGCATTTTTACATAAATTTTTTCCCTCACATAACAAAAGCAATGCGTGTTTATTATAGAAAACAGAAAATACAAAGGACATGGAAGTATTTTGAAATTGTCCTGGCCAGGTGCTGTGGCTCACGCCTCCAATCCCAGCACTTTGGGAGGCCGAGGCGGGTGGATCACCTGAGGTCGGGAGTTCGAGACCAGCCTGACCAACGTGGAGAAAACTCATCTCTACTAAAAATACAAAATTAGCCGGGCGTTGTGGTGCACGCCTGTAATCCCAGCTACTCAGGAGGCTGAGGCAGGAGAATCGCTTGAATCCGGGAAGTGGAGATTGCAGTGAGCTGAGATTGTGCCACCACACTCCAGCGTGGGCAATGAGAGTAAAACTCTATCTCAAAAAAAAAAAAAAAAAGAAACTGTCCAACACAGAGAAGTACAGTCAAGCACCACATAATGATATTTTAGTCAACAACAGACCACATATAGGACCATGGTCCTGTAAGACTATAATGCAGCTGAAAAATTCGTCACCCACTGACGTCACAGCCAAAGTTACATCATAGCACAAAGCATACTCCTGTGTTTGTGGTGATGCTGATATAAGCAAATCTACTGTACTGCCAGTCCTACAACAGTACAGCACATACATTATGTACTGTATGTGATACTTGATCATAATGAACAACTATGTTACTGCTTTATGTACTGTACTCATTGTATTATACTTTTTCTTTTTTGTTGTTTTTTTTTTTAGGCAGAGTTTTGCTCTTGTCATCCAGGCTGGAGTGCAATGGCACGATCTCGACTCACTGCAACCTCTGCCTCCGGGGTTTAAGTGATTCTCCTGCCTCAGACTCCTGAGCATCTGGGATTACAGGTGCCCACCACCATACCCGGCTAATTTTTGTATTTTAGTAGAGACGGGTTTCACCATGTTGGCCAGGCTGGTCTCGAACTCCTGACCTCAGGTGATCTGCCCGCCTAGGCCTCCCAAAGTGCTGGGATTACAGGTGTGAGCCACTGCCCTCGGCCTATTGTACTATACTTTTTATCATTATTTTAGAGTATGCTCCTTCTACTTATTTAAAAAAAAAAAAAAAGCTGTAAAACAGCCTCAGGCAAGTCCTCAGTCCCTCAGGAGGCATTCCAGAAGAAGGCAGTGACGGCTCCATGCATGTTACTGCCTCCGAAGACCTTCCGCTGGGACAAGATGCGGAGGTGGAAGCCAGTGGCACTGACGGTCCGGACCCTGTGTCGGTCTAGGCTAATAGGTGTGTCTGTGTCTTAGTTTTTAACAAAAAGCTGAAAAAGTAAAAAATAAAAAAATTTAAAAAGAGAAAAAAGCTAAGGATATAAAGAAACATATTTTGGTACAGCTGTACAATGTATTTGTGTTCTAAGCTATGTCATAATAGAAAGGAGTCAAAAAGTTTTTAAAAAATCAAAACGTTTATGAAGTTTAAAAGTCACAGCAAGCTAAGGTTAATTAACTACTGAAGAAGGAAGGTGTTTTCATGAATCTAGTGTAGCCTAAATGCAGAGTGTTCAGGACATCTACACAATGCACAGTGACGACCCAGGCCTTCCGGTTCACTCACCCTCCATTCACCAACCCACCAACAACAAGAGCAACGTCCGGTCCTGCGAGCGCCAGTCACACCGGCCGCCCTACACGAGCATGCCACTTTATCGTTTACCCGTATTTGTACTATCCCTGCTCCATATTCAGAGATGTTTAGATACACAAATACTAACCATTGTGTGACAACTCCCTGCGGTACTCAGAACAGTACCATGCTGTACAGGCGTGTAACTCGGAGCAACAGACGGTGCCACATAGCCCAGGTGTGCAGCAGGCGACACCGTACTAACCCTACCTAGGTTTGTATAAATGCGCTCTGTGATGTTCACACAGGGCAAAATCACCTAAGGACGCATTTCTCAGAAGGTGTCCCCGTCACCAAGTGATGCATGACTTTCCGCGCGGCTCCACCATCCTGGCAGCCAGCCATCACCGAGTCCCACTCCCCCTCTCCCCTTCTTGCTGCTTCTCACTCAGTCCTGGCCCTGCCCGGCTTCCCCTCGGGACTCACCACACTGAGCTCTTTCTTCTTGCTCCCTCCTCTGCCTCCTGCCAGCCTCTGCACATGCCCCAGACTCTTCTGTGTGCTCCCTACTCTGCTCCCCAAAGCCAAGTCCTCAGTCCTCCTTTCTTCTCTTATGAAAAATCACGCTCTCTCCTGACTTCCTCCACCCGAGTAAATGGTTCTCAAACACGTGCCTCCAAGCAGAACCACTGCCAACTCTCACCCACGAATCCACCACCTCACGTCAATGGGTCCCCCACAAAAATCAGTTGTGGCCCACCGGTCACTCCCCATACCCACTCTTCGGTCCCCACCCTTGGACAACATCACTGTCTACCAGTCACACAAAAATAGACAACGTGCTGGTCCCTGCCTCGTACCTCTCCCTCGAGCCCTCTTCTCCTGGCCGCCCCTGGCTCTCACTGGCCTATGTCCTGGCATCAAAAACCCTGTTTGTGGCACATATACACCACGGAATACTATGCAGCCATAAAAAGGACAAGTTCATACCCTTTGTAGGGACATAGATGAAGTTGGAAACCATCATTCTCAGCAAACTATCGGAAGAAGAGAAAACCAAACACCATATGCTCTCACTCACAGGTGGGAATTGAACAATGAGATCACTTGGACACAGGAAGGGGATCATCACACTCCAGGTCCTACTGTGGCGGGCAGTGGGGAGGGATAGCATTAGGGAATATACCTAATGTAAATGGTGAGTTAATGGGTGCAGCACACCAACATAGCACATGTATACATATGTAACAAACCTGCACGTTGTGCACATGTACCCTAGAACTTAAAGTATAATAAAATAAGTGAACAAATAAATGTGGATTTTAGGTAAATAAAGAGTTTCTTGGCCGGGCACGGTGGCTCAAGCCTGTAATCCCAGCACTTTGGGAGGCCGAGACGGGCGGATCACGAGGTCAGGAGATCAAGACCATCCTGGCTAATACGGTGAAACCCCGTCTCTACTAAAAATACAAAAACTAGCCGGGCGAAGTGGCGGGCGCCTGTAGTCCCAGCTACTCGGGAGGCTGAGGCAGGAGAATGGCGTAAACTCGGGAGGCGGAGCTTGCAGTGAGCTGAGATCTGGCCACTGCACTCCAGTCCGGGCGACAGAGCGAGACTCCGCCTCAAAAAAAAAAAAAAAAAAAAAAAAAAAAAAAAAAAAAAAAAAAGAGTTTCTTATCTATGTCCAAATATTGCATGGGGCAGACCTGTACTAAAAAAAAAAAAAGAAAAAAAAGAAAACCCTCTGTTCCCACTGACTTAAATCAGGGCTCCACTTTCTCTCATTCTGCCCATGTAGCTCCTGTGACCACCTCTAGAACTGCAATCCACCAACATGAGGGTCAGCCTGGTCTCCTCCCTGAAGAACACCACCCACCCACTGTCTCCACTTCCTCTAGGTCACCTTGGAAACCTCCCACACAACCCTCCTCTCCTGTCCATCAGCCCTGGCCCTGGCCCATCCCCTCCTCCCGAGAAGCACATGACGGCTGCACCGGCTGCCCCGGGGTTTGGCCTCAGCTCTGCCGTCCTGTGCCCATCAGAGGACGGGTCACTCCCCAGCTGAACATCCTTCAAGGTCTTCCTACAGGGCTTGGGGAAGAACTCGGATGCTTTCAGGTCCCATGAGGCCTGTGCAGCGCCCTCCTGCCCCTCCCAGCTCACACACCCCCTCTCGGGAGGGCTCTCTTTTCCCACCTTTTGCAATGTGTGGCACAGGGTCCATTTGGAGTATCTACTGAACTAAATGAATTGCAAACACTTCCTGACAGTCCCCTTCCTCTCTCTCTCTCCTCCCCATGGCCACGGTTCTCACCCTACATCCTGGCCAGCCTCATCCTACCCGTGCAATCTCGGGTCAGTTCCCTGACCTGAGCCCCTGTCTCTAGCACACAGTAAGAGGTCAATAAATGGTAGCAGGAGGTCTGATCAGGTGGCCCCTGCTCAGAAACTTTCCCTAGCTCCAAACACAAAACAGCCTCAAGCCAAAATTCCTGCAGCCACCATCCTGAACACTGACCCTCACCTGCATCCCACCACACAGCCGCAGCTGTGCCCACTCCTTCCACCTCTGTTCTCAGGTAGCCAGCGACTTGCCAGGTTCCCAAACACACCCTGTATTCCTCCTTACCTGGGATGTGTTCAAGTCACCCTGGGCCAAGAAGGCCTCACAGCCCCTGACCACAGAACACGCCCCACCCCAGGTAACCTTCAAAGTCCACTTTAATGTCATTTCATGGCCTCAGTGAAAACTCCCCTTTCCTTGCCCACGCTGCCACAGGGCCTCCTGGCCCCTCCACGGCCCGCTTGGCACCAGCATCCTTGTGGCAGAAGCTCCTGGCTGGTCTGTCTCCCTCAGCAAACGGAAGTCCCTCGGTAGCAGGAGTAACACCAGGCTCACCTTTGCACACACCCCAGGGCCTCGCGTGCAAACAGAGCGCATCCCATAACTGCTTGTTACATTTAATTCTCTTCCTCACTATGCAAATAGTTGAACGATTAAGCATTTAAAGGCACACCATATCTTTGAAGGAATTAAGTTCCAAGAATACAGGACATCTTCTCACGACAAAACCTAGCTAGGTAACAACACCCTCTTAAAGGCTCCTGAGCTGCTGTGAAGGTGGCCTTTTCTATGAGCTATTTAAAAGCATGACGGCTTAGGAAGGCACATTTGGCTGACGCACAAGCTGCTACGGTGGCTCTAGTGACTGGTTTTGGAACACAAAACTAACTCAATATAGAGATTAATTCTAAAAGAAAACAAAATGGAGCCCACAGCCAACAATCCTCTAGCAGCCCTTCCAGGAGGCAGCTGTGGCCATGCAGGAATCACCTACTGCACCATCGATAAACCTGAGAACTTGGCAGCCGCCAGACCCAGTCTCAAAAGAGAAGAGGTGGCGCTCTGTGCTCTTCCTCCACCCCAATAAAGCAACTCCCAAGGCCCCAGATGTCAGCAGGAAAATCCTGTCATGAATTCATGATTGTTTCTGAACCTTTCTTCCTCCCAGATCCCTTCTGAATTCGGAAAGAAGCAAGGCCAGATCTCCCCTTGACTCCCGAACCCAACAGCATAACGTAGGGAGTCCCAGGCAACTCGCTGGCCTCCCTGCCACAAACACGTTCACGTGAAAACAAGGGCAGCGGGTGCACCGAGCCCTTGCGGAGGAGCTGCCACCCCTAAGAGAGCCACAGTGACACCAAGGGACTCACCCCCTTTCCAAGATCGGGTCCTCTGCCCTGCCCCTCCACACATCCCAAGCCACTGACAGCTTTCAGCCAAGGATCAGGAGCTCATCCAGACGACTGCAATGAACATCACTTGCCTCATCTAGGTGAAAGCCTTAGAGCCAGCAAGCCTACTTTTTTTTTTTTTTTTTGATACAGAGTCTTGCTCTGTCGCCCAGGCTGGAGTGCAGTGGCGCGATCTCGGCTCACTGCAAGCTCCGCCTCCCGGGTTCACGCCATGCTCCTGCCTCAGCCTCCCAAGTAACTGGGACTACAGGCACCGCCACCACACCCGGCTAATTTTCTGTATTTTTAGTAGAGACGGGTTTTAACTGTGTTAGCCAGGATGGTCTCTATGTCCTGACCTCGTGATCCGTCCGCCTCGGCCTCCCAAAGTGCTGGGATTACAGGCGTGAGCCACCACACCCGGTCTTTATTTTTTAGTTTAGTAAAAATGTTTAATAAAAGAAGGCCCATTTCAAACCAGCACAGCAAGGAGTACAAGGTGGAGAGAGCTGCACAGCACACTTAAAAATTCTATCGGAATCGGCCTGGCTCCGGTACACACAGCGCACATGAGAAGGAAGAGGGTGGCGGAGGCCGAGGCAGCGCTCAAACGAACACAAGCACGAGCAAGAACACCTAGGATGGACCTGTGGGAACACAGCTGAGGCAGTCGGGCGCCCAGGAATATCAGGGGTCCCGAAGCCGGAAAGGGCTCTGCCTTGGACCGGCCTGAGGGTGAACCTATTATTCCCCTAGGAGCTTGGGGCCTTGAGCAGAGGCCCACCTTCCCCACTGCAGGCCGTACGGGGAAGGCAGACTCAGGGTGGAGAGGGCGCCCAGCAACGCCTGGCCCTGCCTCGGGGGGCTGCCATCAGTAACAACACAAGCGTTCTCAGCCTCCACTTCCTACTCAGTAACGGAACCCACAGCTATTCTAAGCAACTGGACTCGCGGGGGCTACGTGCCCTTCATGATCCACAGCACTCGGAGTGGAATTTCCATGTTTATCACCAGAAAAGAGGAAACATTTCAGAAAGGAGGAACAAAAAGTCTGGGGATACTCAAAATGAAAGTTCCCCACAGCACAGGGCCCAGAAATGGGAAGAGCCCAGGCGGCCCTGTTCCCTCTGGGCCTCCTGATACCTCTGCCTCGTGTCTGCAAAGAGAACACGGGGGGACCTGGGAGAAGCGGCTCACCTCTCTCCAGAAGAACCCCCGGCAGTCGCAGTCTGCAGAGCGCAGGAGGCGTGGTTTTCCCCCGCCTGGAGGAGTCAGGCCTCAGGCGGAGCTCAGCAGACAGCAGCCTGAGTTCAAACATGAGGATGTGTGCCAGGGCGCAGGGACCACCTCCACCCAAGCCAGCCCACAGAAGGATCAGATTCCTGGTGAATGAGTCAGCCTTCTCTGTAATAATTTCAGCACCTGTTAAGTCCGCTTGGGCATGGAGGAGATAAGGATGAGGCTGTGATGGGTAAGGGCACAGACTTCTCAGATTCAAACCCTAGCTCTGCCACTTATGGGCTGTGTGGCTTTGAGCATGTAACTCAGCTTCTGAGTCTCCTCTTTTGTAAAACAGGGACCACACGGTACCACCCCCAGCTGCTATGAGGACTACACGGGTGGTTGCACGTAAAGTGCCTAGTCCACCGGGCACGGTGGCTCACGCCTGTAATCCCAGCACTTTGGGAGGCCGAGGTGGGCAGATCACCTGAGGTCAGGAGTTCGGGACCAGCCTGGCCAACACAGTGAAACCCCGTTTCTACTAAGACACACACAAAAAAATTAGCTGGGTGTGGCAGCATGAGCCTGTAGCCCCAGCTACTGGGGAGGCTGAGGCAGGAGAATTTGCTTGAACCCGGGAGGCGGAGGTTACAGTAAGCTGAGATCGCACCATTGTATTCTAGCCTGGGTAACAGAGCGAGACTCTGTCTCCAAAAAAAAAAACGCCTAGCCCAAGGGAAGCACTCCACAAACAATCCCTAGCATGGGGCGTGATGCCAAGGCCCCACCTCAGTTCTGATTCCCCTCTGCACCTGAGCGCTGCAGGGAACACCTGCTCTGTGCCTGTTCCGTACACAGACATGCTCCCTGGACTCCTCAGGAAAAAAAACCATGCAGGTGGGTCATCTTGTGCTCCCAGGGCCAAGCATGGTGACATTCCCTACCCTGTGGCAGGACACCGGCTCCTGTTCCTGGGCTCCCCACTGCACCCAGAAGCACTGCACAATGCAGATCTCCACGGCCTGTGTTCAAGGGGTGAAGGGCTGAGCTGAGAAGGGGCAGAGACTCTGAGCCTGCCAGAGAAAGAAAGGAGGGGCAGGTGTCACTCTCAGGCTGCAGAGCCAGGACAGCCCCCTGCACGTGAACACTGTTCTTGTCCTAGCCACAGCAGGCCGCACTAGACTGTGGCCGTTCAGGGAAAGAAAAACAGAGACGACTTCTTTTCAACCCAAATGCCTATCAATCAACAAGTGGATAAAGAAAGTGTGGTGTAGCCGGACACGGTGGATCATGCCTATAATCCCAGCACTTTGGGGGGCCAAGGCAGGCAGATCACAAGGTCGAAAGATGGAGACCATCCTGGCCAACAGGGTGAAAACACAAAAATTAGCTGGGCATGGTGGTGCGTGCCTGTAATCCCAGCTACTCAGGAGGATGAGGCAGGAGAATCGCTTGAACCTGCGAGATGGAGGTTGCAGTGAGCCAAGATTGCACCACTGCACTCCAGCCTGGTGACAGAGCGAGACTCCATCTCAAAAAAAAAAAAAAAACTGTAGTGTGTGTGTGTATGTAATGTGTGTACATATATATGCATATGTATATATATGATGAAACACTACTCAGCCATAAAAAGGAATGAATTAATGGCATTCACAGAGACCTGGATGAGGCTGGAGACTAAGTAAAGTAACTCAGGAATGGAAAACCAAACCATCTGTTCTCACTCGTAAGTGGGAGCTAACAGCCAGGCATGGTGTCTCACGTCTGTAATCCCAGTACTCTGGGAGGCCAAGGCAGGTGGATAACTTGAGGTCACAAGGTCAAGACCAGCCTGGCCAACATGGTAAAACCCCATCTCTATTAAAAATACAAAAATTAGGCAGGCATGGTGGCACACACCTGTAGTCCCAGCCACTTGGGAGGCTGAGGCAGGAGAATCACTTGAACCCAGGAGGTGGAGGTTGCAGTGAGCCAAGATCACGCCACTCCACTCCAGCATGGGCAACAGAGTGAGAATCCATCTCAAAAAAAAAAAAAAATTGTAAGTGGGAGCTAAGCTATGAGGATGCAAAGGCATAAGAATGACACAATGGATTTCAGGGACTCAGGGAGAAAGGGTGGGAAGGGGGTGAGCGATAAAAGACTGGGTTCAGTGTATACTGCTCAGGTGCACCAAAATCTCACTAATCACCACTAAAGAACTTACTCATGTAACCAAACACCACCTGTTCCCCAGTAATCTATGGAAATAAAAAATTAAAAAGAAAAACAGACACGTGCTCTCCCAAGACATGTTCTCCTCAGTTCCACGACCTCCCATGGTTCCTCAACAACACTTGGGAGCAATGGGGTACTTCCTCCTGCTCTCATTACTTAAGAAACAAATAAATAATCCAAAATTGTCAGGGATTATTTAATCATTTTTGTCTTCATTTAAAATTAACCCAGAGTCCAGATTTACTCTATCAGACAAATATGTAAGAGAAAGGAAATAGGATTCACATTCAATTTATTTTTCAAAATGTTTCTGGACAAAGTAAGACATTTTATAACACGGAAAGTGACCACTGAAAGGAACAAGGAAAAGGAAATGCGCCTACAGCAAAAACTCACCCGCCAGCACTTCCGAGGCCACCGTCACAGGAAGGTCATCTCCACTCACAAACAAGAAGAGAAACCCAGCTGGCGGGGAACACACGATCACTGCCGGGAAAAACTCCGGGGCTTCCCCCAGCATGGAAAACAGGACTGAGGGTTCTTACCCAATAAACAACCTCTTCAAAACACAAGCAAGGCAATACAGATTTATAAAAAACACAAGCAGGCAAAACAGATTTATACAAAACACAAGCAGGCAAGGGGGCCAGAGCCAGCAGCCAACATTCTGAGGAAAGAGGCAGGGCCCTATGTGGTTCCTAGGCCTGAGCGGGACAGAGGACACAGGAAGAACGCTCCGAGCTGACTTCGGTCCCCTGGGTTTAAACATACTCTGTGGAGGTTACCCAGTGATCCCCCACCAGGCCGCTGACCAAGGTACTCCTGCCCACATCCAAGTGCAGGACTCTGCTGAGGGAGGTGCTGGGCCGCCTACCACTCCCTGTCGGACATCCCTTGGCACAGTACCCCACTCTTCACGGCTGCTGTAACAAATCACCACAACTTAAAACATGCGTTCATTATCTCGAAGTTCTGAAGGTCAGAAATCCGGCATGGGTCTCATGACACTGAAGTCCAGGCGCCAGCCAGCTGCGCTCCTTCCAGGAGGCTCGAGGGGAGAACCCGTTTCCTGCTCACTCCGGTTGTTGGCAGAATTCAGCTCCTGGCGGCGGCAGGGGCAAGGCCTTGCTCTCCTGTTAGCTATCTGTAGAACGCCTTTCTCAGCTTCTAGAAGCCACGCCACACTCCTGGTGGCAGCCTCCCCCATCTGCAAAGCCAGCCACTGTGGATGGAGTCCATCCCACACCGTGTCTCTGACCACTTCCAAAAGCTCATGAGGTTACACTGGGCCCGCCAGGTAACAGGACAATTCCCCCATTTCAGGTCAGCTGATTAGTGACCTGAATTCCCCTCTGCCATGTAACAGAACATACTCGCAGGGGTCAGGGATGAGGACGAGGACACCTTTAGGGGGCCAGTATTCTGCCCACCACACTCCCATCCCCACAGGCCAGCGTCCTGGAGATCACCTCGACCCCCAGCACCCTGCCCATCAGTGAATCCTGAGAGTACCATGTACACCCTGAACCTGCCCACTCCTCTCCAACCCCACAGCCTCTGGCCTCGGCCTCCTCAGAAGCCCACCAGCTTCCTCTCGCCTTCTCTTCAAGGATGACAAACAGTGTCACAGTATCTCACTCCTCCCTGTTTAATACCCTTCAACACCCTCTCATGGCTCTTAGGACCACAGCCCGGATCTTCACCATGGCCTTGGCAGCAGCGCCAGAGCCTGCTCACCACCCTTCATGCCCCTCCTCCCCAGTCAAGCGCTCCCCGCAGGAGGGGGGCTCCGACAGACTCTCCCCCGACCTCTGCAGCCAGGTCTCAGCAGAAGCCCAACCTGTGTCGGGAGGACACGACCATTCCAGCCACCGAGGGCCCTGCTCTCTGCCAGCATCCCGGGACTGCCACCTGCCCGGCACTACAGTCTGCGTGCACGTGTTCACAGGGCAGGCGTCCAGCCGCGAAGGGTCACATGGATGGCTCAGCACTCACCACGGCAGCTGGCACAGGAGAGGAGCAAGTAAACGTTTTCTGAATAAATTCATTATCCCCAACAATGCCTCTCCTTCGGCGAGGACGGACGGTGGCCTATTCAGCCGACTGTCTCATTTGCTTACAGGCGTCTCATGGCTCTGGCAGTGTGAGCTGAAGGCTGTCAGAGCCACAACACTGAAAACCCTCTTCTGCTCCAGCTTTATCCCAGCACCCACATCCTTGCCATGTTCAATTTGGGCCTTTCTTGCCACCATGCCACTTACCTTTTTTTTTTTTTTGAAACAGAGTCTTGCCCTGTCGCCCAGGCTAGAGTGCAATGATGCGATCTCAGCTCACTGTATCCTCTGCCTCTCAGGTTCAAATGATTCTCCTGCTTCAGCCTCCTGAGTAGGTGGGATTATAGGTGCCCACCACAATATCCGGCTATTTTTTGTATTTTTAGTAGAGATGGGGTTTCACCATGTTGGTCAAGCTGGTCTCGAACTGCTGACCTCAGGTGATCCACCTGCCTCAGCCTCCCAAAGTGCTGGGATGACAGGCATAAGCCACAGCGACCAGCCGCCATCAGGCCACTTGCAAATGTCGTACTCCACATACCCCAGCTGCCTGCATACCCTCTGTCAGCAGAGCACACCCTGCCAGGCAGAGCTGAGCTAAAATAGCAAACATCAGACCCACACTGAAAGACTGCCTGTGTTCTCAAGCCCAGTGTGCTGTGATTTTGTCTTGGCATGTAAAGTGAAGTGTGGCGAGAATTCCAACTGCAACAGCCCATTGGGAGCCAAGAGAGTCAGCGGCCCAGGAAAGAACCAGCCCAGACAGTCAGAAACTGAACCTTCAGATTCTACTTTTTTTTTTTTCTTTTTTTTTTTGAGACAGTCTCGCTCTGTTGCCCAGGCTGCGGTGCAGTGGTGCGACCTTGGCTCACTGCAGTCTCTGCCTCCTGTGTTCAAGCGATTCTCCTGCCTCAGCCTCCCAAATAGCTGGGATTACAGGCACCAGCCACCATGCCTGGCTAATTTTTTAGTAGAGATGGGGTTTCGCCATATTGGCCAGGCTGGTCTCAAACTCCTGACCTCAAGTGATCCACCCACCTCCGCCTCCCAAAGTGCTGGGATTACGGGCGTGAGCCACAGTGCCCGGCCAAACCTTCGGATTCTTATCACCTACCGTTTCTTGCCACTACCACAGCTTCCACTCCGGTGCAAGCCGCCACCACCAGTGGCCACTGGATGCTGCAGCACACCGGCCTCCTGGTCTCCCTGCTTCTGCCCTTGCCCCGACTCCCAATGCCTCCAATCTGTCTTCAGTACAGCAGCCAAAGATACCCCATTAAACCTAATGCAGACCATGCCACTCTTCTGCTCAAAGCCCTCCAAAGGTACCCCATTCAGCCAGAATCAAACAACAGTCCATATCTTCACTGTAGTCACGAGACCCTACCCTTCACGACGCACCCCTTGACTCTCCCCTTCTATCGGCCAGACCCACACTGGCCCCAGCTCCTCTCCTCAAGCACGCCAGCATCGCTCTGGGGGTCCTCTGCACCTGCTCACACCTCTGCCTGGATCGCTCTACCTCAGCCTCCTAGTTGGCCTGTTTCCTCACCTAGTGCAAATCTTTCCTCAAATGTCACCTCAGCGAAGGGCTCCTTCTCACCGCCACACCTGCCACTAAGCCACCTAGTCCTCTTCCCAGCTTTGTTTTGATAGCAGCTGCCACCTTCCAACAGATAACTCTATTTAACTGAGCTATGTTATTTATACCCGGCTCTCCCACTGCACTGCAAGCTCTGCAGAGCAGAGATCTGGGTCTCTTTTGTCCACTAATATTACCTCCAGCACCTGGGGCTGTTCCTAACACATACTATGGATTGAATACATATTTGCTGGATCAGCAAATCATCAAATTCTCAAAACTGGTCCAAGAAGCCTATCCTTTTCTCATCAAAAAGAACTGTGCTAAGCCAAAGAAATCTCCCCATTTGCCATAGCTACTTAAACCAAATTCAATCCCTTTGTGCTATAGATACAGACACTGATGGCCGCAGAGGTAACTTGGTGAAGACCACTACTGGAGAAAGAAAGTTAAAATCTGGTCCACCTGACTCCTAGTCAGAGGTCTATCTACCACACGACACATCCTGGCTCATCCAGAAACAAAGTTTCTAGGAAAGCATCAGCCAAACATGTAACCTAAGGACCAGGGTGTGCATAAACCGAAGGTCTACTAGCAAGACCACCTCTCCTGCAGTATATAACCCTGGCCAAACCACTCACTCTCCAGGCTAATCGAGAAGATAGGTTGGAATAAACACCATGTATCGGTACTGACAATGCAAGAATGAGAAAGACACATTCCCAAACCTGTGGATCTCACAAGTAAGAAAGCAAAAGCACGTACCAGGGACAATAGGAAGCCAGAGGTACCAGCAACACTGAGTTTGATGCAAAAAAGGGGGACTTCAGTTCAGGCTGCATAAAAACAGGAGGCATGCTGGAGAGTATATATTGAGAAGTGGGGAAAAAAAAAAGCTAAGCCAGGAGAAAGGGAGGGGAAAAAACATTCTGGTCAGACACAAAAGCATGAAAGTGACAGGGTCATCGAACAGTATGGTGTGCCAAGGAACCTAGCATTCCATCAGCACAGCTGAGAGCAAAGCTCAAAGCAAGAGAGCAGCCAGGTCATAAAGGGCTTAGAGGCCGGGCACGGTGGCTCAAGCCTGTAATCCCAGCACTTTGGGAGGCCGAGACGAGCGGATCACGAGGTCAGGAGATCGAGACCATCCTGGCTAATACAGTGAAACCCCGTCTCTACTAAAAAAAAATACAAAAAACTAGCCGGGCGACGAGGCGGGCGCCTGTAGTCCCAGCTACTTGTGAGGCTGAGGCAGGAGAATGGCGTAAACCCGGGAGGCGGAGCTTGCAGTGAGCTGAGATCCGGCCACTGCACCCTAGCCTGGGCGGCAGAGCAAGACTCCGTCTCAAAAAATAAATAAATAAATAAAGGGCTTAGATGTTGCGCAAAAACACTTACACTTCTCAGCATGACACTGAAGGGGAAAAAACCCAGGGATTTAAACCAAGACTGCCTCAGGGAGTGCAGGATCAAGCATGTCTCCTGCAAAACACTGGCAGGCATAACATGGAAAGCGCCAAAAACAGTGTCTAGCAAATGCTAAGTGTTTAATGAATACTAGCCATTATTGCCATAAGGAATTATTGAGTTGTGCTACTGGCCGGGAGTAGTGGCTCACGCCTGTAATCCCAGCACTTTGGGAGGCCGACCACTTGAGATCAAGAGTTCGAGACCAGCCTGGCCAACATGGTGAAACTGCATCTCTACTAAAAATACAAAAAAATTAGCTGGGCGTGGTGGCGGACACCTGTAACCCAAGTTACTTGGGCAGCAGAGGCAGGAGAATCACTTGAACCCAGGAGGCAGTGGTTGCAGTGAGCCTAGATCGCACCACTGCACTCCAGTCTGGGCGACAGAGCAAGACTCGTCTCAAAAATAAAAAAGAGTTGAACTATCTGCAAGATCCCTTACTAGTCTTGTATTGTACAGCAGGTGTCGTCTTCTTCCTGAGTTTCCTTGAGTTGATGGCTACACTCAAAAAAAAAAGAGGAAAACAAGGCTGTGCATGGTGGCTCACACCTGTAATCCCAGCACTTTGGGAGGCCACAGTGGGTGGATCACCTGAGGTCAGGAGTTTGAGACCAGCCTGGCCAACATGGTGAAACCCCGTCTCTACTAAAAATAGGAAAAAAAATTAGCCAGGCGTGGTGGTGGGCGCCTGTAATCCCAGCTACTTGGGAGGCTGAGGCAGGACAATGTGTTGAACCTGGGAGGCAGAGGTTGCAGTGAGCAGAGATTGCGCCACCGAACTCCAGCCTGGGCAACAGAGTGAGACTCCGTCTCAAAAGAAAAAAACCCACAAAAACAAAGAAAACCATCATGGGAAACAACTGAAAGAGCTGCCAAAGCCACAGGAACCTGGCTAGGATCTCCACTAGCACTGTGCTTGCGTAGGTGTGGGCTAAATAAATATGCAGCTAGTGACCAATCACCACTACTGACAGGAAAACGGGCATTACTTTGTGACTCCTCCTTCAGGGAGGAGTTCCAGCCTGCCACCTGAAAGAGCTGCACTGCCAGAGGCTTGAGCCACAAGATGGATGGGAAACACAGAGGCTTCGCAGGCCTTCCTGGTGCACCCAACCTCTCCTTCTGCCCTCTTCAGTGACAGCCTCAAACAACTCTCCAAGACTCCAACTTCACAGAGGTATTACAGAAGCTGCTCTCAAAAGTGCCTAAGACACAGAACAGCATCAAAGTCACAGGAAAAAGAAAGCTGGTCTTTGGTATTTCAGGTTCACACAGAAGCAAGTTGGAGACTTAGTCTCCTGTGGCTGTCATAGCAAATTACCACAAACTGAATGGCTTAAAACAACAGACATTTATTCTCTCTCAGTTTTAAGGCCAAAAGCCCAAAATCAAGTCATTAGCAGGGCCATGCTCTCTGTGAAGTCTCTAGGTGAGCATCCTTCCTTGCCTCTCCTAGCTGCTGGTGGCTGCCAGCAACCTCTGGCTTTCCTCAGCTTGTAAATGTACTATTCCAATCTCTGTTTCTGTCTCCACAGGGCCATTTCCCTGAGTGTGTCTCTCTGTATCCAAATTTCCCTCCGGTTAGAAAAATACTAGTTGTTGAACTAAGGCCCACCCTCATCCAGTATGACCTCACTTTACCTTGATTACTTGTGCAAAAACCCTATTTCCAAATGTCATATCCACGGGTTCCAGATGGACATAAATTTGGTGGCAGGGGGTGGGGGAGGGGGCAAACACTATTCAACTCAGTATAAGAACAAATTACCAAGGGCCACAGCCTTCAATCCAAAGGTTGAGTCACTGCTGTAACTCCACACAGCAGCTCTGTTATTCTTACATTTCAGTTAAGAATTAAGAGTTTAGAATGATGAGGAACCAAAACCTTAAGACCTAAAAGTAACACATAAAAGTTACACTGTCCTGTGGCTCCTCTTCCCTGGACTCTATGTTCCACAGCATTTGTTCCTGTTGCTACCAGGACCTCCTATTCACCACCATTCCAGAATCTTCACTCATCTTGGACCCTGACACTGGTTTTGTTGGAAGCTCTTACTGTTCTCGAATCACGCACAGTCAAATAGGGTCTCTGGCCACCTTTGATGACTCCCTTCACTCTCGAAGTCACCCATGAGCAGTCGGTAACTCACTCTGCTAACTCCCAGATCACTCTTAAAAGTAAACTTTCCTTTTTTTTTTTTTTTTTTTGAGACAGAGTTTCACTCTTGTTACCCAGGATGGGGTGCAATGGAACAATCTTGGCTCACTGCAACCTCCACCTCCCAGGTTCAAGCGATTCTCCTGCCTCGGCCTCCCGAATAGCTGGGATTACAGGCATGTGCCACCGTGCCCAGCTAATTTTGTATTTTTAGTAGAGACCAGGTTTCTCCATGTTGGTTAGGCTGATCTCAAACTCCTGACCTTAGGTGATCTGCCCACCTCGGCCTCCCAAAGTGCTGGGATTACAGGCGTGAGCCGCCGCACCCTGCCAAAAGTAAACTTTTCCCACTGGATGCAGTAAATTGCAAAGGTTATCATTCAAACACTCAAACGATAGTGTTTATTATGAAACAGGAGTACAAACCATTTTCCTGTGTTTATGAATGATTCTACTCAGACTTGTTTTAATATCACAATTCATAATTTTCAGCATTCCAGACTTCAACTTTGGAACAGAACACAGTGTGTTCTGAAATCCTGAAGTTTGCTCATCTCTGATCTGTTTTCACCAGTGGCTGATTTTATCCTAGGTACCCTCCAGGTAATGTCTCATCCCCTAGTGCCCTGGCAGAGCTCAGCGCCACAGCAATCACAGACTCTGGAGCTCTGGAGCTGTAATAGCATCTAGGGTGTACTCAGGTCATTCCAGGCTCAAAAAAAAAAAAAAACTTTCTGCTAACACAATATAGGAGTTGGTTTTGAGACCAGCAAGCAGAAACATGGAAACTCACAGGGAAACTCTAATCCTCTTCCACGCTCAAGGTAAGAGCAGCAGCCCACAAGAGACCAGAGGCAAATCAAGCGGGTCAAAAGCACCACACCCCCTGCAGAAACTGATCTGCCCAGCAGACGGTGCCTCAGCCCAGCCAGCTTCCGGACTCCACCAAACTTCACAGCATGACCCGAATCAGTTCCTTCCAGCCTCCCCAGGGAGCCCAGGACTTTTTGGGAAAGGAGTCTGCCAGTGTCGGGAAAAACGCCAACAGCTCCTCCTCGTCCTTGCAAGCCTCGATCCTACGTGCAGCCACTGTCACCCCCAAACCCCACGCTCCGACCTCCGAGTCCGACAACGCCCGTCACACCACCCAGCAGCCTCCTCAGAGTCCAAGTTGCCCGCTCCAGACCCCCGACTCCGCCCGCAGTCCAGGAGGCCAACGCGGCCACCTGACCTTTGACCCCTGACCTCGACCCGGCCCTCCCGGGCACACCCACCTGCCCGGGAGCTTGCTGTTGCTGCGCTTCCAGAACTGCTTCCTGGCCCCGTCGCTGGCCATGGCCCCTCCTCATCCCTCAGACCCGCGGCCCAGACACCCCGAGTGCAGCCGGCCCTCCCCCAGCGGCCCTTTCCTGTCAACCGGGTAGCCCCTCACTGGTCCCGGGACTCCGGAGCGTAGACCCGAGAGGCTCTTCCGCCTCGTTCCGGAAGTTGTGCCTACGCGCGCCCGGAAGTCCCGCCTAAGTCCCAGGTGGCGAGCGACGCAGCGTTCCGAGAACCCGGCCGCATTAAAGGTCGACGCCACGCGACGCACGTTACACGCGTCGCGGAGGGAGCAGAAGCGGTTGGGTTTCGTGTTTGCTTAAGTCTGTCGCTCACGGCTAGCCCGACCCGACCGCGGCGCCTTCCTGCAGGTAGCGGACTCCCAGAAGCCACTGGAGCCTACATTGCGAAGCGGAGCTGGGCCCGTGTCTGATTCCGGTTTCTCTGGAGCGCTTCTCAGAGCCGGCCCAGAGAATAAGGAAGCCAGACACGCCGTACCCGGCCCAACAGTGGCAGGGCGGCTGCGGGTGCTGGTCAAGCTGGGTCTGCGGGCACTGAGTGAGGATAATACTCAGTGCACGAAATATTTGCAGTGTGGTGAGGTGAGGGGCATAACCGCGGAGCGTATTCCAGGGGATGAGAGAGAGTGGGGATCAGGCCAGGCTTGAAGGGAAGAGTGGTTGAGCACCGAAGACAAGAATTAATTCCCCTGGCCTGAGTTCCAGCCTTGTGCGGCTGTCACGTGCTGGAAACCTGGCTAGTCCGGAGTGAGATGCGCGTTACGTGTGAAATACAGGATTCCAAAGACGTCGTATAAAATAATTTGTATGTTGTTTGCATGTTAGATAACATTTTTAATAATACATTAAATTAAATAAAATGAATTATTTTTGCATTCCTTTTTACTCTCTTTAAAATTATTTTTACCTTTTTTGTTCTTTTTTTCTGGGGGGGAGTGGGGGTGGGGCGTCTTGCTATGTTGCCCAGGCTAGTCTCTAATTCCTGCCCTCTAGTGATCCTCCTGCTTCACCCTCCCCAGTAGTTGGAACTACAGGTGCATATGTTATGCCTAGATCTTTTGACTTGTGTGTGTGTGCGCAGAAAACCACTAAAAAATCCGTATCTGGTTTGCATTACATTTCTGTGCGTCTTAGGCCAAAGATTGAAGGCTCAGGGACTGTCATTTCAGACTGGAGCTTTAGTGTATTTGGAGCTCCTGCCAGTTCTTTTTGTTGTTGTTGTTGTTGTTGTTGTTGTTGAGACGGAGTCTCGCTTTGTCGCCCAGGCTGGAGTGCAGTGGCTGGATCTCAGCTCACTGCAAGCTCCGCCTCCCAGGTTTACGCCATTCTGCCGCCTCAGCCTCCCGAGTAGCTGGGACTACAGGCGCCCGCCACCTCGCCAGCTAGTTTTTTGTATTTTTAGTAGAGACGGGGTTTCACCGTGTTAGCCAGGATGGTCTCGATCTCCTGACCTCGTGATCAGCCTGTCTCGGCCTCCCAAAGTGCTGGGATTACAGGCTTGAGCCACCGCTCCCGGCCCAGTTCTCTTTTAAAACAAAAATTTGATAAGGCATATTTACTGATTAAGAATTTCCCGGGAGGCTGAGGCAGGAGAATAGCGTGAACCCGGGAGGCGGAGCTTGCAGTGAACCGAGATCGCGCCACTGCACTCCAGCGTGGGCGACAGAGCGAGACTCCATCTCAAAAAAATAATAATTTCCCATGCCTCTTCATTTACTGATAAGTAACATTGACTTAGTACTTACTACGTACAAGACATCCTACTCTCCTGGGATCCTCTCCTAGTAAAGCTCAGAAGACCCCAGGGGTCTCCTCCTGACATATAGCCCTGACAGCCTCAGACAATGCTGTCCCCTACACACAACATTGAGGACCATGGCGGTTCTTTCCAGCTCAGTCTGGCTTATTGCAAGAATCAGTGAGGGAGGTGACAGCAGGATTAACCTGATGGGAGGGGAAAGGAAGGAAAAGCTGGCAGCACTTGGTGACTGGTTACACCTTAGATCCAGGTGCTCTTTGTAGCTCACCGTATGCTTTGCTACTACTGTTTTCAGGCGAAGGAGTGAGGCTGAGATTGACTTGAAGGCTTCAAAACCAGCTAAGCAAAGGATTACTAGGATCATGACAGAAACGTGAAGACGGAAAAAGAGAGTCCGAGTAGAAAGCCAGTTTTGAAAGCCAAAGTAATACAGATGTTGGAGTCTAGATATGGGACCTAGGAATTGGGACAGATCCTCAAATCCCAGAGGTAATGAGTGGAACCTTTTTTATTCATTTTTGCAACAAGTATTGAGCAGCAATGCAAATTAAAACTAAGGATGTACCATGTTACACTTAACAGATTGGCAAAAACTTAAAAATCTGTCTTTACCAAACTTGATAAGAATGTGGATTTGTGAGCAGAGCAGAACTCTTGGACTGCCGGTAGGAGGGTACATTCATTCACTAATTTCGGGTGGCCACTTAGCAATTTCTAGCAAAAATACTCTATAACTTAGCAATTCCACTCTTGGTATGTGCTCTAGAGTACCTTGCCTCCTGCCTCTGCGTGCAGAGACAAGAATGTTCAGTGCAGTGTTGCTCCTAGTGGTCGTTGGGGTCTGGGGGAGAAGCAACCAAAATGCCATCTATGGCAGAATCGATAACTTACACAGTTATGTAGTAGAATACCATAAATTAGTAATGATTACATACATCAACATAAATGAATTTCACAAACTGTGGGGTTGTTTTTGAAGTGGGGCTTACTATGTTGCCCAGGCTGGCTGCAAAATCCTGGGCTCAAGTGATCCACCTCAGCTTCCAGAGTAGCTTACAGATGCGAGCACTACTGCATCTGGCTCCACAGTGCTGAATGAGAAAACGTTGAATATGAATTCACATGGTACGATACCATTTAGTACTATTTTCTTTTAAAGGATGAGAGCCGGGCTCGGTGGCTCAAGCCTGTAATCCCAGCACTTTGGGAGGCCAAGACGGGTGGATCACGAGGTCAGGAGATCAAGACCATCCTGGCTAACACGGTGAAACCCCGTCTCTACTAAAAAAATACAAAAAAGCTAGCCAGGCAAGGTGGCAGGCGCCTGTAGTTCCAGCTACTCCGGAGGCTGAGGCAGGAGAATGGCGTAAACCCGGGAGGGGAGCTTGCAGTGAGCCGAGATCCGGCCACCGCACTCCAGCCTGGGCAACAGAGCAAAACTCCGTCTCAAAAAAAATAAAAAAAATAAAAAATAAAGGATGAGAATACGGCCAGGTGTGGTGGCTCGTGCCTGTAATCGCAGCACTTTAGGAGGCTGAGGCAGGAGGATCCCTTGAGCCCAGGAGTTTGAGGCTATAGCAAGCTATGATCATGTCACTGCACTCCATCCTTGGCGATAGTGCAAAACCCTATCTCAAAAAAAAAAAAAAAAAAAAAAAAAAATGTAAAAGAGAAATTCAGGAGAGTGGTTGCCTATAGGTATGGGTGGGGACTGTGATCAGGAAGGAATTCATTCATAGGAGATCAATTGTGCTATGATGCTTTGTTTCTTAAGGCAGATGGGCTATATTCAGGTGTTGGTTATAGTCTTTATGAGTCTTTACATGTTTAAAGTGTTTCATAATACATTCAAGTACCATTATTGAGCTTGAACTGTGCTATGCACTAAGCTACATTGAACTGTTGTGGGGAAAGGCAAACAGAAGTGCAGCAGGCCAGGCACAGTGGCTCACACCTCTAATCGCAGTACTTTGGGAGGCTGAGGTGAGAGGATCGCTTGAGACCAGGAGATCAACACTAGCCTGGGCAACACAGGGAGACCCCGTCTCTACAAAACTTTTTTTTTTTTTTAATTAGCCAGACATGGTGGTGAACACTCTTAGTCCTAGCTACTTGGGAGACTGAGGCAGGAGGATCACTTGAGCCCAGAAGTTCAGGGCAGCAGTGAGCTAGGATCACACAGCTGCACTCCGGCCTAGACAACAAAGACCCTGCATCAAAAAAAAAAATATATATATATATATATAGCAATAGTATTTCAGGATGACTGGATTCGCAATGCCAGTTGGGTTCCTTGGAAAGTGTTTTCTACCTTCTCCTTTTTCAGATGGCCTGCTCCAGGCCTAGAATATCTCTCACAGGACCTTACTGAGTGAGCTGCCACACTCCCACATGGTGGGTTCTCCCTGCTAAGTTTCCTGGTGCTGCACTCTCCATAGGCACCGAGCCTGTGCCCCGACTGTCCTATCCATATTGGTTTCCTAAGGCTGCTGTTGGTGGAATGCTGCAGACTTAGTGGCTAAAAACAATACACATTTACCCTCCTGCAGTCCTGGAGGTCAGAAGTCCCAAGTCGGCTTCACTGCTCTAAAGTCAAAGTGTCAGCAAGGCACTCCCTTCTGGAGGTTCTAAGGGAGAGTCAGTTTCTTTTTCAGCTTCTAAAGGCCACTTACATTCCTTGGCCTATGCCCTTCCTCTGTCTGGAAAGCAGATCACTGTCATCTCTACTGCCATCATCACATCATTTTCTCTCCTTCCAATTCCTCCTGGACCTCCTGGATCCCTCTGACCTCGCATCAGGCCCACTGGATAATCCAATCCAGGCTCATCTCCCCATCACCCAGCCCTTAGCTCAATCACACCTGCAAACTCCCTTTGGCCATTTAAGGTAACATTTGCAGGTCCCAGGATTAAGACCTGGTGTATCTTCAGGGGTTCATTATTAGTCTACCACAATAATTGATGGCAAATAGCAAAGGTCCCCAGTTTTGCACCGCGAGAGGCAGGCATCCTCTTCACTGCCCTCTTCCCCAACTCCCTTCAGCCATTTTGATATTATAGGGTCTGTCACTAGCAACATGCCATTTCCTGACACTAAGTCAGGATGAGTTAGGGTGCTGTTGGTTGCAAGAATGACAAAGTTCATTCAAATTAGCTGATACTATAAAGGGAATTGGTTGGTTAATGAAAAATCCCAGAAGTAGCTCAGAGTTTGGAGAAGGGCTGATACAGCAGCTCAACAATGACTCAAGGGCCTGTCTCCTTCTGTCAGTCTCTTAAGTCTGTGCCAAAAACAACTTCTTCAGGTCACAGGATGCCTCTGTTGGGCCCCTGAGATCATGTGCTTACCTCTAGTCAGGATGCTAAAGTGCAGAAATACTGTGAACTAATGTCAGTCCCTGGGAGGGGAGCACTACACATTGCTTACCAATTCCAGGAGAGCACTCTTAAACACCTCACCAATTTCTGCTGAGTTTCCTAAGGCTGCCAGGAGGCTTTGCACAAACCCAGCAGCCAGAGTTCTGCAAGTTCTCTTGACTCTGGCAGGGGCTCAAAGCTGATGTAGCTGCTGCAGCAGTCATACCCCCACCCCCTGCGTTCTTCATGTCTAGTCTGGTAAAACAGAACACCTGCACAACACGTCAGACAAAGCAACGTTATTATTCACAGAGAGGCCCCAAACATCAACCCAAGCCTGGGATCCATGGCGAGCCAGTCCACCAGCATTCAGGAAAGCTCCCCAGGGCGCTGGAGTGCTGTCTGCAGGTGCCCCCACTTCACACCACAGCTGAGAAGGGACTTTAAAAGCACTCCACTCTGGGTTCTATACCCCAGATGCAACTGGGTCCACTGGGCTACAGCATTGCAGGACATCCTGATCTAGGGGAGATGAGCACAAAGCCTGAGCTGTTTGGGACAGTTCCACCTTATCTGAGAATGTTGCATCCTGTGTATATTCTGCCCAAAAATTGTAACCAAGAGTGGGAAGAGCTGGGTCATCCAGTATCATTTGGGGACCTGTCACCTGGCAGATGCTCCCTTGTTGCTGACATTGAGAGTCAATCCCTCCAAATTTTGCAGCTGCTGCCCAACAAGGGAGGGTTAGAATGGATACCAGGAACAATCCCAATATCCACTACAACACCAAAGGCCATGTTGAGAGAAACTGGTGTATTTGACAACTTAAAATGTTCACTTGTTTGTCAAAAAAAATTTTTTTTAATTGGACAAAATATGTGTGCCATGTCTGACAAAGGGTTAGTATGTGGGAATCTTACAAATAAGGAAGTAAAAAACCCCAGTAGGAAATGGGTGTGATTTTTTAACCAAGTATATATTTTTCAAGCTTATTTTAAACTATATATTTAAATAAATCAAATAATATATTTTCAAAAGAAATACAGCTCTCTAGCTCCTGCTGTCACCATGTGACATGCCTGCTCCCACTTTGCCTTCCACCATGAGTAAAAGCTCCCTGAGGCCTCACCAGAAACCTAGCAGAGACCAACACTACACTTCCTGTACATCCTGCACAACCATGAGCGAGTTCAACATCTTTTCTTAATAAATTACCCATCCTCAGGTATTCCTTTATAAGCATCACAAAAATAGCCTAACACAGAAAACTGGTACCAAGAAGCGAGGCATTGCTGTAAAGACACCTTAAGAGTAATGACCTAGAGTATCTGGCAAAAGAAATTTCTAAATAGCAAAGCATTCAAGAGGTGGCCTGCCTGCTTGTCACAGCCAATGATCAGATACTGGAGCAAAGGAAAGTTGGAGCTCATATTTAAAAGGGAAGCAGAGCATGAAAGTTTGGAAAATTTGCAGCCTGGCCATGTGGCAGGGAAAGAATCCAAGCAGGCTGGGGAGCAACCACTAGCTAGAGAGATTAGCATGACTAAAAGGGATCCAAGTGCTAATATCCAAGACAATGGAACAAACGCCTCAAAGGCATTTCAGAGATCTTGGAGACAGCCCCTCCCATTACAGGCCCAGAGGCCTAGGAGGTAAGAATGGTTGCAGGGGCCAGGCCCAGGACACTCCTCAGCCTATGGATATTGCTCCCCACATAACGGCTGCTCCAGCTCCGGCTATAGCTCAAAGGCCCCAGGTACAGCTTGGGCTACCACTCCGGAGGATACAAGCCATAAGCCTTAGTGGCTTCCACATGATGTTAACCCTGTGGGCATACAGAATGCAAGAGTAAAGGTGGCAGCTTCCACCTAGATTTCAGAGGATGTATGAGAAAGCCTGAGCGCCCAGGCAGAAGCCTGCTTCAGGGGCAGAGCCCCCACAGAGAACCTCTACCAGGGTAGTATGGAGGGGAAATGTGGGGTTGGAGGCCCACACAGAGTTCACACTAAGGCGCTGCCTAGTGGAGCTGTGGGAAGGGGACTGCACCCTCCAGACCCGAGAATGGTAGCTGCACCCTACACCTGGAAAAGCTGCAGGCACTCTACCCCAACCCGTGAGAGCAGCCAGCAGGACTGCCCAAGGCCTTGGGATGCCACCCCTTGCACCAGGATCCAAGACGTGGAGTCAAGGATTATGTTGGAGCTTTAGGATTTTTTTTTCTTTTTTTTTTTTGAGATGGAGTCTCACTCTGTCGCCCAGGCTGGAGTGCAGTGGCATGATCTCAGCTCACTGCAACCTCTGCCTCTCAGGTTCAAGCAATTCTCCTGCTTCAGCCTCCGAAGTAGCTGGGATTACAGGCATGCCCCACCATGCCCGGCCAGCATTGGGATTACAGGCATGAGCCACTGCACCTGGCCCAAATGCTTTCTTAGATGCAAAAAAATAAGAAATTTTTAAAAATTAAAGGACACCCCCACCCCCCAAAAAATGATCAATTATTTTCACATCCAGGAAAAACAACAAATGCAAATCCAAATGCTTTGAAGAATGAGACTGATTTTTGGAGGCTTTCAGGGTAGACAGAGGAGGGCCGTTCTGCCACGACTCATGCAAACAAACCTCCTAAATGCACCCTTGAGATGCATTGCGCCCTTCACAGCCACCCTCAGCCCCTTCCGTTGCCTTCGATCCTCTGCCATGCTCCTGCAGACTTCCTGCCCAGACCTCACCCACAGGCCTCAGTCCCTTTCCCATGTGCATCTGCAACCCTCCACCTCTCAGGCTCAGCAAATTCCAGCATCCTCAGCATCCTCTTCATTCCCCCTCACCAGGTGCCTGGTGGCAGTGAGGGCAGGGGCAGCAGGGGATGGCACACACAGTGGGTATCATTTCTGCTTTAAAGATGAGAAAGTAGGGGCTTCGAGAGGCAAAGTCCCCCAGTTAGAGTGAAGTGAACAGGGTTTGGAGTCCAGCTGGTGACCCCACAGCCCATTCACTGTCCACTTCACCTTGCCAGGCCCTGGCCACAGTCCCACTGCTAATTGGAAACACAACCAGCTGCGGCATTTCCTCCCATGGTCCTTTGCAGCACGTGGGTCCCCACCCCCACCCTTGGTAAACGTGCAGGAGCCACAGTCAGCCGTGACTCATGGCCAGTCCAACCCACTGTGATTCAGGCGGGATAGAGAGAGGACAGCAGATGTCAGAGTGTGCCCAGACTGGCCGTCTGCAAGCTGTGCCCTGGCCTCACGTCTCCTGTGACTGATTACTCTGTGCTGTAAACACGGCCAGCCTCCGTTTTCCCACCCGTAAAATGGAGATGAGGACACTTGTCCAGTGTGTTTCCCAGAGTCATGATTGGAATCCCCTGAGACAATGGACTGGAAGGCACTTTGTAAACCACAATCTCTGAGCAAATATGACAGAATGCAGAGGAGGGAGTGAGTCAGTAAGTGACGTGAAGCCTGGCTTGGAGTGGCAACCGGAATGCCCCATGGCCCCATGGTGCTGTATCATCCCTGGACTTCCCGTAGCTGCTAGAGTGAATGAAGGAGCTGGTCTGTCATTTCACACCAGCAGAGAAAGTGGCCCAGAGAGCAGGCATCTCCCAGGTATCTGACTGGGCCTCTCATGCTAGGAACTGGGGACACAGACCTGGGAACTCGGTGCCCTTGTGACATCATAGCCTGGGGGCCAGGATGGAAAGTGTGGTGGGGCCACCAACCTGAATGGCACTTTTGGCCAGAGGCGCATGGTGTGGGGAGGCTGGCACTAAAGGGCCTGCCCGTGTGGCATCCCAGGCATGGACACCCTGAGGGTGAGGGGAGAAGGCAGGCAAGATGCTGGCGCCACGCTCGTGCTGGCATTGTGCACAGTTTGGCATCCTGGTTCCAAGCTGAGGCCCCTGCAGTTGCAGAAGGCCAGTCTGATGGGGAGGGGACGCTCCTGGGTTCTGGTGGCATGGCCTGCCTGGCACAGTGTGGCACTGGATGGAAAGAGAGACCGGGGTGGTGGTCTCTTATTTTGAGACACTGCAAACACCTCTTTTCTCTGGGCCTCAGTTTCCCCAATCCTAAGAGACCGTGGGTCAGGCCAAGTGGGAAGGTGGGTGAACCCCTGACTTTGGAACCAGGCAGACATGAATTTCAATCCTGCTGTGCAAATCTGGGCAGCCTTCTCAGCTGAGCCTGTTTCCTCACCTGTTGGGAGAGGGCTCAGTGCAATGGGGCATGAACCTGGGCGCATGACAGAATCCAGGCACGGCTAGCTGCTGGTACTGATATAGTACTGATGCTTAGAGATCCAAACAAAAACAAAATTTGGGAATCTGGCCCCATAGGGTCTGTACTGGCCACTCGGTGTCATCCTCCCGCTTCCTGACCACCTTCGGATGACACTGGTTCTTCCAAAGGAGGGGTGGGGGGACATGCTATTCTGGAGGAGTTAAGCTTCCTGGCAATGGATCCCAAGCCTCCCCCTACTCCCCTACCCAAGGGACCAAGCCACAGCTGGCATGAAGTCATGCCCTACGGCACCTTCCAAGGAACTCCTGCCACATCTCCCTCCCCTCTGTCACTGAGGAGAAGGACCCATCCTCACTGAAGCAGAGGCTCCCGGGGCATGGGGCAGGACTTGCGGGGAGCAAGAGCGGGGCCCGGGTATGGGATTGGGGGAGGCACAGGACCCAGGGTTGGCCCAGGGGTACTCGGGGCCTGAGGGCAGGGGCCAGGACTAGAGGGGTGAGGGACTGCGCTAAGCCAGGGAGCCCTCAAGGGCCCCACCTGGGTGTGGTAACCCCTGTGTGTATCCACTGGAGCAGATTAGCGGTTACCCTGGCTTCCCACACCCCTCTCCCTTCACACATTTTGACCCTTAGACAGTCTCCACTTGGGAAGGCCCAAGGCCCAAACTTAAAGTGTTCCTGGTGCCTGCCTCTGAGTCTCTTGTTTTAGGATTGGGGAACTGAGCTCCAGAGAAGCAAGGTATTTGTGGTGTTTTGCAGGGGGAGATCCCCTGGTCTCTCCTCTCCATCCAGTGCCACACGGTGCCAAGCAGGCTGTGCTGGCAGACCCTAGGGGAATTCCCTCCCTATCAGAGTGGCCTCTACAACTGCAGGGGGCTCAGCTTAGAACCAGGACCTCCCGTGTCTCCTGGTGGGGAAGGTGAGAGCAGCCTTCCTGCGGGAAAAGCGCCTGGCCCCAGCCCATGTGGACCTCCAGGATGCCAGGACCTTCCCAGGGGAGGGGCAGTGCTGTGCAGGCCACCCCACCCTTGCCACAGCAGTCACTACCATCTCTGGATAGCACAGAGAGAAGCTAAGGCTGCAGCCACCCACAGCTTTTCACCAAGAATAAGCTGTGGCCAGAACTAATGGACATATAGGCTGCTTGGAATGGTGCCTGGTCAATAAGAATGCATCCGTGATTGACATGAGATGCCTGCACAGTGTTCTGGGAGCCCCAAGGGAGCCGGGCCTCAGCCACCTGCACAGAAATCCCCCAGGTCCTTGATCGCCACGTCCCTCTTGGTGCCCCTAGCATAGGGCAGCCATGGAGCCCAAGACCGGACAGCTCCCCACTGTGAGTGTCAAGCAATGTGTGGAGGGTGTTGGTTAGTGGGGACAAAGCCCAGGCCAACTGAGACAGGCAAGAGAGGGGTCTCCAGCAGGGAGACCATCATCCAGGCACCCTCCCAGCTGCCAGGGCCGGGCCCTCACACTGCCTGCCATGCCTGCTCTGCTCTGTCCTTGGCTCTGTGAGTCCCTGCAGCAGGCTGTGTCTCAAACCAGCACCTCACCCTCATCCCCATCACTCTGGCTATGGGGATTTCCAGTAGGTCATAGCCCCCGACCTTCCCAACAGAGCTTCTCTGGGTCCTCACTTAGTTGTTGATGACATACTTGGCAAGTGCACTGGATGTGACCTGAGGGAAGTGGGGAGATGGGGCCCCAGGGCCTGGAACCCTCTTGATCCTTCCTGAGCCTTCCCCCAGCTCTGTTACCAGAGGGCAGAGTCAAGCCTGCGGACCACAATGGCCTGCAAAGGATCAGGCCCTCACTGTGGCAGGGGCCATTAGCAAAGGAGGAGGCTTTGCTCCCAGATGGGCCATATAGTTTATAAATGTTGATGGGAATTCTAGGAAAAGCAGCTCCACTTGGGAGGGCCCAAGGCTCACGTGTATACTGTTCCCAGTACAGAATGTGATGTGGTAGGGCATGGGAGGAAGGGAGCGGGGAAAGTGGCCTGGGTAAGTCCCAGCCCCTCTCTGGGCCTCACCTTCCCCCTACATCAGATGGAGATAACTACCACTGTCCTGCCCCTCTCCCAGGATTTTTCTAAAGATCAAGGGAGGGAGCCCGAGGAGGAGAGGGAGGAGGAGGGAGCCCGAGGAGGAGAGGGAGGAGGAAGAGCTGGAGAAGGAGGGAGGAGGAGGAAGGAAGCGGGGGAGAGGGAGGCTGAACGGGAGCTGATGACCTTTTGGTTTAAGCCCCAGCTGAGCAGCTGAACCCTGAAAGAGGACTTGTGGCTGTTAGCCCAGGATTCACTCCCAGAGCTGTCAGAGCTGGGCTGCACCCCAGGTCCTAGCAGGGACAGCTCTCAGGCACCAGGCCACGTCCAGGTGTGCGTGGCAGACTGGGCACCTGTTGGGGCCTGCTGGAGCGCGTGCCACACCCTCCACGCCCTGCCCCGTTTCCTCGTTTCCTCGTTCACTCCTGTCAGCCACTGACCCCAGACTGTCTTCCACGGCTTCTGGCCTCAGCCATGCCTGGAGTCGGACCTGCCAGGCATCCTGCCCATGACACAGGGGGGCTGTTGGAGCCAAGATAGGGGGCCCTGGCCCCCTGCCGGCCTCTCCCCATGGCCCTTCCCAATGATTGCTGCCCAGCACCCCCCATCATAAAATGCTCTGCTCAAGAGCCGTCAGGGGCTCCCTGTGTCTGTGGGAAACGGTAGACTCCTCGCTCGGGTGCCCAAGGCCTCTCCAGGTTGGGGGCTCTTTTGCCACTGCCCAGTACTCTGGCCCTCAACACATTCCAGGATGCTTGTTGCTGGCACCGTCTGCCTGGGAGCCATCCCCCACCCTGCACCCTCACTCACTGAAATCACTGCATGCTTTGAGACCCAGGCAAACATCTCACCCCACCCCCAGTTCCAGAGATGTCCAGCCCCCAGCTTCCAGGGCTTGCTCCCTCCCGGGGGCTCCTCCCTGAGTCTAAACCGACGTTGTCTTTGGGGAACTTGGCCTTTCCCCTCCACTCCCATGGGGAGCTCCTACAGGGCGGAGTCACCACCCACACGGACTCCAGTGGGCACAGACAATGGGCTGGGGAGTGCTAGCAGCCAAAGGATTCAGGGACTTGTTAAGGGACTAGGCGTTGTTTCTCCCACGCAGGAAGATGCCTGAAGCCTCCTTTCCTCATGCCATCCACCCACAGCAGGAGTGCCAGCCTCCTGACACCCCGCCCCCATGACCCTAGCCCCATACCATGCTGGATGCCACTGGACGCATATCCCGCGAGGCAGTTTCCCCGGAGCTGCCCCACGCCTCCTCTCCCTTCATCTCCAGGGCACCCCTCTGAGTCACAAGCATCACTCACCCACTGGAAATCTGGAAATGCCACGTGCAACCAAAGAGCTGGCCAGGGGTCAGGTGGCCCCAATTCCATGTGACCTGGACACATCCCAGCCCCTCTCTGATGGTCATCTTCCCATCTGTAAAATGAGGTAATCAGCACTGTCCTGCATACCTAGGAGGGCTCTTCTAAAGATCAGATGAGATAATACATGAGAAACTGCCTTAGGGAGATGCAAGCATCACACCAGCGTCTGGGATCGGTATTGAATGGGTGAGAAGGCTGGGTGACTCCACACTGAGACCAGCCTGCAAGACCTGTTGGGTGAGACCTCCAGCACCACCGTAGGTCCTCCGTGAAGGCTTCGGGAATCTGTTTTCACAACCCCTAAGCCCCATTCCACTTTTCTGCTGCAACGCACAACACAGTGTTTCCTTCGGGTGGCATCCCGCAGCCCTGCAGAATTCCTGCCCTGGCTCTCAGCCGCTGCAGCCAGCCCTGACTGGGGGACTCTTTACACCAAGTGATGGCGCAGCCTGGCCGAGGAGCATCTCGTGAACCTCTTCCTGTGGATCTAGTTAACACTGTGACTCAAAGACAGGCCACTTCAAGCTATTTCTTTACTGGAAACGGAGGAAGATTAAAGCATGGATTTTTTTTTCCTTCATGAGACAAAGCGAGCTCTGTGTACCTCGGAACTTGGCCCTTCCTACATGTTGCTCCCGGGGAAGTCACAAAATGTACTGAGAAAGCAGCAGGCAGTCGGCTGAGTGCCTGGCGGCCCAGGATGTGCCCAGGGAGCCTTGGAGTATCAGAGCTGGTGGGCACCTTAGGTTCCTGCCTCCAATACTCCCATTTTGTGGATGAGCAAACTGAGGCCTAGAAACTAGCTATACATTTAAAACAGAGCTAGACTCAGCCCTAGCTCCCCGCCTCCCCAACCAATGCTGTTTCTGTCACCCCTCCACTCTTGACGGTAAGCAGCCCCGGTGGGGAGGAAGGAGACAGGACAGAGGAGATGCTGGGGGAAGAGAGCAGCCACCTTGGGGGTGGTAGGGGGTGAAGGCACAAGTGAAGTGGTGGCCTCTGGGAGGCTCTCCTCTCAGCCCTGATTCTTAGGAGGCTGTTGTAGGAGCTAGAGGGGCAGTCCCAAGAAAGGCTACCCCACTTCCTGACCCCAAAGCAGTCACCAGCGGCAAAGCCCAGCTGCTTGGGCCCTGGCCACTGAGACCCAGGCTTCCCTTTGAATGTGGGAGGTATTTGGGTGGGGAAGCACGTTCCAGGTCCCATCATCACCAGGACAGACACTGAAGGACACCTGGCTTCCTACAACCCCCATGTCCGCTTTCAGGGCAAGCGGGGACCAGCAAAGGGATGGGAATGGCACAGGGTCCTTGGTTGGCTGGTGAAGCAGCCTGACCACAGAGGTCCCTCAGCTCCCTGCCAGGGTTCTCTCCTGGCACCAGGTACGCACCTATACAAAAGGCCAGAGTTCGACTGGACAGAGGCAGACACCGGCTCCCAACAGCAGCGACATCGTACTGGCTCTGTGCCAGGCTGCATGTGGCCATCTGCCTCTCAGCTGTCCTCCGGGGGCCGGGGCCAGTGAGCAGGTGACCACGCAGGCCCAGGTGCAGAGTGGATTCAGAGCCTGGGCTCCTGACCCTGGATGGGACAGAGTAAGGCAGGCCCCTACCTTATCTCACTGTGTGTTGAAAGGACCACCTGCATCCACACGCCCTGAGCAGGGTGTAAAAAGTGCGGATTCTCACCCCACCTGCCTCAAACCCAGTAAATCAGCATCTCTGAGGGTCTGTGCCTCCCGGCCCCAAATGCTCTCACCCTTGACCAGTGGACAAGCAAGAAGCAAAACTGGGTGCATCCCCAAGGGAGGAGGCATCCTCACAACCCCTCCTCTCCGTGGAAGAAGATTGCACGTGGAATTTTCCGTATCCCACAAACATCCCTCGGTGGAGAGGCTGGGGCAGATCCACAGGCCCTTGGCTCCGAGCAGCTGCTAATTGGCGCTGCTGTTCTATTTCTGCTCAGGGTCTAAATGAGGTCACCTCCCAGTGCCACCTGAGATGAGCCCAGCAAGGAGAGCTCAGGGCCCAGGTGCAGCTGGCCCAGCCCGTCCCTGGGGAAGGCTGTATAACCTGGAATCAGGACAACTCGAGCGATCCACCTCCTACGAGTGAAAGGTTTCCCAGGACGTGGGACTTGAAGCGCTAAACTAGGAAAGTCCAGCAAACCAGGGGGATTTGGTCACCAGAGGACAGCCCAGGGACGTCTGGGTGTGCCTGCTCCTGTGGGGAGTGCATGGCGATCACAGGAACCCACTCCCCAGAGCCCCAAAACTCAGTCAGACCCAGCAGCTTGGTCCTGCCAGGATGGGAAGGAAGCATGCAGCACAGGAGCTGCAGAGTCCAGCAAGGATCCTGTCTGCCCCTTAGCATCAGCAAGGCCCTGAGCGGGGAGTGCAGCCCTCCAAGTGCCTCTGGCTGCTGCCTGGGGACAGAAGTCCCTCCAGAGGTAGCCCCTGAGGCTTTCTCCCCCGCCTTGGTCTCTTGATCACGGTGCACAGACCAGCCTCAGAGAAACATAACCACAGCCACCACCGAGTGAACGCCGACCGTACCCCAGACGCTGGGCTCAACAGTCTGCCAGGGCTGCTCGCTCTGATTTTATGAACTAACATTTAATGAGCCCTTATTATGCCAAGCGCTTTGCATTTACAATACTATTTAACCCTCTTAACATCCCATGAGGTTGGTTTTAGTATCTGCACTTCCGGAGGAAGAAACCGAAGCACAGAGAAATCGAGTGGTTTCTGTAAGGCAGAGGTTCTCATGGGGGATTTAACAATGTCTGGGGACACTTTGGGTTGTCTCTGGGTGAAGGCCAGAGATGCCGCTGCACGTCCTGCAGTGCACAGGACAGTCCCTGCCACCAAGAGTGATGTGGCTCCAAATGTCCACAGTGCTGTCCTGGGAAACCCTGGCCCAAGGTCTCACCGCCCTTGCTCACAGAGTCTGGACTTGAATCTTGAGCCCTCAGCCACTCTGCTCTGTGATCATTATCCTCGATTCACATGTGAGAGAAAACTGAGGCTCCAACAGGCGAGGCGAAGGCTCCCAGGGAGTGCAGGTGGAGCTGGGGCTCCACAGGACCATGCCTCCCTTTCTCCGCCTTCCCTGGGGTGCTGTGGCCCCTGCTTTCCTCCTGCCTCTCTGGCTGAGCCATCTCAGTTTCCTTCATGGGCTCCTTTTGAAGCTGTTCTATTTGTGCTCAGGGTCTAAATGAGGTCACCTGTTCGCTGCCCTGCCTTTGAGTGTTGGTGAATGACCAGATTACTAATCCCACAGCAGGGCTATCCTGCAAGTGAACAGAAGCACTAGCAACAATGAAGATAGCACGGTACTTAGAGACTAGGATTGTCCCTGATCATCAAGGACATGGGCTCCCCGGTCCTGTCCCCTCCCCTCCTTGCTTCAGCAGATCCACTCCCATCTATTCACCAAGGAGTCTCCAACATGACCTCCGGACCCCAACACAAAACCCCACAGGCACCGTGGGATGCTCCTTGCTCATGCTTCCACCCGAATGACAGGGACCCATCCCCCCAGACAAGGCAGGGTACTGGGGGTCATTCTAGACTGCTTCCTCTCACCCCACATCCTGTCAATCACTGCATCCCATCATTTCTGCTTTTTGACCACCTTGATCCTAACCTATCTGTTTCCAGCCCTGCTGTCATGGCCCATCTGGGATACCCTAATCTCCTGAGTGGGCAGTCACCCTAGAAATTCATCTTCTATTTTGGTGAAGTACACATAACATAAAACTTACCATTTTCGCCATTTTATTTTTTTCGAGACACAATCTTGCTCTGACGCCCAGGCTGGAGTGCAATGGCACGATCTTGGCTCACTGCAACTTCCACCTCCTGAGTTCAAGCAATTCTCCTGCTTCAGCTTCCTAAGTAGCTGGGATTACAGGTGCCCACTATCACACCTGGCTAATTTTTGTATTTTTAGTAGAGACGGGGTTTCACCATGTTGGCCAGGCTGGTCTCGAACTCCTGACCTCGGGTGTACATATATAAGAATATATGTGGCCAGGCAAGGTGGCTCACGCCTGTAATCCTGGCACTTTGGGGAGGCCGAGGGGGGTGGATCACAAGGTCAGGAGATCGAGACTATCGTGCCTAACACGATGAAACCCCATCTCTACTAAAAATACAAAAAAATTAGCCCACCGTGGTGGCGGGTGCCTGTAGTCCCAGCTACTCTGGAAGCTGAGGCAGGAGAATGGCATGAACTCAGGAGGTGGACCTTGCAGTGAGCCGAGATCGTGCCACTGCACTCCAGCCTAGGCGACAGAGCGAGACTCCGTCTCAAAAAAAAAAAAAAAAAAAAAAAAAAAAAAAATATATATATATATATATATATATATATATATATATATATATGTACAACATGGATGAACTGTAAAAACATCCACAGAGATAGAAGGTAGATTAATGGCCGAGGCAGGTGGAAGGGAAGTGTGGAGAGTGAGGGCTAATGAGTATAGGGTTTCTTTACGGGTAATGGAAATGTTCTAAAATTGATTTTAGTGATGGTTGTATTACTTTGTAAATACTCATCAGCAGTGACCTGTACATTTTAAACGAGCAAATGGTATGTGAATTATATTTATTTATTTACTTATTTTTATTTATTTTTTATTTTTATTTTTCTTTTTTGAGACACAATCTTGCTCTGTCGCCCAGGCTGGAGTGCAATGGCATATGATCTTGGCTCACTGAAACCTCCGCCTCCCGGGTTCAAGAAATTCTCATGCCTCAGCCTCCCAGGTAGCTGGCATTACAGGCGTGGGCCATCATACCCAGTTAATTTTTGTATTTTTAGTGGAGACAGGGTTTTGCCATGTTGGCCAGGCTAGTCTTGAACTCTTGACCTCAAGTGATCCTCCTGCCTTAACCTCCCAAAGTGCTGGGATTACAAGCGTGAGCCACTGCACCTGGCCATATTTCAATAAAGCTGTTATTAACAAAACAAAGACTGGAGGAGAGGACTTGGATATGTGGCCTGGCCTGGCCACCACTGGTCAGTGACTGTCTCTGGCCCTGTTACCTTGGTCCCTCCCTTCACCAGACTCTCCCCTGCTTTACCACTGACCTGGGGCTGTGGCTGCCATAAGGTGACTGCCTGCTCCTGCGTCCTGGGTGAGCACAGCGCCCTGGACTTTGAGCCTTGGGCCTCTGTGCACTAAGGTGCGGTTCCTGGCCCCTGCCCTGGCTGTGCTGGAATCCCAGTGCATCCACCAAGCCCTCCCATGCACGGTTGCATTCATGTCCATTCCTTTATGGTTTTGTGTCTTTGCTGTTTGGGGCCTGTAAATATACATAATGCTGTTATGTATTCATCAATCTGTATGACGAAATATCTATCATCACCTTTTAAAAAAAATTTTGGCGGTGTGCAGCGGCCCACACCTGTAATTCCAGTGCTTTGGGAGGCTGAGGCAGGCATACCACCTGAGGTCAGGAGTTCGAAACTAGCCTGGCCAACATGGCAAAACCCCATCTCTATTAAAAATCCAAAAAATTACCCGGATGTGTTGGTGGGTGCCTGTAATCCCAGCTACTCGGGAGACTGAGACAGGAGAATCATTTGAACCCAGGAGGCAGAGGTTGCAGTGAGCTGAGATTGTGCCACTGCACTCCAGCCTGGATGACAGAGCAAGACTGTGTCTCAAAAAATAGATTTTAAAAATTTTATTTACAGACATGCTCATGACACAGCCTCAGAAGGTCCTGACAGCATATGACATATGCCTCATCATTGCCTTTTTTTTTTGAGACGGAGTTTTGCTCTTGTCGCCCAAGCTGGAGTGCAATAGCATGATCTTGCCTCACTGCAACCTCCGCCTCCTGGGTTCAAGCGAAGCTCCTGCCTCAGCCTCCTGAGGAGCTGAGATTACAAGCACCCACCACCATGCCCGGCTAATTTTTTGTATTTTTAGTAGAGATGGGGTTTCATCATGTTGGTCAGGCTGGTCTTAAACTCCTGACCTCAGGTGATCCACCCGCTTCAGCCTCCCAAAGTGCTGGGATTACAGGCATGAGCCACCACCACACCCTGCTAAATTTTTTGTACTTTTAGTAGAAATGGGGTTTCACCATGTTGGCCAGGCTGGTCTTGAACTCCAGACCTCAGGTGATCCGCCCACCTAGGCCTAGTAAAGTGCTGGGATTACAGGCATGAGCCACCACACCAGGCCATTATACCCACTCTTTAAGATGGGTCAGCGCCCGCTGCACACACCTCCAAGTGGTGTTATTTCCAATTTCATGGGTTTGATGGAGCAGGTTTTCTTCTTTTACTCTCAGTGCACCAGGCTCCAAATGTGGCCCCATCCCTCATCCTCTTGTCCCCAGACCCACCTGCCTCCAGTCTCTGGCTAGGGGGAGTCACTGGTGCCTCCACCTCCCACACCCTGGCTGAATCAGATCACCTGTCTCCTGGGCATCTTGCTATTTTCTCACTATTTTTTATAGGCCTCAAATATAAAAAGGTAAACAAGACACACCCAGCAAGCTATCTAGCCGGCCTTATCGGTCTCAAAATCACAGCTTATGGCACTCCTGAGCGCTCATGGCCTCTGGCTGTGTCCTCACAGCCTGGGCTCCAGGTCCCGTCTCCCCGCTGATCCCACTCCACCTGACCAGGGTGTTCAAAGACCACTCAGCTGGACCCCGTGCGGGGTCACAGATGTCACCGGGATGGGAGTCTATTGGGGTAACTCTTACCCCAAACTCCCAAGGTTGGACATTGTGGTGCCTCCAGTCCCCGGAATGAGTCAAGGCTGCATTGCATCAGGGAGAAATGGACACCTTATTGAAGACGCCAGAAGAGGCAGGTGCACACCCTCCTGTGGATGCTGGTAGACTGGCCTGCTCTCAGGGCATTTTCGGTTTGGAGTGGAAACCCCAAGCATGGCCAACAGGGTGCAAGGCAGTGAAGAGGGCGGGATTCAGAGGCTGGCAGTCCTGGGTTCATTCCCAGTTCTGCCCCTGGCCTGCTGGATAACCCTGGCCTGCTCCTCTAGCCGCTCTGGGACTCAGTTTCCGTATCTGTAGTAGGGTAGTATCACCTTGAAGGTGAAATGTGCTAATGCTAAGCAGAGTGACAGACATCCTGTTGGTGCCCAACAGAGGCAGGTCACCCAGGCAGGAACCTGCAGGGTTTAGGCCAAACCCAAGCCTAGCCTTTGAGACCTCCCCCTGGGTGTGATGTACCCCCGGCCCTCCAGGGGTGAGAGCAGTCCTGATCTCTGGCTGCCTTTGGAGCTATCCCAGGCTAGCCTCACTTCCCTAGCCTTTTAGCTTGGTTCCACTGCCTCCTGTGGGCCATCCTCCACTTCAGCCCAGGCTCTAAGTCTGTCTTCCCTAGATGGGCAGGCTGAGGCTGGGCAGAGCAGCACTGTCTTCCTGTAAGAGAAGCTCAGGCAGGACAGTCCTGCACGTCCTGGAGGGTGGAACAGACTGGTCTGCCCTGGTGCCCAGGGAGCAGTGCCCGCTGAGGCTGAAGCCTGGAGCTTGTGTCATCCACATTTCAGACTCTCCCATGGCAGGGAGACCTCAAAGCCTGGGACAGGAGAGCCTGGAGTGCCCCCGCAACCCATCTAATTACTTTTCTGTACAGCCGGAGCAGGCCAGGTTCGTGTTGTGGGTCTTAGTTTTCATGTCTGTGAAAAGGGGTAAGTGATGCCCATCTCCAGGGGCTATAGGCTGGATCACGTGGCGAACACAGGGATGTCTGTTTTGTAATGATCAGCTTACTCTCCAAATGTCTGGGCCTCTTGGGGCCCAAGACATGTCTTCCAGACCCTTGAGGAGAAGCCTCGGATTCTCTTTAAGGCAGTCAGCCTTGAAGAGGAGCGTGGGAGGTTTCTCCTTGAGGGTGGAGGGCTGAGGGTAGAGGGCAGAGGATGTCATTCCTGGCAGCCCATGTACAGCTGGTGCCGGGATCCTCCCACCCCAAGCCAGCATTCTAGTTTCTGATGTCAGATGGTGGTGCTGACTTCACAAGACAGGGAGTCTCAGGAGATAAGCTGGAAGGACTGGCACAGCAAACAAGGCCAGGGACCAAGGAAGAGAAGGGAAGAATACATCAGAGGCCATGGAGGAGACCATGCTCGGCGGGGCTGCTGGTGCCAGGCTCCTGCTGGTGGCCAGCGCTCCGTGGACAGGAGGGGCTGGGGCCTATGGTATGGATGACCCAGTGGGTAGGACACTCATGGGTATGGGGGTGGAACAGCTTAGACAGAACCTCAGGAGCCAGGTGGCCCATTGTGTGGGACAACCTGACCGCCCAGGGGAATGGGTGCTGGCTGCTGCTGGGCAGGATGTCTGGCTCAGCAGGCCCCAGGGCCATCAGGCCAGCAGGCAGCAGCCCAAGCCTGCAGACTGGACGCAAGATAGGGGCAGGTGGCAGGTCACGGCCTGACTAATTAGGACCAGAACTCCAGGCTGCTGGGGCTGAGCCCATGCTCTCTGGCCTACCTGGCAGCTCAGGGCCCTGTGCAGAGCTGAAACCAGCCGTGTACACAGCAGGCTAGCAACAGGCTGGGGCATCAATTGTTCTGAAGTGCCGTAAGGAGAAGTGAGGCCCTGTGGTAGCTGGGGGTGGAAGTGCCATGCAGCGAGCTGACAGGGGACTCTGTGGCATGAAGGGACAAGATGGGGGTTGAAGGAGAAGGTGAGTGGGGGGGCCTCCCAGGCAGACATGTGGGAAGGGCATTTGGGGCAGGGCCTAAGGTGGGCAAGGTGTGCCTGCCAGGGAAGAGGTGGGTGAGGTACTGGGAGGTCCTCAGGCAGCCAGGGCTGGCCTCGTCTACATTTTCAAAGCTCCTGTGGCCTTCGCAGCCAGCTCCTGAAGGGCCCCTTGGGTCTAACACACAGCAGGGACCTGGCAGCTGCTCTGGGGTGGACTGCTCTTTCCTCCCATCCCTCCAGTGCTGTGCCCAGAGTCATGGCCCCACACAGGGCCCGATCCCCACCCAACCCCTCTCCCATGCAACTCAACTGCAGGACGTGCATCTTCGGGAAACTTGGGCTTCGTGACATCACCCTCTCTCCCTGTGCATGAGCATGGGGCCCTGCAGTGGCCAGGCCCCTCCCCAGCCCATCCTAGGACTACAGGTCCCCTGGGTCTGCTTGGGTTGCCATAACAGAATACCACGGACTAGGTGGCTTCAACAAGAGCAATCTGTCGTCTCCCATTAAGAGTCGCAGAGGCTGAAAGTCTGAGGTCAGGGTCCAAGCCCACAGGATTGGCCTCCTGGATGTCACTCTCTCGTTGCCCCTACCCACGGCCACCCCTGTGTACACACACCTCGGGGGTCTGTATGTGTCCACATTTCCTCTTCTTTTTTTTTTTTTGAGACGGAATTTCACTCTCATCACCCAGGCTGGAGTGCAGTGGTGCAATCTCAGCTCACCGCAACCTCCGCCTCCTGGGTTGAAGCAATTCTCCTGCCTCAGTTTCCGGAGTAGCTGGGATTACAGGCGCACGCCACCACACCCAGCTAATTTTTGTATTTTTAGTAGAGACAGGGTTTCACCGTGTTGGCCAGGATGGTCTCCAATGCCTGACTTCAGGTGATCCACCTGCTTCAGCTTCCTAAAGTGCTGGGATTACAGGTGTAAGCCACAGAGCCCAGTCAACATTTCCTCTTCTTGTAAGGACATATTGGATGAGGGCCCACCCGAGCAGCCTCACTGAATCTCCTGTGTGTTTTGTAACTGATGTTGCTGTCTCCCGCAATGGAGCTCCTTCGGGGCCTAAGCAGTTCTGAGTCGTTTCTGGGCCCCCCACTCTGGCTGCAGGATTTTAAGCCGAGGTGTGCAGACAGAGGACAGAAACATGAATATGCCGGGAGGGGCAGGCAGAACCTGAGCACAGGGAGGCCCAGGGAAGAGGTCCCCAGCAGGGACACTGGTGCTCCTGGGCCCTTGCCCACACCACCCTTGCCTGCCAACCCTCTTCACACGCAGCAGCACCCTCCTGCCACTGGCATGAGCTTTCCTTTCCAAGTAAGTTTCAGATCCACATTTCTCAGGCCTCAGAGTGGCAGCTGTGGGAGGGAAGAGGCTGGGCAGGCCTTGCTGCCGCACACCCCACTGTGTGCCACGATCAGATAGGGCCTGCTAGGACTCTGACTGGGCCCAAGGTGGCTGCAGGACTGTCCTGGGGGCTCCACTACATGGCCTGAACAGGGGCTTGGCTCCCAGGGAGGAGTGATTCATGGCTGCTTCCTGCCCTATAGACAGTCATAAGGAGCTGGCAGGATAAGACCTGTACATGCAGCCACCTGGTGCCAGACACAGCAGCAAGGCCACCTGGACCTGGCCCACCCCACCTCTGTCTGCAGCAGCAGGGCTGGGCAGGGGAGCTGAGGGGAGGGGCAGGCCTCAGACCTCAGTGTCAGAACCAGACCTCAGTGTGAGCCTAGGCTCTGCCACACTGGAGCCCCGTGCTCTTGGGCAAGTGACTTAATCTCTGTGAGCACAGTCTTCACTGATAAATGAGGGAGGGATGTGCCCTCTGAACCAGGTTGTGGCTGCTTCCTATGGGGCTGTGTTAGGCACTGTGGGCACAGAGACTGGGGCTTGCATGAAGGGGCAGTGTGCTCTGAAGGCAGGGCTGGAGTCCCTGCAGGCTGGTGATTCCTTCAGCTGGGGA
Source organism: Rhinopithecus roxellana (assembly GCF_007565055.1). Taxonomy (NCBI): domain Eukaryota; kingdom Metazoa; phylum Chordata; class Mammalia; order Primates; family Cercopithecidae; genus Rhinopithecus; species Rhinopithecus roxellana. Next base: position 28,128,413 of record NC_044561.1, read on the forward strand.
GTCAAGGGGGCCTTCCTGGAAAGGGGGTGAATTGGGGCCACAGGGGCCATGTCTCCCCAAGTCTGGGACCCAGGCTCCAGTTCGTAGGGCCAGCTCAGGGGCGGGTGCTCAGCTGTCTGCTCTGTGGCTTCAGGCCCCAGAGAGTTCAAAGGGCCAGCGCCCCCGCCCCCTAGGAAGACCTCCGCCCCCTGAAAGGCTTCCCTGACTGCCGGGGCCCAGCTGCAGGTCCCCTCCCAGGCCGGCAGGAGGCCAGGCTCGAAGAGGGCACCCGCCGCCCAAGGTCGCGCCGCCCGTGGCGCCCCCATCCAGGCCCGCCCTGCGCCCGATCGCCAGGATTGCATTTCCGCGCCGCCGGGACCCCGCCTGATCCGCGGCCCGCGCGGAAGGCGCCACTGAGTCCCGGCCGCGGGAGCGCCAGACTCAGCACCCAGCACCCGCCGGCGACGAGAGGAGAGAAAGGCAGCCGCCTCCCGGCCCCAGCGCCCTGGCTGCGGCCCGCCCCATCTCGGCGCCCTCCTCCGCCCCCTTCTCCCCTTCTCGGGTACCCCCCGCCTCTGCCCCGGCTCCCGGCCCCTCCTCTACCCACCCCTCCTCCTCGCCCCCGCCCCGCCTCGCCCGGCCCCTCCGCGGTCCCCGCCGCCCGCGTACGGGGTGACGCAGCGCCGCCTCCCGCCGCCTGCCGCCGGGGCCACTGCAGGGGCCGCTAAACGGTCCGGCGCCCCTCGGCGTCCGCGCGCCCCCCGCCTGGCGGACAAGCCCGCCGGCGGCGATGGGGGCGACGGGGACGGCGGAGCCGCTGCACTCAGTGCTGTGGGTGAAGCAGCAGCGCTGCGCGGTGAGCCTGGAGCCCGCGCGGGCGGTACTGCGCTGGTGGCGGAGCCCGGGGCCCGGAGCCGGCGCCCCCGGCGCGGGTGAGTGTCGCCGCCGCCCGGGTTCGACCGGACCGGGCCAGGGAGCGGGGGCGGCGTGGGGGACCCGGCTAGCGGGACCGGGTGCGGGGAGCGGGCGACCGTGTTGAGGCTGGGGGCCCTGGGAGCGCAGGCGCCGGGGAGGGTCGGGGCTGGCGGGAGGGAGGCCGGGGCCAGGGTCCGGCTGGGCGCTACCGTCTGCTCCGGGAACCGGAGGACAAAGCGCCGCGCAGTGGAGGGGAGGCCGGCGCCCCATCCCCGCGGGGAGGTGGGACCTGGGGCGCGTTCACGGGGTCGTGGCCCCCGGTGCGGTCTGTCCGCAGGGCATCTCTGTACAGGACGGACTGTGGATGGATCCTGAGGGGGGTGCCAGGCGCTCCCCACCCCGCGCATTGCAGTTTAATCCAAGAACAGATGCTTTTTTTAAGCAGGGATCCGAAACCTGAGAGGCGCCCTTGCAGGATGAGGACTTCCTGTTAAGTTAAAGAAAGAGCCCCTGACCTTCTGTGGGGTGTGCTCCCTACTCGGGATGGGGGAATTGATTTCGGTGCCACGAGTTGACCACTTGCCCCGCAGAGGCCCTCCAGATGAGGAGAAGAGTGACTTTGGTAAACATGGAGGACGCACAGCCCACCCTGGAGGGCCGCGGTGCAGCGGCAGGACGGCCTCCTCAAGGCTCTAGGGCAGAGCTGTCTGGTGGCAGAGAGGTTGGCAGAGGCTTATAAAGAGGTGCCCTTCTGCACTCCGGGGCAGCGGGAGGATTGCAGCAGTTCAGGTCTGGACAGTGAGAAGGGGGAGGTGTTGGCGGCACAGGAGACCCAGGCTGGGTGGTAGCGGTGTGTTCCATTTCATTCATGCCCTCTTTGGCAAATGTTTATTGTATGCCTGCTAGGGACGGACGGGGGCCAGCATGTGTGACACAGTCGCTGCTGCAGCAGAGCTTTTTTCCTTAAAGGGAGAGACAGGGCGCACAGAGACAAGTGTCTGATGGAGTTGGGCACTGAAGACAGAGCTTGCAGGGTAGGGGGCAGGGTTGTCCAGGTGGGGCAGGTCACTGTGTGGTAGCTGGTGGTCTCAGCAGTCCTCACTCACACGGTGGCTTTGACCAGTGACCTGGAGAGACTGAGGGTTCTGCATTCCAGGGACAGATCCATCCAGGCAGAAAGAGCGGCGAGTGTAAGGCCCTGAGACCACCAGGAGGCCAGTGTCACAGGAGTGAAGGGAGATGGGGGAGGGAGAGTGGGGCCCAGGTCTCCTGAAGCCTTACAGGCTGAGAGGGCGACTTGCTTTTCACAGTGAGTGGAGTGGGAGCCCCTGGAGGGCCTTATCCAACTTAGCATTTCCAGGGATCTCATGTCCTCTGCGTGGAGGACCCAGAAGAGGGATGGGTCCTGCAATGGGGAGGCTTTGGCCCAGTGCAGATGGGAGATGGTGGTGGTCAGGGTTGGATGTGGAGGGACTGAGTACGGGAAGGAGGTCTGTTGGAGCTGCTGTTTGCTAGAAGAGAGAGCCCTGCAGGAGGACAGAGGGTTTGTTTTTGTTTTTGTTGTTTTTCTTTTTCTTTTTCTTTTTTTTTTTTTTTTGAGACGGAGCGTTGCTCTGTTGCCCAGACTGGAGTTCAGTGGCGCGATGTTGGCTCACAGCAACCTCTGCCTGCCGGGTTCAAGCAATTCTCCCTGCCTCAGCCTCAGAGTAGCTGGGATTACAGGAGCCTGCCACCATGCCTGGCTAATTTTTGTATTTTTAGTAGAGACGGCGTTTCACCATGTTGGCCAGGCTGGTCTCAAACTCCTGACCTCAGGTGATCCGCCCACCTCGGCCTCCCAAAGTGCTGGGATTACAGGTGTGAGCCACGGTGCCCAGGCTTTTTTCTTTTTAATTATTGGGGTGAGTGTGGTGGAAGCCAGGATTCACGGTGGATGTGCAGAGCTGGGGTGACACCGTTAGACCTTGTGCGCAGTCAAGGTCAGGAGTTCTGGGCGGTTTCTGGTGCTGAGCTGTGAGGATCTGCGGGTTGGGTGCTGGTGGGGACAGAGCTGAACGTTAGGTGGGGCCAAGGTCGAGGGGTGGTCTCAGACCCATGACCAACACTTGGTTTCCAGCCCTGGGGTCACCTGTCTGTGGCTGGGCATCCGAGACTTGACTTTTCTAAGGTCTTTCTCATGTCTCCTTTGGGAGAAATGTCACACCTCAAATATTACCTACCAGGGCCCACACACAAGGAGAACAGATGCCTGGCCTGGGCCCAAAGGGTTTGTGCTTTGTTGTAAATCCCTAGGCTTCAGGAAGATGACTGCCTTCCCAAGGGCTTCCTAAGTGCGGGCCCTGGGCTTCAAACCGGATGGGTTCCTGAGTGGCAGCTGCTCCCATCCTAGGGATGAAGGGGCTGATCTGCAGGGACTGGAAGTGACTGGCCCAATCCTGTGCTTGTAGCCACTGGGCTGTAAGGCCTCCCACGGGCTCCAGCGGCCGAGGAGACACCAGATCCCACCTTACAGGGTGTCTGTGTGGGAGGTCAGTCATCACTGCTTTCTGCCTTGGCGTCCCTGGCCAGCTCCCATTATGGCTTCTAGTTGCCTGGGTCAGGGCTTGATGCAGTGCAGCATCTGCTTTTGTCCAGCGTGCTGGGGTTTGCCTCTCGGCATGCTTATTGCTTCACTCTCTTTTTTTTTTTTTTTTTTTGAGACGGAGTCTCGCTCTGTCGCCCAGGCTGGAGTGCAGTGGCCGGATCTCCGCTCACTGCAAGCTCCGCCTCCCAGGTTCACGCCATTCCCCTGCCTCAGCCTCCCGAGTAGCTGGGACTACAGGCGCCCACCACCTCGCCTGGCTAGTTTTTTGTATTTTTTAGTAGAGACAGGGTTTCACTGGGTTATCCAGGATGGTCTTGATCTCCTGACCTCGTGATCCGCCCGTCTCGGCCTCCCAAAGCCAAGGCATTTTTGTGCAGGTTCATCCTGAGCTGCCTGACTGGCCTGCTGGGAGCTTGGTCCCTCTTGGAGAGGGAGGGCCCTGGTTGGTGGGGCCATGGTTGGTGGGGCCCTGGCTGGTGGCCCTGGCTGGTGGCCCTGGCTGGTGGGCTCCCTCCGGGAAGCAGCCTGCCCTCTCCACCCAGGAGTGCTCTCCCACGTGATGGAAAAATCTCAGCAAGTTGGGAAACGCTAAGTTGTGAATGAGTTCGGAAATACAGCCACATTGTCTCTTGGTTTTTTCTCATAACTTTACAGTCCTCAGAAGGAATCAGGCCCAGGTTCGATTCTTATATGCTTGAGGTCAGTAGGGCCATAGTAGGGCAGAAGAATGTGAACCAGCTCACAGGATACTTAATTTGGTCAGCAAGGTGGCATTGCCCAGCCCTTGCCACTCCCCCAGGTGTATCTGGGCACACTGGGATTGACTAGGTTAAGGAATGATGAGAGGTGGAGAATTGTTCTAAAACTGGCCCTAGGAGACCTGTGAGATGAGGCAGGAACAGCCCTGGAGCTCCAGGTGACTAATGGGCTAAGGACAAAGGCAAGGCCACTGTGTGTGCCCTGCTGGGGTGGCCACTTAGTTATTCCGACTCCTTTGTTTTCTCTGTAGCATCACCCCTGTTTCAAATGTGGACAGTAGGAGTGGGAATTGACTGGGCCCAGAGGCAGTGATGTACAGAGGGAGCTGGCTTTGAACCCAGGCACATGCACTTTCCTCTGTGGATCATCATGCTGGGACAGTGACTGACCTGTACAGGAGCAAAGACAAGGACTAGCAATTCGGATCGCTGCAGCTTCCTGGGCCAGCACCTCACCCAGGCACCTGAGGAAGCCGCGACAGCCGTCCCCTGGGCCACCAGCCTGGTGGGAAGTAGGGCAGGACAAAAACAGGAACTGGAAGTGGGTCATGCTCGTTGAACTGGAAACACTGCGTTGATATCTGGGTTATTTCCCCTGGCTGTCGCAAAACACACTTAGATAAACGCTGGGCCTGGGAAGAGTGTGTGTGTGTGTGTGTGTGTGTTGGTGGGTGAGGGGGCTGCTGCCCAGGCTCTACCTTTGTGGGAGGATCCTCCCCTTCCTTGCACTAACCCCACTTGGGATGTCCCAGGCTGGTGGTGAACTCACTGGGCAGGTCAGTGCTGTCGTGTCCTCAGCACACCCTGCAAAGTGCCTGGCAAAACATAGGCATGCCACAGATACTTTAAAATTTTTTTTTCCCACTTACAAAAGTAAGTCATGTTGATTTAATAATATCTACAAAACACAGAAAAGCATACACAAAAAGTCATTCTTCAACTTAGATGTGATTAATATTTGGTATTTGTGTATATGTAAATAAATATGCATGAAAGAAAAGTTGAGAAAACATACTGCAGAGTGTTTTCCACGCTACTAATTCCCCTCCGAAAACATGATTTTAAAAAATTGACTTTATCAAGGTCTAATTTGCTGCAATAAAACTCAGACATTTTAAGGCACATAGTTGGATAAATTTTGATAATTGTGTGCACCTGTGTAAACATCACCCGGATAGCAGCAGCCCAGAACCTTCTCCTGGGCCCTGGACTGCTTTCTCGCCAGGGACGGGTGCGATGCTAATAGAGTTTCATATAAATGGAATCATGCCATGTGCACTTCTTTGTGCCCGGCTGCTTTATCTCATTTTTTTTTTTTTTTTTAAGATTCATCATGTCAGCAGTTCCATCTTTCTGGTTACTAGTCGTATTGCATTGTGTGGGTACACTAGTGTATCCGTTTACCTGCTGATGGGCTTCTGGACAGTTTCCAGTCCATTCACCTTGACTATGTGGACAAAGACACCCTGATCCTTTGGGGGCTATGCTTTTGCTCCTCTTGGATGCGTATTTAAGAGTAGAAAGGTGAATCATAGGAAAATATGTATATATATATGTATGTATGTATGTATTTTTGAGTGTATATAATATATTTTATTATATTTTTGGAGTCTTCTTCTGTTCACCAGGCTGGAGTGAAGTGGCGAGATCTCAGCTCACTGCAACCTCCACCTCCTGGATTCAAGTGATTCTCCTGCCTTAGCCTCCTGAGTAGCTGGGATTACGGGCACCTGCCACCACGCCTGGCTAATTTTTGTATTTTTAGTACAGACAGGGTTTCACCACGTTGGCCAGGCTGGTCTCAAACTCCTGACCTCAGATGATCTGCCTGCCTCGGACTCCCCAAGTGCTCGGATTACAGGCGTGAGCCACTGCACCCAGCTGTGAATTCTTACAAGAAAATAGAGGACACTTTATAATATTGGAATGGGAAAAGGCTCTCCTAACCAAGATGAAATCTAGAAAGAATAAAGAAAAAGCTGGATTATTTGACTCAATAATTTTAAAATGTCTTTTGTAAGATATCATAAATTTTTTAAAAAATGATGGGGGCCGGGTGCTGTGGCTCACACCTGCAATCCCAGCACTTTGAGAGGCTAAGGTGGGCAGATTACTTGAGGTCAGGAGTTCGTGACCAACCTGGCCAACATGGTGAAACCCCATCTCTACTAAAAATACAAAAATTAGCTGGGTGTGTTGGCATGCGCCTGTAATCCCAGCCACTCAGGAGGCTGAGGCAGAAGAATCGCTTGAACCCGGGAGGCGGAGGTTGCAGTGAGCTGAGATTGTGTCACGGTACTCCAGTCTGGCAACAGAGCGAGACTCCATCTCAAATAATAATAACAATAATAATAATAACATAAAAATTAAAAATGATGGGGTACTATTTGCAACAAATAGGATAGAGAAAGGGTTAACTTTTTTTTTTTTTTTGAGATGGAGTCTCACTCTGTCACCCAGGCTGGAGTGCAGTGGTGGCAATCTCGGCTCACTTCAAGCTCCGCCTCCCAGGTTCACGCCATTCTCCTGGAAGTACAGGCGCAGCTGGAAGTACAGGCGCCCACCACACCTGGCTAATTTTTTGTGTTTTTTTGTGTTTTGTTTTGTTTTGTTTTGTTTTCTGTTTTGTTTTGTTTTGTTTTTTGAGACGGAGTCTTCCTCTGTCACCTGCGCTGGAGTGCAGGGGCGTGATCTCGGCTCACGCCTGTAATCCCAGCACTTTGGGAGGCGTGAGCCACCGCACCTGGCCATCAATTTTTATATCAGTTTAAAATGTTTAAAAAATGTTAACCCAGCCAGGAGTGGTGGCTCATGCCTGTAATCCCAGCACTTTGGGAGGCCAAGGCGGGCGGATTACAAGGTCAGGAGATAGAGACCATCCTGGCTAACACGGTGAAACCCTGTCTCGGCCTTACAAAATAATGTTCCAAATATCCAGGAAATAACCCACAATTACATTATTTTGTAAGGCCGAGTCCTGTTAATGTTTTTTGGAGGCTGGGTGTTGCGCATGCCTGTAGTCCCAGCTACTCAGGAGGCTGAGGCAGGAGGAGCATTTGACGCCAGGAATTCAAGGTTACAGTGTTCCATGATTGCACCACTGCACTCCATCCTGAGTGACAGAGCAAGACCCTGTCTCTTAAAAAAATAAATAAATAAATAATAAAGTCCTTTGGACAATTTTTCTATTTAATTACATTAATTTATTAATTTATTTACAGTCTCACTGTTTCGCAGGCCGGAGTGCAGTGGCTCAGTTTCGGCTCACTACAGCCTCAACCTCTTGGGTGCAGGCCGTCCTCCTACCTCAGCCTCTCAAGTAGTTGGGACTACAGGCATGTACTGTCATTCTGGCTAATTTTTAAAATTTATTTTGTAGAGACAGGGCCTCACTATGTTGTCCAGGTTGGTCTCAATCTTCTGGCCTCAAGCAGTCTTCCTGCTTCAGCCTCCCAAAGTGCTGGACTTACAGGCATGAGACACCAGACCTAGCCAATGTTTATTTTCAAAAGCAGGTACTCAGTCTGGCTAGGCACAGATGGCAGGTCTGTCTCACGTGGCGAGGGAGGTGGGCCCTGGCTGCCCAGCCTCCGAGGCCCTGGCTGCCCTGGTTTGGTCCCTCAGGAGCGAGGCTGGACTCATCTGGTCATTCTCAGAGGCAAGTATTCCTGCTCCAGCCCCCTCTGCTCTGAGCGCCCCTCTGCCCCCAGCACACCCTAGCTCCTCTGGGACAGGGCCTGCACCCACCCTGCTGCCCCATAGCTCAGACATCCCCGAGGCCAGAGCTGGAGGTAAACCTGGCTCCCAGCCGTTGACTCTGCACGCCAGCCTCTCCAACCAGCAGGCCTGCCTCTGTGGATCTCTGGTGTCCTCGGTTCATTGCCTGTTTCTTCTGTCTTGTCCAGAGTTTTTAGTTGTAGTGGGTAGGAGAGACAGGCAGTCGGGCTTGCTTCATCCTGGCCAGAACCAGACGTCTGAATGCTGCTTTCCATTTAGGCCCATGTGTGCTGTGCCCTGCGGTGCTGTGGGCGTCACACCCAATGGGATCCTCACAGCCCTCTGAGACGCCCCTTGTTGTCTTCTTGGAGGTGGAGACGTGGGACTTAGAGCTCAGCTCACAGGTGGGGAGTGGGGACTCAGAGCGAGGCTGCTCCAGAATCTGGGGTGAGCTCCCTCTTCAAAGGCGGGGACTCTGGGATCTAAGTAGCCCCCATGGTCTTTCATAGCAAGGTGCACGGCGGGAGGAGCAGGGTTCCTGGAGCAAAAATCAGTCCAGTTCCCATGACAAAGTTCCCTGAGGCACTGTATGGTCCCTGGAACCCTCGGACCCCCCCGTCTCGTCCCTAGGATGGGAGGCGGACGCAGGTTTCCTGCGGCCTGACAGTGGGCGTGGAGTGGGGACGGCGGGTGTTCCGTGTTGAGACGCCACCTGGTCGGGCGTGGAGTGGGGACGGCGGGTGTTCCGTGTTGAGACGCCACCTGGTCGGGCGTGGAGTGGGGACGGCGGGTGTTCCGTGTTGAGACGCCACCTGGTCGGGCGTGGAGTGGGGACGGCGGGTGTTCCGTGTTGAGACGCCACCTGGTCGGGCGTGGAGTGGGGACGGCGGGTGTTCCGTGTTGAGACGCCACCTGGTCAGGCGTGGAGTGGGGACGGCGGGTGTTCTGTGTTGAGAGGCCACCTGGTACGGACTTCAGTTCTGCGGGTGTCATCTGAGCAGGTCTAGGATTAGCTGGTTCATTTCCTGAACCCACAGACGGGCTGCCCAGGTGTGTGATTCGGACCTGCCCTCCAGAACCCTCCTGGCTTAACAGGAAAAATACAGTCCTGTGTGTTGGCTGCCACGTGGGCTGTGCAGGTGACATGCCCGTCCCCATGCCACAGTCCTGTTTCCTGAGAGGAATGATTTGGCATCTTCGGGTCCAGGCCTCTTGTGCATGCCAACGGAGCATCCATGCTAAGGAGTGGCAGGGCTGGCAGGGCCGGGGGGCGGGGGTTGGGGCATGCACAGGACATTCAGAAGCCCTTGGACCTTGGGTGGTCACTGGGTGGTCCTGTGGGGTGCTGACCAGGCCCCTGCCTGAGAGTGGGGCAGGCGGACCACAGCACCTTCAGGCTGGTATCAGGGGACGTTAGGACGGGGAAGGATTTCTGGGGTGGGTTCCACAGGGAGTGGACACTGTTTACTTGAGTTGTGTCCCTAGAACTAAAAAGGCTGGGCACAGTGGCTCATGCCTGTAATCCCAACACTTTGGGAGGCTGAGCGGGTGGATCGCTTGAGCTCAGGAGTTAGAGAGACCAACCAGGGTAACATAGAGAGACCCTATCTCTCCAAAAAAAAAAAAAAAAGATAGCTGGGCATGGTGGCACACACCTGTGGTCCCAACTACTTGTGAGGCTGAGGTGGGAGGATTGCATGAGCCTGGGAGGTTGAGGCTGCAGTGATATGAGACTGCACCCATGTACTCCAGCCTGGGTGACAGAGCAAGACCTGTCTTAAAAAAAAAAGAGAGAGAGAGAGACATTGGTGGCTACTAATGGTGTGCTGACAAGGGTCAAAGGTCACATTTTATGGCATGAAATGTGACGGGAGGCCACTGTGCATGGCTCAGTTTGATCCAGGAACTTTTAGTGTAAGCAGTAAGTTATAATTGGCAGGTACCTTATCCCAGCATCATGAACTTTGGGGGCTTGCTATGAGATTTTCTTTATCATCCGCATGGTCAGAATAACCATGGCTCAGCCTCACTGGGTTGCAGAGCAGAGGTCTTTGGGCTAAATTTGCCACGTATTTTTTTCTTTGTTTGATTTGCATGGTGAGTTTTTCTTTTCCTTTTAAAATTGTAACTAATGTTCTACAATCAGAAGGTTTCCCATAAAAATCCAAACTTGGGCACATCCCTGTGTGACAGCAGCACCTGCAGCGGAGACAAGGGCTGGGGACACAGACGTGCAATCGTGTCTGGATAAGTCGCAGCTCAGGGCTGACCCACCACATGGGTTCTGGCTTCTCCCACCTTCAGTCTGTGTATCAGACCCATCAAGGGCTGTGTTGGGGTAGACGTAGTGGGCGGGGAGGGAAGGGGGACAGTTTGACCACACTCTGAGTTTGCTGCACGTGGGATTTCTGGACTCTCCCTGGCAGTGGTGGTCAGGGCTGGTTTTTGGTCTTCCTTGGCATAGGCAAGCACTCACCTTGAATTTTTATTGAAGATCAGATGTTCACACGGCTCGTGTTTATTGAGTGGCGGGTTGCCAGGGAAATGCGTTTGCGTTGCGTGTAATTGCAGGGGAATCAGGCCACCCGGATCTCCTGGGTGTTCTTCCTCTGGGGTGACCCTTACTGCTTGGACCCTAAGTGGGCCGGGCATGCGGAGGTCAGTGTGGCCTGTGCCACTTCTCCTGGACCTTAGCATCCCCTGCACTGTGTGTGGGTATGATCCACAGACTTCCACACTGGACTGGGCACTGCTCCAGTGAGCACAGTGGGCAGCGGCCTGCTCTCTCACCCACTTCCTTCTGCCGGCTCTCACGTGGCAGCTTGCTTTAGTGGAGAGTCCCAGGGACAGCTGCGCCCTTGGCTGTGAACTTGCTTTTGTCTCATTGCATATCCCCGAGAGGCGAAAGCCATCTGGGGCCTCCCGTCGACTGCGTGAGGTCTGGAGTGGCGTATTCCACTACCTTGCCCCTGCCCTGCCATGAGCATGCTCACACATGTGTACCCATGTCACTGGCAGACACTCAGTGCTCCTGTGACACACGGGAAACCTGTGCGCCCTCCTGCTGGACGGGAGGCCACTGTGCATGGCTCAGTTTGATCCAGGAACTTCTAGTGTCAAAACTGATTGACAGCAGGCACTGTTTTCATCTGTGAGTCACCAGCGTGAAATAAATTTGATTTTAGTGGATCACTACAAGCACTAAAAAACACAGAGAACAGAATGGAAAAAGAAGCAACTGGAAACCAGCGTGCTCTCAGCTGCCCCTAGCAGGCATCCCCCGGGCTGTGGCAAATGCTGCAGCGGTCTGCAGAGAGGGAGCCAGCAAACACGTGAGCCGCCCAAGAACCAGGAGGCCAGGCTCACTCGCTGACGTGGCATTTGATTTCTCTGGAATGTGATGGCCATTTGATCATTACCTTTATTGGAGAGCTCGCTGCATGTCAGTATGGTCACCGTGGTGTCTCATGGGCAGGAGAATTTATCTCTGTCAGCAAAAGAATATGAAGGTGCCCCAAATTCCCACCTTCCGCCCTTTGCAAGATGTTCCCACAGCGTCTGTCCAGCCGGATCAGGTGTGTTTTCTCCCGCGGGTGCTGTGGCGTGTCCACACACTACATGCTGTGCGGGGATGCCGCTTGGAGCCGGTACATTGAGACTCACCCTCGGAGGGCAGTTCCTTCTGCTTCTGGAGAACCGTCTGCATTCTCCTGTGTGCCAGCCCTCGGTGGCCCCACTGCCGTCCGCATGACCTGCCCTCAGATGAGCAGGCGACAGCTCTCCACCCGGCGGACGCTGGCGAGCATTTCCTGAGCCCCCGCAGGGAGCTGCTCTCCGTTTGTTCAGATTCTTGGCCTGGTTCTTTGTTTCCTAATTAGAAATGAGAGTTTTGAAGACTCGGGTGTAATGCCCGGGACACACCGAGGTGAGGAGAGCGGGAGAAGGGGTGAGTGCTGCCCGGCCGGAGGCGTCGTACTGTGGAGTCCTCCGCTTAACACAGGGACAACGGCCTGAAGGAGGCAGAGCCTCCATCTCGAGCCCAGCCTTTTTTTGTTTTGTTTTGTTTTTGAGACGGAGTCTCGCTCTGTCGCCCAGGCTGGAGTGCAGTGGTGCGATCTCGGCTCACTGCAAGCTCTGCCTCCTGGATTCATGCCATTCTCCTGCCTCAGCCTCCCGAGTAGCTGGGACTACAAGTGCCCGCTGCCACGCCTGGCTAATTTTTTGTATATTTTTAGTAGAAACGGGGTTTCGCCGTGGTAGCCAGGATGGTCTCGATCTTCTGACCTCGTGATCTGCCCACCTCAGCCTCCCAAAGTGTTGGATTACAGGCGTGAGCCACCCCGCCCAGCCGAGCCCAGCCTTTTTGACAAGAAAGGAAGCCATCATTTATCAGACATTTTTGTGCTTGAAACTTTTTCACCCTTTATCTTACTACAGTTTCTTTTTTTTTTTTTTTTTTTTTTTTTTTTTTTTTTTTTTTTGAGACGGAGTCTCACTCTGTCGCCCGGGCTGTAGTGCAGTAGGCGGATCTCAGCTCACTGCAAGCTCTGCCTCCTGGGTTTACGCCATTCTCCTGCCTCAGCCTCCCGAGTAGCTGGGACTACAGGCGCCCGCCACCACGCCCGGCTAGTTTTTGTTTTTGTGTTTTTTTTAGTAGAGACGGGGTTTCACCGTGTTAGCCAGGATGGTCTTGTGATCCACCTCGTGATCCACCCGTCTCGGCCTCCCAATTTACTACAGATTCTAAAACCCCTGTGGGGTTCATCATTCCACCCCCTTTACAGCCATGCTCCAGGCTTAGCCGCTTACCCGCAGTAAGACAGCAGCCGCATGCAGGCCAAAGCCACGCCAAGTCCAGCCACTCGTCGCCGCCTGGGGAATGTGTTCCCACCCTGGCCGCACCACTTCAGGTCTCCTGAGTCAGCAAGGAAGCCCTTGTCCTGAGCCGTACCCAGTGCAGTTGACCCCCAAACAACATGGGAGTCAGTGCCCCAGCCCCGTGCAGTTGAAAACTTTTGACTCCCCAGCACTTAACTACTAACAGCCTACTGTTGACTGGATGCCTTGCGATAACATAAATAGCCGATGAACACATATTTCCTATGTGGCCTGAATTATATGCTGTATTATTACAATAAAGTAAGCTAGAGAAAAGAAAACGTGGTTAAGAAAACCCTAAGGAAGAGAAAATATGTTTACTATCCGGCAAGTGGAAGTGGATCGTTACAAAGGTCTCCATCCTGGTGGTCTTCATGTTGAGTGGGCTGAGGAGGAAGAGAAGAGGAGGGATCGGTCATGCTGTCTCAGGGGTGGTGGAGGCGGACGAGATGGAGGAGGTGGAAGGGGAGGCAAGAGAGGCAGCTGAGCTCAGTGCCACTTTTATTGAAAAATCCAGCTGGGCGCGGTGGCTCATGCTTGTAATCCCAGCACTTTGGGAGGCCGAGGCGGGCGGATCACCTGAGATCAGAAGTTCGAGACCATCCTGGCCAACATGGTGAAACCCCCATCTCTACTGAGAGTACAAAAGTTAGCTGGGTGTGGTGGCAGGCTCCTATAATCCCAGCTACTCAGGAGGCTGAGGCAGGAGAATCGCTTGAAACCAGGAAGCGGAAGTTGCAGTGAGCCGAGATCACGCCACTGCACTCCAGCCTGGGCGACAAGAGCAAGACTCCGTCTCAAAAAAAAAAAAAAAAGAGAAATGAAAACTCCCCACGTCAGTGGACCCTCGAAGGTTAAGCCCATGTTGTTCAGAGGTCAGCTATATTCTTCTTTTTTTTTTTTTTTTCCTGAGACTGAGTCTCACTCTGTTGCCCAGGCCGGAATGCACTGGTGTAATCTCGGCTCACTGCAACCTCTGCCTCCTGGGTTCAAGCAAGTAATGCCTCAGGCTCCGAGCCTCCGGGGTAGCTGGGATTACGGGAACACACCACCATACCTGGCTAACTTTTGTATTTTTAGTAGAGATGGGGTTTCACCACGTTGGCCAGGCTGGTCTCGAACTCCTGACCTCAAGTGATCCGTCTGCCTCGGCCTCCCAAAGTGCTGGGATTACAGGCGTGAGCCACAGTGTCCACCCTGTGTTCTTATTCTTGACATTCCTCAAGCTGTGCAGACAAGATTGAATTTTATTCCTCTATTAACTTTCCTGTCCCTTTTTAGAGACAATAATTCCATTTATTAATCTGTGTAAAAGGAACGTGTGTAAACGAATGACCCCCGCTGGCATCTGTTTCTTTTTCTCACACCAGAGGAGCAGGCACACCTTGCTGCAGGTCCAGTGTGGCAGAAGGTACCTGGACTCACCCCACAGTGTCCTTGGTTCAGTCTCTTGTCCTGTCCTGAACACTTGTAGTTATTCAGTCATACTCAAGTGGGATCATCATCACTCCACCCAGAGTGGCCACCCTCTCACAGCCGCTCGCCCTCTCCCTCCCAGCAGCCTCTGCCTCTTCCCAGCTCCTGCCCCTGCATCGCCTTCCTCCACCCACAGGGAATCCTCTGAACCCTGACCCTGACGTTGACACTGGCCCCGCCCCCGGGCCTGCGTCACTCCTTCCGGCAGGACCTGTGTGGACCACCTGGCCTCATGCTGGCACCCCTGGCACGGCATGGCCTGCAGCCTGGTCCGCATGGCAAGTCCCTTCCTGGGCTCTTGGAGTCTGTGGGACTGAATGTGCAAGGCTGAAAGTTAGTAACCTGTGGACTCAGGTGACTGTCCTGGAGTCACTCGTAACTTACTGTGCTATCTGTTGTGCAGTTTCCTAAACCAGTCCATCAGATGTTGGAGAACTGACCTGACTGCTGATTCTCAGACCATGGCTTGTTCCCACTGCCTGTCACCGCTTCTTATCAGACAGCCATGGTTGTGGTTATCCACAGGCACTAGCAGGTCCCGAAGCCTGTGCTCAGCGGTCCAGGAAGATCGCAGTGTGCATTGTCATATCCATAGGTGGTGAATTCCTGACTCACTGTCTGTGTCATTGAACCCTGCCCCGAGCGTGGCCCGTGCTGGGTCCCGGAGCTGCAGAGGCCTGGCATTAGCTCGGTCTCATAGGACGAGGATGCCATGGCGTCAGGTGCACTCACAGGGTTTCAGTGCCATGGTCACGTCCCTGCACGACTGGGGGGGCAAGGCCAGCACCTCAAGAAATAGGGGGTGGTTAAGGAGGCGAGCCGTGCCAGACGAGAAGAGCCACATTCGAAGGCTGGTGGCGGAGACAGGGAAGCTGATTCACGTGCGGGTGTCTGAGATGCCCTGAGATCCCGCGTGGCTGCCCTGTATGGACGCCAACCCGCAGAGCGGAGAGGGGCCTGGAGCATCAGGGGTCAGGGTTCTAAGGGAGAGGAGAATAAGAAATGGGTGGAAATTGTGTTCTAGAGTCACAGCCTCGAGGGCAAGATGGGAAGCCAGGACCTGGTGTGGTAGTTCATGTCTGTAATCCCAGCACTTTGGGAGGCTGAGGTAGGCGGATCATCTGAGATCAGGAGTTCGAGACCAGCCTGGCTAACATGGCGAAACCCCGTCTCTACTAAAAATACAAAAATTAACAGGGCGTGGTGGTGGGCACCTGTAATCCCAGCTACTTGGGAGGCTGAGGAGGGAGAATCACTTGAACTAGGAGGTGGAGGTTGCAGTGAGCCGAGATTGCGCCACTGCATTCCAGCCTGGGCAGCAAGAGCAAAACTCCATCTCAAAAAAAAAAAAGGTGGGAGGCCAGGAGGGAGGCCCAGGTGGGGTGCACTGGAGGGTGGGGTCCCTAAGAGTCTCTCTGGACCCCACATTCTATACCCAGGAGCAGGATGCACACGGACACCTCCTGGGACCTTGAAACCTCCATTCTCCAGCCGGACTTCTTCCTCTGTAACCCTCTCCCCAGCAAGTCTGCTCCCCTGGGGCTGGCTTCACTTCAGAGGGAATCAGGAGGTCCCACTACTGACTTTTCAAGGGTTTCTGCCGTGGTCAAAGGCCCAGTTCAGTCACTACCCTCTTAGATTCCTAGAACTTAATTTCCATGGGCAGCAACTTTAAAAATGATGCAAAATTACTACAAATGTTATAGCATTTCTTTTTGCATTTAGCTACAGCAAAAATATAGTATTTTAGCTATATTGCAGGTTTTATAGCCAACCTAGGGAGCTAACCACAAATTATAACGTTCTTCTGTATAAAAATATATCATACATGCCTAATAGTAATTCCAGAATAAGCTTTTAGAAGCCAGCTTGCTCAAACTTGGCTTTGCTGTCTTCAATCCCATGCTCTCCTGGACAAGTTCTTTCAGGCCTTGGACTTCAGTTAGCCGTCACCTCCCATGGCTCTGCTCCCAGCCCAGAACTTTCTTTGATGTGCAGGCCTGTAATTGCAGCTGCCCACCAGATGAACATGCCCCAGGTGGCTTCGGTGGAATTGGCCCTTCCTGGTTCCCAGGGTGGAGCATGTCCGGTACTGTCATCCCCTGGGTCCCTGGAAGTCCCCCCGCACTCCAGTCCCGCCACACTTGGGCGCGGCCTCACTTGCACGCTCCGTGGTTCCAGCTGTCCCGGGTCCTGCCACGTGTCTCCCTCCCACTTGGATTTCCGAACCAGACACAGTCCTGCAGACAGAGGCCATGTCTTGAGCATGTTTCCCCAAATTTAAGATGGTAGCTGGCCCAGAATGGTCAGCATTGGCTGCTTGAATGGCTGAGCAAGTTGTGTGAAAAATCGCAGTCTCCATCTGGTGACTCGGCTGAATAAAACATCACGCCGTCTGGTAACATTGAGCTGCCCGCAGTTATTTAGCTCTGAGTTTAAAAGTGACCTATAACCATCCTTTTTATTTTTTGATTAAAAAAAAATTTTTTTTTTGAGACAGAGTCTCGCTCTGTCGCCCAGGCTGGAGTGCAGTGGCTACATCTCAGCTCACTGCAAGCTCCGCCTCCCGGGTTTACGCCATTCTCCTGCCTCAGCCTCCCGAGTAGCTGGGACTACAGGCGCCCACCACCTCGCCCGGCTAGTTTTTTGTATTTTTTAGTAGAGACGGGGTTTCACCGTGTTAGCCAGGATGGTCTCGATTTCCTGACCTCGTGGTCCACCTGCCTCGGCCTCCCAAAGTGCTGGGATTACAGGCTTGAGCCACCGCGCCCAGCCAAAAATTTTTTTTTTTAGTATTTGGAAATGGGGCCTTGCGCTGTTGCTGGGACTGGAGTGCAGTGGCACCATCACAGCTCACTGAACTCCTGAGCTCAAGCGATCCTCCCTCCTCAGCCTCCCAAAGTACTGGGATTACAGGTGCACACCACCATACCCAACCTGAATATCTAATGAGAATATTAAAGCAGAATATTCTCAGCTTCTTAGAGTTGGACTGATTTTACCTGTGTTGATTCTGTTGAATTTATTGACAGAAGGATGTGGTGTTTTACAGATGCCTGCTCTGTGCCTGTATCTGAGATCATCGCTGTTGAGGAAACAGACGTTCACGGGAAACATCACAGCAGTGGAAAATGGCAGAAAATGGAAAAGCCTTATGCTTTTACAGGTGAGAGAGCCTAAATGTCTTCTCCCAGTCTTCGTTAATTCTATGTAGATTACATGAGAGGGAACTTTTTTGTTACTAGTTTAACAAGCTCAATGCGTTGGTTTATCTTTATGAAATCTTCCTATTATTTTTTTTCCCAAATGCTACCTTTAGTTAATGTTTTAGTTAATGGTCATTTTTCCCGTATTTTTATTTATTTATTTATATTTTGAGATGGAGTTTCGCTCTTGTTGCCCAAGCTGAAGTGCAATGGTGTGGTCTCGGCTCACTGCAATCTCCACTTCTTGGGTTCAAGCGATTCTCCTCCCTCAGCCTCCTGAGTAGCTGGAATTACAGGCGCCTACCACCAGACCTGGCTAATTTTTTGTATTTTAAGTAGAGACGGGGTTTCACCATGTTGGCCAGGCTGGTCTTGAACTCCTGACTCAGTTGATCTGCCCACCTCAGCCTCCCAAAGTGCTGGGATTACAGGTGTGAGTCATCACATCGGCCCTTTTCCCTTATGTGACTTAAAAGGTTTGAAAGATAGGATGTTTTTTCTAATACACCTTGGAAGTTACTAACTCATTAGACGGTAAGAGAACCCCTGGGGAATTTCAGTTAGGAACCTATAATTAGCTGCATTTGGTGCATATTCACTTGAGGTTTTGTCAGGGACGCTGCAAACCTTGCACTAATGAGCGTGTTTGCTTCTGTGCAGTTCACTGTGTAAAGAGAGCACGACGGCACCGCTGGAAGTGGGCGCAGGTGACTTTCTGGTGCCCAGAGGAGCAGCTGTGTCACTTGTGGCTGCAGACCCTGCGGGAGATGCTGGAGAAGCTGAGTACGTGTGTGTTTGGACTGAGAGGCAGGATGGCCGTGGTGGCACGTGCGTGCCTGATTGGGTGATCTTCCGGACGTGTCTCCCCCTTTCATGGCCATACTTCAGGTGGACATGATGAGTCAGGCTGACTTAATTTCTCATTAGCTGACGAGCCCAGTGAGTGCAAAGGGCATGGGCTCCACAGCCTGGAACCTGGCATAGAGTCCAGCCCCCTGCTCACTAGCCAAGAGGCCTGGGTGCGGGTCACTTACCCTTCTGAGCCTCAGTTCCTCTTTCTGGAAGTGAGGATGGTAATAGCTTTAACATTCGAGGTGAATGTGAGAATTAAACTGGACCCATGGGGGAATACAACTCATATCTGTCTGGGATGTGTCCATATCTTTTTTTTCTCTTTTCTTTTCTTTTTCAAGATGGAGTCTTACTCTGTTGCTTAGGCTGGAGTACAGTGGCGTGACCTCAGCTCGCTCCAACCTCCACCTCCTGGGTTCAAGTGATTCTTCTGCCTCAGCCTCCCGCATAGCTGGGACTACAGGCACGCGCCACCATGCCTGGCTAATTTTTGTAGTTTTAGTAAAGACGGGGTTTCGCCAAGTTGGCCAGGCTGGTCTTGAACTCCTGACCTCGAGTGATCTGCCCACCTTGGCCCCCCAGAGTGCTGGGATTACAGGCACGAGCTACCATGCCCAGCCAGGGATGTGTCCACATCTGAAATGTAGTAGGAGCCTGGAGCCTGGTGGGTTATTGCATGCTGAGTAACAAGACTTTGTCACCCTTAAAAAGTAGTAGGATGAGTAGAGACATAATCTGTACACCAAACCCCCATGACATGCACTTTACCTATATAACAAACCTGCACATGTACTCGTGAACTTAAAAGTTTAAAAAGAGGAACATATGGTTCACACACACACACACACACGCAAAGTGGTAGGTGTTCATTCATTTTGTATTCATAACACTATTTCATGTTGTTTGCTTATAACCTTAATACACACTTTTTTTTGAGACAGGGTCTCGCTCTGTTGCCCAGGCTGGAGTGCAGTGGTATGATCTTAGCTCACTGCAACCTCCACCTTCCAGGCTCAAGTGATCCTCCCACCTCAGCCTCCTGAGTAGCTGGGACTACAGGTGTGTGCCACCACGCCTGGCTAATTTTTTTGTATTTTTTTGTAGAGACAGGGTTTTGCCGTATTGTTCCGTCTGATTACATACTCCTGGGCTCAAGCGATCTTCCCACCTCAGCCTCCCAAAGTGCTGGGATTACAGGTGTGAGGCCCAGCCAATACAGCCTATACTGAGTCTTGACAACTCAGTATAGGCTTCACCCGTAGAATAGAAATGGCATGTATTTAGGTTAGTTTTATGTATCTTTGAATGAATTTAGCATCTACATCAAGAAAGTGAATTTCAGTTTATTAAAAGGAGGCATTCCCATATATCCACTTCAGAGCAGCATCCTTGCTTGAAAGAACCCTCCTCTTGATTACAACTGGGGCGGGAGGACCTGTGTTTCCACACTTCCCTGTTTAATCCTGGAGGACTTGGCCTCCACCACCTGCTGTCGTGACAAGCGCATCCTGACCATCCTCACATCTCAAACCACCACAAGCCCTGTTCCTGTGCGTGTCGTTGCACACTAGGCTGTTCAGAAAAGCGCGTCCATTTCTCCCGCCTTCCCCTCCTCTTTTTGTCTCTTGACTCCCCTCTTTCTGTCCGTCCTGCTTTCTCTTTCCCTTTCCTCCCATCAAACCTGTTTTCATAAGACTTTGGGTGATTGGATTCCAGACCTGATCCTACAGGTGCAGACTCCAAGAGAAAGTTCTCTGAACCCTGCCTTCCACTGGAGAATGTTCATTTTCATCTTTATAATTGTGCATTTGGTATAGTCTACTTGTATCTAAAAATTGTATGTGATTCTATTGTTTCAGCTATTCTGCAGTTTTAACTTCTAACCCTGTTATCTGTTTCAGTGGGTTTTTTTCTTTGTTTTGTTTTTGTTTTTTGAGACGTTCTCACTCCGTCTTCCAGGCTGGAGTGCAGTGGTGCAATCTCGGCTCACTGCAAACTCCTCCCAGGTTCAAGCAATTCTCCTGCCTGAGCCTCCTAAGTAGCTGAGATTATAGGCGCCCACTACCACACCTGGCTAATTTTTATATTTGTTGTAGAGATAGAGTTTCACCACGTTGGCCGGGCTGGTTTCCAACCTCTGACCTCAAGTGATCCGCCTACTTCGGCCTCCCAAAGTGCTGGAATTTCAGGCTGTTTCAGTGTTTGATTATCATGTCGCAGACACAGAGGATCTCACTCTGAGTGTGCGCTGGGTGAATTTTCTTGCTGAGCACACTTGTGTAACCAGCACCCAGATAAAGGAGCAGAATATTGCCAGCTCCAGGGTCCCCCACCGTGCCCCTCTGGTCATGACTCCCCAAAGGGGAACCACTGCCACAACTTCTAAACAACTAAGTTCATTGTTGTACTTGATAGAAATCAGATCATACGGTATGAACCCTTTTGTGCCTGGCTCTTGGCTCAACGTGACACTTGTGAAGTTTTCCACGCTGTTTTCCACCATGGTGGCGAGTGTTAGTACTGTTGTGTAAGTTTTCCACGCTGTTGCGTGGGGCTGCCGTTTGTTCATTCTCTAGGCTGTATGGTATTCCGTGATGTGAATGTTACGGCCATTTATTCACCCATGGTACTGCGGCTGGTCATCTGGACAGCTTCCTGATGCAGGCTGTCATGAACAGTAGCATTGTGAACATTCTAGAGCATGTCTTTTGCACCCATTTGCATTTCTCCTGGGTGCATACCTGGGAATGGAGTTGCTGGGTTGCATGAGTTTTTTGCATGTGTTGACTTCAGCAGACGCTGCCAGCCTGCATTCCACCCTCAGGGTGCGGGAGTTCTGGTTGCCCCACATCTTAGCCACACCTTTACATCTTAGCTGTGGTGGGGAGTGTTAGTAGTCTTGCACTGTGGTTGTAGTTTGCATTCCCTAATGGTTAATTAGAAACACATTCATTTGTTCATGGGCCATTCGGATATCCCTTTTTGTGAGGTTCTGTTCAAGTCTTTTGTGCATTTTTCCATTTGGTTGTATCTTTTTCTTTCTTTCTTTTTTCTTTTTTTTTTAGACAGAGTCTTGCTTTGTTGCCCAGGCTGGAGTGCAGTTGCGCGATCCTGGCTCACTGCAACCTCTGCCTCCTGGGTTCAAGCGATCCTCAGCCTCCTGAGTAGCTGGGACTACAGGCCACAGGCGTGCACCACCACGCCTGGCTAGTTTTTTGTATTTTTTAGTAGAGACAGGGTTTCACCATGTTGGCCAGGCTGGTCTTGAACTCCTGGCCTCAAGTGATCCACTTGCCTTGGCCTCCCAAAGTGCTGGGATTATAGGCGTGAACCACTATGCCTGGCTGGTTGTATCTTTTTCTTAATGATGTATAGAAACTGTTTACATATTGTGGATCTGAATCTTTTATTGAATTTATGAATTACATAAATTTATGTAATTCATAAGAATTACCCATTCTGTAACTTGCCTTTCAATCTCGTATTTTTTTTTTTTTTTTTTTTTTTAAGAAATAGAGTCTTGGTTGGGTATGGTGGCTCATGCCTGTAATCCTAGCACTTTGGGAGGCTGCAGCGGGTGGATCACCTGAGGTCAAGAGTTCAGGACCAGCCTGGCCAACATGATGAAACCCCATTTCTACTAAAAATACAAAACTGAGCCAGGCACATGCCTGCCATCCCAGCCACTCCAGAGGCTGAAGCAGGAGAATCACTTGAACCCTGGGGGCGGAGGTTGCAGTGAGCTGAGATCATGCCACTTCCCTCCAGCCAGGGTGAAAGAGCAAACGTCTGTCTCAAAAGAAAAAAAAAAGGGGGAGATGAGGTCTTGTTCTGTCACCCAGGCCAGAGTGCAATGGCATGATCACGGTTCACTGCAGCTTTGAACTCCTGAACTCAAGCAATGCTTCTGCCTCAGCCTCCCAAGTAGCTGGGACTACAGGCGCACGTCACCATGCCTGGCTAATTTTTTGAAAGTGTTTTCATAGATCTGGGGTCTTGCTGTGTTGCCAGGCTGGTCTCAAACTCCTAGGTTCAAGGAGTCTTCCCACCTCAGCCTCCCAAAGCATTGACATTACCAGGGTGAGCTACTATGCTCGGCCTATTTGTATGATTTCAAAAACTTTCTGGTAAGCTTGTGTCCTACTGAAGACATCTTTGTCTACTCCAAAGTCATGAAGACGTTGTATTCTCCGAGCTGTATTGTTTTCCGCTTCACATTTAGATCTACATAACCCATTTGGAATTCATCTTTCTGTACAGTGTGAGGTGAGCAGTCAAGGTTCATTTTCCTCTTCCTTTTTATGTATTCATTTTTTCAAGACAGGGTCTCACTCCGTCACCCAGGCTAGAGTGCAGCCGTGCGATCATAGCTCACTCTGGCCTTGAAATACTGGGCTCAAGCGATCCTCCTGCCTCAGCCTCCCAAGTAGCTGGGACTACAGGCACGAACCACTGTGCCCAACCTAGTATTTTCATTAAATATATACATCTGCTTGACCCTGTAGCATTTATGGGAAAGTCTCCTTTTTCCCTACTGCACTGTTGTTGTTTTTTTTATTGTTTGTGTATAGAAATGTGATTGAATTGTGTATTTCACCTTGCATTCAATGACCTTGCAAAGTTCACTTATGGGTGCTAATAGTTTGATGATTATTTTAAATTTTTGTCAAACACAATCATGTCAGCTGTGCATAATAACAGTTCTGTTTCTTCCATTTTAATTCTTCTCTCTTTTATTTCTTTTCCTTACGTTTTTGCCCTGGCTTGGACCAACACAGGGGTGCTAGCAGCATCCTTGTCTCAGTTCTGATCTCAGGGGAAGGGTTTTAGTGCTTCACCATTAATAATGATGTTTCTTAGGTTTTTAATAGATTTTAAAAATCAGATTAAGACAGAATTTCCTTTTAATCCAACTTTTCTGAGAGTTTTGTTTTTTTTAAGTGGAGAATAGGTATTTAATTTGATAAATGTCTTTTCTGCATCAATTGAGATGATTGTATGACTTTCTTCCAGTTAATTTGTTGAGTTATATTAATTTCTCATTATTGCATTCCTGGAGTAAACAAACCTCTCTTGGTTGTGATATAGTACTCTGTTTATGTATCACTGGATTTGACTTGTGGATATTGTGTTTAGTTTCTGCACGTAGGTTCAGGGGAGGGATGTCTGAATGTGAGCCCCCTTCTGATAACATCCTTGTCTGGTTTTGTTCCCAAGGCCACAGTGGCACCATACAAAGAGTTCATATATGTTTGTTCTTTTCTGTTCTCTGGAAGAGTTCCTATAATCTTGAGTCTATTTTTTCCTTAAATGTTTGGAAGAATTCAGTTGTGAAATCATCGGGGTGTGGAGTTTTCTTCATGGGAAGTTGTCATTAATAGCTTCGGTGTCTTTATTAGCTGTCAGACTATTCAGATTTTCTTTCTTCTGGTATTTCTGACAAATTTTGCTTTTTGAGAAGTTTAACCATTTCATCCAAATTCGTGAGTTTATTGACATGAACTTAGTAGTAAATTCTTTCATTTTCTTTGTAATATTGGTAGAATCTGGAGTGATGTCTCACTCTGTAACCCAGGCTGGAATGCAATGTCACGACCATAGCTCACTGCAGCCTCAACCTCCCAGGGTCAAGTGATTTTCCCACCTCAGCCTCCAAAGTAGCTAGAACTACAAGTGCACACCACCACACCCAGCTAATTTATTTATTTATTTATTTTTATTATTATTATTTTTTGACTTGGAGTCTCACTCACTCTGTCACCCAGACTGGAGTGCAATGGCGTAATCTTGGCTCACTGCAACCTCCACTTCCTGGGTTCAAGTGATTCTCCTGCTTCAGCCTCCTGAGCAGCTGGGATTATAGGCGCTTGCCACCATTTCTGGCTAATTTTTGTATTATTAGTAGAGACAGGGTTTTACCATGTTGCCCAGGCCGGTCTCAAACTCTAGACCTCAAGTGGTCCGCCTACCTCGCCCTTCCAAAGTGCTGGGATTAGAGGCGTGAGCCACTGAGCCTAGCCTAATTTTTTTGATTGTTTGTCGAGACAGGATCTCACTGTATTGCCCTGGCTGGTCTTGAACTCCTGTGCTCATATGATCCTCCTGCCTTGGCCTCCCAAAATGTTGGGATTACAGGCGTCAGCCACTGTGCCTGGCCAGAATCCTGAGTGTCAGTCGGTGACTTCTGAAAGACACAAAGCTTTGTAACTCGAACCCATCCAGGCCGCTGTCCCGCCAGAAGTGTTCTCATGCTGTTTCCCAGTCAG
This sequence comes from Rhinopithecus roxellana, assembly GCF_007565055.1. NCBI lineage: Eukaryota > Metazoa > Chordata > Mammalia > Primates > Cercopithecidae > Rhinopithecus > Rhinopithecus roxellana. The sequence goes on from NC_044561.1 coordinate 28,153,044, forward strand.
GTAGGGAGCCCAGGCTGGTGTCGCCTTGTGGTTGTGATTGTGGTTGCTTTGCCTTCTCTCGAACTTCACGTGCGTGGGACTGTGTGACGTGTGCTCCGGGGTGGAAGGCTTCAGTCTCTCTGCGTACTGTTTTCACATTGAGTCATGTTGGTCGCGCCCCAGTAGTTTGCTTATTTCATGACTGAAAGATGTTCCATGAATGTGTGGACTGTATCTCGTTGATCTTTTCTTTAGGTGATGGGCGTTTGGGCTGTTCCCACTGCTTGGCTGTTGTGTAGAGTGCTGTGATGAACATTTGTGTCTGGGTTTTTTTGTTTTGTTTTATTTTGTTTTTTTTGAGACAGAGTCTCGCTCTGTCACCCAGGCTGGAGTGCAGTGGCATGATCTCAGCTCACTGCCAGCTCCGCCTCCCAGGTTCATGCCATTCTCCTGCCTTAGCCTCCCAAGTAGCTGGGACTACAGGTGCCCGCCACCACGCCCGGCTAAATTTTTGGATTTCTTTTTAGTAGAGATGGGGTTTCACCATGTTAGCCAGGATGATCTCGATCTCCTGACCTCGTGACCCGCCCGCGTTGGCCTCCCAAAGTGCTGGGATTACAGGCGTGAGCCACCGCACCTGGCCCTGTATCTGAGTTTTTGTATGGACTTAGGTTTTCAGTTTTCTTGGGCAGATACTGTCTTGTTGCTTGTATTGATTTGTTAGTTAAATGTGTTCTTTTAAGTAGCAGAGTTACATGAACCCACCAAAACAGAAATGTGGGTTCTGAGAAATGTGGGGGTGACTGAGGAAACCCAAGCATGGGAGTTTGGTGGGGTCCCTGGAGAGACGGAAATGAGGTCATTGGCTTCTGTCCTTCCATCTCCACGAGCATCTCCCTGTGTGGCTTCTTCTTTCCATGCCCGCCTGTCTGCTTCTCCTCAGACTCTTCCCGACGTCTCCTTCCTTCTTCCTGCTGTCCGCACACTCGCCTCCTTCACCTGCAGAAGAACGGGGCTGCCACCCCCAGCATGTACACCCGACAGCACCCTTCAGAGCAGGGAGAGTCCTTCTCAGTCGGAATTCTGAGTTCTGGGCCTTTCATGGTGTCCGACACAGCCTTTGCCCAGTTGGACAAGCTGTTAATTCTCTTGTTTCACAGATCAGGAAACTCTTTGTCGTTGTTCTTTCACATTTAAAAATACTTTCCTGCGGATAATACTAAGCAGAACCCTAAAACCCCCCTGGTTTGATTTTGTCCAGTAGCAGAGCTCTTCATTTTGATCTTGTGATTTTCATTGCTGTTTACATGTTGTTGTCTTGCAGCATCCAGACCAAAGCATTTACTGGTATTTATCAACCCGTTTGGAGGAAAAGGTCAAGGCAAGCGGATATATGAAAGAAAAGTGGCACCACTGTTCACCTTAGCCTCCATCACAACTGACATCATCGGTAAGGTACAAATTCTGTGTTAACTATGTAGAAGTAAGTTTGAAAAATGATTCAAGTATAGTCACTAGAAAAGTTTGTTTTTTCTAGACGGTGTCTCACTGTGTTGCCCAAGCTGGAGTGCAGTGGAGCAATCGTGGCTCACTGTAACCTCAGCCTCCCTGGCTCAGACAGTCCTCCTGCTTCAGCCTCCCAAGTAGCTGGGACCACACCATGTGCCAGCATGCCTGGCTAATTTTTGTATTTTTTGTACAGGTGGGGTTTTGCCATATTGCTCAGGCTGATCTCGAACCCCTGGGCTCAAGCGGTCTTACCCACCTCAGCCTCCCAAAGTGCTGGGATTATAGGCATGAGCCACTGTGCCCCAGCCCAAGATTTTTATCCTGTAAGATTATTTTAAACAAAATAGAACTTTTTTTTTACATACCAGAATGGGAAGAATGCAAAGTAAATAACTTAGTATTTTCCAGCCAAGTCTCGGTGTAGAAGGCATCAAGAAAAACACTGAGACGATAAAAGGGCAACAAGTATAGTCAGAAAATTATCAAAAGAGGAGACGCAAAGGATTAATAAGTCTTAGAAATAATCTCACCAATAAATGACATTCAGACGAGATCGGGCGCGTTCAGGGTGGTATGGCCATAGACATAAATGACATTCAGAATGCATAATACAGTACCACAGTGCAAGTGCTGGATGTGGAAAGGCGGGGAGAGACCGTGTTTTGTGAAACGATGTTAAAAAGTCCCTTGGTGGCCGGGCGCGGTGGCTCAAGCCTGTAATCCCAGCACTTTGGGAGGCCGAGACGGGCGGATCACGAGGTCAGGAGATCGAGACCATCCTGGCTAACACGGTGAAACCCCATCTCTACCAAAAATACAAAAACTAGCCGGGCGAGGTGGCGGGCGCCTGTAGTCCCAGCTACTCAGGAGGCTGAGGCAGGAGAATGGCGTAAACCCAGGAGGCGGAGCTTGCAGTGAGCTGAGATCTGGCCACTGCACTCCAGTCCGGGTGACAGAGCGAGACTCCGCCTCAAAAAAAAAAAAAAAAAAAAAAGTCCCTTGGTAATGTGGGTTGAGAGCCTGAAAAATGAGAGCATTTTTGCCCAGTATTTTATGTTTTCTAAATCTCTCCTAGGACACAGTCAAGTTCACAGAGATGGATGCACACAACAGCCCATTGCACTCTTTGTATTATAGCAAAGCGTTGGAAACAACTTATTCATTTTTATTTTTGTTTTTAGATGGAATCTCACTCTGTTGCCCAGGCTGGACAGGCTAGAGTGCAGTGCCATGATCTCGGCTCACTGCAACCTCCACCTCCCAGGTTGAAGCAATTCTCCTGCCTCAGCTTCCCGAGTAGCTGGGATTACAGGCATGCGCCACCACACCCGGCTAATTTTTTTCATTTTTAGTAGTGATGGGGTTTCACCAGTGTTAGCCAGGATGGTCTCAATCTCCTGACCTCGTGATCCGCCCGTCTCGGTCTCCCCAAGTGCTGGGATGACAGGCATGAGCCACTGTGCCTGGCAATGTAGCGTTTCTAAAGGGTCTTTACAAGGGATTTTTTTTTTTTTTTTTTTTTTTGAGATGGAGTCTCACTGTGTCGCCCAGGCTGGAAAGCAGTGGCGCGGTCTCGACTCACTGCAAGCTCTGCCTCCCAGGTTCACGCCATTCTCCTGCCTCAGCCTCTCGAGTAGCTGGGACTACAGGCGGCCGCCACCACACCCGGCTAATTTTTTTTGTATTTTTAGTAGAGACGGGGTTTCACCGTGTTAGCCAGGATGGTCTCGATCTCCTGACCTCGTGATCCGCCCGTCTCGGCCTCGCAAAGTGCTAGGATGACAGGCTTGAGTCACCATGCACGGCCTACAAGGGATTTTTAATGATAGCAAGGTGATTGGGATATAACAGGAAAACAAGGGTACAAAACTGTGTGTGCAGTAGAATCGCAATTGAAGTTTACATCGGGTATAGAGACTAACATCTTACTACATTTTGGTATAGAGTACAATTTTGAAAGTTGTAAAATAAGGAACTAGTATAATAAGGAAACTTGTATAATAAGGAAAAATTATAAAACAGATGTAATCTCTTTAAAAGAAATTATTATTTGCCAGCAATTAAATGCCAGGAATGTTGCATCTCATCCGGCAGACTGTGGCCCAAGAGAGGGCCATATTCGTGTTCCCTGAGGTCAGCTTGATCCCGTCCCATAAGAGCCACGTAGGATTGAAGAAGGAATTTTATCTGGGACACCCACCTGAAGGTGTTACAGGAACTCATTTTAAAAGAATGGATGATTTGCCTTTTACAAGAGGACTCCCACATGTGAATATAAACTGCGTGACGTAATTTTTCCCCACAGTTACTGAACATGCTAATCAAGCCAAGGAGACACTGTATGAGATTAACATAGATAAATACGATGGGTGAGTAAGTCGTCTTGTCTTTCATCGGGATTGAGTCCATTGTTAATGAAAAAGGTTCTGCCCACCTCTCTTAGTTTTGAGAGCTCCCTTTCCTAAGTCTGCGCCCCACCCCCATCCCTACGCCCACAACCAATTGTAAAAGTAAACATGCTTCTTACAGAAAGGCCAGAAAGAAAAGGCAGCAAAGTGCAGAGTCACACGCTCCTCCCTGGCTGGGCTGGGCGAGAATGGTTGTTTGCTGGTTCTGTTTCCGTTCAGTCTTTCACAAGACGTGCTTATGCGGCGCTGTGTAGACAGAGAAGCCAGTCAACAAAGCACGTTATCAAGAAAGTTTAGATGCTGTCGTTTTTACAGTTTGGGATTCTTCTTTTCCCCAAAAGTCCCAAACATTTCCCAGAGGTACTATTTTTAATGCCCATATCATGGCCCATTATGTGGGCATGCCATATTTATTTAGCCTCTCACTTGTAGATGTTTAGGCTCTTTCCAATTTTTGCTCTTAGAATAGGATAGCATTCTTGTACATAAATCTCTCTGCATACATCTACATTTTTAAAGGTAAATTCCTAGAAATGAAATTAGTCATAGGAGATTAACATTTTAAAATCTCTGCTGTGTACTGCCATATTGCTTTCGAAAGAGATTCTATTAACTTCATTCTTTTTTTTTTCTTTTTTGAGGCGGAGTTTCGCTCTTGTTGCCCAGGCTGGAGTGCAGTGGTGTGACCTCGGCTCGCTGCAGCTTCCACCTCCCAAGTTCAAACGATTCTCCTGCCTCAACCTCCGGAGTAGCGGGGATTACAGGCGCCCACCACCATTCCCAGCTAATTTTTGTGTTTTTAGTAGAGACAGGATTTCGCCCTGTTGGCCAGGCTGGTCTCAAACTTCTGACCTCAGGGGATCCACCCGACCTGCCTCGGCCTCCCAAAGTGCTGGGATGACAGGCACGAGCCACTGTGCCCGGCCAGCTTACATTCTGTCTTATAGTACATTATTTACTATCTTTGTCAACATGTTTGGTATTATCAGTATAAAATTTCTCTGCTGATTTGACATGTGCAAGTCTCTAATCTTTTCAGGAATGTGTTTATTGTCTAGCTGGCTTCTTGGAATTGATTTTTATGTCTTTGGCCCATTTTCTTGTGTTGGCCATAATTTTAGTCATTTGTTCTTTTATCCAACAAATATTAGGCATTTCATATGTACATTCATATTTTTGCAAATATTTTGGCTAGTTTTGAAACTGTCTTTTAATTTTGCTTATGGCATTAATTCTTGCCAGTAGAAGTTTTCAAATTCATGTATTCAAGTCTGTCCAGCTCTTTTTATGCTGTTCTTTACGCTTAAAATTGCACTCTTCCTCTTGAGTCGAGCTCTTCCCCTGCGGTTAACGGCCTTGTCATTGGTTGGCTTCTTGTTTTCTTCTCTCTGTTCCATCTGGAATCTGTGAGCAATGTGTTATCGATTGCAGCGAGTATTTATTGAAATCATTATTCGTTCCACAAACATTATCGGGTGTCCGCCAGGTCCCAGCACTCTGCTGGTGCTGAGGTTAGAAAGGGAAATGAAAGGAGCCCCTGCCCCCAGGTGCTGACAGGGATACCCCTTTGCCCCACTCCTGATACGGGAGTGTTCTGTTCAATGAGCTCCAGGAAGCAGGCGGCTCTACCACACACGTCTCCCCAACTCCACCCGACAGCGGCTCCTCCATGCACTTCCCCCGGACCAACTCCACCCGACGATGGCTCCTCTAAGCACGTCCCCCCACCCACTCCACCTGACGGCAGCTACTCCACGCACCTCCCCCCACCCACTCCACCCGACAGCAGCTCCTCCACGCACTTCCCCCCCAACCAACTCTGCCGATGGCAGCTCCTCCACACACCTCCCCCCAACTCCACCCGACAGCAGCTTGGCAGGAAGACAGTCGTCTTTACTTTTCAGCAGAGATGGGGCTGGTACCTTATTGAACCCACCCTAGCCAAGGGATCAGCCAGTCATGCCGTGGGCCTCGCCTCCTGAGGGCACGCCTCCTCCCTAAACCCAGGGACATGCCCTGCAGGAGGCCGGGAGGCCTGGCCGGTGAGGGCTGCTCTTCCTGCGGCTGAGCTGCCTGTCTGAGTGATCTGTGAACGCACAGGGGCTACACTGCATCTTCAAGGATGCCCTGTCCTCGAAACCACAGCCCCACTGGGAAGGCAGCCCCAGCGCAAGGTGTAGGCTACGGGGAAGGGCAAGGAGCCTTCCCACAGGAGCGGGGCCCGAAGCAGGTGGCCTGCGTGGTGGGTGGTGGGCAGAGATCCCAGCCCTAGAGACTGGGCACGCCCGCACAGCCAGACCCACTGGGGAATGGGCAGGCACCTTGATGCTGTCATGTTTGAGGGAGGACTCTCAGGCTGCACCCCCAGTCGACTCACGCTGTTCGTCTACGGGCAGCCCTTCCACATGCAACCCTCTCTTCCCGGGTGGTGGGAGCTCTTAGGTTGCTGTAGGCTACGGAGATGTCCAGGAAACCTGAGCCCTGTCCTCTGCCTTCCCTCTGGGCTGCAGTGACATGTCTGTCTCCATGCCGGCACCTCTCATTCTGCCGCCTCGGTGTTGGTTCCCTGTGGGGTCACCCTCAGCATAGGACAGCACACCCTAAAACCTGCACCTCTTATTCTGCCACCTCGGTGTTGGTTTCCTGTGGGTCACCCTCAGCATAGGACAGCACACCCTAAAACCTGCACCTCTCTTTCTGCCATCTCAGTGTTGGTTCCATGAGGGTCACCCCCAGCATAGGACATCATGCCCTAAGACCAACCCATCCTTTCTCCCTTCAGCACTGCCCCCTTTCTCCATCTCCTCTCCTTAGGTTGTCTCGTGACCCATTTTGTCCAGCATTTATTCTGTCCCCTCTGCTCTTGCCTTGGGTCCTCAAGACCACCCACACGGCTGGTGATTTGCTGCCTGAGCTAGAGTCGTGCTCTCGGCTGAGATTTCTGACAGGACACAGCAAGGCTGCACAGCGGGCTCAGCAAAGGAGAAACATCTCCGTGCAGGTTGCTGTGCCTCTCCTGCAGCGCGGGTCGCCTGGAGTGTACCCTCTCTGCTCCCACAAATGCAGCAGCACAGGCCTGCGGTTCCTGCCCCTCAGACTTGAGTCCTGAGACCCACAGTGCAGTGTTTTTGATGCGGTACAGGCATTCTCTGCCTGGCAACCTGAATTCCAGACTCACAGAAGGAAAGCCAGTATTTGCCATAAATCTTGTTATTTGTACACGTGGTCTAGGCCAACTGGTACGGAGGCATGACCTTATCACTTAGGGACATTTCAGGAGCCACGGTCCCAGACATCTGCCAAGGGCCAGGCACGCAGGCTGCCCCTCCTGAAGCTGGATGCCCGGGCCTGCTGTGCTCAGAGGGCCGCACCTACAGGAGCCCTGACCAGCTGTGTTCCTCCTGCAGCATCGTCTGTGTCGGCGGAGACGGCATGTTCAGCGAGGTGCTGCACGGTCTGATTGGGAGGACACAGAGGAGCGCCGGGGTCGACCAGAACCACCCCCGGGCCGTGCTGGTCCCCAGCAGCCTCCGGATTGGAATCATCCCTGCGGGTATGGAGCTGGCCTGCGTTCTCTGTTCTCTTCATTCCCGTCCTTAGGAATTGTTCTGCACAAGCAGCCACCTCGGACACTTAATAACCCAATTATACCAGTGTAGTTCGTACAGATTTCCTACCATTAGGGCCACTCTTGGGGTGACATCATTGAGAGTATGACCCCAATGAAATAGACACTTGTGGAAAGTTGCCTGACTCCCCCGAAGGCTGCTTCTCGCAAGGCAGGAGAATCCTGCCGCCGGGGGCGCATCCTGGAGTGGGGAAGCCCCCGGTGCCCAGAGCAGGTAGGTAGGTTGGCAGGGGTGCGTTCTGGAAGAAGTGACTTCTGGACCTGAAGGAACTGGGAGTTAGGGGTGGGTGTGGGCAGAAGGAGTCAGACTGGGGAGTTGGGAGGAGACTGAGCACGAAAGGTGGGGGCAGAACCAAGGGCAGGTGCTGGTGAAGCCTGGGAGCAGCTGGGCTGTGTCCTGAAGTGCTGGTTTGGCTTGGTCCATTCAACATCCTTCTGGGAAGCACATCCTTCTGTGATTGTTCTTTGAAAAATCATGGTGTTAAGCTAAGTCGAGGTGAGGGCCTGAGTGTGGTGAGTCGCAGGCTTTGCGAATGACCTGCCAGGGGACGAGGTGCCTCTGTCCTCTCTGGCCTTGTGTCTGGCCCCGAGGGTGGCGGCACAGTGCATACTTTCAGTCTGGTTACAGCTCTGGGACGTGAGCACCGCAGTCACTCCCATTTTATGAATGAAAACAGGAGGCCCTGGGGGTGAGGTCACAAGGTCACCAGATGGGAGCAAGAGTTGGAGGCTTAGAGCCTACTTTGCTGCAAAGCAAGGGAAAGGCCAGCCCTCACGAGGGACAGAGTCCCCGAGCCACCTTCTCTGTGGGTGCTGCTCTCAACTCTAACCTGCCTCCGACAGGTGACATTGTGGGCCAGTGTTTACCTGAAGGAGTCATCCTTTAAACTTAAGCGGTTACTCCTTCTTGATGACAGAGCGTGTGAGTAATGGTGTGAGGCAAAGTGTTGCCCATAGATGGTGATACTGCGGATGTTTTCAATATCAAGACTCATTTTTAGGGGGATTTGTGTTAGCATAATATCTCATGAATTGCTAATAATTGTTAGCAACAAGTTGACGAAGGTCACGGTTTTAAACATACAGGAAAGGATGATTGTCTGGTGAGGACCCCTTCCCTTTGGCTTTTGGGGAAGGTGGGATGCGGTTATTTATAGAGAGGAATTTTTCGTAATATCGCCTGATGAGTTTTAGGAGAATGCCGCTCGCCTGAGAAGAGTCCTGTCTGATAAGAACAGCCCGGCTCCTGGCTGGGAGACACGAAGGGGAGAAATCGTTCTTTAGAAATAGCTCAATACATAGGAGGCTGAGGCAGGAGAATCGCTTGAACCCGAGAGGCGGAGGTTGCAATGAACCAAGATCGTGCCACTGCACTCCAGCCTGGGTGACAGACCTAGACTCTGTCTCAAAAAAAAGAAATAGCTCAATAGAGAAAAAGCTCTCAGCACCCCTTCTCATAGCAAGTCTCTCAGTTAAACCAAAGCATTATAGAAATGTCCCGCTGGATCTCGGCGGAGCCTCTGCTGGATTTCGTCGCATCCTTCTCAGGCCTCCTGTGTGCCACTGACCTCGGTTCCTGCCAGGCAGTAAGGAGTAGGGAGAGCAGAAGAGCTGGCCAGAGCGGACGGCTCGGGAGGGCTCCTGGGCCCTGGCTGATGTCTGTCTTCCCCGAAGGCGGGGCGCTTGCTTTCAGTGGTGTGTCCTCAGTGGGGCACCCAGCCCTGGCACCGAGAGGCTCTCTTAGATGTCTGTTGAAAGACTGAGGCCGGACGCGGTGGTTCAAGCCTGTAATCCCAGCACTTTGGGAGGCCAAGACGGGCGGATCACGAGGTCAGGAGATCGAGACCATCCTGGCTAACACTGTGAAACCCCATCTCTACTAAAAAATACAAAAATCTAGCCGGGCGAGGTGGCGGGCGCCTGTAGTCCCAGCTACTCGGGAGGCTGAGGCAGGAGAATGGCGTGAACCTGGGAGGCGGAGCTTGCAGTGAGCTGAGATCCGGCCACTGCACTCCAGCCCTGGCGACAGAGCGAGACTCTGTCTCAAAAAAAAAAAAAAGACTGAGCACAGCTGTGTCAGGTTGAGCTCTATATTCACACACACGCTCCAGGCTCCCGGGCCCTGAAGGTGCAGAGATCGCTGCTTGTCTTTTTGTTTGAGACTGGGTCTCACTCTGTCACCTAGTTTGGAGTGCACTGGCATGATCGTGGCTCACTGCAGCCTAGACTGCCCCAGGCTCAAGTGATTCTCTTGCCTCAGCCTCCCAAGTAGCCGGGACCACAGGTGTACACCACCACACTCGGCTCATTTTTTTTCACATTTTTGTAGAGATAGGGTTTCGCCATGTTGCCCAGGCTGGTTTCCAACTCCTGGACTCAAATGATCCACCAGCCTCTGCCTCCCAAAGTGCTGGGATTACAGGCGTGAGCCACCATGCCTGGCCAGTCACCGCTTGTCTTGCTGGCTGGTTCCAGTTCTCTGTGTTTGTTTGTGTGTTTGTTTGTTTGTTTGAGTCAGTCTCACCCTGTCACCCCGGCTGGAGTGCAGTGGGGCGAACTCGGCTCACTGCAACCTCTGCCTCCTGGGCTTAAGCGATTCTCCTGCCTCAGCCTCCTGAGTAGCTGAGACTACAAGTGTGTGCCACCATGCCTGGCTAATTTTGTATATTTAGTAGAGACAGGGTTTTGCTATATTGGCCAGGGTGGTCTCAAACTCCTGACCTCAAGTGATCTGCCTGCCTTGGCCTCCCAAGGTGCTGGGATTACAGGCATGAGCCACTGCACCCAGCCCGTTCCGATTCTTTGAATGACCCAGACAACCAAAGTTGGCGGCCTTGCACTGTGTCTCCCTAAGGCCACACGTGCCTGAGTGAGATCAAGGCTCTGTCTCCTGCCATCTTCACCCCAGACCCTCACTCCCATCCTTCTTTCCGTACTCTCTCTGCATCTTCCACCCTCATGAAGGACCCTGGCCCCTTCACATGTGTGGCTCTCAGAGACTCCAGCTCATGATTTCCTTGTGGACATCCCTTCACGTGGAGTCTCTGGGCCCACTTAATTCTCCCATGAAGGCCACCCATGGGGCTGGGAGGGGAGTTTCCCCGAGCCTGACGCAGCCTGGAGGTTTGTCTGTGGTGTAACTTTTATCCCATCTGGTAGGCTGAGTATGCCACCTTATTCACTGTCTTTATTTACTCTCTTTATTTGTCTTTCTGTCATTATGCCTGAGGCCACGCTGTTTTCACAGGTCCTCTTGCTGTTTGCACTGTGTGCTTTTGTAAACTTCCTTTCCCTTGCTTGCTTCCACGGGGAAGCAGGAGGGCATTGTCACTTTTTTTTTTTTTTCTTTTTGAGCTAGAGTCTTACTCTTTTACCCAGGCTGGAGTGCAGTGGCATGATCTCAGCTCACGGCAACCTCCGCCTCCCAGGTTCAAGCAATTCTTCTGCCTCAGCCTCCCCAGTAGCTGCGATTACAGGCGCCTGCCGTTGTGCCCGGCTAATTTTTATATTTTTAGTAGAGACAGGGCTTCACCACGTTGGCCAGGCTAGTCGTGAACTCCTGACCTCGTGATCGGCCCACATTGGCCTCCCAAAGAGCTGGAATTACAGGCGTGAGCCACCGCGCCCGGCCTGTCACTTTCTAATTGACCATAACATTGTTCATATGTTATTTACCCTTCATTGGTTTTTGTGTCTTACAACTCTTTTCCAGATTAGGTTTTGGTCTTTTAACTTTGTATGTGGTGCACTCTGGATTCCGTGAATTCTGTTTTTCTGCATTCTCATCTATGCTGTATGGTTCTTACCTTGTTTGCAAGAAACCTGTCTTTGGTCACCATTTGCCAGTGGCAGCACTAAGCCCTAAAACCCTCAGCTCTTAAAATCCAAAACGACCTCAGGAGCTGAGACCTGCAGCTCAGGAGTGCTCGTGGGGATGCAGGCTGCACTCCACCATGGTCAGGGTGGAGGTACTGCTGTTTGCCCTGCCCTGTGGTCAGGGTGGGGGTACTGCTGTGTGCCCTGCCCTCCTCTAGACCTTGGCTGTGGCCTCTGCCCCAGGAGAGGATGGCAGGCACTCTACCAAATGTGGGCATAAAAGCCTTTCCCAGGGTGGGTGCACAGTGTAGCAAACGCCACTAGGGGGAGGGTCTCTTTGTGGCCCCTTTCCATGGGTGCCCAGGAGGCCTTTCTGAGAGGTGACAGGTGAGGGGCCTAGGCCTGGAGTCAGCTGGTGCAGAGGACAGCAGGTGGGAGGAGCTGGGGGTGTTCGGGACAAGGAAGCCAGTGTGGCTGGGGGTGGCGGGGGACGGGCATCCCCGAGGGAGATGCCGAGTTCCACTCTGCCATGCAGCAGGAGGTCTTGGAGGCGGTGGTTCAGCAGCGGGTGACATCTGACTCTGCTCTGATACTGCTCTCTGCATTTGGTCCTAAGAGCACGTGGGCCCTGGTGAGAATGCTGGTGGCTTGGATGGCAGGGGGGTCTAAGTCTCTGGGGTGTAGCTGGTGGGGGACTGTGTGGAGTCTCTGAGCCGCAGCATCGCCTTGAGTGGAGGAGTAAGGATGAGGGAGGCACCCAAGGGTGTAACGGTCGCCATGGCAACCCGAAGACTAGCCTGGGGGCACAAGAGTTGTGAGACCTGACAACCACAGACCCTGTGGGGGAGGCCGCCTGGACGTGCACGGCCAGTGGTGGCAGCAGGTACCTGAACTCACTCATGCTCCAGGGTTCCAGCCCCTAGAAGGTGCAGAGGTCACTGCTTGTCTTGCTGGCTGGGGGCAGGAGGGGCAGGTGGGGGTTGGGGTCCTGGGATCTAGAGGGTGTTGAGCTGCCTCTGGGACAGATGTCACTGGAGCATCTGAAGGGCATGGCTCCAACTGCTTTGCGAACTGATCTAGCATGTTCTATCTTCCAAGTCTCTTCCACATACGTATTAATATAGGTGCATTAGCACATCTGTAGGAAGAAGAGACCGCCATTCATTCGGTCCTGTTAACCTGTGACTGCATCTGCTGCTCGTAACTTCAGCCAGCATTGCCTGCTAATGACCTGAGGCACAGAGAGGCTCAAGGAGATGATGCGCGTGTGCTGGGAGCAACCTCTCTGGAGCCCGGTCCTTCCCGTGTGAATGGGAGCATGTGGTTAGTTGTTACTCGGGTGGCAGCAGTGCTGGCCGGGTGGATGAGGAACTGCCGTACTCAGCTGTGTGGGGAATGCTGAGGGCCAGCGTAGCTACTCCCACAGGCGTGGGTGGTCATTGTGAATGCAGATCATTCTTTTGAGCTTGGTCCTCAGAGGGAAGGCCATGTGATCAGCTGGGGCAGCTGCAACTTGCCTTTCATCTGAGCCAGTGAAGCCCAGGATAAAAAGACGCGTAAGCCGCAGCCAGCCCTGTCCACGGTGAACGTCAGACTGAAGGAGGGACCCGAGCTGCCTGTCCTAGGATTAAGATCTCAAGTGATGGCCGTATGTGACCGTCGCCACATCCAGCCACTTCAAAAGTTTACGAGGGCCAGGTGCAGTGGGTGGCTCACGCCTGTAATCCCAGCACTTTGGGAGGCCAAGGCAGGCGGATCACAAGGTCAAGAGTTTGAGACCAGCCTGGCCATCATGGTGAAACCCCGTCTCTAATAAGAATACAAAAATTATCCGGGCGTGGTGGTGGGCGCCTGTAGTCCCAGCTCCTCAGGAGGCTGAGGCAGGAGAATTGCTTGAACCTGGGAGGCGGAGGTTGCAGTGAGCCAAGATTGCACCACTGTACTCCAGCCTGGGCCACAGAGTGACTCTGTCTCGAAAAAAAAAAAAAAAAGTTATGCCTATAATCTTAAACGTTCATTTATACTTTTTGTTTGTTTGTTTACTTTTTGGCTCCTTTTTTTTGAGACAAAGTCTCACTCTGTCGCCCAGGCTGGAGTGCAGTGGTGTGATCTTGACTCACTGCAACCTTCGCCTCCCAAGATCAAACAATTCTCCTGCCTCAGCCTCCCGAGGAGCTGGGATTACAGATGCATGCTACCACGCCTGGCTAATTTTTGCATTTTTAGTAGAGTCAGAGTTTCACTATGTTGGCCAGGCTGGTCTCGATCTCCTGACCTCAAGTCATCCGCCCACCTCGGCCTCTCAAAGTGCTGGGATTACAGGCGTGAGCCACCGCCCAGCCCAATCTCAATATTCTTGAGGAATCAACGCTAGTATTTTCCACATTCATTTTGTAGGTAAATTCTATTTATTCGTTAGTGTTGACTCTAGGGCCATGGAAGGAATGGAGTGAGGTACCACTCACTGAATTGGGAGGCGATTACAATTCTCAGTTATTCTGATGATATTCAAGACCTTCTTTTTCCCTTTACAGGGTCAACAGACTGCGTGTGTTACTCCACGGTGGGCACCAGCGATGCAGAAACCTCAGCATTGCACATTGTTGTTGGTAAGCCCCTCCTCTGCACGTGCGCACGGTGGCAGCCGGGCCTCCTGTGCCCCAGGCCTGTCCCCGTCGCGTGTTCCAGCCGCTGCCGTCCTGTGCTGGAACGTGGGTCATGCTGTGTCCCCTGCTCTGCTCGCTGCGCTGTGATCCCACTCAGCACCCAGCTCTGAGGCCACCTTGTCAGGACGGCCATCCTGGGGGCAGGCCCAGTGTGGGCCGAGTTCTTTCCCACAGAATCCACCGCATGTGCGATGCCCTCACTCAGCTCACCTGACTCTTGCTCAGTTCCTCTTCCAGAGGCTGCTGCCCTGAGGCTCGGAAGCCGCCCACATCCTGCAGTGGTGCCCATGGCAGTGGGCATGGGCAGCTGTGCCTGGGCTGCCAGATGTGGAACACATGCCTTTGTGAGGCCTGGAGGGTTCAGTCCAGGATGCAGAGCCCTGGTGAGGAAGAGCAAAAGGGGCTTCCCATGGCACTCACCACTCAGGCGGGCTCTGGCAGGACAGATCTTTAGTGCCCTTGCCTGTTCCTCATCCCAGTAGACAGGGTTACTGTATCTCACCTGAAGTCACAGAAATTGTGTATTTTAAAATAGCCAGTTAGATTTTTTTTTTTTTTTTTTTTTTTTTGGTGAGACGGAGTTTCCCAGTTGTCACCCAGGCTGGAGTGCAATGGCGCTATCTTGGCTCACTGCACCTTCTGCTTCCCAGGTTCAAGCAATTCTCCTGCGTCAGCCTCTCGAGTAGCTGGGATTACAGGCTCCCACCACCACATTCAGCTCATTTTGTACTTTTAGTAGGGATGGGGTTTCGCCATATTGGTCAGGCTGGTCTCGAACTCCTGACCTCAGGTGATCCACCCACCTCGGCCTTCCAAAGTGCTGGGATTACAGGCGTGAGCCTGTAATCAGAATTTTTTTTTCTTTGAGACAGGGTCTTACTCTGTCACCCAGGCTGGAGTACAGTGGCATGATTTTGACTCACTGCAGCCTCGACCTCCAGAACTCAAGCGATCCTCCCACCTCAGTCTCCTAAGTAGCTGGGGTGACAGAAGTGCATTACTACACCTGGCTAATTTTTGTGGTTTTTTGTAGAGACGGGTTCTCCCTGTGTCTCAAACTCCTGGGGTCAAGTGAGCCTCTCACCTCGGCCTCCCAAAGTGCTGGGATTATAGGCGTGAGTCACTGTGCCCGGCCTACTTCTGATTTTACGTTTTATTTTATTCTATTTTACTTTATTTTACTTTGAGACAGAGTTTCGCTCTTGTTGCCCAGGCTAGAGTGCAGTGGCGTGATCTTGGCTCACTGCAACCTCTACCTCCCGGGTTCAAGCGATTCTCCTGCCTCAGCCTCCCAAGTAGCTGGGACCACAGGCGCCTGCCAGCACGCCCAGCTCGTTTTGTATTTTTAGTAGAGACAGGGTTTCACCATGTTGGCCAGGCTGGTCTCGAACTCCTGACCTCAGGTGATCCACCCACCTCAGTCTCCCAAAGTACTAGGATTACAGGCGCGAGCCACCGCACCTGGCCTATTTTATTTATTTTTTGACACAGAGTCTCACTCCGTGGCCCAGGCTGGAGTGCAGTGGTGTGATCTCGGCTCACTGCAACCTCCGCCTCCCAGGTTCAAGTGATTCTCCTGCCTCAGCCTCCCCACTAGCTGGGATTACAGGCACAAGCCACCATGCCTGGCTAATTTTTGTATTTTTAGTAGAGACAAGGTTTCACCATTTTGGCCAGGCTGGTCTGGAACTCCTGACCTCAGGTGATCCACCCACCTCGGCCTCCCCAAGTGCTGGGATTACGGGTGTGAACCACTGCGCTTGGCTTGATTTTGTGTTTTAAAATGCCATGTGCTTTTTCTTCATCCTCAAACCACCATCCTTTCAGTTAATGACATTTCATGAGCCTCATGGATATGCTCCTGTTCAGTCCCCACAGGACAGCTCCCCAAGCCTGTTTTAGAAATTTGAGTGAAGTTCAGCCATTTGAATAAAAAATATGGCATCCAACACCCCAAGAGAGAGAATCCCTGCATTGAATGCCTTGTGTTTGCGTCACACTTTTTAAACATAACTCCCATGTTTGCAAAGTGCTATTGAAGGGGATGGAGTGGATGGGGCGGGGCTGTCTTCCCTCACGGCTGTTCTCTCCCGCAGGGGACTCGCTGGCCATGGATGTGTCCTCCGTCCACCACAACAGCACACTCCTCCGCTACTCCGTGTCCCTGCTGGGCTACGGCTTCTACGGGGACATCATCAAGGACAGTGAGAAGAAACGATGGTTGGGTCTTGCCAGATACGACTTTTCAGGTAACTCAGAATAATGCAGACTCGCCCCCCACTGGTCGTGCCTCCACTGCCTTCACAGATGTTACCTGACTGAATCCACGAAGCACCGTCAGAGGTGGGCCCCCACCTGCTTATAGACGGGAAGCTCAGGGCCTCGTGAACTGTGCCGTGGCCAGAACGTGGCGGGGTCTGGACTGGAACCTGGATTGCTCTGAACCAGATCCTGCCTACTGGACCCAAGCATAAGCCACAGAATAGACACCATGACAGACGCAGTTCACTCCAGAACCCCAGGTGCTGGCACCCCGCGATGCCAGGCCACCGGCCTCTCACATCTGGTAGGCAGGTGACAGAGGCCCCCCCACACAGGTCAAGTGGAAGTGTTAACTGGAAAAAAATAGTTTATTAAATATATTTTTAAAATTTTTTGAGACACGGCCTCCCTCTGTCACTCCCGCTGGAGTGCAGTGGCATGATCACGCTTCACTGCAGCCTTAATCTCCCGGGCTTAAGCGATTCTCCCACCTCAGCCTCCCGAGTAGTTGGGACTACAGGCACACGCCACCTTGACCAGCTAATTTTTTTTTTTTTTTTTTTTGTATATTTTTGTAGAGACAGGGTTTTGCCCTCTTGTCCAGGCTGGTCTCAAACTCCTGAGCTCAAGCAATCTGTCCACCTCGGCCTCCCAAAGTGCTGGGATTATAACCGTGAGCCACCACGCCCGACCTGGAAAACAATAGTTTTTTTTGTTTTTTTTTTGTTTTTTTTTTTTTTTTTTTTTTGAGGCGGAGTCTCGCTCTGTCGCCTGGGCTGGAGTACTGTGGCCGGATCTCAGCTCACTGCAAGCTCCGCCTCCCGGGTTCACGCCATTCTCCTGCCTCAGCCTCCCGAGAAGCTGGGACTACAGGCGCCCACCACCTCACCCGGCTAGTTTTTTGTATTTTTTAGTAGAGACGGGGTTTCACCGTGTTAGCCAGGATGGTCTCGATCTCCTGACCTCGTGATCCGCCCGTCTCGGCCTCCCAAAGTGCTGGGATTACAGGCTTGAGCCACCGCGCCCGGCCAAAAACAATAGTTTTATAATCACTCTGAGCTTATTAGTCAAAGTGGCAAGAACTTTGTGCAGAAATTCAGCCTGGGATGTCTGCAGAAGCTTGTCCGTAACTTCAGGCGCAAGTATCCTTTACTTCATTCCATGAGGTTTCGTGGTTTTGTTGGAGTTACACCGTAGCTAGCCATGTAAGTGAAATACACTCACTCAGCACGTATTTACTGAGCCCCTGCTTTATGCCGGGCCTGGTTTTTGATGCAGGGACGTGTCCATGAAAAAACCAGGCAAGATTCTGCCTTCCTACGGCTAGGCCGCGGCGGGCACAGAGAAGGACGAGCGTGAGCGAATGCCGCACCGCGCTCCCCAAAGCCCAAAAGCTTTCATTCTGCACAGTGCTCTTCTCGCCCCAGCAGGTACTCCTGCGTCGCTGAGAAAACAGGCACAGAGAGGTTGCCCTTACCCTGCCTCACTCTTCCTTGAGCCCAGGGGTCCTCAGACTGTGGTGGGCACCAGCATCCTCTGGAGGGCTTGGAAGAACCCAGGCTGCAGGGAAGAACCCAGAGCATCCAACATGGCAGGTCTGGGTGGGCCTCGGAACCCACAGGTCCCCCAGGCTCCCGGCGCTGCTGCTGGGGCCTCGGGCCAGATGGTGGTAACCTGTTGCCCAACCACAGAGCTTAGAATGAACCAGAAATGAAGGCTGGTTCGAGCTCAGACACAAGAGTTGCAGTCTGCACGCATCAGGCAGTGGATGCAACATCAGCAGCTTTTAAATGCTGGAAAAGGAGAACTTTAAAAATACATGGAATTGGCCAGGGGCAGTGGCACACGCCTGTAATCCCAGCACTTTGGGAGGTTGAGGCAGGTGGATCACCTGAGGTCAGGAGTTCAAGACCAGCCTGGCCAACATGGTGAAACCCCGTCTCTACTAAAAATACAAAACAAGCCAGGCATGGTGGTGCGCGCCTATAGTCCCAGCTCCTCGGGGCTGAGGCAGGAGAATCGCTTGAACCCGGGAGGCAGAGGCTGCAGTGAGCCGAGATCGTGCCACTATACTTTAGCCTGGGCAACAGAGCGAGACTCTGTCTCAGAAAAAAGGAAAGTAGAATTTTAGCCTGGGTGACATGGGGAGACCCCCATCTCCACAGAAATTAAAAACAGAATTAGCCGGGCACCCCAGTTACTCAGGATGCTGAGGCAGGAGGAGCCCTTGAGCACAGATGGTGGAGGCTGCAGTGAGCAGAGATGGAGCCACTACACTCCAGCTGAGGCGACAGAGCCAGACTCAGTCTCAAAAGAAAAGAAAAAAAGAAAAGAGAAGAGAAAAGAAAAGAAGAATATGTAGACCGTGAGGTGTGCCATTCTCGCTGCCCAGTCGACTTTCCCGGCTCTTTGCAGTTCGCTTTCAGATACATCTGTATCAAATTAAATCGAGTAATTCCTAATACTGAAATCTTAACCCTTTTCTTATGAGAGAAAGAAATAGTAATTTGGCAAACTTTACAAAGCTTAAAAAGATCTAACGAAATTAAAAAACTAGTGTGGCTTGAAAATTAAAACCTAGGAAATGGAAAAGTTAGGTATTTATCTAAGGCTTGTTAACAAAGGGAATACTGAGAAAATTAGAGAAGCCGTGAGGATTTTAGGAAGCAGTTTGGGTTGTGCCATTCGCCCAACTGCCCTTTGTTGAGCCCAGTGTGGCTCTGCCCAGCAAGGCCTCTGAGACGCCCCCTCCCTGTCCCTGCCTGCTGGGGTGGGGTGGCAGGCAGCCCCCTGCATGCCTGGCCCTCCCTTGGCCCTCAGCCCATCGCCGCAGACAGTGGCTGCAGCTCTGTCCCTCCCACCAGGATGAGAGCCCCAAGGCAGGAGGTGCCTTCCGGGTCTCGGGATCCCCGTCCTGGCCACAGGGCCTGAGATGCTTTCAAGAAGATGGGTTTGGGTTCGGTGGCTGTGAGGCAGAAAGCGTCCGGCTGTTCTGGGGCAGTACAGAGGGCACTGAAGGAGAATGAGCGTGTGGAAGTGACGCATTCTGGTGAGCCAAGTGGAGTTTTAGGTGCCGGAAGGACATCTGGGGACCCATCTGGGGGCAGACAGAAACCGGGACGTCAGAAGTCAGTGAGGCGCCACCCTGGAGGCTGCATGTGGGTGATGAGGCAGCTGCCCCCCAGCTCCCTGCACTTGAGCGGGGAGCTGGCTTGGAAGGTTGCTGACCGGTGGGTCGGCCTCCTCCCGGGACCGTGGACACGATGTCCTCGTGGGACCCCCATGGGAGGAGCAGGGAGAGAGGCCAGAGCCACCATGCAGGGAGGCGGAGCTGCAGCCTGGAAGGGCCCACCTACTGAGTGCGTTCCAGGCACCTGGCCCATGCCAGGTCCAAGACCCACAGGCAGGGCTGTCCTGGGGACAGTTGGGAGCTGAGTTTCAGGCACACAGATGTCCTGGGAGCCAGACCGCTCTTGCCGGCAGCTTCCCCCACCCTGGACGGTGAACACTGGCTGCGGGCTTGCCGTCTGCAGGCAGGGATGTGTGGGGAGGATGGAGGCCTCTGTGTGTCGGGGTAAGGTTGGGGGCGGGCTCCCTGCAGGCTGTCACTGCCAGATGTCATACAGGGCAGCACCAGCCCCAGCATCAGACACGGAGGAATGATGTCGCCCTGAGACACTCAGGACATGGCCTGGTTCCTGGTGTGGCCTACGGCACCCCAGGGCCCCCCTCCTGCCTCCTGCCCAGTCCCTGCTATCCTGCTGGGTGGTGTTTCCCGGACAGCCCCGGGTGCCAGGCTGCAGGCAGCCCATAGACAGCACACACATTTGCCTGGAGGGCAGCCCCAGACTTTGGGTGGCAGCGGCCCTGGCCTCTGTCCTGAGCTCTTTAGGACGTCACAGGGGCTGTGGTTGACCCCAGTGGGGGCCACGCCGTGGGGCAGGTGGGTGCATCGCCAACCCTCATGAAGGGGTGGAGGGGATGACCCTGAGCCACTGGAGCCCACAGGCCACGTCATCGAGGCTACGCAGGGTGGCTGATGGCAAAGGCCCCGCTTTGCTGGCGTTGACAGTGGCCAGAGCCCTGACTGTCCCAGCATCAGTGGGTGTCAGAAGGCACCAGCACCATGACTAGACGTGCTGTTGTCCTGCGGGAGGGTAGAGATCCTGCCACTGCCCTCAATGGTGACATTGCCTGAAGCAGGCCTGGCCTCTCCCTCCCGCAGACAGTTTAGGCAGATGCACTCTCAGCAACGTTTCTGACACTGCCCAGCACAGCACCCTAACCAAGCAGTGACCCTTGTGGATGTTCTGTCTTCGCTGCACTCTGTTTCCAGGTTTGAAGACCTTTCTCTCCCACCACTGCTATGAAGGGACCGTGTCCTTCCTCCCTGCACAACACACGGTGGGATCTCCCAGGGATGGGAAACCCTGCCGGGCAGGGTAAGTACATTTTTTTGTGTGTTTCTCTTGCAAATGACAGGAAATAAAGCAGAACGATTAGGAAGATGAATGCGGAAGTATTTTCCAAATGTGGTGGAGGGTGCTGGATGCAGCGTGCCCAGAGACACGATGCCTATTGATGCCCATGATGGCCTAGGCGTGCGTGGGCCTTGCTGTCCCCATCTCTGTCCTCATGGCCTGCGCAGGCAGCCTCTTCTGTGCCAGGGATACGGACTCTGGGGGAGGGTCCCACACCCACTGTTGGAGTGGGGGCCGAGCACAGGGTCTGCCCCTGCTGGGGTTCCCTTTGCACCCTGTGGGGGCCTGATGGAGGAAAAATGCAGGCAGGAAAGGATGGCAGATGCCTTGTCGGTGACCGTGCGCGTGCAGGGCGCTGGTGGCAGGACTGTTGGTAGAGCTGGCTGGAGTGTGTGCTCTCAGCAGCGACCCTCCTGTCCGCACCCCTGGCTGAGACCCTCACCCGTGTTAGCCCCGTGCTCCAAGGCAGGAGCCCACTCTACAGTAAGCAGAGCCCCCGCCAGCCACGCCCTCAACCCCACAGGAAGGCAGAGGACCCTCAGCAAGAAGGCTTGGGCTGGCAACAAGGGCTGGTGCCAGGGGTTGGGGGGCAGAGCCAGGGCAGCCGCCCAGGGAGAGGCGATGCAAAGGGAAAGAGGCGTCCCGCCAGGGAGGGGAGGCTGAGTGGAGTCAACCACAGCTGAGAACGCTGTGCTCTCCTGGTTTGGCCAGTACAGGCTCTGCAATGGTGTATACATGAATGAACAAGCAGTGACTCCTCGGTGGTGTATCCCCGCCCCCCACCCCCACACAGTGTACTCAGTAATATCCAACCCGTGTAAATAGAACCTTAAATAAATCTAAACGTCGTTGCCCCAGGCCGCATGACCTCACTAGTGGCGCCATGGAGGGCGCCTGAATGGTCATCCTGTCTCTGCTCTGCCTGGGGCTGAGGACACGGGGCTGTGGAGACAGCTGCGCCTTTGTGAAGGACACTCACTTTGTCCTTTCCCTTTAAGTCATGCAGACTTCAGAACCTCCTTCTCCTAGCTCCTTTCCTTTTTTAAGTGAAGAATTTGAGACCGTAAAATGAGAATATTTAGAGGCAGATGCTGTTTGCGTCACTGCATTCAAGAACTCGGCGGCTGATAGCGATTTCCACCCGTGCACACACTTGTCCT
Organism: Rhinopithecus roxellana; assembly: GCF_007565055.1. Lineage (NCBI taxonomy): Eukaryota > Metazoa > Chordata > Mammalia > Primates > Cercopithecidae > Rhinopithecus > Rhinopithecus roxellana. Next base: position 28,174,953 of record NC_044561.1, read on the forward strand.
GCTTGACAGCGTGAAGCCAGCAGCCCCCCAAGACCAGCAGGATGTGCCAGGCGAATGACTAAGTTCTAAGCCGATGGTTCTGAGTTATTTGCTTGTTATTGACTGGAACAGATAAGCCCTGTATGATTTGTTATCTGACAGGAAATGAGTCCTCATCCCAGGAGTCCGCAGGAGGAACCAGTGCCTTGGTCGTTTCTCCCAGCCAGGCTATGTTAGCTGCAGGGCCAGGCAGACACAGTCTCTGGGTGGCACCTCAGCGTCCTCATGCTGTGCTTCTCCTCATGTCCAAACCTTTTAGAGAAGGACATGTTGAATGTGTCATTTTAAAAGTAGGTCTCATTCTGAAACCTCTAATATGCCAAAAAATATTTTTAGTTAAGCCTTTGAAATGGAACTTTTTTGTATGTGTAAAGAATGTAAATACATCTGTATGTGTCAAGCATACGCATTGCACCTGCAGCTCCATATTTAAAAGGTGATGATATTCTTGTCTTTCAGATGCTTTGTTTGCAGGCAAAGCAGGCAGCAGCTGGAGGAGGAGCAGAAGAAAGCGCTGTACGGTTTGGAAGCTGCGGGTAATTCCTAAGACACAGGCTCAGTGTTGTCACTGTGTGTGCTGGAGTGTTGGTTTCTGTCCTCTCTCAAGGCACTGCCTCTTCTCCCCGCCCACCTTTGCTTTTCCTTTTTCCTGTCTGGCACCAGGAATCCATTTCTCCGTAGCCCCAGGCATCATCAGGTCACTGCCACTTGCTGTGTGCGACTGTGTAGGCAGCAGGCTTTGTGAAAGGCCCCGTTGCCCTTTCTGAATTGCTGTAGTGGTGCTAAGTCTGGACTCCTGTCCTGGGTGCTCTAGAATGTGGGGCAGCAGACTTCCCATTGAGGGCTTGCTGGTGACCACCTCAGGCCCTGGCAACCACACAGTCTCTGTCCAGCAGAGGCACCCTAGGCAGTGGACAGTGAGTGGGTGTGGCCATCTGCCAATGAAACTTTATTTATGGACACTGAAATTTAAGTTTCATAGAATTTCCACATGTCACAAAATACTATTCTTTTGATTTTTTTCTCTTTCTCTCTTTTTTTTTTTGGATGGAGTTTCACTCTTGTCGCCCAGGCTAGAGTGCAGGGGCACAATCTCAGCTCACTGCAACCTCCACTTCCCGAGTTCAAGCCATTCTCCTGCCTCAGCCTCCCTAGTAGCTGGGACTACAGGCACGCGCCACCACGCCCGGCTAAATTTTTGTATTTTTAGTAGAGACGGGTTTTCACCATGTTGGCCATGCTGGTCTCTAACTCCTGACTGCAGGTGATCCACCCACCTCAGCCTCCCGAAGTGCTGGGATGACAGGCGTGGCCACCGCGCCAGACCTTTTTCAACTATTTAGAAACGTGAAGAGCATTCTTAGCGCTCAGGCCACACACAGACGGGCGGCGGCCGAATGTGACGCACAGCCGTGGTTTGCTGACCCTTGTTCTAAATTGTCCAAGTCACCAAGTAAGGAGAGGGACAACAGTCCTGTCTTCCGGGAGGTGACCCGTGGGGTACCCCTTCCTGTGGGGAGCGGGCAGTTCCGTGGTGGGTGTTTTTGGTGTTGAGCTGAAGAGGCGGTTGCATGAAGTGTCTGCTCAATGCGTGACCAGGTGAGAGCCCGGATGGCCTCTCACCATCCCAGTGCAGGACGCTGCCTGGTGCCACTGGAACGGTGACGTCTCCATGGTTCTTTCTGCTTCAGAGGACGTGGAGGAGTGGCAGGTCGTCTGTGGGAAGTTTCTGGCCATCAACGCCACAAACATGTCCTGTGCTTGTCGCCGGAGCCCTGGGGGCCTCTCCCCAGCTGCCCACTTGGGAGACGGGTCTTCTGACCTGATCCTCATCCGGAAATGCTCCAGGTTCAATTTTCTGAGATTTCTCATCAGGCACACCAACCAGCAGGACCAGGTACGTGGGGTGCTTTTGCGTGGAACCTCCATTGGCGAGTAATGTATGTTCCGGCAATCCCTGGTTTATGTGTTGTAGGAATTCATTATTTAATTCAAGGGAAGGAAGGGCAATTTTTTTTTTTTATTTCACAAACTTTAAACTCCTGGTTACAACGACTCCTTGTAAAATTTCATTTAAAAAGATAAATTTTTGAGGCCAGGTGCGGTGGCTCACGCCTGTCATCCCAGCACTTTGGGAGGTTGAGGCAGGTGGATCACCTGAGGTCAGGAGTTTGAAACCATCCTGGGTAACATGGTGAAACCCATCTCTACTAAAAATACAAAAATGAGCCGGGTGTGGTGGCGCACGCCTGTAATCCCAGCTACTCGGGAGGCTGAAGCATGAGAATCGCTTGAACTCAGGAGGTGGAGGCTACAGTGAGCTGAGATTGCACCACTGCCCTCCAGCCTGGGTGACTGAGATTCCATCTCATACACACACACACACACACACACACACATATACACACACATATATACGCACATATGTACACACACATATACATATATACATACATATATATACATATATACACACACACATATATTTGAGCACAGAAACTAAGGGGTATGAATGTTTATAATACAACTTCTTGTCTGTTGTTTCTCTTCCTGTTAAAAACAGAACAAAGCGATACAGTAAAGATGTAAGTGGCCCTTGAAGGCCACTTAAAATAGACTCTTTAGGTTCCCAGAAATGGGTTCTGTTCGGGACCTCCTGCCACACCTTTCTGTAGCCCGCACAGAGGAAGACCTAAGTCTAGTCATGTTGGGAGAAGCAGAACTTTTGGCCACAGTCTCCAAATTTAGTCACATTTCTTTTTTTACTTAAGTTCTATTTAAGATCTAGTCTAATGCTATTTTTATGTGGCTTTTTAAGTAGTGCTTGTTAAAAAGAGAATACAAAATTCTATAAATCACTGCTAATTAACTATCAGAATTCTGTTAAAAGCGTTTGTCATTGTAGATAAGCTGTGGTTTCTAAAAGCATTAGAAGTCATTTTGACAAGTGCCGGGGAAGGTGGGCGCCGGGGAAGGTGGGCGCCGGGGAAGGTGGGTGCCAGGTTTCCCTTCATCTCTGAGCCGTCAGGTCACCCAGAAAGGGAACCCCAGGGGCCCGCACAAGCGGCTGCATCCTCCAAGAAGGGCCGTGTGTGCACCAAGGCCCGAGAGAACTCGCTGTTGGCCTGGGGTTTTCTGCTGCCCCACCCGGATGACGTTTAGAGCTGAATCATCCCTCTCACTGTTTCTTGGTAGTTTGACTTCACTTTTGTTGAAGTTTATCGTGTCAAGAAATTCCAGTTTACATCGAAGCACGTGGAGGACGAGGACAGTGACCTCAAGGAGGGGGGGAAGAAGCGCTTTGGGCACATCTGCAGCAGCCACCCCTCCTGCTGCTGTGCCGTCTCCAACAGCTCCTGGAACTGCGACGGGGAGGTGCTGCACAGCCCCGCCATTGAGGTCAGGTGCGTGCAGGAGTCCTCCAGCCACCAGCAGCCCCGTGAGCCCTGAGGTGTCTGTCACAGGCTGCCCCACCCGGGGTGGGGGGTTCCCCGGGACTTTATAACACAAAACGTAAGAATGTTTTGTAAATGATTTTTCTTTTCCTACGTCAAATATCAAATGAGATGTCATTACCCACGTTCCGGAAAGCTGCCAGGGCGCCGAGTCCGCAGCGCTTTGTTTTGCAGATAATTTTCATGGGTGTTTGAAGCCCCTCCGTTTCATCTTTTCCTCTTCCACACCCTGTGCTCCAGGCTGGGACTGGCTCTTTGCCCTGGCATTCTCTCTCTTCTCCTGAATAATTCAAAAGGTGGGAGGCCGAGGTGGGCAGATCACTTGAGATCAGGAGTTCAAAACCAGCCTGGCCAACATGGTGAAACCCCGTCTCTACTAAAAATACAAAAAAAAAAAAAATTAGCCGGATGTGATGGTGCGCGCCTGTAGTCCCAGCTACTCGGGAGGCTGAGGCAGGAGAATCGCTTGAACCCAGGAGGCAGAGGTTGCAGTGAGCTGAGACCCTGCCATTGCACTCCAGCCTGGGTGAGAGAGCTCCCTCACTCAAAGCTGGCCTGAGCCCCACTCCTGGACAGGGGCTGCGGTAAACCCTATGTGTCCCTCACTCAAAGCTGGCCCTGAGCCCCACTCAGGGCCACAAGGGCTACAGTGGGGGCCCTCAAAAAAATTTAAAAAGGCAAACAAAGGAAACTGCCTTTACGGGCAGTCCTTTGTCCACTGAATCCACCAGGGAACCGTTAGCCTAAAGGGCCACGGTCAGTCACCAAGTGCACGTGCTCTGTCCATGAAGGGGCAGGAGGCAGCAGGGCTGGGAAGGTCACCCCGAGGATGGGAAGGAGGGGAGGAGCCCCAGAGGGATGCCGTGTGCTGGAGGCCACGCAGCCTGGGGGAGGCAGGTGTGGCCAGACACGGATGTTCAGTCTCCCTGGGGCAGGTGCCACGCCCCTCCTCTGGCTGGCTGGGCGGAGGGTGAGAAGCCGTGTCCTCCTCACACCCACTGGGACCCACTGTATTTGGAAATCTGTAATATATCACATTACCAGATGAAATTTGAGTGCAAAGAAAATTGTTTCTCCGTGGAAAGACAGTAACAAGCAAGCTGATTTTTTCAAAAGGCCATTGAATTAGGTGTGGGCGTGCAAATTACATGAGACTGGGGTACTGTACAGCTCTAGGCGGATTCTGAACTGTTGGCAGATGTTGGTAAGAGCTCGGTCTCCTTCAAGAAAGCCCAGCTGGACACTTGTTAACAGAGTGTGGCTCGCGTGAGAACGATGGCAGGCTGGTCAGCAGGCCCATGCTCGTCTGCACCGAAAGCTGGGTGTCAGATGGCCCTTGGGTGCTTTAAGTCACAGCATGTAAGAGGATGCAGGCATCTCTGTGGACAGCTCCCCACTTTCAGTGACTCCCCAGCCAGCCAGCTGCGGCTCTAAGAAAGCTTCTCCCATTCGCATCCAAACAAACCTAAGGGAGAAGGAGGCCTCTGCCCCTCCCCAGGCCCAGGTCCGCGCGCCCCCTTTCTTTCTGGCAGGGTGGCGATGGCAGGAGGCCGTCGGAAAGTCCCAGGAACACCCACCACCCTAGGCAGCCATGCACAGGGACTTTCCTCTGTCAACTCATTTTACAAGTTTAGGAAGTGGAATTATTTTTAATATTGGTATATGTATTTGTTAAAGAAATAATTTGAAAATTAGGACAGGCATTCTTGAAATACGTCCTGTCTATCTCGATAAATATTGTTATGCCTTGAGCAGCACGCCACTTTTAAAAATATAATTTGTGTATGTGTGAGCTCAGCTCCATGGAAACAGCCTGTCATTTATTTATTTATTTTTATTTTTTTGAGACAAGAGTTTTGCTCTTGTTGCCAAAGCTGGAGTGCAGTGGCGAGGTCTCAGCTCACTGCAACCTCCACCTCCCAGGTTCAAGCAATTCTCCTGCCTCAGCCTCCCAAGTAGCTGGGATTACAGGCGCCCGCCACCACACCCGGCTAATTTTTATATTTTTAGTAGAGACAGGGTTTCACCATGGTGGCCAGGCTGGTCTCAAACTCCTGACCTCAGGTGATCTGCCCGCCTGGACCTCCCAAAGTGCTGGGATTACAGGCATGAGCCACCACGCCCTGCCCCAGCCTGTCACTTAATGAAGGGGTTTAGGTTACTGAAATATGTCTGAGGAGGCTGTGATATCATTAATAAAAGAAATAAACAGAGCTGTCCTGTGTGGGAAGATGGAACTCACCCAAGGACTCACTGTGGCCACTGAGCCCCTGGGCAGGGGACCTCCAGGGACCCCCGACTGGCTTCTCAAGCCCAAAGGCTCTTGCTGGCGTTGGGCCACCTGTCTTTCTTAACTGACCATTCCTCATACATCTCGTACACACACGGAGTTGCCCCACACAGACTCCTCACACACCCTGCACGCTCAGAACTGTGGAGGAAGTGGAGGTGGGTGGGTGGGTAGAGTGGGCACACACTGGAGCGGGCGCTCTGCTTTCCATGGGGGCGCTGGAGTCCAAGTCAGGTCTACTAACGCCCAGATTTCCCACCTGGCCACCGGCACCCCTGTACAAACTCGGCATCCTGGGAGTCTAAGTGAATTACTGAACTCCCAGGACCCGTCATTGTGGGCTAGACTCCCGCAGCCCACGGTAACGTCTGACCGTTCCATGGGGGGTGGGCCCCCACTGCACCCCTTGTCCAGGAGTGGGGCTCAGGCTAGCTTTGAGTGAGGGACACATGTGGTCCAGGAGTGGGGCTCAGGCCAGCTTTGAGTGAGGGACACATGTGGTCCAGGAGTGGGGCTCAGGCCAGCTTTGAGTGAGGGATACATGTGGTCCAGGAGTGGGGCTCAGGCCAGCTTTGAGTGAGGGACACATGTGGTCCAGGAGTGGGGCTCAGGCCAGCTTTGAGTGAGGGACACCTGGGGTTTACACGTGGCCGCTTGTCTCTGCAGAGTCCACTGCCAGCTGGTTCGACTCTTTGCACGAGGAATTGAAGAGAATCTGAAGCCCGACTTGCATAGCTGAGAAGCTGGCGTTCTGCTCTCGAACTGGGAAAGTGTGGAAACTATTTAAGAGAATTATTACAGACCAATTATGTTGATATATACATTTAAATGTAGAAATTTATTTTTGATAGTTAAATCTTGATTTTAGAAAAAAACCCTTTTGTCAACAATTTTGTGTACATATTTGGCATTTTCAGTTCTGCACGCATCTGCGGGTTGCAGCCCGTGCCAGTTACTCTCAGCGGATGCAGCTGCTGACTTGGGGGCACTGGCCTCTTAGGTTTTAACAATGTCAACAGTGTAGTTTAGAAAATGGCCCGTGAGTGGCTCTGTTGCAATAATTTTAGGGACATTATATGATTTCCACGCAGGTCACACCATCTGGGCCTGAGGTAGCAGTGGGTCACTTTGATCCACTTTGCGGGACTTATTCTGTAATGGTTTGTGGCCAAGTTTTGGGAAGTGGTTGATTCTCTTTGCCTTCATTTCACCTTCCTCTTAGTTTACGGTTAGGACATCGCTGCTTGATCCTTACAATACTGTGCAACTGCAATGCAAAGTGGCCCTGCTTCAGGTGATCCGCGGGAGGGGCCTCCACACCAGCGCCGGGAAGGCTGCTGGGGCCTCCACACCTGCCTCATCACGGCGGCATGGCTAAGACAATCCAGCTGGGAGCACAACCTTGGCGTCTGTTCTGGGAGCACAGATGATACGCTCTGGAAGCTGGCAGTGTGTAAAGTACTGGCAAGATTGTTACTGTTAAAATGTCAAATACCCATGCTTCATATCATCGCGAAGCGCTTAACACAGCCGGCCTTGGGGGGCAGTCAGGACGAAGCTGGCCGTCCGTGGAGGAGGGGCCGTTCCTGGACTCCGGCGGGATTCCTCTGATGCAGGCCCTGAAGTCTGTACACGTGGTCCAGATTTGTTCTTGTCTTTCCTTCACGCTGAGTTCTCTATATTTATTGAACATCTTGTCTTTTTAAGCCGGAATAGTGTAAACTGCCTCGGATGTCTGTCTTTTGTCTCAAAGCCTTGATAGGTTGCGGGTTTCCTCTGAAGCGTGAGGGCTCCGGCGACCAGAGGATTCTTCCTGGAAGGCATTCCCGCCCCACTCCCCGGGGCACCCCTCGATTGTGTGCTACGTCCTTGTTTAGTGTGTATCCATGCCTGTGTAGATGATGTCTGTAACTTAGTTTTGTTTGAAATGTGAGAATATGCGGCTTAAACTTTGATCTGTAAGGAGCGGGGCCGTGGCCGTTGGGAGCACGCTATAGACACCGTTCCTCATGCTGCCGGCTGGGTTTTGCAGAGGTTCCCTTAGTGATTTCACATTTCACAGGCAGCATCCATTTTCAGAATGTTGTGGCATTGATTTATATTTTGAAGCATACAGGAAACTTCTCATTTCCTCGTTCAGCCCCACCCAGGTCAGGTGAAAGGGCAGCTTTAATGGTGATTTTTATGGACCGTATTATCAGAGATCACTGTGCAAGCCGAATGGTTTAATAATGAATGGTTGAATGAGAAATCTGGGTGTAAAGAGTAAATATGCCCTGGCTCTTTCTACCAATGTTTGCTCCTGGTTGGAAGGAAACCAAAGATTTAAGACGGGCTACTCTTCCAGACTGGCTGTGCCTGCCTGTGCCCAGCAGCCTGTGCCGCCGGCAGTGTGCCTGGTGTCACGCCAGGAGGCTGTGGCTGCTGTGGGCCCTCTGGAATTATGCTCCTCACAAAGTTTCCCCAAAAGGTTCTTCTGAGCCTTTACTGTCCCTGGTAAATGTTTCCTGGCCGGGCACGGTGGCTCACACCTGTAATCCCAGCACTTTGGGAGGCCGAGGCAGGTGGATCACCTAAAGTCAGGAGTTCGAGACCAGCCTGGCCAACATGGTGACACCCCGTCTCTACTAAAAATACAAAACTTAGCAGGATATGTTGGCGCATGCCTGTAATCCCGGCTACTAGGGACACTGAGGCAGGAGAATCGCTTGAACCCAGGAGGTGGAGGTTGCAGTGAGCCAAGATTAAGCCACTGCACTCCAGCCTGGGCAACGGAGTGAGACTCCATCCCAAAAAAAAAAAGTTTCCCATACACTGGCCTGCCCTAAAACCCACTAACAATTTTAGCAAAACAGTCCAGGCCAAAGAGGAAGCGTTTTATGTTTGATAAGAAACCCAGCCATTCCGTATGGCCGGTTCCTGAGTGGCTTTGGTGATATTCGCCAGCCACCTGCTGACATTCAGAATCTCAGACCTCGGGACTGCTGTTGCGGTACCGTGTGTCTGACACCCGCCAAGAGCCCTTTGCTGTCTGCGCACAGGATAGGGTGACTGCCCAGACATTCCCGCTTGATAGGCTCTGATTTCTGGGGAGCCTTTCAGATGCAGCAGACATACAACACCTGTACTTTGGAGTTTTAAGGAAAAAAAAAATCAGAAGTGCTGGTTAGATAGTGAAAACTTAGGATAACTTAGGAAGGTTAGTTTTAGCTTCCTTTGTGGCTCCCTGGTGCAAAACAATTAGCAGTTACGCAATGGACCTGATTCTAGTTTATTCTAATTAAGAAGTGAGGCCGGGCCAAGCCTGCCGCCGAGGGCAGGGCTTGACTTTGTTCCTGAATATACAATCCTGAGTAAGTGCGAAAGTCTGAGTGAAATGATGGCCTCATTCTCTTTCCAATCTTGCTGGTTTCAAGATTAGAAAATGGCATTATTTGATCTGAACTGTTTGAGAAGACACAAATAAAGTTCCTTGTGCAGACTTGGCCTGCTTGCTTTCCTTTACACATACCTGTTATTTTCAAAGCAGAGTATTTTTCATGAAAGCACACACAATTTAAAGAACAAGAATAAAATCAACCAAGGTGTCACCACCGCCTATGCCAGGAAACTGAACGCCGCCCCAAAGCTTTCTGTGCCCTGCTCTGGAGTCCCCCGCCCCTCCTCGGAGGGCGCTCCCATTTCACACTAAGCCTTCCTGCCTCTGTCCGTGGCTGTATCCCCAACAGCAAGTTTAGTTTTGCAGGTTTGGCTCTTTAGCCAAAGGAAACGTGTTGTCTTCTGTAACTTACTTCTTTCACTCCACGTTTATTGTTTGTTTATTTATTTATTTATTTTTTGAGACGGAGTCTCGCTCTGTCGCCCGGGCTAGAGTGCAGTGGCGTGAACTCAGCTCACTGCAAGCTCCGCCTCCCGGGTTCACGCCATTCTCCTGCCTCAGCCTCCCGAGTAGCTGGGATTACAGGCGCCTGCCACCTCGCCCGGCTAGTTTTTTTGTATTTTTTAGTAGAGACGGGGTTTCACCGTGTTAGCCAGGATGGTCTCGATCTCCTGACCTCGTGATCCGCCCACCTCGGCCTCCCAAAGTTCTGGGATTACAGGCGTGCGCCACCGTGCCTGGCCCTCTCCACATGTTTGAGAGGGCATTTGCATTTGTATTTGAGGACCTTTGAAAAGACATTTGCATTGTGAAACTAACTTTTCCAGTCCACGAACATGACATTATTTCCATTTATATAGATCCTCATTCATGTCTTTCAATTATTTTATAGTTTTTCCATGAAAGTCTTTAAATTTTTAGATTTATTCCTAAAACTTGTTTTTCATTTTTGTAAACAACGTCTTGTTCAGTTGCTCAGGCTGGAGTGCAGTGGCATGATCACGGCTCACTGTAACCTCAGTCTCTCGGACTGAAGCGATCCCACCTCAGCCTCCTGAGTAGCTGGGACTACAGATGTGCAACACCATGCCTGGCTATTTTTTTTTTAATTTTTTCTAGAGACGGGGTCTCACTCTGTTGCCCAGACTGGTCTCGAATTCCTGGGCTCAAGCAATCCTCCTGCCTCAGCCTTCGAAACTGCTGGCATTACAGGAGTGAGCTACTGCGCCCAGCCAAAAGTTCATATTTTGAGACTTTTTTTTTTTTTTCATTAATGTTTTGTAGAGGCAGGGTCTCACCATGTTGCCCAGCCTGGTCTCAAACTCCTGGCCTCAAGAGATCCTCCCGTCTTGGCCTCCAAAGCACTGGGATTACAGGTGTGAGCCACCACACCTGGCCTTTGAGGCTATGTTAAAATATGTTTTGCACAGAAATGCAATTTTTTATTTGTTTGTTTGTTTTGAGATGGAGTCTCGCCCTGTCACCCAGGCTGGAGTGCAATGGTGCGATCTCAGCTCACTGCAACCTCCGCCTCTGGGGTTCAAGCGATTATCCTGCCTCAGCCTCCCGAGTAGCTGGCATTATAGGTGCGTGCCACCACACCCAGCTAGTTTTTTGTATCTTCAGTAGAGATGGGGTTTCCCCATGTTGTCCAAGCTGGTCTCAAACTTCTGACCTCATGATCTGCCCGCCACAATTGTTTTTTATGTGTTGGGTTATATCCAGAAACCTTGCCTCCCGTCAACCTAAAGTGACATCAGAGAGCGCTCCTAAGAAAGAGTTTATTCAGGAACAGCAAAGGGATTGCAGTCGGGATATGCATGCTACGCCGGTAGGCATTTTGGGGGGTGTTCGGGATAAAGGCGACACTTTAAAAGGCAAAGAAAAAGTCCACGTAAGCTGCTCTAGAACAAAGTTCACAGGTCGCAGCAGCTCCTGGCAGGAGGCAGTACTGTTCACTGCGGAAGTGGCCGTCGCTGGGTGGGCGCCCTCGTCGCAGTCCCGAGGGTCCTGGGGTGAGTTGTGCTACAGGCAGGCCTGCGAGAGCTTCTTCACGGCCTCCCCTGACTCATTTTGTACCAGCAACTTCCACACTCCTATTATGATAATTTACCTGGGAATTTGGGGGTCTTCTGTCATCATATCATTTACAAATAGTAACAGCCGAGTGTCTTCTTTACAATCGTGCATGGTCCAGCTATTTCCCCTCGCTTGCGATGCCAGCCGTGACATCTGGTACCGAGTTAAACAGAGATGATGGCAGGGGCCTGGGCCAGCTTCTGTCTGAGGGAGTGGGTCAGCTGTCCATCACTGCCTCTTGGCTCCAGCCCCACCCCAGCTGCCCCTCTGTGATCCCAAGTGTCTCCCTTCCAGCTGACGTGGACCCGAGGGCCCCTGGAGGATGACAGAGCTGGGCTTCCCGGTTCCAGGGGTTTTGAGGGCAGATTTCGGATTTCAGTGGCGCCGGGTGGCTGCAGCGGACAGTCCTTTCCCGGGTGACTTTCCCAGCTCACGCCCATACATGACGGGGTCTTGGGGTCCTTCCTTGGCTGTGCCCTTAGTCTGTGGCTCCTGTAGTCTCTGGCCAACCCTGTCCTCCAACCGCTGCTGGAGCTCATAAGCCCATGGAGTGCTGCCTCCTGGCGTTCCGCAGGGCGAGCAGAATGGACCACAACCCTGGCTTGCCAGCGTTGCTCACTTTGGTCCACGTGTGGTCCTTTCGGATTGGTTTATTCATTCATTCATTACATTCATCCACTAACTATTTAAAAACACAGAGCAAGTACCTATGAAGAGAACCCCTGGTTCAATAATAAAATCATTAACAATTTCATTCCCCTCTGGACTCTCCCTGATGCACCCCCACCCTGGGTTACCCCTCTTCTGATTGGCAGCCAGAGTGCCAGCTTCTGCTGGAAGCTCTGCAGCACCCTGTCACCCCAGAATAAAAGTCCTAGAGAGCACCAGGCCTGCCCCACAGGTTTGTGACCTTTCCTTCGTTCCACAGCCCCTCTGGTAGCCAGGTAGAGCCGAGAGATGAGCCTGAGCAATGTAAAACGCATGCATTAAAACACGTAGGATTGCCAAGGAAACCAACCGTACTGAAATAGTTATCACAATCACCCGTGAATGGCGACAGAGGTATATATGGGCACCTTTATTGACATTAAATGATGAAATATGTGCAGAACAGGCAAGCTGTCGGTTTTAGGCACAGAGTCTGTGGGCCGAGGGTGGGTGGTCTCCCACAAGGTTGGCCTTCCTGAGCACTCAGAAGCCCCTGGGAGGCCCCTCCGCCTCCTCCATGGCCCAGCTCCCGTGACACCTGCCATGGGCCCGCACTGCCCCGTCTGCATGGAGGGGTCAGTGTGGGCTGCCGACGGGTTAGGTAGGTCTGAGCCTTGTTCCGAGTTAGAAGTGCGGGGAGGCCCTGTTGCAAAGAGGACAGAGGGGTGGGTGGAAGGGGTCGGTGGGTTCCACAGCATGGATGTGTTCTTGGGAAGAATGTCAGGGTGTGTTTGGCAGGTTCCTAGCCCATCACTGCTGTGTCTCAGCACCAAGGACAGGGCCTGCTATGCAAGGCTGGCTGGCTGGGTGGGTAAATGGGTGGGTGGGTGGATGGATGGATGGATGGACGGATGGATGGATGAATAGGTGAGTGGGTGGATACATGGATGAACGAGTGGGTGGGTGGATGGATGGATGGATGGGTGGGTGGATGAGTGGATGGATGGATGGATGGATGGATGGATGGATGGATGGATGGATGGGTGGGTGGATGAATGCATGGGTGGATGGACTGATGGGTGGGTAGGTGGATGGATGAATGAATGGATGGATGAATGGGTGGATGGATGGATGGATGGATGGATGGATGGATGGATGGATGAATAGGTGGGTGGGTGGATACATGGATGAACGAGTGGGTGGGTGGATGGATGGATGAATGGACAGACAGACGGATGGATGGATGGACGGACAGATGGATGGATCAGTGGATGAATGGATGGCTCAGTGGCTGGCTGGCTATGTCAATGGAGTATGCATATGTCCTACTTTCTGAAGCTGTGCCCCTTAGGGTGGCGTGGCCCACTAGACCTGGTTTCCTCCTGGCTCCAGCTCCCTCGCTGTGTAACCTGGGGAGGTCTCTGCCTCCTAGGGGGCTCCTGTGGGCTTGAGGTGCAGGAGGCTAGGCAGCACCAGGTGCACCTGACACAGGCCTATGCCCAACTCCAGGGGTTTCAAAAGCCAGACAGGTCCTTGTACCCTTCTGTGTCTGGTATCAGCATCTGGATGCACCAAGCCCCAAGTGTTGCTGGAAACCCCTCTGTCCAGGAGCCCCAGGAAGCCAGGACACCGCAGTGGAGAGGGGCCAAAGCCCACACGCACCCTGACCCCAAGGCACTGCCTGCCTCCCCCTCCCCCACTTCGTCCTGTGCCAGCCCTGGGTACCCTCCCTGCAGGCCGCGTCCCTCGCCACCTGGCCTCCTGTCTTCTGGAACTCAGGCCCTGCCTCCTGCTCCCAGCCTCCAATGCCCACATCCAACAGGACTGCTTCTCAGCCCCACCTCACCCCACAGACGTCACTCAGGCTGCATCAGTACCCGAACGCCCTGCCGCCAGCAGCCGTGGGGCCCCAGGGAGCAGCGGGCACTGAGGGCCTGGGGTTGGTGGCCTAGGTGGCTCAGGCCACCGGCAATGCGTGTGGCCCTGCCAAGGAGGCAGACAGCCCTGAGCCTTAGCACAAAGCATTTTAGGTTTATTTAAATAAAAATTATAATTTATACAAGGCTTTTTCTTTAAACAAACAAAGTTTTCTTAAAAAAATGTTACAGGATAATTTTTTTCATCAGTTCTTAATACAGTACAATCCTTTTGTTGAACAAAAGTCACACTGGCAATGATTATTTACAGATCCAAAATAGACTCAGGCTTCAGACATAAAAAATTTAACATTCATCTAGTTCAGGGATTAGTCATAGAAATTAAACATCTGCCCAGATGTACACAATTTGGTAAAAACTACAGCTTCTCTCCATGGGGAGCCCGGAGCCTGTGCCGGTCTGCGCTCCCGAGGACTTCCAGGAAGGACCTGTGCTGGCAGCGGAGCCAACTGGTGGCCCTCCCCCTCCCCCCGCTCCCCGAACGCGGCCCTCCCTGGGGGGCTGCGGCCACACCTGGCATGTGGTCAGTTTTCATCTCCCTTTCTCCACAAAAGGGACTCGAACTAAACCACCCGACTCTGGTAAAGAAGCCTCATCTGCCCCAGGGACCCCTCCCGCTGTGTTTGGGGACCGAATCCCAGCACCTGAGAAGAGGCGCTCACTGGCCCCGAGGCCCCAGACCCACCCTTGGGGACGGCCGGGCCCTGGGGAGAGAGGGGTGACCATGGTCTGTGGGCATGGCCTCTGCAGCCGTCCCTGGGGTGGGTCGGTGCCCACCCTGTGTTGCCCCAGGCGCTGAGGGGGGGTTCACTGGGGCGTGTCCCCCGCCCCTGGTGCACCAAGACAGCTGGTCCCCTACAGGGCCAGACCCCCGGCTCAGAGCAGGTTCTGCCCCATTTGGGAAAGGCCGCCGTGCAGTCATCCTGCCGCCGACATCCACGCGGCCCACAGCCAAGAGGGCTCCACTCCACCGCCTGGGATAGGATATGTGCTTAATCTGGTGATCGCCGTGGCTCCCCCAAAAGCACCCCCGGCACCAGCGTGTGACCCTGCAGCCCCTCGTGAAGGGGGTGAAACCAGCCCGTGCCGCCAGATCCCTCACCCACACCAGCAAATGAGGATCAGAGCAAAGGTAAAAATTACACCTGAAAAATGATACAAAAATAAGAAAAACAGCTTGCTCTCTGTAAAAAATATAATCTTCTGTTTCTTCAAAAAACAACAATCTCAGCAACACCCAAGGGACTCAGGACAAGCTGAGGGAGCTGAGGGATCTGCCCCAGCAGACGCACAGGCCCGCGGGGCAGCCACCTCCTCCAGGAGGCCCAGGCCGCCTTTCCCTCCCTTCGTCCAGTGCAGGCGGCCCCAGCAAACCAGGCCTGCGGGTGCTCCCTCCACAAATGCCACCTTGTTCCCGGGAAGCCCAGACTTCCCTGGGGCGGGGCAGGGGCTGGGAGGGTCTGTGCCCGGACTGGCACTTGCTAGGCACGCAGGGGAGGGAACACTGTCACATGTCGGCTGCAGGCAGTGCAGGCCCGAGCCTCTCGGCTCGGCTCACGGTTGTTCCCTGAAGCACAGCGGCTGCCACAGAGCCTCTGGCATGGCCCAAAAGCGGCTGCAGCCTGGGCCACCATGGACCCAGAACACTCCTGCCCACTCCCTTCCCCAACCAACCCAGGCAACTGCAGCCTAGAGACCACTTGCCAGACACGCCACAGTGCTCAGAGCACCTCCAACGCCCTTCACAGATGTTCTCCTGGGCCTTCCAAAGAGCAAGGTATGAGAAAGATGTGCTTTTACCTGCACCATCCCGTGCCCTTACTGGTCACAGACGACGGACCTCCTGGCTGGCGTGTCAGGCTGAGAGCGGCAGGCGGGCCCTTACAGACGCGGTGCTGAGCGCCCTGGAGGCCGGCAAGGACGGCACCACCAAAGACACTGAGGGGAAGTGCGGGGTGGGCCCTTCTCACCCTCGCTGCTCCCGTGGAGCACAGGCAGGGACAGGGACAGGCTCCCGGCTCCAGCCCCGCGCCGACAAATGCCTCAAGAGGGCCTCATGTAAGAGGAAGGAGGACTGCCAGGCCTGCTTCTCGGTGGTTGGTGAAAGGTCCCCATGTCCCTCCTTGTTGACATCTTCCTGTCCCCAGGAGGAAGGGCCCCGCACTCTTCAGCTATGGCTTTGGTGGTGGATGAGCTTCCGGCCTCTGGAGAGCGGGACACAAGGTTGCGAGAGGTTTCTCTGTCCAGGCTGGCACGGAGAAGGGCGGGGCCCGGGGTCCTGTGCGTCCTCTCCACGGGCCCCCGAGGGCCTCTGCCCCCTCCCCGTCTGCAGGTGGCCCTCAGAGGCGCCTGACGCGCCCTGTGGGAGAGACGCGCCCCCAGCCCTGTGAGCCCCGGCCCCTTCGTGGTCGATAAAATGCAGAGGCCAACACAATAGAACCGCAGGTCCAGGAGAATTATTGCAAAAGCTCATGAGGATGTCCAATTGCTTCCACTACCAAATCGTTAAAAAAAAAAAAAAAAAAAAAAAAATTCCAGCAACGTCCCAGGCAAGTCAATACTAGCTGTCCCCGCCAGACGCTGCCGCTGAGGTGATCTTGATGTACTGGCTGAGAATGGTCTCAAAGGCCTCATCCCTGTGCACCATGGCACCAAACACGAGCGGCTGGCAGGGAAGAAATGCCACCAATGAGCATGGCACAGCCAGACTGGCGCCAGGACCAGGACCAAGACGAAGTCCAAGACCAGCCCCAGGCCAGCACACAGTCACTTGGGTCTGGGTGCAAAAGACAGGTGTCCCCCCACTACCCGGAGCCAGGCTCCAGCCTTCAGGGGAACAGAGCCAAGAGACAGGAGAGCCAGGCTTCAGCCCCGTGCCTCTCTCCTCCCGAGTCTCTGAGGCAGGGGCCGCCCATGCCCAGCATCCCTGTCTGTCCCATGACTCGATGGCCCCAGCAAGATTTCCAACTCAATCTGGACGCAGCCCCAGGCTCTGGCTGCTGCGAGGGAGGGGGTGGCTTTCTGACCCCGCTGCCCAAACGAACCTCTGGCTGTCTGCCCCACGCTGGTCCCAGGGTTGCTCAGAGCCAGGCCCCTGGGCCCACACTGACCCCGGGCGGCCCCCGCCCGGCACTTACTTTCTGAGTGGATGGCGTTGACACGGCGATCCCCATGCCTGAGCCCGGGAGGACAGATAGGACCTTGTACTGAAAGGGCAAGCATGGCTGTCACCACAGGCCTCCGCAGGCCCAGGGCATCCTCCTCCACTGTGCATACAGGCGGCAGGGCCCACGGGCACCCAGGACTTCCAAGCAACAGAGGATAAGGACCTGTGGGCACCTCCTCACTTTGTGAGCCAGACACCAGACCTGGAAAGGGTCCGTCCCACCCCATCCCAGACCGCCAGGCAGCTGGCCTGAGGAAGGTCGGAGACAAGCAGGCCCGAGGAGGCTGATGGTGGGCACTGGGCCCCAGAACTTGCTCTCAGGGCCTGGCACCAGAGGGCCATCTGTCAGCACTGCCAAACCCAACAGGCAGGCTGAGAGGACCCCAGCCCTGAACTCACCCCTTCTGGTCACCTGACTGCACACTTTTTTCCAGAGCCGGATGGGAGAGACCACCCACAGCTGCCATGGGGCGAGAGTGCCCCCGTGCCGGTGCAGACACGCCCAGGACGCTCGGAGCTAGGAGGGAGCTGCGGGCCCTGACCACCCTGGCCGAATGTGCCTGCCAGTCCCTCACTGAGCCTCCCCTGTCCCAGAGAACAAGGCACCACAGGCACCTGTGGCCACGCCCACCTGCTCATTCCATGTGACAGTCAAATGCTGAGAAAACGCCCAGAGCGGGTGCGACCATCTGAGCTCTCACCTGAAAACCTGTGTCCGAGGCACGAGCTCAGGGCCCCTGTGCTTTTCCTTGTGAGGAGGGTCCCAGATAACGGGGCGGGGGGAACACAGTAGCCAGAGCAGGGCGTGGGCGCCTGACCTCATGGGCTCCAACCCAGCCCCTCCACTTTGAGACACAGGTCCAGGCAAGCGGACCCAGGCAGGTGCTGTCCCACAGGACGCGGGGACTCAAGTCAAGGACACGGACCATGGCCGGCCAGCGTGGCCACGGTGTCCAGATGCTGACAGAGGCTGGCAGAGGTCTACATGGAAAGCCTCGCCAGCCTCTGTCAGGTGATGAAGAAAACACGGGGGTGGGTGGGTTCACCAACCTTCTGGATGTCCGTGATGTCCACCAGCTTGATGACTTTGTTCCTCTTTGAGGACCCAGATTTGGAGCTTTCGAAGCACAAGTAACTGGAAGGGAAACAGACAGAGGCGTCGCCTGGCTCTTGAGCCAGAGCGTGCTCCCACCAGGTGGGGGTCTCCCGCAGCTGCCCCTCAGCCCCCAGTGGGATGAACAGAGATGCTCCCTTCCCACCAGACACAGCACGTGTGACACACACGGCCACCACTCTGTGTGAGACACTCGTGGCCACTGGTCTGTGTGAGACACTCATGGCCACCGCTCTGAGACACGGCCACCGTTCTGTGTGAGACACTCAAGGCCACCACTCTATGAGACACTCATGGCCACCGCTCTGTGTGACACACTCGTGGCCACCGCTCTGTGAGACATGGCCACCGCTCTGTGTGAGACACTCGTGGCCACCGCTCTGTGTGAGACACTCACGGCCACTGCTCTGTGTGAGACACTCGTGGCCACCGCTCTGTGAGACACTCACGGCCACTGCTCTGTGTGACACACTCGTGGCCACCGCTCTGTGAGACACGGCCACTGCTCTGTGTGACACACTCGTGGCCACCGCTCTGTGAGACACGGCCACCACTCTGTGTGAGACACTCGTGGCCACCGCTCTGTGTGAGACACTCACGGCCACTGCTCTGAGACACTCGTGGCCACCGCTCTGTGAGACACTCACGGCCACTGCTCTGTGTGACACACTCGTGGCCACCGCTCTGTGAGACACTCACGGCCACTGCTCTGTGTAAAACCTAAGACTGCCGTTCCCAGGATGCTAGGAATGAGATTCCCATTCCCCTGGGATTCCCAGCGAGCGACACAGGCGTCCCGGAGTCCTAGCTGGGAGTGTCCAGGTCACCTCCTCTGCAAGAAGCAGAGGGGAGGCGGGGCCTTGGCCACTGCTACAGGTGTGGGGGACGGGGTGGCCGAGGGCCAGGCAAGACCAAGAGTAGACCCCATCCCCAGGCCAGCTCTCGCACTCCCACATCTGGGGTTTCGGGGGTTTGGAGTGTAGCAAGAGAAGAGTCAAAGTCCTCTTCTGGCTACTGTGTCGCAGACAGAAACACTGATCCAGGGCCTCAGTACTAGCTAGGGGCCTCGGTCCCCTCCTTGGATGACTCTGCCCCTGTTCCCCATGAACTGCTTGGGCCCCAGAGGAGACAGCATCCCTGGCGGCCTGAGGGAGGACAGCAGTGCGGCACAGGCCGCGTCCGGCTTGGAGGCAACACTTTTCCCCTGGGAGCCCAGACAGTCAGCAAGAGCGGAGCATGGGAGAGGCCAGGGCCGCCACTCGGGAAAACCTGCACTGGGCCAGCCGCGCCATCCCAGGGCCCAGGCAACCCCTCCTGTGCCCCCTCCCCTGCAGCCACACAGGGCCCCGCGGCCGCACTCACTTCTCCGTGACGTAGAGCACCCCGTTCCTGATGTAGTCCGTGGGCATCTTCCGGTCCCTGTTGATCAGGCAGCAGCGCCAGCCGTTCTCGCACACTAATGGGAGAAGGCCTGCCCGTCACGCTTTCCACTGGAAATAGCCAGCCTCTGACCTGACGCTGGGACCCGGGAGTCCCGACTCTCAGATCCTGACATCCACCCACTGCGCTCACATCACACCCACCGCGAGAGGAAGGCATGCTGGCAAGAGTGAGGTGGCCCCGGAGGGTGGAAAACAGATGTTTCCTCTTCACCAGGCACTGGCAGCGTTTTTAAAGTGAAAGCAGCCAGGCAGAGCAGGGAGCAACAGAAGTGACAGTGTGGCCAGGACGCCACCTCCACGAAGACTGGCAGGGCCAGGGCTTAGCAGAGGACGAAACTCAGTTCTCCACAGCTGCCTCTGCAGCCACTCAGCACACACCTTGGGCTGCCCGGTTTAGTTTAACAGGAATTCCCTTTGGGAAGGCTGACCTGTCCCCAGGAAGGGTGACATATCCCCAGGCTCCTGAGTCACCTCTCCCTTGGTGGCTCTTGTTTCTCCAGACACGATGGAACCAGGGGCAGATCCCCTGCCAGCGCCCCGCAGGCCCTGACGCCTCACCCTGGAGTCTGTCCCCAGCGGGCCACCTGCATGCCTGCTCTCAGGGGAGTGCTACAGTGTGGGTGGCTCTCCCCACAGACACGCCCTTCTCCTCTGGAGCCCACAGAGTCCTCATGACCCCCGGCTCCTGTACTGCCTCCTGGCGTCCTGGGGCAGTGAGATGTGAACGCCGTCCTGAGGGCTCCTCTGGCCTGTCATAGGGCAACCCCCTCCTGGACCCACAGCACCCCCAACGGGCCTTCCGTCTGTGCCTGTGCTGGGCCCGGCCTCAGGCTCACGGCACACACACCCGCCAGCGGCCGCTCGTTTTCTGTCAGGTTGAAGATTTCGTGGAAATTGCCCTTCTTGGTGCTGTGGAAGCGGCCGGCGTCCTCCTCTTTACCCAGGCCGGCCGGCGCGCTGGGCACATAGCTCCGTGATGAGGTCGTCTGCAGCTGCCAATGGCAAACGGCGTCAAGGTCAGGCCCACTGCCCACGCCCGCAGCACCCAGAGGCGCTGGCCGCACGCACAACCCCCCACAAGCTGGAATCCGAATTCGGGAAGACATTCCCCAGGCCCCTTCTGGCCCAGCACGCTCCTTCCAGGCAGGGCCACCTCACCTCGGCGGGGAGAGCCCAGCAACCCTCCCGAATCATCTGGAACACCGGGAGGAGAGCACCGAGGCCCACTCATTCCCCATGGTCCTGGCTGGGACACTGTGCGGGACATCTGGAGGGCCTGTGACTGAATGAATATGGCCCAGTGCCAGCCTGTGGCTCCAAGGGGGCCCTTCTCCAGCTGCCTGGCCTCAGTGCCAGAGCCTCACCTGTCAGGGAGGGCAGGGGCCGCGCCCCCATGGAGGGGCCACTCCCAGGCCCGCTGGCTCTCAGTCGTCATGGCCAGTCCCCAAGTGTTGCCTTGGGCTTGGGAGGGGCTGGATGGGCCTCAGAAACCGCAGTGGTAATGGGAAAAAAAAACCCTCACATTTTAAGAACTCCATAAAATTGAATAAACAGCCTCTAAATGAGCCAGAGGTGAACACAGCACTGTGGGCCTGGGGATACCCGGCTTCGTGGCCCCCCATCCCCCTACCCCGCAGCTGGGGGCCGGGCTCACCCTGCGCGAGACGGCAGCACTGGAGCGCTCCTTGAGCTGCGGGTCGGTGGGGAGGCTCCTCCAGATGATATAGGGCGTGTCGTACTTGGCCCGCAGCCTCGGGCAGCGTTTAAAGATGAAATCGATGAGGAAGAACTTGATACCAGCATAGAGTCCTGAGAGCAGGGGACACAGGCTGTTCAACAGAGCCCTGAGGGCAGGGGACACAGGCTGTTCAACATCGAGCCCTGAGGGCGGGGGACACAGCCCGCTCCATCTAGAGCCCTGCAGCTGTGCCAGTCTACTCAGGGTGATGGTTCCACCACCTCCCACCTCCCAGATTGGCACCCTCTGCTCTGAGCCTGGATGTGAGAGTCCAGCTCCTCGCTCAGTCCTCACCCTGGACGCCCCCAGCCTCACTCCCCTGGGGCCCCATCCAGCTGCAGCCTCAAACACAAGCAAGAGCTGCGCCATGCACGTTCAGACCTACGGCCAGCCTTCCCCTGCACTGCACACACCTTCCCGCCCCAGAATCACGCAACGACTATGCCCCTCCCCAGTGGGCTCCTCCCCACCTTCCGCTTGGCACTGAAGGGCACCATCACCTGCCCAGCAGTTCAGGGAATGTTCCCAGCATCCCTTCAAGGCCCTCCCTGACCCCCGTCCTGCCCACCTGCAAACTGGTGGTTCTGCCCTCCGAACAGGCCAGATCCACTAAAGACTCACTTAAGACCTACTCAGGGTGATGGTCCAGCACCTCGCATCTCCTAGATTGGCACCCTTCACCCTGAGTCTGGATGTGAGAGTCCAGCGGCTCGCTCAGTCCTCACCCTGGACGCCCCCAGCCTCGCTCCCCTCGGGCCCATTCCAGCTGCAGTCTCCACCCCAGTCAAGGGCCCCACTGCCAGCGCCCCACCCGCTCCCACTAAGACCCCTCAGCTCTGCTAGGACCCCCCCATCCCATGCCCCTCACTTCTCTCTCCAACTCTGCCCAGCTCCGGGCAGTTCTCAACCCACCTAAAACACTTCAGGACTGTGCCTCCTCTGCCCCAATTCCCCACACCAGGCACCCAATCTGAGGTCCCTCCATGGCAATCCCTCCCAAACCCCCCTCCCACCTGCCCTCCTTCACCTGGGTGCCCCCCCAGGCCCAGCCCAGCCCTGCTCAGACCGCCTCCCACAACCACCTGCTCAAATGGCTCCCAGCCACGCCCTCACAGGCTCCCCTCCACCAGCTCCATTTTCTTTCTGGCACTGTCACCTGACACAATCACGGTCAGTCCCCCTACAAAGCATGACCTCAGAAGAGCAGGGCCTGGCTGCGCCCCAGGACCCCACCCGGCAACAGACGCAGGGATGGGAGGTGGGGCCGGTCCCCACACACCTCCTAACGCACCCCTCTGGGCAGCGAAAGCTGTCAGGAGTTCCGGTCTCTGCAGGTGCCCCTCCCAGTGCTGAGGGCTGTCTCGCTGCCCACAGTGCCCGGCCCACCAGACCAGACCAGACGTGGCAGGCCCTCCCTGCAAGGGCCCCAGGGTCAGGGTTCCATGTACTAGCTGTGCCAAAAGGGGACTGAATAAAAGCAGGGGCCCCAGGGTCAGAGTTCCATGTACTAGCTGTGCCAAAAGGGGATTGATTAAAAGGTGCCTTGTTTCGTTTTTTGCCTTTGTAGGACATTTTCACATAAATTCATCAATCAAGTCAGACTTTTTGACCCCAATTCTCAACTTGTTGATTCTTTTTTTTGAGACGGAGTCTTTGTTCTGTTGCCCAGGCTGGAGTGCAGTGGCTCGATCTCAGCTCACTGCAACCTCTTGGGTTCAAGCGATTCTCCTGCCCCAGTCTCTCAAGTAGCTGGGCGCCTACCACCACACCTGGCTAAAAATTTTGTATTTTTGGTCGAGACGGGGTTTCACCATGTTGGCCGAGCTGGTCTCGAATTCTTGACCTCAAGTGATTCACCCGCCTCGGCCTCCCAAAGTGCTGGGACTACAGGCATGAGCCACCGTGGCCGGACAACTTGTTGATTCTTGAAAGATGCTAGGTGTAGGGGGGGCAGGGCCAGGACCACCCTCTTGGCTGACTGGCCTGAGCTCCCCGGTCTCCCTCCACGTGGTGCCCGACCCGTGAGGGACAGCTCAGCTCAAGAGAGCCCAAGTCCCAGCTGGGGCCATCCTTGCTTGGGGCAGGCAGCCTCTGCCCCTCTAAGCTGAGGTCTCTTGTCAGCACTGCAAAAGTACACGTGGGCACTGAGGAGCCAGGAATGCCACCTTGGTCCACATCTGGCAGGGTCAGCACTGCCCAGTGGCAGTGGTGATCTCAGTGTGGTTGCAAGAACCCAAACCACACTGGTTGTCACAAAAAAGGAAAGTAGGGGCCGGGTGGGGTGGCCCACGCCTGTAATCCCAACACTATGGGAGGCCAAGGCGGGCGGATCACGAGGTCAGAGGTTCGAGACCAGCCTGGCCAACATGGTGAAACCATTAAAAATACAAAAATTAGCTGAGTGTGGTGGTGCGCCCCTATAATCCCAGCTACTCCTGAGGCTGAGGCAGGAGAATCACTTAAACTCCAGGGACAGAGGTTGTAGTGAGCCGAGATCGTGCCACTGCACTCCAGCCGGGTGAGACAGAGTGAGACTCCATCTCGGAAAAAAAAGGACAGCAAGGCAAATCCAGGACACCAAGACCCAGGTGCACACCCCAGGCTCCCCGTGGAGGGCAGCCTGCCCCAGAGCTGCCCAGGGCTCCAAGTGCACTGCAGCTCTGGAGCCTCGGCACCTGGACCCAGGCCCAGGGATCTAACAGGAGGTCACGGCGGTCACCTACCCACTCATGAGCCTGGAGTCCTGGGTGCTAGCCAGAGGGGCTCCAGGGCATTGTCGGGGGAAGGGTCTGATCAAATCTGGCTCTGCCCACTCCTGGTGATGCCACGTGATGGCCACAGTGAGCTGCCGCTGGAGAGCTCAGCCCTGCTGCGTCCAGAAGCCTGTCCTCCCACCAGCAGTTACGCTGGGTCAGGGCTAGGGTCAGGCTGGCATTACGGCAAAGGCATTCAGAAAAGCGGCAGAGGAGCGGCACGGGGGCGGCGGGGGAGCGGCACGGAGGCGGCAGGGGCGGCGGGGGCATCTCCTCTTCCACACAGACACAGTCCCCCACTGCTCCTCTAAGTGGCATGCCAAGCCCAGACTGCTGAGGGACCAGGGTCTGACTCCCAACTCCAGCACGGAGCTCTCCCCACCCCTGGCTTTGCAGCTCCCACAACCGCGCAGACTGTCCTGCTTGGGCCCACCTGCCCCCTCAAGAACAGGACCCTGGCGGCCTCGCTCCCACATGCCAGTGTGCGGCCCATGTCAGACACTGGATCGCTGTTATTGAGGAAAACAGAGGGAAGGGAAAGGGAAGAGGAAGGGAAAGGGAAGGGAAGAGGAAGGGGTAGGGAAGGGGTAGGGGTAGGGGAAGGGGAGGGGAAGGGAAGGGAAGGGGAAGGGGAAGGGGAAGGGGAAGGGGAAGAGGAAGGGAAGGGAAGGGAAGGGAAGGGAAGGGAAGGGAAGGGAAGGGAAGGGAAGGGAAGGGAAGGGAAGGGAAGGGAAGGGAAGGGAAGGGAAAGGAAGGGAAGGGAGACCAGGCACAGTGTCTCACGCCTATAATCCCAGCACTTTGGGAGGCCGAGGTGGGCAGATCGCCTGAGGTCAGGAGTTCAAGACCAGCCTGGCCAATAAGGTGAAACCCCGTTTCTACTAAAAATACAAAAAAAATTAGCTGGGTGTGGTGGCAGGCGCCTATAGTCCCAGCTACTTGGGAGGCTGAGGCAGGAGAATCACTTGAACCCAGGAGGCAGAGGTTGCAGTGAGCCAAGATCGTGCCACTGCACTCCAGCCTGGGCAACAGAGCGACACTCTGTCTCAAAAAAAAAAAAAAAAGAAAAGAAAAGAAAAGAAAAAAAAAGAGAAACAGAAAGAGAAAAGAGGGAAGCAAGAAAAAAAAAAAGAGAAAGGAGGGAAGAAAGCACACTGGGCAGCAGTGGACGGGTGCCTCCCGGGGTGAGGAGGGGCCGCCACACCCCACCCACCTCCCGGCATAGCCTGGTCCTCGCCACCAGCTGCCCTCCTTCCCCACAGCCAGCTCTGCAGATGAGTGTTTTAGTGGATGAGATGAGTGTTTTGGTGGATGTGACCCTTGGCTTCATGTGATGTTACCAAACTCATCAGCTACAACCAACCTCCCCGCACATCAAACCAGGCTCTCAGCCTCCCCGACTGTCACCCCTGAGCCCACAGGCGCCCCCCAGAGATGTGTCCTGTCCAGGGCAACTCCCTGACACCCCCAGGGCCTGCTATCCTGGGTCTTGGGTCTTCCAACTCCTCCCACTTGGCAGGAGACACGGGGGCCTTGGAATCGCAGAGTTTCTTGATTTAAGAAACAATCACCGTGTCCCTCGATCTCGGATGGGCTTCACTTCTCCCAAATTGAAACGTTTGTGACAAAAAGCAGAGGAAGGATCACCAGGTGAGTTTAACAGTTCTTGCAGACACCTGGCAGACACTGGTGGCACACAGACACTTGTGTCCCCCCTCCTGAAGCTACAGGCCACAGGTACATCTCCTTACCCACGGTGAGCCCCACCAGGCGGTAAGGGAAGAAGCAGGAGGCCAGGAAGGCAGCCCAGAGCGCCACATACAGCTTCTGTGTGATCTCCGGCTGGACCCACATGAACAAGCTGGAAGGAGAGGGGAGGCTCAGGCCGGGCGGGCGCTGCCGGGCCGGGGTGGGGGGCGGGACTTACTTCTTGATCTTCTCCAGGATGTCAGCCATCTTGCCGAAAAGGTTCTGCGTGAAGGAGAAACAGCGATTACAGCAGCCACCGTGCCTGGGCTGTCAGTCACACTGCGACGCCAGGAGGGCCTCCAGGTTGGGCAGCCCTGAGGTCACCCAGAGCCCTGTGGTCCTGCCCAGCTGCTCCGAGGCCGGGGAAGGCGCAGCTCTGGTCTAGGGCAGAGGTGACCATGCTCACAGCAACAGCAGACCCAGGCCTGAATCCTTCCCAGGGGCACTCAACCCTGGCCAGGGACTCCCCTAGGGGGATGGAGGGGGGCTCCACCTAGACCCTGGCCCACCATCTGCAGAGGCTGAATCAGGAGGCCCCTTCCCCACCCACCAGAGCTGCTGTAATGACCAACCAAGGGCAGGGTGACTACAGGTCAGCTGACAGCAGGCAAACCGGGCCTGCAGTGTCACGCACAGCCCTCCCTGGGCAGCAGCTGAGGCCGGCAGAGACACACCCCTGGCCAGCATAGGCACATCCCTGGCCAGCACAGAGACACCCCTGGCTGGTGCAGAGACACCCCTGGACGGTGCAGAGACACCCCTGGCTGGCGCCCATGGCCAACACAGACACACACCCCTGGCTGGTGCCCGTGGCAGTACCTGGGCTTTCTGAGCAACATCCAGCACCAGCTGGAACTTCTCAGACACAGTCAGGTCTTCCTTTGGAGGTTCCTTCAGTCAAAGGGGAAAGAGAATTTTCCACTGAAATTTAACAGTTCAGAAAAACTACTGACAAAACAGTGTGGAGCCCTCCCAGCCCCAGGGACTCTGCTGTCCCCACACAGCCAGAGGGGATGGGACATCCCTTAGGGACCCGGCACCAGGAGGACACCCCTCTGGGCTGATGGTGACATCTCACCCTGTGCCCCTCACTCTGGGCGCACAACAGGAGTGGGGCAGAGCTGCCCCTGCAATGGCTGAGCAGAGGCTCTGCCTCACAGTTCACCTTCACAGCTGTCCTCCCTCACTTACAGGCAGGGAAACTGAGGCCCAGCCAATGGGAGCCCTGGTCCCGCTTGTCTCCCATTCATTAAGAGCCTCCTAAGGTTTCCCGGGTCCCAGTGCTGGGCGAGCAACAGCCCGCCTCCTCCAGGCACTTCTCCTGACCCCTGCTGCTCCATGTAAGAAACAGGCACTGAGATATCCAACTAGGCCCATGGAGGCGCCGAGGCCTCCCTTCTGCCCATGCCCAGTGGTCTTGCCCCATGGGCCGAGGTCTCCCTCTAGAGCAAACTTCTGTAAAGGCCAGGTAGTAAATACTTTTGGCTTCCAGGGCCATGTGGTCTGTCGGCTACTCGACCGTCGTGCAGAAGCAGCCGCAGCAGTGTGTAAATGAATGGGTGTGTCTATGGCCAATAAAACTTTATTTACAAAGTTAGGCAGTGGGCCAGAGGTGGGTGTTTTGTTGTCGTTGTTTTGTTTTGTTGAGACAGAGCCTTGCTCTGTCGCCCAGGCAGGAGTGCAGTGGCGGGATCTCGGCTCGCTGCAAGCTCCGAGAGGCAGCCTCTTGCATCTCAGATGGGAACAGGTCCGCTTGTCCAGCCCACTGTTCACCGCCCTACCTGGGGAGGTTGTGGGGGCTACAGCAGCCCCTCAATGTCCCCCACCCCTGCCACATCACATCCTAGCTGGGAAGCCTCAGCTGGGACAGGCCAGGGCCAGGCAGTCTGCTTCTTGCACAGCCAAGCCTGGCCTAGCAAGTGGGGCCGGGCATGCACCCTCCCAGGGCTTGGGGCTAGGGAGGGGCTGGCGTCCTCCTCCCCTCCTCTTTGGGGTTGGCCTCCTCCTCCCCTCCTCTTCAGGGCCAGGGCAGGGCTCCCGGGGGATGATCACATGGCCTCATCCAGAGGCTTCCCCGGGAGGTGCCCACAGGCTGAGAGGCCTGGTGTGATGGAGACGGTCGGAGGAGACTGTGCGCCCTCCAGGGACTTACCATGGGCTCAGACACTTCCGGCACGATGCTCCACTGTATCCGCCAGCCCCTGGTGAACAAAAAACACACACACCTTTATGACAGTGCCACCTGAGTCAGGGGATGGCATCGAATCGCCAGCCCTACACGCCCAGCTGGACTTGGAGGGGGCCCTTCTTTGTCTTTCTAGGTCCTTCTTTGCTGCCTAATGGAGAGAAAAGGGCCCCCAGAAGCCCCTGCTGTAAGAGCAGACAACTCCTATCAGCCTCACCAACCCCTGCCTTAGGGCCCTTCTGGGCAGAGGGGACATATTTAATAGTGGCCAGAGGTGTCGGGAAGGGCGGCCCTTCAACATCCACCAGCCAAAGGGGTCCCGCCCCAATGCTGAGTGCCAATGACACCTTCCAGAGTATTTAAGCGATTTCTACAAAAAACGTTTTCAAATGAGCCAACTGGGGCAGGCACAGAGAACCATCTGGAAACACTGCTGCATAAAAGTGCAAACGTTTGAATGGCCAAGTCAAAGAACGGAATCGCAGCTGCTCCCTCAGCCCCAGCACAAGGCTGAAGTTCACTCCTGGGGGTAACCGTAGGCTAAGAAGGAACCAGGAGTGCCAGGACTAGGGGTCTGCCCCAGGGCGTGGGCTTCCCAGAGCCCCCTTCAGCCTCCACAGGGAGGGAGTGCTCAGAGGGGGTAGAAGGAGTGATGTGAGGGCCCTGACTCAGGCTGGGGCTAACGTGTCGGTCACACGGGCGGGCTGCCTGCAGGCGACTGTTTAACTCATTCCCAGTCCAGCTCCTCCCCAGCAGGCTCATCTCCAACAGGCAGGAACCTTCTGGGCTGTGGAGCCTTGCTTGCTTCGCCCACCCACCCACTGAGGTTGCGAAGGCGTCCCCTGCAATGCTCAGGTAGGTGCAGGAACGGCTTTGGCTCTGCTGACCGCCCACGGAAAGAGGTGCTGGGGGATTTGGGAACTTCCCACCACCATCTCTAGCAAACCAGGGAGCCACCCTGTCTGGGGGTCTCTCTAGCCTGTCAGGGGCCACCCCTGAAACGTCAGTGCATGACATACCCAGCTGGGGTCACGGTTGTGTGAGACGCAGGGAGACAGCACAGCCACACACGTAGTGGGATAAAGCGGCCACGACAAACCAGCTCACCTACCTGGCGATGAGGTAATTGAGGGATAACCTCAGAATTGCTAGAAATAAGAACAGCGGGATGGCCCAGCCATGCCACACGGCATTCATGTACACCTGCGGGTGAGAGATGGGACGTCAGACCTCCTGACGGCTTGGATCAGGACAAGCCCCATCCCTCCCACCTCCCGCAACCAGGCGGCCCCAGTGGG
Source organism: Rhinopithecus roxellana (assembly GCF_007565055.1). Lineage (NCBI taxonomy): Eukaryota > Metazoa > Chordata > Mammalia > Primates > Cercopithecidae > Rhinopithecus > Rhinopithecus roxellana. The sequence goes on from NC_044561.1 coordinate 28,204,225, forward strand.
GAGACCAGACCACCCCCCCGGCTCTCCAGACACTCAGGGACGAGGGCACGTCTGATGGGGAAGCCGGAGGAAGGGCTGCTTCCCTAGTTTAAGAGCTGCCAGCGGAAGCGAGGAGCCACCCAGGGAGAAGCGTGTCCTGGGGACAGAAGAGGGTGGCTGATTCCACACGGGGATCCCGCTCGCCCCGATGTGGCTCCCACGCTCCAGACTTGGGGCATCACCAGGACTCAGCCTGGCTGGGCAAGGCGGCCAAGCACTGCTGAGGGCGAGCCAGGTGCATGCCCAGGGCCACCTTCATGCCAGGCACTATCTGTACCCAGTACAGAGCCCGGAACAAAGAGCAGATGTGCAGACAGGGCAAAGGACGGAGGTGAGGCCTGGAAGGCAGGTCCAAAGCTTGGGCTCATCTCTTAGTGACAACAGACACGGCACAGGGGTGTGTGGGACCCCGGGCAGCAAAGGCCTCCCGTCGCAAAGTATTTGTGAGGGGTGGCAGGAGAAGAGGCCTTCCAGGGCCAGGGTGGAGCCAGTGGCCCCAGCATCCAGCCTTCATCTGTGAGTGTACAAAGTGCCCATGTCCCAGGTGGGCGGTAAGTGCCTGGGGCAGGCACAGGGCCATGGACTTCAGGGACTTTCCCAGAGAGCCTGCCCCAGGCTGAGGCCATCTGGGGACCTCTCCCAAGGGGCCCGCTCGGCAGCGCAGTGCTGCCTTCGGGAGCCCTGGACAGTGCCAGGCTGTGGAGGCCTCCTCTCTGGCCTGGAGGCCCCAGCAAGCGGGTGGGCTGCCTGCATATCCTCCTTGTGCTGGAGGCACAGCCTCCACCCCGGGTCAGGGGCATCCCCCGGAGGACCAAGTACTGAGACACAGGTGGCAAGTCTCTGCAGGGCAGGCGGCAGCCGCTGCAGGGCAGTTCCAGGCAGGGTGGCTGGGCCCCTTTCCCCAAGACCCCGGCAATGAGGGCCCCGGCGTCCTCCAATCCCTCAGGACTCATGGCTCACAGGGGACGGGGCTGGGCCCCTTGCGCTGCTGTGCCCTTGTGAGGTGCCCCTGGCCCCAGCAACAAGTACTCTGGACCTCAGCAGTGTGGCCACTGCACCGCATGGTGAGTGCCAAGAGGCCTTTCCCGAGGGCACCCTGGGGCACGAGGCTGCACCACAGCCTTGTCCAGGGAGCTGTGCAGGCTAGTCCCGGGCCACGCCCATCGTCTTTGATCCTTGAAGCCACCCCCTGGCTGGCGCCGGCATCACTGAACCCACTTTACAGAAGGAGAAATGAGCATGTCCCTGGGGCCCGAAGAAGTGCCACCTGGGGGCTATCTCCCACCCCAGAAGGTGCCTGATCACGTGATGAATGCTGGCACGCACGTCCCACCCACCCTGCTCGGCCACTGGAGGACCCACTCACGGTGAAGGCGATGGCAGACGTGTAGACGGAGTACCAGTCGGATAAGGCAGAGAGGTTCTTCACAAAGTTAGTGACAGGCTTGGCACCACGCTCTGGGGACAGAGCAGACCGCAGTGGTCAGCACTGTGGGCAGGAGGCCCCTTAACCGCATCTCCCTGGAGAGTCAGTTTGGCTCAGAATCCCAGAGTCCCCACTGCCATGGGCCCCACCCACACTGGGCACCGTGGGTGCCACACAGAGCCGCGGGTACTCACTGAGCCGTCTCATATTCTCAGTTAACCTAAGAGAGAAGGGGAGAGATGGGAGCCCAGGGTTAACGCATCCACCGGCTCTGCAGTCCCCACTGCCCAGTTCCGCTGGCTCTGCAGGGGCCAAGGAGGGCATCTCAACAGCCTGGGGCCCCTTGAGTGCACAGAACGGCCCTGCACAGTGGCTCAGCACAGCAGGGGGCACCGGGATGGCCCTCAGTGCCACTCCCCAAGTTAGGAAGGTGGGGGCGACTCGCCAACAAAATCATCCCCTCGTCTCCTGCCTGTATCCCCAGAACAGAAGTCCTCAAGGGCAGGGCCTTCGCTGGCCTCGCTCCGTCGGGATCCCCAGGGCCCATGGCAGCGCCTGACGGGGAGCCAAGGTTTACTGAAAGGACTCAAGAGCCAAGGAAGGCCCCAGGCAGTGGGCTGAGCCCCCCGAGTGCCCATATAACTGTCACAAGTGACAGCTGAGAGCAGAGTGGGCGCACGCAGCTCTGCTGCCCGAGCGGGCCTCGAGAGCCCCTGCCAGGCGTGGCCTCCAGAAGACGGGACACAGTGGAGCCTCCAGCTGCTCTGCCTCACGGACAGCTTCGGCCCATGGTGATAAAGGCTGGCCCACCCGCTGAAGCCTCAGCCCAGGGACTGGGGCCCCTAATGCACAGGCAGCCCCAGGCTCGGCGAACCCCTACCTGCGGGCGCTCAGGGGTTCCTCCGTCTCTACGGTGTTCTCCTCGGGCTGGAACCGGAAGTCCTCCACGTACTCCCCGAACCGCTCGTAGAACCACTTCTGCAGGCGCGAGGACAGCCCCTGGCTCCGGCGCTCTGCAGGGGGCAGGGGCCTGGTGAGGGCACGGCAGGGCTGCACAGCCTGTTCTGGGGTCGGTCCTGGGATCTCAGGGCAGGCAGGGGCCTCACTGCAAGGGCGCGGCCAGCAGGGGCACAAGGAATGCTCGGGGGTGGGGCAGGGAAATGAAGGGGCCCTGTACAAGGGACTCTGAAGGGCTCAGTCCTCTGAAGACACAAGTGCAAACCAACCGGCACAGAGCAGAGCTGCCCCGGCCATGAAGACCTCAGTGCGGGCTCTCTCTGCTTTCCATGCCCTGTCCCCAGCTCTCTGCCTGCCCCGGGCTCTCATCAGAGGGAAGCCCGTCCATCCAGGCTGCTCGGCCCACCTCAGCGGTCTGCATCAAACCCCCTTTCTACCTCCAGGTTGTCAGAAAGTAGCTGGAGGGGTCACTGCCCCAGCCCTGCCTATCCTGGGCATCAGCCAATGGATGGCAAGGCAGGAGGCTGTTCTGGGCTGGGGGTGCCCGGCGAGCGCAGCCAGCCCAGGGTGAGCGCATGGTGATGTTGTGCTGATGACCAGCACTGTTTGCAAAAAGCTAAGACCTCTAAAAAGCAGCCTCCATCGTGGAAAACCAGAAGAATCCCTCGGAACAGGGGTTCAGGGGTACAGGCCAGTCCCTCCCTTCAGAAGGCCAGTGAGGAGCCACCTGCAGTGGGTGTTGCCTTGCCACAGTTTTGGGCCCTGGGACCAGAGGGCCTGTGGTCACCATATCCGGGGGCTGCGGGCTCAGGGCAGAGGTTCAAGAGCCACAGGCCAAGGGGGCTGAGGTCTGTGCACCCCAAGGCCACCCAGGCAGGGAGGATGCAGAAGCTACGGCTTCTTCCAACCCCCACTGCAGCCTGGCAGAGATTTTAAGGGGAGGGTCCAGGCGAGATCAGCACACTCGTCCCAGCCGTCAGCGAACCGGCCCAGCTGTATTCCCGTGGACTTTATTTATGGACTGAAATTTCAGGTTTACATAATGTTCTCATGTGACGAAATGAAACCATTTAAATCTGTGAAGACAGGCGGGGGCTGGAGTTTGCTGACCCCCAGGTACAGGGAACTGTGCCAGCTGCCTGCAGGGTGTGGGGCAAGATAAAGAACAGGCACTGAGGGATGGAGGACGAGGAGCGAGAAAAAAGGGCACGTGGCCCCTCACTCCCCACTCGCAGCCAACCATGGCCCCACTGCCCACTTGGTCCCCTTCGGGGAGGCACCAGGGCAGCAGCAGTGACCAGTGCGGCTCTCACATCACTGTTCCGTGGGGCAAGGCTGAAACAGAGAACGAGCGTATTCCCCGAAGAACACATAATCACGCTTTAGTTGAGTGACTAGAAATTTGCCATGATGACTATGGTGACTCACCACTTGGCCTCAGAGACACTAACCCAGTTCTGACAGGAGGAGATTCCCGGATGCCAGCAGGTGCCTGGGCATAGAACCAGCACCTGCCTGCCCGCCCGCCCGCCTGCTAGGGGTACCTGCTCCATTGTTAACCTGGGCCTGCAGAACCATCAGGTGACGCGCACGCACCTGCCCGCCCGCCTGTCCACCTGCCCACCAGGGTGTACCTGCTCCATTGCTGGCCTGGGCCTGCCCTTTTGGGGGCTGCTGAGCCGTCTGCTCCTCGGTTCTTAAAAAGCAGGGGGAGAAGAGACAAGAGGTCTGTTAGTTCCAAACTCCATGCCAAGTCAGGCATCCCCCACGGTTCTCGCGGCCATGTACTGCACAGGAGGGCTCAGGGACAGCGGGACTCTCTGCGGAATCCCCACCGCTCAAATGCTGGTTCCGAGCGTACACAGGCAAGCGCAGAGCTGCCTTCCTAACAGGCACACGTTCTGTTTTTAAACAACCAAACAATGGTTCTCACCACTCTTTCCTATTCATTTTAGCACACTTGTTTCTTTCTTCATCATTAAGCTCAGAATACTCTCCTATCACCAACCTGCCTGCTAATGAAAAGATACTGGTCGACACACATGTAATTATCAGGTACCATGCTAGGCAACAGGCTGGGTGCCGCCTGTCAGCAGCCTGTGCCCAGCTCCCAGCTCAGCCTACTCCAGCGACCTGCCTGGTCTGGGCAGAGTCACTAGACGGCCACTAGGGTCTGCTTCCGTCCCACACCCAGCCCCTGAAGCCAAGGCCCATGAGCAGGTGCAGCACAGAACGGGGTCAAGTGCTGTGTGGTCGCCCCTAACCTTCCTAACTCGGGCTCTTGGGGAGCGGGAGTGGGGAGGGAGGAAGCTGGGGGAGGAGTAAACCCTGAGAAGAGAACAGAGGGCGGAGCACAGGGCAGGGCCAGGTAAGCGGCAGGCAGGAAGCAGACGGCGAGGTTTTCAGTGGGCTTTGGACCCACAATGGAGAGAACCTCTGCCCACCAACAAGTAGCCTTAAACCAAGGTGACTTTCTGAGAATTTTCTTAAAAACCAATATAGAGGTTTGCATAAACAGAATTGCTGTGCTTTAACCCTGCAGTTTCAGAGGGTGTGGTGTGTGTGTTTGTGCAGTGTGTGCGCACATGTGTCTGTGTGTTTGTCGTGTGCCCTCACACACCTACCCACCCTGGACAGACCACAGCCACCCAGACCCACCCCAGATCTGTACCAGGATGACAAGGAAAGAGGAGGTCACTCTGGGACTGCTCTTCCTTCACCCCTCCTCCTCCAGGCTTCCAGAAGGTTCCTAAGCACCGCCCCCATGTAAAGCAGGGGAGGGCCCTTAATGCTCTCAGGACCTTCAGCTTCCACTTCCTGGGTCACAGCCTGGATGTTCCCTTACTGCCCGCTCCCCACCCATTCCCAAGGCAGAGACTGTGTGAGATGGGGCTCCCTGAGTCCTCACAGCGGACCCAGGCTGTGCACACCGGCCACCAAGGGGCTTTGGTAAAAGAGGAGGACCAGATCCCAGAGTGGGGCTGGCGGGGGTGAGAGGACAGGAAACAGAACACAGGGAGCAGGGCCACAGGGACAGCCTCAGGCCACCTTAGCCACCTGGGAGAAGCAGCGTCCCGTGGGGGGGATGGCACTGTGGCCAAATGCCTAGGGACCGCACCTGGCCCTGGGACCCCTCAGCGTGGCAGGTCAGGTCTCTGTCGCACCTCTACATAATTAAATGTAATTTAAGCTTTGGGCTTCTGTGGATTTTCACAGCAGGTTCAGCATCAGGTAAAGCGCCTGCTGAGGCCCATGCACCCATTTCTGGCCAGGGCGGAATAGGAAAGTGAGGCCTCTCCCTCCCCCACACTAGCTGGATGCCCCCACGTGAGCCCCCCAGGGCACTCCACAAGGTCATGGTGACCTGCAGAAGGCAGGCAAGGAAGAAGTGGGAGCCAGCCCAGCAGACCCCCCGGCTTCCCACACACTAAACCTGAGGATGCTGAAGGGAGCCGCTTCCTCAGGGCTGGCTAAGCAGCGACACGTGGAGGCCTCACAATGACACACGGCCCCTGGAGGGCCCGGAGCGGGCAGTCCGTGCTCAGCTGGGGTGTCCCAGAGACGCCATGTGCATCCCTAACTGGTGAGAGCCACCCATGTGGGTCATGGGGGCCATGGACAAAGGTGTGGCCAGTGGTGGTGGGAAGCTGGAGGAGGGGGCTGTGGGGGAGGCTGAGATGGGAGACCCGGTGGGAGGCTGAGTGGGAAAGCTAAGGGGGAGGCTGAGTGAGTGGAGGCTGGAGGGAGGCTGAAAGTGGAGGCTGGGTAGCACCTGAGTGGGGAGGCTGAGCAAGTGGAGTCTGAGGAGCAAGGCTAAAGATGATGCTGGAAGGGAGGCTGAGCGGAAACAGGGTGGAGACCGAGGGGGGAGGCTGAGGGAGTGGAGGCTGAGAGGGAGGCCGAAGCAGGAGGCTGCTGGAGTGGAGGCTGAGCGGGAGGCCTGGGAGCCAGAGGTGAGGCCTGAGCTCCTTGGCCTCATCCACCAGGCACCAGTTTGAACGTGTGCAGGACACAGAGCCTCGTGGTGTTAGTGAGACAGGAGGGGACTGGCTTTGTAACTTGCGCTGGGGTCCTGAATGACCTGTTTCCTGCTGGCGGCACTGTGAGGCACAGGGCAGGGTGAGGGAGGAGGCTGTGATCACTCAGGGCCCCGCATGGGACCCACAGCCAAGAGCAAAGACGTCAGCTGCAGACACGCCCTCTAGGAGCCAGGGCGGCACTGGCACCCAGGACATGATCCTGCCGGGATGGGGGCGGGGGCCACAGGGCACCCTGAGGGGCTGCAGTGCGGCTGGGGCAGATAGGGCGGATGGGAACACACACAGGCAGTGCTGGGAGGGCAGGTCCTGGGAAGATCCTAAGAGGCCGGGCCGGCCCTCAGGATGGGGCACTGGGTGGACGCACAGAACGGGGTCACCTGCAGGCCACGATCAGGGCCACATGGTGGCTCTGGGGCTCTGCAGGTCCCATCCCAAGCCTCTCTTCAGTCGGCCTGGCCCCAGGCCTGAGGGCTGGCAGGAACACCTGCGCCAAGATCTCCCTTTTCCAGACTGCCAGAGGCACAGGAAGATGCCACGTTCCCAGGACCACGGCTCATGCAGGCATAGGCAGGACCTGTACCTGGGCAGTCGGAGCCGGGCCCACCCTCACCCTCAGGCCTCTCCAGGGCCAAGAACGATGCAGCCAAGACGCTATGGGTGCAGCAGAGGCCGGCGGGGCAGGTGGGGTGGGGGGTTGGGGCAGCCGCACACAGGCCAGGGCCCCGAGGAAGGCAGTGTACCTGGCCTTCAGCACCTCCTGCACCTTCTGCTCCAGCTCCATCCGCCGCTGCCGCTCCCGGTCCAGCTCCTGCCGCAGCATCTCCGCGTTGGTTTCTTCTCGCAGCTTCCGGAGCTCTTCCTCTGTGGGAAGAGAACGGCCAGGTGACCATCGCTCATGTCCCCGTGGCCCTCTGACTGTGGGATGCTGGGGCAGGGGTGCCTGACTCAGAAACAGCAGAAAGGTCTCTGTTCCATAAGCAGACCCGAGCACCTGACCTTCCTCCAGGGTACAGGGTGCTCACACAGCGGGACACACATGGTCCCCATCCGGTCCCTCCTCCTGGGCAGGAGCTATTAAGGGGGCTCCTCTTGCATGACTAGGGCCAGAATGAAGCAGGGATGTGAATTTCTTCACTATGTTCATAACAGTGCAACACAGAACACAAAAGTCACTTCACCGAGCACCGCCACGCTGAGGACACCTGCGGAGAGGACACTGACCGCACCCGGCCAGCCCACCACACCCACCCAGTGCCTCCACGCGCTGGGCGAGGTTCTGGGACGCATCGGTGGCAGAGCAAAGGCCCTGGGCCAGCAGGGACAGCCCACAGCTCAAGCTGGCCAGGGGGCCTCAGAAGAGCACAGGGCAGGCTGGACACAGGGCTGCTCTGGGAAAGCCTCGGGAGAACGTGAGGTCTGAGCTAAGACCTGGAGGGAACACAGTAAGGCCACAGACTCTGGGAAAGAGCATCCAGGCAGAGGGAGGAGGCGGGGTCAGAGACTGGAAGACCGAGGATGGAAGGGGCCAGGAGCCAGAGAGGGCAGGCAGCCTCTGGGAGTCAGGACACTTCCACCAATTGAAGATAGGGGACAGGGGACTCGGCCTCTCTCACACTTCCCCTGCCCCATCCCTGCCTCCTCCTCCTCAAACCAACAGTGCTGGGTCACCTAAGGGCAAGCCTGAGGCCCTCGCTTCTCCCCCACTGCCCTCCCAGGGCCTGGCACAGGCTCCACGCATGAAAGAAGAGAGCAATAGACCAATGAGAGCAGAGAGCCGGCACCTGTGGACACCCCCAGGTCCTTAGTCCTTCCCAGAGGCCTGGGCCACTGACTGGACCCTGCCCAGATGCTCCCCTCCCCAGCCCACCCACCCTCCTCTGTGTGGTGTCCCCTGCCCAGCCCAACCCTGTCCCCTTGACAGGCTCAGGCAAGGTCACGGGTAAGCCCAGGTGGAACAACGCTGGTTGACGGGGCAGCAGTGGCTTGCAGAACCCAGCTGAGGGTCACCTAAGTGCTGTCTGTACCCAGAAGGCTGCCCTGGCTGTGGCCTATGGTGGCTGAGGGTCCAGATTGGTCAGCCTTGACTTCAACTGCACAGATCACACCAACCATGGGGTGGACACGCTGAGACCTTATAAAATGGCAGCGGCAGCAGGAGAAGAGCATTTGCTGGAGTCCCACAAGATATTCCGGAGACAAAGGAACGTGGCCAGTGAATTCACCCAGGTTCGTGGGCAGGGCCAGCAGCCAGACCCCACCAGTGTGAGGCAGGAACCCTTGGGGGTCTGGCCAGCAGTCAAGGTTTGAAAGCAGGTTTCCAAGCCTGGAAGCTTCTTTCTGGGTAGGGTGGGGAGATGTTCAGAGTGACCCCAGTAGCTTCCTTTCCTGTCCTAGATAGCTCACCACATGACTTGGGGCCACAGGGCCATACCTAAGACTCTAACATTGAGGCCAAGGGCAGTAAGACAGCCTCAGGCCCCAGTCCCAGGCCAATGTCCAGGAGTAGCCATGCAGAAACAGCAGGGGGCGGTGCCCAGGCAGGCAGCAGCTGCAGATGGACTGGGGTCAGTAAACCCAGAAGCCAAAGGTCAGCACACCTTCCTGCCCGGCAGCCACAGGCTCATGGTACCCAAGAGGGAAGAGACAGGCGCCAGCATCTCATCAGCTCCACCCCCACTGGGGATGCTGGTGGCTCGGTGGACGCTGTTACTAACCAGTGAGACAGTATTCGGATTTGCCAAGGGCCAGGATCCATTTGTTCACTGTGGGTGTCTGGAGCTCTGCCTCGCTCCCCTGCCTTCTGGGATCGGCTCTTCTCCAAGCATGGTTTCAGGGTCCTTCAGCATCCTGGACTCCCGAGAGCCCCCCACCAGGGCAGCCGAGCTGGCCTGGAGAAGACCCTCCCCGTGGAAGGTGGGGTGGGGGGCACTGGGCCTGTCCCTGCCGGCTGCCTGGTCTCATCAGGCTGGTTCGCTTCAGAGCTCACCCTCCCCGCCCTGCCTCCGTTCTGTGGAGAAGCGTCTGGCCCTGGCACAGCTACTTTTCTCCGCGGACAGAGGTCCCCAACCCACTGACATGGCCAGGTTCCACCACCTGGCAGAGCATTAGCTGAAGCCGGTGCCTCCCCAGGGCTCGGGACAGGCTGCAAGGTACCAAGTGTCCAGTCCGGGGGCTGAGCAAAGGCAGGGTCAGAATGGAGGCAGGTGGCCTCTGCCCAGGGCCTTGGGAGGCTTCCGGGTCACAATCAGGGGCAGGGTCCAGCCCGGCCTGAGGTTCCAGTTCAGAGCAGCAGGAAGGAGGCGGCAGGAGCAGCAGGCCCTGACCCGGGGCTGTGAGGGGCACGTCTCCAGGGCTGAGGGAGCTGTACCCAAGCCCTCCCTGGGCGGCCGGCTGGAACAGCAGGCCCTGACCCGGGGCTGTGAGGGGCATGTCTCCAGGGCTGAGGGAGCTGTACCCAAGCCCTCCCTGGGCAGCCGGCAGGAGCAGCAGGCCCTGACCCGGGGCTGTGAGGGGCACGTCTCCAGGGCTGAGGGAGCTGTACCCAAGCCCTCCCTGGGCGGCCAGCTGGCTCCTTTACAGCAGAGGGGAGCAGTGCCAGCCACACTCAGGCGGGAGCCCTTCACCCCCACACGTCTGGGGTTCTTTCTTCCAAGATCCCAGATCCATCCGCTCTGCTGGTCTCTCAGCTGCCCCAGCCCCATCCCCAAGTTCTTAACTGGCCTCCCAGCTCCTCGCACACCCTCCCATCTGGCTCCAAGCTGAGGTCCGAGGCTGCTTTTAAAGCACAAGCCAGAACTTGTTGCTTTCCCGCTTAGAACTCACCGGGCTGGCAACGAATCCAACTTCCCAGCTTGAAGCTCCCTCCCGAGGCCCCCACCCACCCACTCCCAGCCTCAGCGCCCTCCACACCACCCCTCATCTTTGCTTTTTGGGCTCAAGCCACAGAGACTTGCTTTTAGGTCCCCAAATGTCCAGAAAATATTCAGATTTACCCAGGGTAGGGCCTGCCCCAGGACCTTTGCATGTGCTGGCCCTGGTCCCGAGGAAGCTTCTCTTCCACCCTCCGGGGTAAGGTGTCCCTCAGCCTCAGTCCTGACCCCAGTACCACTTCCCCAGGGGAATTCCCCAATAGCCCCCCCATCTAGTGTAGCCTTCTGTCATTTTCCTTCACGGGTCCTGCTCTTTCCTCTTGGGGACAACGTGAGTCCCACTCTGGGTGCTAGGTGGGGATTCCCAGAGATGACACACAACCTCCTGGTAACGTGCAACGTTTCCAGCCCTCCATTACTTGTAGGCCTCCTGACTTGTGCCCAACGCACTCCACAGATTCTGGAGAAGGGACCACCGCGGTGTCACCATCTGTTCCAGCCCCAAGACCCAGCCTAGCCCAAGGAGAAGCCAGCAAGATGTGGGGAAGGGAGAGTGGCTGGGAGGGGATCTTGGCCGGTTCTCACATAGCGTGTCTAGCAGGGAGGGCAGATGTGCTGACCAGCAGGCCGTGCACAGAGTGGAGGCAGCCGGGGACTTAGGCATTTGGGGTCACAGCCCTAACGTGGTGATGAGTCCACAAACCCCACCCCCTGCAGGGACCTCCACCCAGTCCCTTGCCAACCTTGCAAGGGGCTTGCCAGCCCTCCGCCCTCCCGGCACCACTTGAGGGCCAGCTCTTGCACGCTTTCGTCAGAAATACTCAGGTAATCGTTACATGCCGGATTCTGCCACAGCGCCGGGACACCACCATGAACAGAGGGGACACCACCCTGCCCTGAGAGGGTGGCCTGGGTGGGTCCCCAAGAGCAGCATGGAGCAGGTGAACCCACGGCGTGGGCCCGCCTGGCCCTGGAGCCCTTGGTGGGCAGGTCCATGCCCCGAGGCAAGAGGAGCCTGGGGACCCTTCCTCCGAGAGGGTCACATGCCCACCGACAGCCAGGAGAGCCTGGGCATCTCAGCCCACCTGAGATGGACGCTGCCCTCCCACCCCACCCCCAGCCACCTCCAAGGGATCCAATTCTCAGCCTCCTGGCCCCTCTTCTGATGTGCCTAGCATACAGTAGGGGCTTAATCAAGTCTCATTGGATGAGCAAAGGAAAGAACTGAGTGCCCCATCAGCCGGTGTTTCTCCCCAAAGGGAGCGTCCGCCTGGCTCAGTCCCGAATTCGGAGCCAGCTGCGGAGGGTTCAGCGACAGCCACGGGGCGTTTTCATCTCGTGCCTCTGTCTTCATGTTGTGGCAGTGACTCTTACCGCGTGGGAACACAGAGGTGAGACAAGTCACACTGGGCAGTCTTGCTCCCAGCGGGGCTCTTGGGTGGAGCAGGCCAAGGTAGGAAGGCTCGGATACTTTCCCGGGTTAACTCCTAGCACCCACACGTCGCCTCCTCTGATCTTGGCCCTGTCAAGGTCAAGGCAGCCCATATGTCTCTCCACCCATAGGTCAGCCCCTCCCTGCACGGGTAACAGGAAACCACATTTTCCTAAATGGGGCTCCCCTCTACACCCCTTTCCGGAATCACTAAGCTGTGAAAGGGTAGCAGCCAGCCAGGTTCCACCACGCGGCAGAGCACTGGCCAAAGGTAGCCAGTCCCAGCCCAGGGATGGATGTGGATGGATGCGGACACGGGTCCCTCCTGGAGCCTGGGATGCAGCGTCGTGCCTGCCTGTGTGAAAAGGCACACTCACAAGCCTGGGTTCAGAGGTCAAAGGGGCCTCAGGCAGCCGCCCCTCTTTCCACCCTGGACCTCCTGGGGTCAGGCTCTCTGAAGAGCACAAACAAATGTGAATGCCAGAGCCCTGCCATCCACGCTGCTCAGAGCCCAGAGGACGCCTGGCTCCCAGGTCGGCCAGCGGCACGGTCCCCTCAGCCTGGCAGACAGGGCTCCTCGGACAGCCTGTCCCAGCTTCCGGAAGAGCCACGAGGCTTCCCACCTTTGCCCAGTGTCATTCCTGACAGTACAAAGACAGCTAAGTAAACAAAACCGGCCAGAGCATCTGACCGTTGATCTCCTATCTCCGAGTACACGGCTCCCTGCAAGGCCAAGCTGCTGTCTCTCCAGAGACTGAAATGATGATCACACGCCCCACGACTCCATCTCACAGGCCGGCCTCCCGCCCAGGAGCGACACATTCAGGTCAATTGCAGTGTGCCGAGCACAGCTGTATCTTTCCACAGGACAAAAGCGATGCAAATTCCCCATCATCAATTTTTCTTTCTCTTCCCCGAGTAAGAAAAGAAACAGGAGGGCCAATTTCCTGCCCAGAGCAAACGACTGAGCTGGTATTCACGTGGCAGACTCCTCTCGTCCAGCCCCGGCCCCCATCCAGGCCCCGAAAACCTGTGGCTGCTGCCAAGGCTCTGGGTTCCCTCGGCTTCCGGAGTCGGCCTCCTCAAGCTGCTCACAGACACCAAGGACGCCGGGCTGCCCCACCCACAGGCCTCCCTGCCCCGCAGGTCAGGGCTGAGGTGTCCTGCAGGGTAGGGGTGGGAGCAAGGCCACACACAGGGCAGGCCACGGAGCCCCTTGGTGACCTTTGCATTTGTGTCCATGGCTCGCCACCAACACAGCGGCTTAAAACAACACAAATGTATTCTCTTATAGTTCTGGAGTCAGAAGTCCAACCTGGGTCTCCCTGGGCTGAGGTCACGACGTGGGCAGGGCTATTCCTTCTGGAGGCTCCTGGTAGGGGGAGACCCATTTCCTGCCCTTCCAGCTTCCTGAGGCCCCGGTGCTCCTTGGCTGGTGGCCCCCAGGGAGCAATGACATCAGTGTGACCTCTGACCCTACTCTCACACGGCCTCCTCTGACCTTCCTGCCGCCTCCTTCTCAGAACCTCTGTGGTGACTGTGCCCCCCCGGATAATCCAGAACCATCTCCACCAAAGGTCTGCAACTCAATAGTCCAGAACCATCTCTGCCAAAGGTCTGCAACTCGTCCACATCTACAAAGTCCCTTCTGCCAGGGGAGACCACATTCATAGGCTGGGGGGACATGGTCACTCTGTGGGGCCATGATTGTGCCAACCATCCTCTCCCTTGAGATGATCATGTCAGGTAAAGGAACCAAGTGCCTCGGCAGGCTGAGCGAATCCTCATCCCTCCACCCGGCCCGGCGTGGACTTTCCTGCCCCTGGTAGTCCTTGGGTCTCAAAACCACTGGAAGCCCTCCTTTGGTGGGTCCAGGAGCCCTCCAGGAGTACGGGGTCCCTGGTGGCCCCAGCTCTATCTCTCTCCTTCCCACTTCCAGCTGTGCCCCCAAAGGCACCTGAAGCAGGATTCCCCGGTGCCACCACCGAGACGGCCCCACCAGAAAACCGCACACTGAGCCTCTCTAAAGCTCCACAGTGAACCGCAGGGATGGAGGGGATGTTCCAGAGTCACCCATGCGGCCCAGAAATGCACGACCTGCCACAGCGCATCCTAATGGCAGCACCGGGCACCTTCTCTCCCAAGACCCCCTGCACTTGTCTCAGGCACAGACATGTGCAAGACATGTGTGAGTGTCCAGGCGGCAGCCATACACGCCACACAGGGATGGGAGGCTGCCCGGGTGCACCCGGATGCATGTGATATCACACCTGCCGGGGCCAAGTCACAGGTGGAGACCCGGGGGTAGGAGCCGTGGCCCGCGACATCAGACCAGAAAGTCACGGCCCTGCAGGAGCAGAGGAGCTACCACATCAGAGGCCACGGCTTGTGCGGATCCCGTGGCACTGTTTCCAGCCCAGTGAGCTGTGCCTCTTCCAGGGTCGAGTGCCGGCCGAAATGGGCTGAGTGCACAACGGACCTGGTCACAGCAGCCACCGAATGGCAAGGAACCCAGTGGGAGGCCAGGGACCCAAAATGCCTGGCCAAGGAGTGAGTTGGACCCCTAGAACCTAAGTCCCAAGGGAGCACCTGAAACGAGCAATCTGTGCCTGCCTCGTGAGTTCTCATCCAGGGGTCTGCTCCCCCAATGCCCAGGAAGGCACGTTGGCCGTCTCACTGTCAGGAAAGAAAGTGAGGCAGCCCAAGTGCATGGCACATGAGGAAACCAGCATGGCTACCCAGTGGGCCAGGGCCTGCTCCCACTCCAACCTATCACAAGAACCATTGGGCAGCAAAATATGTCGGGGTGGAGGGGAAGATGGAAGGAGGCCCAGGGGACACTCTGTGTGCCTACAAGGACCCTCAGACCCACAGGCGTCTTGCAGTCGGGGGTCAAGCTCTAGCACAAGGTTTAGAGATGCTCACGAGGAAGAGTGGCTCTGGTCCTGCAGGCAGCCCCACCCACTCCAGATAGCACCAGCCACCACTCTCCAAGGAATGAAGCAGATCAGGCACAGACTAGGAGCCCCCGGGACAGGACAAGAGCCTGGCGTGGCAACACATTGCACATACAAATCACCCCACAGAGGCTAAAGGAAGCCCCGGGACAGCCAGGCTGGTTGTGCACCCACCCACTCCAGCCTTCACACCTCCCCAGCGTCTGGGAGAAGGGCAGGGATGACCACCTCACCGGTCACTCCGGGGCACCCCCCACAACGTTCTCTGATGAGTGAACAGCCACCCTGATTTGAGGGGAGGCAAAGGAGATGCGTCGGCTCAGGCCTACGCACGCCCAGACGGTGAGGCCGAGGCCCGGCCTCCACCCAGCCTCGACGCCCAGCCCACAGGGAAGTTACTGGGAGGAAGAAAAGCAGCTCTGCGGCTATTTTTAAACCTGTAAAAGTAGATCTCTCAGGCAGGAGTCCTCTTGGCACACGACTGATTCAACAGGCCTTGCCTCACCCAAAAATAAAAATCAAGTGATAATCTTTAAATAAAACTCCTTCCCACCAGACCAGGGGCGCGAACTCAGGATCCACCCAAAAAGCTGCTCCTGGCCAGGCAGAGGCCTGTACCCCCAGAGGCCCGCACCCCCAGAGGCCTGCACCCCTAGAGGCCCGCACCCCCAGAGGCCTGCACCCCCAGAGGTCCCACCTGGCCACCTCCCCTGGACTTTCACCTGAACTCTCCCAGCCCAATTCAGCCCTCCCGCCATCACCGCAGGATCTTTCTAAAAGACAGGCATTCCCTCCATCGAATTACCCAGCTGCAAGTCACACTGCGGAGTCCAGAATACAGCTTCAGCTACAGTCGCCACACAGGCAGCCCCTTCAACCCCTTCCTCCCGTGGCCCTACCTGCTCAGGGAAAACAGAAAATTCCAAGAAATGCCTTGCTTTTATGGTCAAGTTTTGCCTGCATTTTCTCCCTAACATTTATTTATTGCGGTGTCATTTACTGCTATGTGCAGAGGTAATGTTTACTGAACAATCAACTGTCAACACCGTCTTGGTCAGTACCTAGGAAGAAGCAACCTTCCAAGCACATCACACCCTAATGTCGTAGGCTGCTACGCGCAGAGCTGGCCGACCACCGCTTTAGGTACATTTCAGGACACCAATGCAGGATCTAGGGTGGACAAATAATGCACTGACATTTTTACCATGTCAACTAAGAAGAACCAGGATCCCAGCCAGGGTTTTCACCTGGAGAGCTGGTTTTCAGAAACCGATGCCTAGCTCTCCCTGTGAGAGGCACGTGGCATCTGACAGCCTGTGGGCTGGACTCTGGGGCTCCGGCCCAGCACAGAGCCAGGAGAGGCGTGTGCTTGACAGCACGTGCCATCCCTCGCCCCCGCAACCTCCCTTTCCAACCAAGCACTTGGCACCCAGCAGCCAAGCCCTCCGGGCCCCCAGTCCCTTCCCACAGCAACAGGCTCTCTGCCAAGCACCTGCTCCCTGCTGAGTGTGGGCTAGGGGCAATCAGGGACACTCCCCAACTCCACTTCCAGCTGGTGACTCTAGGCCCCAAGGCACTAGGAAGCAAAGGTGGCACAGATAAAACCGTGCCTGGGACCAAACACCAGACAGAATGGGAGGAAGGAGGTACATCCGGAGCTCTGGGAGGTGGCCAGTGAGGCCTTAAAGTATGTGCAAAAGGGCATGCCTAGCGGAGGAAACAGCGTATTAGTTAATTTGTCTACCTATCCATCCATCCATCCATGCATCCATCTACTCATCTGTCTGCTCATTCACCCATCCATCCATTCATCCATCATTTACCCACCCATTACCTAATCTACCCATTTGTTTGCCTTCTCATTGATGCATCCATCCATCCAATCACCCATCCATCCACCCACATGTCCATCCATCCACATATCCACTCACCCACCCATCTAACCATCCCTTCTCCCATTCACCCACCCATATATCTATCTACTCACCCATCCATCCATTCATCCATCCATCCACTTACCCATTCATCCATCTATCCACTCACTTGTCTGTTCATCCACCCATCCATCCATCCATCCACGATTTATCCACCCATTTACCTCATCTACCTATTTGTTTGCCTACTCACTGATCCATCCATCCATCCACTCACCCATCCATCCATCTACATGTCCACTCTTCCATCCATTCATCCATCCACCCATCCATCTATCCAGCAATGCATCCATCCACCCATCCACCCACCTGTCTACCCATCTACCTATCCACTCACCCACAGCCATCCATCCATCCATATGTACATACACGCAGATGTGGGCTGAGCATCCAATAGCTGTCAGGCTCTGGGCTCAAGCCTTTGGAAGTCACAGATAAGGCAGCAGCTACCTTTACTCCCTCCCACATGAGTCTAGGTGGTAGATGAATGTGACAAATAAGGGTCTCCTTACAGAGCTGGGACACTAGGACACACCAGGTGCTGCACCAGTACTCTGCATGTGCCACTAGAGAGCCTGTCTCTGCTATGCAGCCTCATCTACAGATGAGGTGCAGAGGACGGGAAGGCTTGCTGGCCTGGGGAGTGTCTCACCCACTGCACACAGGACCTCGGCTGTGAGGCCAGGGAGCTGGGATGTGTTCATCAGGGCAGGATGCAGTTGACTAGAGAGGTCACAGAGGTGGGCAGTGGTTCCTGACTTAACACTTCCCATGGAATTCAACACAGGCATCATCCAAAACACCTGTCAGATGACGATGCTGAACCCAGGACCTGCAGCCATCGCAAAACACACAGGCAGGCGTGTTCAGGCTCCCTCTCTGACTTCACCCCAGCCCCTGGGGGCAGCAGGGAGGAGGCCCCCCGCTGGCAGGATCAGGGGTTTCTCCTCTGAGGTGTGAGCTCCAGGGACGGGGCCGGGAACTCAGTGTGGCGGGTCAGCTCACCCCGTACTCAAAGATCTGTCCTGGGCAACGAAGGATCCCAGGGCCGAACATCCACAATGTGTAATTAAAAAGCAGGCGGGTGTTCATGGGGCAATGCAAGTGATGGAGAAACACGGATTGGGGGCCAACTTCGTTTTTTCCTAGGGAAATTCCATATAATACAGACACGTCGCTGTCTCAGTGCCACCTGTCTTCATCTTCTGCCTGTCTGCTCCCTTCTGTAGGTCTGGGTCAGCCGCTCACAGTCATCACTTATTAAACAGGTCACTCTAGAGCAGACCAGACCAACCGGGTGTCTGGCCCTGGAAGTCTGATACGGTGTGGCTGTGTCCCCACCCAAATCTCATCTTGAATTCCCGCATATTGTGGGGGGGACCCGGTGGGAGGTAATTAAAACACAGGGGCAGGTCTCTCCTGTGCTGTTCTTGTGATCGTGAAGGAGTCTCATGAGATCTGACGGTTTTATAAGGAGGAGTTTCCCTGCACAAGCTCTCTCTTTGTCTGCTGCCATCCGGGTAAGATGTGACTTGCTCCTCCTTGCCTTTCACCATGATTGTGAGGCCTCCCCAGCCATGTGGAACTGTAAGTCCATGAAACCTCTTTTGTTTGTAAAGTGCCCAGTCTCAGGTATGTCTTTATCAGCAGCGTGAAAACAGACTAATGCAGAGTTTATCTTTTCACCACTGGAGAAACCGTAAAAGCGGAGTTTAAAAGGCCTGAGTCAAGAACCACACCCACAGGCCCAGGTCCGAAGAGGCAAGTCCAGAGACTTCGAGTCAACCCCACACCTAAGCCTGTCTCCATCTGCCTTCAAAAGGACACCCTCACCAGCAGGCAGCTGGCAGCTCCCCAGACCCCTCTGCTTGCAGAAGACTTCAATGGTAAGGAAGGTGTTCCTCACTCTGAATCACCCAGGACAGCCACCTAGAAACTTCCCTTCTCCTCCAGGACCCCTCCATTAAAGCTATGCATTCAGAGGAAGCCCTGCAGGCCTCAGGAAGCAGATGGCTGGCCCCTCCTGCCAGCTTCTTCGAGAAGACCTCCCATGGCCTAAGGGCCGGCCACCCTGATCCCTGTATGTGACAGCAGGAAAGGGAGCTTCCAGGAGCATCAGGGGCTCAGGAGGAAAAGGCACCTTCTCCCCAAGTCCCACTCTTGGGGAACCACTGCCACTGCCTGTCTGAGTGCATCTGTCAGGAATCCACCCGTGTCTGGCGCTATGAGGGTACCCATGCCCAGAGATGGGGCGTGGTAGCCTAGGGGAGCACCCTCCAGCTCAGCCAGGAGGCATCTGCAGCCCTCCCCAGCAACACAGGAAGAAGAAAGGCAGTCACGAGGCCCCCCACACAGTCTAGCAACCGGCAAGCCTCCAGGAGGAGGAGCTCCCTGGCCCCGCGGGTCCTCAGAAGCACGTCCCCCCCAAAATCCAAATTCCGCATCACATTGCCCTTGGGTAGAGGCTGTGTGTGCACCTTACAGCCCTGGGGAATCTCACCTCCCAGAGCCTGCGCGCGGCAGGTGACAAGTGACCAACAGATGCACACGCGTGCACGGCAACCGCTGCTCAAAAAGCACTAGCAACCGAAATGCATTTGGGGCTACATAAAAATGCATGATGCTTTTAATTTATTTATGTGCTTCTTTAACAAATTTAGGCTCCTGCCTTCAGCCATGAGCCAAAATCCATTTCAACTTCACAGTCTTCATCCTGTGTCATTTTCTTGAAGGAAAATGTACTCTTCAGGATGTAATCATCAGAGAAGGCTGCGGCATACTTGGGCCATTTCCTCTCCTCCGTGAGGAATAATACCCTGCTTTCTGAGAGAAGGTACTAATGGAGTGGAATTTTAACACTGACCACTTAGCTGTTTTACAGGTGGGGGAGCTGAGGCCCCAAACGGGTAAATGTTCACAGCCACCTGCTAACCAGTGCCTGAGTCAAGAACTAGAATTGGGTCCTGACTCCTAACACAGCTCTCTACGCCAGCACTCCCTCCTACAGGTCAGGAGAGGCAGGGATAGCCACAGCAGCACACAGATGTTGGCTTAGTGACAACCAAAATACGCCTGTGGGTCCCCAGATTACATAATGTCCTTTCTTACATTCTATATCCTTCTGGGGACTAAGATGGGTGTGAGAATGGGACAGGGCACAGGTTCTGCTGGGCAAACTCCAACTAATCTGCAATTAATCCCTCCATTCACCAAGCTCCCACTATACCCAAGACATCATGCTTGGGGTATAAAAACAAGCTCATCCCGTATCCTCCAGGTGCAGACAGCCCGCTAAGAACTACCTGCAACTACTAACATCCTGTACTCCTGGAGACAGTACAGCTGTCCATCAACAGGGAATAAGCAAGGCCAGGAACAGTGGCTCACACCTGTAATAAACTTTGAGAGGCTGAGGCGGATGGATGGCTTGAGTCCAGGAGTTCAAGATCAGCCTGGGCAACATGGTGAAGCCCCGTCTCCACACACATACACACAAAAAGCCAGGTGCGGTGGCATGTGCCTACAGTCCTTGCTACTCAGAAGGCTGAGGTGGGAGGATTGCTTGAGCCTGGGAGGACGAGGCTGCAGTGAGCCAGGATAGTGCTACTGCACTCCAGCCTGAGTGACAGAATGAGCCTGTCTCAAAAATAAAACAAAGTAAAAAAAAAAAAAAAAAAAAAAAAAAAACAGGGAACAAGTAGACAAGTGGATGAAGCCACGCCACAGTCACACTGTGGACATAAATGTAACCCGGAACAGGGACAGGTGTAACCTGGAACAGGGACAGGTAGAACACAGAGCAGGGACAGGTGTAACCCGAGACAGGGACAGGTGTAACATGGGACAGGTGTAACCCAGAAAAGGGATGCGTGTAACCCAGGACAGGGACAAGTGTAACCCAGGACAGGGACAAGTGTGACCCAGAACCAGACCACGTGTAACCCGGGATAGGGACAGGTGTAACATGGGACAGGTGTAACCCAGAAAAGGGATGGGTATAACATGGAACAGGGACAGATGTAACATGGAACAGGGACAGGTGCGACTGGGGACAGGGACAGGTATAACACGGAACAGGTGTGACTGGGGACAGGGACAGGTGTAACTGGGGACAGGGGCAGGTGTAACATGGAACAGGGACAGGTGTAACCTGGAACAGGGACAGGTGTAACATGGAACAGGGGCAGGTGTAACCTGGAACAGGAGCAGGTGTAACACGGAACAGGGACAGGTGTAACACGGAACAGGGGCAGGTGTAACCTGGAACAGGGACAAGTGTAACCCGGAACAGGGACAGATGTAACATGGAACAGAAACAGGTGTAACCTGGAACAGGGGCAGGTCCAGAACAGGGACAGATATAACATGGAACAGGGACAGCTGTAACACGGAACAGGGGCAGGTGTAACCTGGAACAGGGATTATCTCTGTGTACCATTTTGGAGTGACCTACAGGATATAATGTGAGTGTGCAGAAAGTGTGAGCACCCTAACACTTATCTAAGCAGGAAGGTAAGAATCAATATAGATGCTCATGCTTATAAAAAATTTCAGTTGGAAGAATACAGTGTAAAATTAGAAGGAAACTGGTTATCTACGAAGAAAGGAAATGGGGGCGGGGTGCAAGAAGAGAAACTCGACTTCTCTGAATATACCTTGACTTTGGAACCATGGAAACGATTTTAGATAGCTGTACGAATAAATTTAATTTAAAAAAGAATTCTCTACATCATGCATCATGGGACAAAATGGCATCATGTACCCGCCGATGTGACATAAGGACACACCATCATGTCTGTGGCACCCGGACACAATCGCATGAACTGAGTCTCTTCATGAGGAAACAGGGCCAACCCAAATTGAGGACAGCCTGCAAAATAACTGACCTGTTCTCTTCAAAAATGTCAATATCAGGAAACAAAGAAAGAACTGCTCCAGGTGAAAGGAGACAAAAGAGGCATGAAACTATCGCAACTCAGAACTGTCTTTTGCTACAAAGGACATTACTAGACAATAGTGAGGTAGGAATAAGATCTCAGCCAGATAATAGCATTGTATCAGTGTTAATTTCGTGATTTTGATAACTGACCTGCAGAGTGAGACTCCGTCTCAAAAAAAAAAAAAAAGTCCGATGAGGTTAAACAGGCACTTAGGAGTCCTAGATGTGAATTCCCATAGAATTATCTGTATGAAATCCTAAGGCCCATGCCCTGTCCACTGAGAAGGTCCAGACAACAGGTCACCAGCGGCCATCAATGCCCTAGGATCCCCATGGAGTGTGTCAACATCTGCTGCCACCAAAAGGAACCAGGGCTTTATTTCAGAAATGGTCAATTCCAGGACTGGTGATGAGCCTGGGGTATCTGGTCACACCAAAAAGCAAGGAATCACTCAGACAACTGAGTTGTGTCAAAAGGACTCTCAGAAGCCAACTGAAAGAGGCCCAGAAGCAGAACCATTTGAGCATTAATCAGATACGAATCAGAATTATCAAAACACGCCAAATATGTTTACATTCACTGTCCCATGAGAATCCCAAAAACCCCAGGAGAGCCCAACACCCTCACTGGTGGCTGTTCTCAGAAGAGAATGCAACTCATTATTCTGAAAACTGGAAAACGAGGGGGGACTCCAACCATGCACTCCGCCCCTCGTCTATGAACTACTCCTCGGCGGAGCCAAACGGCAGACAAAGGCAAGTTTGTTTTCAGAAATGTGTCAGCTAACAAATGGAAAGGGAATGGCGGAAGTAGAAAATGACCATTCTGCAACCTCTAATGAAATGATGGCTCTGAGCAATAATCATCAAAGCTGTGACACTGAACAGAGACCGCCTCATGGAAGCACACAGCACCACCACCAGAGGGATCGTCCCCGGAGGGTCACCCAACCCCGTCGCGACCGGGAAGCACAGGGTATGGACCATGTTAGGCCACCTTCAGCAGAGTCCACAGCAGAGACTGTCCAGCAGGTGACCTGGTCTACCAAGGACAAAAAGTGTGATGCGAGAACCTGCAGGGTCAAGACTGGAGAGAGACACCACCAAGCACAACACACCAACCTCATCTGACTCTTCATTCAGAGAGAGCTGCAAAGCAATCTGAGACCTCATCAGGGAAATTTATTTATTTCCTTCCTTCCTTCCTTCCTTCCTTCCTTCCTTCCTTCCTTCCTTCCTTCCTATTTATTTATTTATTTATTTAGAAATGGGGTCAGATGCAGTGGCTCACGCCTGTAATTCTGACACTTTGGGAGGCCAAGGCAGGTGGATCACCTGAGGTCAACAGTTCGAGACCAGCCCGGCCAACACGGTGAAACCCCGTCTCCATTAAAAATACAAAAATTACCCAGGCATGGTGGCGGGCGCCTGTAATCCCAGCTACTCAGGAGGCTGAGGCCAGAGAATCGCCTGAACCTGGCAGGCAGAGGCTACAGTGAGCCGAGATCGCACCACTGCACTCCGAACTGAGTGACAGTGAGACTCCATCTCTAAATAAATAAATAAATAATATAATAAAATAAAATAAAAATATTAAGAGATGGGGTCTCACTCTGTCATCCAGGCTGGAGTGCAACGGCTCATTCCCTATCAGGGAAATTTGAGCCTAAGTTGGACAGCTGATGGTATTAACGAAAAGCTGTTTGCTTTTTTCAGTTGTGATATTAGACTTGTGGCTTTTGTTTTTAAAACACATTGAGCTACCCACTGAAATATTTACAGCTGAAATGAGAGGATGCTGGCTGGGATTTGCTCCAAAACATCAGCAGGAGGGGGAGGGGACGGGGAGCGCGTAGTGGGCAGGGAGAGGGCGTGTCAGGGAAGCTGCCTGGTCTGGAATCTTGCTGCGGCTAATGGTGGGTTTCAACCAGGGAGGCCCATGACACTCTGCTCCATTTCTGGATACATTTGAAATTTTCTGTAATTAAAAAAGAATCCCTGTGCTCACCACCCCACAGGCTGTCAGAGTTGAACCCAACACTTTTACTTCATGAGCTACCAAGGGGTAAAAGAAGATGCTCCTTTGGCAAATGCTGAGGACACAGTCACAAGTGCTGGTCCATGGACGCCAGCAGCTCTGTTCGTGACAGGTAGCCCTGTGGGTTCTGCTGTCTCCATTTTGCAACTTTGTATCAACAAAGTCTCAAAGTGAATGTGCGTGGACAGGCGTCCCTCCATCCCTCCACCCCACATGCCAGCTCGCCCCTTCTCCTGGAGCTTCCCGGGCCCCAGCAGAGGGTCCCTGTTGATGCTCACAGATCCTTCCTCTGCGCCAAGAGCACCTGCTCCCTGAAAGTGAAACGTCGACCCCCTGCCCCGTGACTGAAAAACCACCAATATTCAACCCCTTTGACTCACAGAAAGGCAGTTCGCCAGGTTCAGCGGACAAGGCAGCCTCTGGGGGTTAACGACTTAACTAGGGTCTGCCGAGCGATGCTCTCCGGGCCACACAGCACACCCTCCATGCACAGGCCCTGCTGGACAGTCAACCAAGGGCCAGCTCCCTGCTGCCACCACCCAGGGGGAGCCCGGCTTCTCCATTCTCAGAGTTCCATCAACTCCAGCAGAGCCACCACTGCAAACTGGCGAGGCTGCAGGCGGCAGGTCGCCAGGATGGTCATCGGGAGGACCGAACCCTGTCAGCAGCCCACGGGGCCCAGCCCCTCTCTGCCCAGGCTGGCTCTATACAACCTAAGACTCGTGAGTAGACTGAGTCACTCCACGGCACAGCCACAACCTGTCACCAGAGCTGTCCTCAGAACGACCAATGTCCAGTCCTCAGGGGCCTGAAAAAGCTGTCAAGAGTACAGATGGACATACACATGTGCACACACATGGTTAATACTGCCGCACATGGGCATGCACACGCACACACGGTTAATACTGCCGCACACGGGCATGCACACGCACACACGGTTAATACCACCACACATGGACATACACATGTGCACACACACGGTTAATACTGCCACACATGGGCATGCACACGCACACACGGTTAATACTGCCGCACACGGGCACACACATTCACACATGGTTAACCACAACTGTACACGGGCATGCGCGCGTGCACACACAGGGTTAACCACAACTGTACACAGGCCCATGCACACACACACAGGATTAACCACCGCTGCACATGTGCACACAGACACAGGGTTTACTGCTGCACATGCACACACAGAGTTAACTACCACAGCACATGCACACACAAGGTTAACCACTGCCACACACGCGCACACACACACAGGGTTAAATACCGCCACACATGCACACGCACACACAGGGTTAAATACTGCCGCACACGCACACACAGGGTTAACTACTGCTGTACATGCACACACAGGGTTAACCACTGCCACACACGCGCACACACACACAGCGTTAAATACCACCACACACGCACATACAGGGTTAAATACTGCCACACACGCACACACAGCGTTAACTACTGCTGCACACGCACACACAGGGTTAACCACTGCCACACACGCACACACACACACAGGGTTAAATACCGCCACACACGCACATACAGGGTTAAATACCGCCACACACGCACACACAGGGTTAACTACTGCTGCACACGCACACACAGGGTTAACCACTGCCACACATGCGCACACACACACAGGGTTAAATACCGCCACACACGCACACACAGGGTTAACTACTGCACACACGTGCACACACACACAGGGTTAACCACCGCCGCACATGGGCACACACACACACAGGGTTAACTATCACTGCACACGCGCGCATAGGGTTAACTACCACTGCACACGTGCACACAGGGTTAATCACTGCCACACATGTGCATGCACGCACAGGGTTAACCACCACTGCACACACGCACATGCACGCACACACGCACATGCACGCACACATAGGGTTAACTACCACTGTCTGTATACATACGGTTAACTACTACCATGGTTAACTACTCATACACACGCATACGCCGAGTTAACCACTGCTGTACATAGAGACACACATACACACACACTCATGCACACACCATTAACCATGGCCACGCAAACACGAGCACACAGAGCTCATTCCACCGTCTAAGCACACACACGGTCCAGTGCCATACACACACAGGCTCACTATCATGCTCTGGCCTGTTGCCAGGTGAACCCACAAGGCCCTGTGGACCGACCTTGACATGACAGCACTGGTAACCACGGACGGGGCACCCAGACGACAGCCCTTCTGGCAAAGGCACCGACTGTCTGGTCTAGAGCATGGAAGAGACCCTTGCTGGGCACGACACCCACACAGGAGTGACCTACCCCCTCGGGTCCTAAGCCCCTGCCTCTCACAATTGGGGGCTCCATGTGGTTTACAAGTGACCGGCTCTGGACACACAGGAGCGTAATAACAAGAATTCCACCATAGTGTCAGCTGTGAAAACCACACACAGCAGGGTAGCTGGCAGGAACTTTGGGACTCATCTGCCTGGCGCTGTCTTACTGGTAAGTGGCCCCTTACTAGTGAGATGTCACCTCATGGCAGGGTGACTTCAGTGAATCCTCTGTGCCTCAGTTTCCACATCTGGACAACAGGGAGGACACAGGTGGGGAGAAAGGCTCAAGAGCGATACATCAAGTGGGGCCCAGCCTGCGAGCCCCTCCTATAAGAATCTCTGCCATTCTCACTGCTGCAGAGCCCAAAGCCCAGCAAGCCGGGCACGCCTAGCCAAGGCCAGGGGACACGAGAGCCCACTGCCCACCTCCCTCCTGGACACACAAACCAACCAGAACAAACGCAAGATTTCAGAATCCTTCCAAAAGCTCTGAAAAAGTCTGAGCTACCCATTGGGAATGCAAGGGACCAGTTCACTGAAATAATTACAATTTTCTCAGAACATTTCACTCCTCTTCCCCTGAGACTCTCCTTTACCCCACGGGGGAAAGGCCCCCATGCCCCCAGCCCCTGCAGAGCAACCTTGAGTGCCAGCTTAGCAGGGCCACAAGGGAGGCTCAAACGCAGGGGCCGAGGCTGTGCCGGGACCACACAGCCCAAAGAGCCACGCCAGAGCCACAGCTGCCCAGGGCTCTTGTCCAGCAATGGAGCCAGCACGGGTCTCCATCAGACCCAGCTCCTGGGCAAGACAACATCCCTCATCTCAGCCACCCCTGACCCAGCGTGTCCCATCCCCTCCAAGCGCTTTCTGGTACTCACGTAAGAAGTGTTTTTCCAGTAAGGCAATTTCCAGGTGACCTTTGATCTCATTTAGTCGATCAAACTCTGTCCGGTTAAAGTCCTGGACTCCTGTGGCCATGATGAGGGTCCCTGGACCAGCCTAGAAGAAAAACACCAAAAGCTCAGAGTGGCCACCTGTGGCACCCTGGGTCTGTACCACTCGGTTCCCCCAGAGGTGCCCGGGACCCCAGGATGGCAGCAGTGGCATGGGAAAGGGACCAGCAGCTGCAGTCTCTGGACATGGGGATGACGCAACAGTCAGATGGGGCGATGGAGCCCCCAGCATAAGACCCGTGTCTGTCCACCCAGCCGACTCTGCTGGGGGCAGGGATAGCTCAGACAATGTGGATGTCCTCAGAGCCCTTGTAAGGCTGACTTTAAGAAACATCTTAAAAATGTAAACTGGAGGAGTGGTGCTTCGTCTCTTGATGGTAGTGATTCTGATCTCCTAGGGCTGCAGACAGAAGAAAATCCTGGAACTGTGCTGGCCCCGTGTGTCCAGCTGGCCATGCCAGAGCCAGGCCCTCACATCTGAGTGAAGGCTGGGGGTGCCTCCAAGAGCCACATCGAGTAGATCGGAGAGACTGGCCCCCGGGCAGAAGGGTCTGCTGGAACCGAGGTGAGCAACTCCAAACAGTGGCCTTGTCATCCTGTCTGCTCCACGAAAACCGCACCTCGCAGCCCCAGCGAGCCACAGCAAACTCCAAACAGCGGCCTTGTCGTCCTGTCTGCTCCACGAAAACCCCAGCTCACAGCCCCAGTGAGCCAGGACAGGCTCGAGTTACAGGCCACCGCTGCCGGATTCCTGGAGCCCAGGGGCTGGGCACAGGCGGCTGCTCCACATCCTGCTGATGGGACAGAAAGCAGGGACCACGCCCGGCACAGCCAGGCCTGCCTGGGCCCCACACTGGATGCCACACAGTCACCCTCCATGTTGCATCCTGCCAGGGACCTGGTGAGAGACAGCACACGAGTGAGTGCCCCACCACAGGACGGCAGGGACCCGATTTCTCCACCTGGGTCCCCAGACCTCCTCCTCCAGAGCCAGGTAATGGACGTGAGGCTTTGACGGGGCCGCCCGGAGCAGCACTGCAGTGGCTCCTTACACATGTATCACCCACGCTGTGGCCATAGCCCAGGAAGAAGGCGCTGGCTTCAGAAACCAGCAGCTTCTGGGTGGGGCACTCTGGTTGTGGCTGCCCTGTTCTGGGTGCCCGACCTCCCACACTTTCAGCTACTCGGCTGCTGGGCAAGAGTTCCCAGGGGGTGAGCAGAGGCAGGGTGATTCTATCTGTCCTGCCCTCTGGAGGGACCCTGTGGGTGCTGCTTGGGGTCTATCCCAGCACTGACAGATGAGGAACATGGGACGCCTGTTCCGGGAGGCCAGCAGAGCCCAGGTGCTGGGAGCTGGGATCCCCCAAGCACCCGTCCAGGAGAGAAACTCTAAAAGAGTCCCGAGGAGGTCACACAAACCCACCTGTGCTCCAGCTGACGCAGCAGCGGACATGGGTCTGGGGCTCCAAGCTGACCTGGGAAGCTCACGACGCAGGTGCCAACAGACTAGGACCCCAGCTGGGGCCCCAGGACAGACACCAGGGGCTAAACATCCCCATGAAGGTGGCTCTGACATTGGCAGCCTGGAAAAGGTTCACCTCAGTGGGCAGGGGCCTGGGTGCCCCCACACGCAGCCAGGAGGAGGCACATTGCAAAGCCTGCAGCCAGACCCCCTGCACTGCCCTGGGCGGTTTCTCTCCAGTCCTCACCTTTCAGACACAGACCCTGGTGTGTTTCAGACAGAATGAGAACATGCCTAGGACCTGCTCCAGAGTCATCCAGTGGCCGGGGGCGGGGCCAGGGAGAACACGGCTCCCCAGGACAGGAGTGGCCGGGGGGGGCAGGGAGGACACGGCTCCCCAGGACAGGAGTGGCCGGGGGGGGCAGGGAGGACACGGCTCCCCAGGACAGGAGTGGCCGGGGTGGTACCAACCATGAAGGGACAAAGGACGCTTGGGCTCCCAGCCGCTGCTCTCTAGTTCAAGTGTGTGGGATGTTTTGAATGTTTTCTATTATGATTTCTCTCTTTTTTGGGGGGGGGGACAGTGAAGTCTCACTCTGTCACCCAGGCTGGAGTGCAGTGACGTGATCTCGGTTCACTGCAACCTCCACCTCCCAGATTCAAGCGATTCTCCTGCCTCAGCCTCCCAAGTAGCTGGGATTACAGGCGCCTGCCACTATACCCGGTTAATTTTATTTTGTATTTTTGGTAGAGACGGGGTTTCACCATGTTGCCCAGGCTGGTCTTGAACTCCTAGCCTCAGGTGATCCACCTGCCTTGGCCTCCCAAAGTGCTGGGATTTCAGGTGTGAGTCACTGTGCCCAGCCCATTATGAATATTTTTAAAGATCTTAAACACAGAAACTGCGGGCCACGCGCTACGTGCTTGCCCCGACCCACTTGCCCCCACGTGCCTCGGGCAGTTCCGGGACCCCTGACCGAGGACCGAGGACCAGGCTGGCACCTGGCGCCTGCCTTTGCCCCTTCTCCTGCCATTCGTCCACCCTCGCTCCTGCACAGCTGGGCACACCCTCTGCCCCTTCGCTGAGTCTGCCTTGGACTGGCTTTTGGACATGCACACCTACGGCTTCCTCTCCTCTGTCTCCCCTTCCTTAGGTTTCTTATCGACGTAGCTTCCAGAAGTTTCTCGCCATTTTCCTTGCATTTGAGTCAAACCTAGCCACCCTGCCCCCAGCAGTTGCAAGGCAAGGTCAGAGACAGGAACGTGCCTGTCGCAAGAAGGAGGTCACAAACTCTGAGCTGAAATGAGACCCAGCAGCCGGAAACCTCTGCAGCCTCGCTCCCCACCGAGGGAACCCCCACACTCCCCCTGCCCTCGGCAGGGCCCACCTTCAAGAGACATTTTCCAAATACTCTGCTTACTCTTTCTGCTGACAACGCCTCCCTGCAGGTGCAGAGGACAGGTGTGTGCCTGGGGCCAGCGGGCCTATTCCCCCTCAACTGTGCTGAGAACATGGGCACCCAAGGGTGAGCCTGGCCAGAGGGTGGCCCAGGAGTAACGTGGCCCATGCAGGATGATGGAGGCCTGGCCTGGGAGACCTCAGTGCTTATCATGAATTTTCTAACCAGGAAGGTGGCCTAAACAACCACCAAGGACCCCAGGTCCCAGCCCCACGCTGAGGACAGAAAACACCCCCTGTACAGCCGGGACCCCCGGAGCCCACCCAGCCCGCCTCCTGCCCACACCCCATGGACACCCTGCTCGGAACCAGGGGTGGCCTTTCCCATAACGGATTCCTCCTGGGATTCTCTCAGGTGATGCTGGAGAGAGAGGACTCCTTTCCTCTTGGTGACAAGGCAGGCTGGGGTCCCCAGGAAGCCAGTGGCCTTGGCCTCCTCCACCTGGGGACTCCTGTTGGCAGCAGTGGCAAGGACATCGACCCGTGGAGAAAGCAGAGCCGGCCAGAGCCCCCAGCTGCTGGGCTCCCGGGCCAGGAGCAGCCTTCATCACGCAGCCCCTGAAACAGCCCCACGCAGCCAGCCCTTCCCTAGGAGAGACGTGAGCAAAGGCTGCCTGGAAGTCAGGGACGAAGACAGGGCGGGCATCCATGTCGCCTCATCCAAGTCCCCACCTTCACTAGATGGGGGGCTCCCCAGGGAGGGCAGGACAGGGAGCCATACTTTAAACAGCTCTACTGCCACGGGAAACGTCCCAGCGCCCCAACTCCAAACAGTACCCACCTGGGACAAGGAGGACAGACAATGCTGGCACTGGGGGCAGGGGAGGAAGGCCCACGGGCGGGCAGAGGGATGGAACCAGAGTAGCTGGGGCCCCCTGGCTTCTGAGGAGCCTGGGCTGTGGCACGCTTTCAGGGAGGCCTGGGGAAAACAGTTGGACCATGCCACCCTTTTCTAGCACGTCAGCCTGGGCAGGGCTGCTTCCCGGAGGCTGAGGAGTTGGAGAGGAGCTTGGAGGCTCCCATCTGCCTCTGCCCACTCAGCCCTGCAAATAAGTGTGCTCTTCCCTCCCCATCCCCATCCCCATCCCCATCCCCACCGGGTGGGGGACTGTGTGGGGCTCCACAACGGACATGTGGCAAGGGGCCAGAGGCCTGCGTGAAAAAGCTCTGCCCAGTGCAGAGGCGGAAAATTCAGCTCTGCCACGCCCAGCACCCTCCCCAGCAAGCACAGGCAGCGTTGTGCGGGTGACCTGGCTCCATCCACATGCACCAACCCTGTCTCCAACAGCTGCTCCAGGTCCACGAAGGCTGGGCCCCATGGTCTCCACCCAGTCCTGGGATTCCGCAGCCCAGCTGGGAGCCACCTGGACACCAGGGTGGTGAGGACTGGCTCTGTGGGACTCACCAATGGACAAGGGGCCCACTATCGGGACACAAGGCCCTGGGGTGCTGCCCTGAAATGCTGGGGTCTGAATCCTTCTGCAAGCCCTGTGGGGCCCTCCAGCTGATCCCTTCTCAGACCTCCAGAGGAGCCACCCTGAGCTGGAGTCAGAGGCCTGGACTCGGAACCCCAAGGGTGCAGGACACCAAGGCTGTGGCGCTGACACCATAAAACCAGAGTGCCGGGCCCGGCCATTTCTCAATTCTTCGGCTTTTCTGGAACTGTTTTCTCCAACTGTTGCCTCAACTGAAACCTGCAGCCCTCTCAAGATGGGGCATGGGTCTTCTGGGGACGTCTCCCATCTCCTGCCTCCTGGTCGGGGGTCACCCCAGACGCTGCCCCAGCCCTAAGCGTGCCCACCTCCTCCTCGCCACCTCTCCTTCCAGCCAGCACTGGCCACACAGTCACCCGTCTCTTCCGCCTTTACCTCCCCTTCCCAGCCCAGCCTCGTGGGCCCCCCAGGCCCATCCAGGGCCCCTCCAACCTTCCCCGCCGAAGCAGGTCTGGGTTCTACTCTCAGCCGCTTTGTCCCAGGACACAAACAGCCCACAACAAAAGGAAGCAGGAATGAAGGTGAGCACACCTGGAGGACATGGTGCTCGGTGACAGCAGCCAGAGACAAAAAGACACGGGCTGTGAGGTTCCACCCATCCCCAGTCCCCAGGAGTCACAATCAGAGACAGGAGGCAGAATGCAGGCTGGCAGACTGCCAGGGTGGGGCAGGGAGGAATTCCCCCCAGGGAGCTGGCGTGTGACAAGTCCTGGGCCTCAGTCTGGAATGAGGAAAGGTTCTGGAGGTGGAGGTGGAGGTGGAGGTGGAGGTGGAGGTGGTGATGGCAGCACAACAGAGGGTATGTGCTCCATGCCCCTGAACTACATGCTGACAGTGAAAACGAAAACGGTGCATTCTAAGCTTTGTATGTTACCACAACAAATAAAAAGAATGAAGCCTACATGTGTGCAAAGATGACCAACTTCCTGCATAAAAAAAGCCATGCAACCTACAGACTCGGCACTGCCGTCTCGCCCCTCAGGGCGGTGGAGAGAAAAGCCTGAGAACACCACGGAGGCCGGGGTGGGGGCACACGGCCCTCGTGGGGCTATGGAGGGTACACTGCAGAGGCCGGGGTGGGGGCACACGGCCCTCGTGGGGCTATGGAGGGTACACTGCAGAGGCCGGGGTGGGGGCACACGGCCCTCGTGGGGCTATGGAGGGTACACTGCAGAGGCCGAGGTGGGGGCACATGGCCATCAAGGGGGCTATGGAGTGCACACCACGGAGGACAGGGTGGGGGCACATAGCCCTCATGGGGTTATGGAGGGCACGCTGCGGAGGCCGGGGTGGGGGCACACAGCCCTCATGGGGCTCTGGAGCATACACCACGGAGGCACACGACCCTCACGGGGCTATGGAGTGTACACCGCACAGCTGCCAGGACCACCACACAGGCACACTCGGTCCAGCACTTCCACCAAGGGTGTCGCAGCCCACATGGGCACCAGGCTGCCAGGAGTGATGGACGCTAAGAGCCACAAGCACCTGCGATCCCTGAGTGGGGACAGATGAGCTGAAGAGACAACATCCCAGGGTGAAATCCTGAGCCGCTGCCAAGAGTGAGGCTGTTTGGGGCCCCCCACGGAAGAGCTCCTGGAGCATTGGGAGAGGCGGTCAGAGCACCCCAGGCTGCAGGGCGGGCTCCTGTCTGAACCTGCCCCTCCAGGGAAACCCTCAGACCCTACCGGTGGGCACAGAGGATGGCACAGCTGCACGGGAGAATACGGTGGATCATGGGAAAGGGAAACCTCGGGTCTCTGCATGGCCCAGCGAGACCGTATGGAAACACGTGCACACAAAAACTCGATCACAGGCGTTCAGCCTTAATCATCACAGTCCAAGAGTGGGAACCGCCCAGGTGCCCACAACAGATCAATGAATAAAGACAACAGGCAGGGCATGGTGGCTCATGCCTGTAATCCCAGCACTTTAGGAGGCCGAGGCGGGTGGATTGCCTGAGCTCAGGAGTTCAAGATCAGCCTGGGCAACATGGCGAAATCCCATCTCTACTAAAAATACAAAATATTAGCTGGATGTGGTGGTGTGTGCCTGTAGTCTCAGCTACTTGGGAGGCTGAGGCACGAGAATCGCTTGAACCTGGGAGGTGGAGGTTGCAGTGAGCCGAGATCACACCACTGCACTCCAGCCTGAGCAACAGAGACTGTCTCAAAAAAAAAAAAAAAAAAGAAAAAAAAGAAAAAGAAAATGTGGCCTGACCATATGACAAAACAGGTTAAGCCATAAAAAAAACAGGCGGCACCAATGCACACTGCAGCATGGATGAACCTCAAGTCCCTTATGCAAGCAAAGGAGAGTCACCCGAGGCCACGTGTTATCTGAGATGTCCCAAATGGGCAAATCCACAGACAGAAAGCAGGCTGGCGGCTGGCGGGGCTGGGGGCCGAGGGAAATGGGAGTGACTGCTGAAGGAATGGGGTCTCTCTCAGGTGCTAAAAACCTTCTAAAACTGTAGTAATTTAGGTCGCACAGCATTGTGAATACACTACTAATAGAAATTCCTGAATCGCACACTTTTAGTGGGTGAACTGTATACTGGGTGGGAACATCTCGATCAAGCTGTTATAAAACCAACCCCCAAGGTCTCTGTGCCTGAGCCCAGATCTCAGGATGTTTCTGGGAGGCTGCATGTCTGAAGAAGGCTGATGAGAGGGGGCTCGGAAGGAGCAGGGCAATGCTGCACAGCCCCCCACCCGGGGAGCCTCGTGAGCCTGGCCGGGAGCAGCGTCTACATGCTACAGGAATGAGGCCTCGCAAAGGAGCCCTGGAACCGGGAGGAGGGTTTAGCGAATCAATATTTCACGGTCATTAATAATTACAGCTCCCTGCAAGCTAACCACAAGCAAGATGCCAGCCACGCACGTTTCACTTAGTATCTCACTGAATCCTTAGAGCAGGCCTGGGGGTGGACGAGACTGCCGTCCTCCTTAAAAGCTGAGGACACCGAGGCTCAGGTCCAGGTTAAACAGCTAAGGGGCTCAGCCTGGTCTCTGCAGTCAGTGCCTGACCTCCATTCAGCACGATGCCCCAAGCAAGGCCCTGCTCGCCCACACTGGGAATCTCCTGGGATTCCGGACGTCCGAGTCCCTGCGGTGGTTTCTCCCTGCAGCCCCTCATAGCCTTGAGGAAGGGGAGCCCCAGTCCACAGGTTGACCTTGCCCTGGCCTCTGCAGCATTTGACCCTCCTCGGCGGGCTCCCTCTCAACTCAACATGCCCCCTCAAGCCCCCTTATGCCTCATGGACCACCACCTGCCCACCAGAGCTGGTCGAGACCACAGCCTGCCTCTCCTGTGACCCCAGCAACTCCACCAGCACCATACCCTCTGCCACCCCCCGGAGTCACATTCTCCAAGCTACTCCCTAGACAATCACCCTGGAACAGCCAGTTCTGACAGTGACCCTCCCCTGCAGGGGCTCCCTGGTGCCCCCCAAATCCAGATATTCTGCCCCAGGTGAAGACCCTCACAATCCTGCAGCCCTACCTCCTGCTGATCCAACCAGACCAACACCTGCAACCCTGCACCTGCCCCCTCACTCCAGCCCTCCAGCTCACCCACCATGGCATGTCCAGGACCACGGCAACCCCAGGGAAAGGCTCTCCCCCGATAACAGCCTTGGCAAGCAAAGCCATCCAAACACAGGACACTAAATCACAGTCCCAGAATAAACACCCACGAGCTCTCCTAATTCCTCACCTCAACAGGCGCCCCAGGGCTGGACCGATGTTCCCCTGATAGCCACAGAAGCCAGGCCTGGTCCTGGAGGCACTGAGCCTCCAGAGTCACCTCCTGCGCAAACCTCGCCTTCCACCAACACCAAAGCCCCGACCTGCCACACAGCACAAGGCCCCAGCACTGGTATCAGAACCTTCCGGCAGCCCAGTCCCACTATGCCAGCAGCTCTATGCAGAGACCACCCCTGGCAGGAGGCCCTTGGCCAGGCTGGTTGTTGGACCATCCCAGGGAGGGGCAGCACCAGGTGCCAGTTCCCATGTTCTTCCATGACAGCAGCTGTGACCTGCACCAAAACGCCATGGGCAGGTACTGCTGGACTGTGTGGCCTGCCAAGGCCTCGTGGCTGGTCAACGGCTGGGGAGGATCCCCGGAGGCCAGGCCCTGGAGACCCTCTGCACCACCCACTCCTCCCATGCCAGCCCCATCCGCCCCTCAGACACCACGCACACACTCAGTCCGTCTCTGACCAGCCTGGGCAGGACACAAATCTGCCTGAGTCCACACTTGGCCCGGCCAGAGGACAGAGATGAAACCCCAGCCCACACCAGGGGATGAGGACAGGTACTCACAGGGTCCCTCAGGCGGGAGGGCTGCTACCTAGACAGCACCTGGAGCAGGAAAGACCGACGGCGGATAGGGAGCTGGGGAAACAGCCCCACTCCGGCCTTTGCGTGGGATCCCTGTCACCCCTCCCTGTTGAGCTTGGAACCATGTGTGTGTGGGGAGGGAGATTTTTGTTTCCGAGACACCCACCACTCAGCACAAAGACCACCATCGGAGAATCGTGGCCCACACCCTCCGTGCCAGCCCCAGCCAGAGGCGGATAAACACAGCTCTCTGGTGAGAGCAGGCCCCTGCCGTTCTGCCACATAACCCGCACAAGGGCAGACACCCCGCCAGGGTCACGGTCCACTCCCAGGACCATCCACGACCTTTGCCTGGGGACGGCCAATCCCGCAGGCTGGGCGCTCCGTGCTCTGTGGTGACGCCCCAGGAAGCCAAGCGGCCCCCTCTGCCTGATTGGGCAGCGTCGAGAGAGCAGCAGCAGCGGTAAATTATTAATTCCTGCTGAGAGCAACGCACAGTCACTGTCCTGCTATAAAGCATTAGCAACGCGAGGAGCCAGGGGAGGCCAGTGCTCCCAAGCCACACCGGGATAAGACCTGGCTCAGGGGATGGGAGAGGAAACCAGCTGGACATGGTGGGTGCACACTGGGAGGTGCTAGAGGCCATGCTGGGCCAGAGGAGGGGCCGCAGGGAACCCAGCCCACCATGCTATGGGACCCGCCCCGCCCCCCACCAAATGCAAGTTTCCGCAAGGCAGGGCCTGATCCCACCTGGCTCCCACCCAGGCCCCAGGGCCTAACTGAGGTGCTCCATGGGTATTTGCTGTCCCCCCAGCTGGCCACAGGCCCAGCCCTGACTCCGCGTGGCTGACGAGGGCCCAGGCTGGGCTCAGCCAGCTTTGGGGGCTGGAACGTGCACCTCGGCTTGACCAGAAGACAAGCCAGGCACCAGCGGCTTCCAGACAGTGCGCGCCCTGCTCCGTCTGCATGTCAGGCTTCTGCGCCACACGTGTGTGAAAAATCTGCCACCCACCCAGAAAAGCCAGTGAGGAAACCAGTCCAGTCGCTGGTCAGACCTGGGCACACAGAAGGCTGGGCCTGGCAGCACCCCGGCCCCAAAGGTCTGCAGGGTCGGGGGCAGGTGAGATGGAGAGTCAGGCCCAGTCCGTCTCTGACCAGCATGGGCAGGACACGAATCTGCCTGAGTTCACGCGCGGCCCGGCCACAGAGGATGGGGACAACACCCCAGCCCACACCAGGGAACGAGGACAGGTACTCACAGGGTCCCTCAGCTCCTCGCTGTCCCGGGGCGAGGTCCGCGGCACCTTCAGGGGGATCTCGTCGCTGCATTCGGTGTCCGAGGCATTTGGAGACTCCGCTAGATCGAGGAAGTCATCTCTCTTGTGACCTCTGAACCTGATTTTGTCCAACCTCCTTAGCATGTTCAGCACTGAGCTCCTCTGCTTCACCCTAACATGACGCTCGGGCTCCCTGCAAGAGAGGGGCATGGTCACTCTCCGCTCACCACCGTCCCTCTCACACACACCTCCAAGCCCCACGACCCAGCTCCCACATGCAGGGCACGACTAGTCCAGCTTTCCAAAGAAAACCCCCACCCAGAGACCCCCGCCCTGCACCCACCAGGTGGGGTCCTTGGCCACCCCACCCAGCCCAGCCTGGTCAGCACTGAGCTGCGTCCTTGCCTCCCACCAAGTAAGACCTCCGGCTTCCAGCAGGCAGAAGGAAGCCAGGGTTCTCAGCCTGGCTCAGCGGGGTGGTGTGCAGGCACAAGGGAAGAATGCTGCTCTGGAACTGGGAAGGAGGGCCAGCCATGCTGAAAAGTTGCCTAACAAACCATCAAGAACGTGGTTAACGCGACAGCCACACACACCACCAGGATGACAGCCACACACACCGCCAGGACGGCAGCCGCGCCTGGAAACCAGCAGATGCGTGTGCTAGGGATGCCTGGGTTGACTCTCTGCTGGACCGAGGGGACCTGGCCTCATGTCCCTCCCACCTGCTGCACCTGGCCCCAGCTCCCAGGACTCTGCCCACACTGCTTCCTCTGCCTAAAGCATGTTCCTATTCGCCACGCAACCAGGTTTGTACTCTGAGACACATTCCGATCGCACCACCTCCCAGAAGCCCTCCCAGAGACAGCAGCCTCAGGCACCCGCAGCCAGCTGTGCCTCCTGCCCCAGCCCCCATGCCTGCCTCCCACTCCAATCAACACAAAGGCCAGGTCACACTGAGGTGCGAGTCACTGTGCTGCATGAGGACACCTGTAATTCACACACAGGGTGCCAAAGGGCGGCTATGCCATGGGATGTTGCTCCCCAAATCGCTGCCCCAACTGGCCAGCAACACCAAGGCACCCCCTAAAACCTGGGGGCCAGGATCAGTGGCCCACAGGAGGGGCCAGCTAGGCAGGCAGAGGACGGCACGCAGCTCCACGGCCTGGATGCCTCTCCCAAAACCCCGTCCCCAACTTGTGCAAGACGCCTGGGTCCCCGTGGGAGGACTGCTCTGCGCACGCCTGGGCTGAAAGCCTGTCCTGCCACTGACCAGTTTTCTGAGCTGAAATTTTTGCCTCTGAAAAGGGAACGATACCAGTAAGGCAAAGGTATCCGGCAATTCAAGAAGACAGGGCGACTGGGCCAGGCGCCAGGAGAGAGGGGCAGGGAGTGATCCCTGGCGGGGGTATTTCCCGAACTTCCTGCTTGGGGTGGGCAGCATGGCAGGGAAGCACTGACAGCAGGGTCAGGTCCAGCCCCGATGTGCCCGCCCTGCCTCCCAAGCCTCCTCCGCTCTACTTGGCATCACAGTTTGTGGCAAGAAGTCTCACTAACAGTGAGGACCGAAGACGTAGAACGCACCAGAATCTGCTCTGAGCCACAGAGCCGCGGAGGCTCCCAGCATGTGAGGGGAAGGGAAGCACTTCTGGGATGCTTGAGTATCCCTGCTGCAAAACCCACAGGACACAGGCTCTACAGGGAACTGTCCTGTTGCCCAGTGCCCCTTGGAAGCTGGGAGGACCCCAGGAGGGGGCTGTGGGTGACGGGGAGGTAGCAACCGCTTCTCATAGCCTGGGTTGGGGGGGCAAAAGTCAGCCATTTGGAAAAATTTCCAATATAGGAGCTACAAATTGCAGAAGGACTAAAGGTTCAGTAAACTTAAAAACACACAAACCAAAAGAAAAGAGAACAGCTGGGCGCAGTGGCTCATGCCTGTCATCACAGTACTTTTGGAGGCTGAGGTAGGTGGATCACGAGGTCAGGAGATCGAGACCATCTGGCCAATATGGTGAAACCCCGTGTCTGCTAAAAATACAAACATTAGCCAGGCGTGGTGGTGGGCGCCTGTAGTCCCAGCTACTCAGGAGGCTGAGGCAGAGGGATTGCTTGAACCCAGGAGGTGGAGGCTGCAGTGAGCCAAGATCGCACCATTGTACTCCAGCCTGGGCAACACAGTGAGACTCCGTCACAAAAACAAAAAAGAAAAAAGAAAAGGAACTTAATAGCTATCAAATCCCTAGAGAGAAGAAGATGGTAGTCTACACTAAGAGACTGAGAAAAAAGCCACAAAGTAAAAAAGTCTAGCAGGCAACCAGACAAAAGTAAAAAGCTCTCATTTGTAAAAAAGTAAAAAATTTCAAAATATGCTATAAAACAAGGAATATAGGTAGCAAATATGATAGATGAAGGATTAATATCCATGTTACAGGACTGCTTGACTAGGCCAGGTGCAGTGGCTCGCACCTGTAATCCCAGCATTTTGTGAGGCCGAGGCGAGTGGATCACTTGAGGTCAGGAGTTCGAAACCAGCCTGGTCAACATGGTGAAACCCCGTCTCTGCTAGAAATACAAAAATTAGGCCGGGCGCGGTGGCTCAAGCCTGTAATCCCAGCACTTTGGGAGGCCGAGGCGGGCAGATCACGAGGTCAGGAGATCGAGACCATCCTGGCTAACACGGTGAAACCCCGTCTCTACTAAAAAAATACAAAAAAAATTAGCCGGGCGAGATGGTGGGCGCCTGTAGTCCTAGCTACTTGGGAGGCTGAGGCGAGAGTATGGCGTAAACCTGGGAGGCGGAGCTTGCAGTGAGCTGAGATCCACCCACTGCACTCCAGCCTGGGCGACAGAGCGAGACTCCGTCTCAAAAAAAAAAAAAAAAAAAAAGAAATACAAAAATTAGCTAGGCGAGGTGATGTGCGCCTATAATCCCAGCTACTCAGGAGGATGAGACAGGAGAATGGCTTGAACCCAGGAGGTGGAGGTTGCAGTGAGCCGAGATCGCGCCACTGTGCTCCAGCCTGGGTGACAGAGCAAGACTCCATTAAAAAAAAGGGGGGGGCAGCCTGACAATGTAGTCAATGTAGGAAAAATGACAAGACCATCTCCTAATGTGTGAAAACCTTCAAGCTCACTAGAAAGGAAACTGGACCGGTGATGGCTCACGCCTGTAATCCCAGCACTTTGGGAGGCCGAGATGGGCGGATCATGAGGTCAGGTGATCGAGATCATCCTGGTTAACACAGCAAAACCCTGTCTCTACTAAAAATACAAAAAAATTAGTTGGGCCTGGTGGTGGGCGCCTGTAGTCCCAGCTACTGGGGAGGCTGAGGCAGGAGAATTGCTTGAACCTGGGAGGCGGAGCTTGCAGTGAGGAAAGATCGTGCCACTGCACTCCAGCCTGGGCGACAGAGTAAGACTCTGTCTCAAAAAAAAAAAAAAAAAGAAAGGAAACTAAAGCTAACCTGGGCTGCAGAATGTGACAGAGCAAGCACACAGACGCCCCCTGAACCGGCGACTCCGCAGATCAGTACCGGACCAAGCTCGAGAAGCGGAGGCCTGGCGGGGGAAGCGCGTCACACACCATCCATCAAGACCAGCAGGGCAGGGGGTCCTGGAACACCCTGGCAGACCCACACAGGACCCCGTCCTTGTGAAGGGACGAAGGTAACTAAAAACGGGACCCTCCTGTGGCCGCTGTTACAGCAAACAGGTGTGTGAAGAGACTGGGGCGCTATGGGGCCAGGCGTCAGGAGTATGGGCTTATGGTGGTCGTTAACAATTCTCTCTCCAAATCTCCTAAAATGCCCATTACTTCTTTTCCCACAATATTTTTAAATTATGGTAAAACACACATAAAATATATCTTACCAACTTCACCAGTTTTTGTTTTTGTTTTTTTTTTTTTTTTAGAGACAGAGTCTCGCTCTGTCGCCCAGGCTGGAGTGCAGTGGCACGATCTCGGCTCACTGTAAGCTCCGCCTCCCGGGTTCATGCCATTCTCCTGCCTCAGCCTCCTGAGCAGCTGGGACCACAGGCGCCTGCCACCACTCCCGGCTAATTTTTTGTATTTAGTAGAGACGGAGTTTCACCGTGTTAGCCAGAATGGTCTTGATTTCCTGACCTCGTGATCCACCCGCCTCAGCCTCCCAAAGTGCTGGGATTACAGGCGTGAGCCACCGCGCCCGGCCCAACTTCACCAGTTTTTAGTGTGCAGTTCCGTGGCATAAATTCCATCTGTCATGCTGCGCAGCTGCCTCCAGACTCATCTTGTCTAACTGAAACTCTGCTCACTGAACAGGAACTCCCATGCCCTCCCCAAGTCCCTGGTAACCACCATTTTTACTGCTTTTTAATGTTTAAAAGGGAAGGATGAACATGCCAGGGGAAATGTAACAATGTAAAACTTACTTCCTTCCATTTTCAAAAAGCCCGGTGAGTCCCCCTCCTGGGAGCACAGCTGAGAGGGAGGAGGAGGGGGCAACCTGGGCGCTGGGGCCCGCAGGCCCTGGGTAAGGCACCAAGCTAGCCTCCACCCAAGGAAAACGGGGGCCACGCTCGGACACGCACAGAGCTCTTGGCTGCCTGCAGAGCTCTGGGCAGAGGACGGCCCCCTTGTCTGGGAGGCTCTAATTCCAGCCTTCCCAATCACCTCAGGCAAGCAAATGAGGCACTGAGAGAGGGGACAAAAGCCCTGAGTGTCCCGCCTGTCACCATCAGAATGCAATGCGTGTCCGGCTACTCTTCAGTCCGCTCTCCCAAACCTAGGATCCTCCGGCTGGATGGCTCACAGCAGCCCTTGGGGAGGGCATCCACACATTAGGGTCCTAGAGGACTCTGCCTCTCAGACCCACTGACCTCACCACCCTCCTCACCCAACTCCCTGGGTCCACCAAAAGACAGACTTTTCAAGCTTCAGTCAGTTAAGAATCAAACTCCATGTCATGACACATGTCACGACACACCACCAGGGACAGGCCTTCCAGCCTACACCACCAGGGATGGGCCCTCCATGACACACCGCCAGGGATGGGCCCAGGCTACGCTTCCAGCCTGCGCCTGTGCCGGGCTGGGGGTGTCCTCCACAGCCACACAGGAAGCCCCTGCACTGTGCTGAAGAGTGCTCCACTCTACACCAGGGTGACTTCATCTCAATGACATCTGCAAAGAGCCATTTCCAAGTAAGGTTGGGTCCAAAGGTACCAGGGGGACATGAATTTTGGGGGAGGATACTGTTACCCAGCACACCCCCAACTTACAGATGCAGAAACCAAGGCCTGTCTACACACTGACCATAACTCCAGGCTGCAGGCTGCACCTCAGGCCACACCCGGGTCTCCCCATGCTGCCCACCTGCATCTCACCTGCACCTTTCATCCCGCGCGCTGCAACTGCACATCCCCCACCAGACGGCCCCTGCCCTCCCTACTTCCAGCTGCCCATCCCCACCCCCTCCACAGTCCCTGGAGGAAGCCCAGCTCCTCAGCCTGCAGCCCAGCCACTCTCCCCAGAACCGGCCACTCCACCTGCACCTACAGGCCCACCCCCGGCAGCCCAGGGCCCCTGCGACTCTGAGCCATGCGGCCCTCTCAGACTGGCCTTCTTTCCCCTCGTCCTATATCAGGTTCTGAGAGGCTCCTTCTCTTGCCGCCCCCTTGACGACGCCAGGTTCTCAGGAGGCCTCCGCCCTTCCTCACTGGACCCTCCACCCCGGGCTGCGCAGGTGCTCTCCCAGTGGGTCTGGCCTGCACCGGCCTTGGGAGAGGGCCTGCACCGGCCTTGGGAGAGAGCCTGCCTTTCAAGATCGAGATGGCTCCGAAGAGCACACAGTACCCGGGACCACTGCCCCAGAGAGTAGCAGCTTTTCCCAGGGCTGGGTCTTCCACTAAGATGAGACCTACCATGTCCCCCGGCCCCTGCCCCCTGCCCCCTGCCCCTACCTCCATCCGTCTCAGATACATCCAGAAACACTCTTGCACTGTGGCTCCTCCAGATCCTGGCCCAGAACCAGGATGTACTGTGAGGACCAGGAACCAGAGCCTCCAAGCCGCCTAACACCAGCAGGCACAGAGAGGGTAGTGCCTGCTGCCCTGGAGCCTGAAGGACCCCAATCCTGTGCACCAGAGCAGAGCAGCAGGGCTCCCCATGGCTGTCCAGGTTCTCCCAGGATCCCCCAGGCTCAGGGCAGTGTCCGGCCAGGCTCCTGGACCTCTCTGCAAGCAGGACAGAATTGGGCCAGCCAGCCCTGGGACACAAAAGCATGCTGCTCTGGAAACCGCTGAATTGCTTCTGGGCACACAAAGGCGACAGTGTCTAGGGAACACTGGACTTGGAAACCGCAAAGGACTTTATTTCCCCCTCCCCAGCCCAACATAGAAAAAAAAAAAAAGTGGTTCCTGGTCTCTGGCGCTTGCCCTGAGCTGCGTCTCCCTCACACCATCTCCCCTGCTAAAGCTCCTCTCCGAGTTCTGGGTCCCTGGATCACAGTGACCTCCACATCAGGGCCCAGCTGCCAGCGCGCCCTTCATCCCCTTATTATCTGGCGGCTGTCCCGCTGATCCCGGGATAAACAGCATCCG
Organism: Rhinopithecus roxellana; assembly: GCF_007565055.1. Classification (NCBI taxonomy): domain Eukaryota; kingdom Metazoa; phylum Chordata; class Mammalia; order Primates; family Cercopithecidae; genus Rhinopithecus; species Rhinopithecus roxellana. Next base: position 28,247,752 of record NC_044561.1, read on the forward strand.
CTTTCCCACAGCCGCCAGCCCTCCTAAGCAATGTCCCTGAAGGACTCGCAGATGTTGAACAAAACAGGCACACCACCCCCGCCCCCACTGCATGGGCTCCAGCCCCCGCCTGGCCCTCCTTCAAGTCTCAGTCCCCTAGGGAAGGTAGCCCCTAAACCTCACTGTCAGAAAAGCCTGGGATGGAGGTTAGACCAGCAGCTGGATAGTCAACCTGGACGGTTGGAGAGGATGTGAGGATGAGGCAGCCGGCAGATGCCAAGGCTTTGCAGAGTGAACAGGAGGACCGGGGACGGGGGCCAGCAAAGAAGGCCTGGTTCTACCAATACCCCAACGCCAGCCAGGCACTGGGACTCAGGCCTGCAATCCCAGCACTTTGAGAGGCTCAGGTGGGCAACACAGTGGCACAAAAAGTGAAATAAGGACACCGGCCAGCGCAGTGGTGCGTGTCTATAGTCCCAGTTGCTCAGAAGGCTGAGGCAGGAGGATCGCCTGGGAACCTGGGAGTTTGAGGCTGCGGTGAACCACGATCGTACCACTGCACTCCAGCCTGGGTGAGAGCCAGACCTTGTCTCTAAGAACAAAACAGAAACATCCACCCCAGTGTCCCCATGCTTACAGCCACACACTTGCACCTCCCTAACTCCTGATGCAAAGAGAGGCCCAAGGACCCAAGCGCACACGCGGCTCCCTGGGCCCCTCCGGGGTCCTGAGACTGCAGATCCTGCGCTTCCGGCCCCTGCCCGGCCTCGGCCACTGGGGTTCCAACATCAGCCTCAAGTGGTCAGCTGACATCGGGTGACGTGTGCTGCCCCAAACTCAAGGCTTGCCCATGAGGCTCATCCCTCCCTGGATTCAGGCCTCAGTCCTGCCCGCTGGGCACAATCAGGCAGCCTCGAATGCTGACATACATATCTGGGTGTTCAGCTGCTCTCAACCCTCTGCCCCCTGACCTGGCCTCCCTGCAGGCTCCGAGCTGGATAGCTCACCAGTATCTCAACTACGCCACACCTGGCACAGGCTCGGGTCTCAAGGGGCACTCTGATTGGATGGCACCGTGTTCACCAGCTGCCAGGTGAAACCCTCAAGAGCCCTTGACAGCCTCTTCCTCACTTCACTGCCAACCTGCAGCGCGTGCCGGCCGCCCACCTCCAGACAGGGCTGCACATCTGTCCACCTCTCCCCATCCCTCCAGCCTGGTCCAGGCAGCCGCGTGCCTCTCATCTCCCGACCACCCCAGCCTGGTCCAGGCAGCCACGTGCCTCTCATCTCCCGACCACCCCAGCCTGGTCCAGGCAGCCGTGTGCCTCCTGAAGCCTTCTCCACACGGCAAACATGGTGACGCCTTCAAAGGGGAAATCAGCCCCTGCAGCACCCCTGCCAAACCTCTCCAGGGGCTTCCGTGCACCCGGGTCCATGTGGCTGCTCCACCGACACCCTCATCAGCCCTGGCTCCTCGAGGCTTGGCTGCAGCTCTGCTGAGCCCCTGTGGAACCCTCCGACCTCCGCCTCTGTCCCCACTGCAGGGCCGGACATGTTTGACTCTGACCCCATTCCCCAGGCACTGCCCGCTGTCACTCCACCCTCCTGTTTGGTTTGACGTGGGGTCCTTGGAGTGTCCTGATGGCTTCCTTGTTGAGCGCTTGTGACTCCAGCCCTGCTTGGTTGGAACCCGCCTGGTGCTCCCCCAGGGCAGGGGCTGTGTCTGGCTAAGCCTCCGGGAGCTCGGTTCTGCCGGGGATGCTCAGGTGGACTCGAGCTGCAGGTGCCCGAGTCTCCCTCTGCAGAGCTTGGCACGTGGTGGGCAGTGACAGACACTTGTTCAGAGAGTGAGGGACCGACGCACGAAGGCGGCCCAGATGCCACAGCTGGGGGGTCCCACCAGCCTGGGCCCCCAGTCACCAGCTAAAGCTCAGCTTCTTTCCTCTGCCAGAGGCTTCAAGAGAAAGGGACACCCATGGACTCTGCCTTGGGCGCTGCCAAAGCACAGCATCCCCGAACACATAAAAACTTTGACTCTAAGCCTTCAGTGATCTGGGATGTTTCTCCAGGAAGAAACTTGAATTCCTTCCTTTGGGGCCGGGCGCGGTGGCTCAAGCCTGTAATCCCAGCACTTTGGGAGGCCGAGACGGGCGGATCACGAGGTCAGGAGATCGAGACCATCCTGGCTAACACGGTGAAACCCCGTCTCTACTAAAAATACAAAAAAAAACTAGCCGGGCGAGGTGGCGGCGCCTGTAGTCCCAGCTACTCGGGAGGCTGAGGCAGGAGAATGGCGTGAACCCGGGAGGCGGAGCTTGCAGTGAGCTGAGATCCGGCCACTGCACTCCAGCCTGGGTGACAGAGCGAGACTCCGTCTCAAAAAAAAAAAAAAAAAAGAATTCCTTCCTTTGGCAAAATATCTTCAGACTTGAGTCATACGAGGGTCAGGCTGGAACCCCGTGTGGGGAGCTGAGCCTTCTGCACTGTGACAGGAAAGCCACCCGGGGAGCCAGGGAGCAGGCCCAAGGCTAAGCACACCCTGGGGTGCTAATGCCAGCACAGTGTATGGCCTGCTCTGGGGCCCCTTGCCAGCGTGACCCAGGAGACATAGTCAGGAAGACTGGGAGGGCTAGGAGAGGACTACGTGAGCCTCCACTTCCTCCTCTGTGCGATGGGATCCTGCCTAGGCTTGGGGAGGAAGGAGCTGGTTAATGCTTGAGGACCCAACACAGGGGAACCTATACACACAGGAGAACCCACATGCACAAGGGAACCTACATGCACAGGGGAACCTACACGCAGGGGAACCTACACACACAGGAGAACCCACACGCACAAGGGAACCTACACGTACAGGGGAACCTACAGACAGGGGAGCCTACGTGCACAGGGGAACCTACACACGGGGGAACCTACACACACAGGGGAATCCACACACAGGGGAACCTACACGCACAAAAGAACCTACACACAGGGGAACCTACAAACACAGGGGAACCCACACACAGGGGAACCTACACGCACAGGGGAACCTACACGCACAAGGGAACCTACAAGCACAGGGGAACCCACACACAGGGAACCTACACACAGGGGAACCTACACGCACAGGGGAACCTACACACGGGGGAACCTACAAACACAGGGGAACCTACACGCACAGGGGAACCTACACACCGGGGAACCTACACGCACAGGGGAACCTACACACGGGGGAACCTACACACGGGGGAACCTACACGCACGGGGAACCTACACGCACAGGGGAACCTACACACGGGGGAACCTACACGCACAGGGGAACCTACACGCACAAGGGAACCTACACACGGGGGAACCTACACGCACAAGGGAACCTACATGCACAGGGGAACCTACAGGCACAGGGGAACCTACACATGGGGGAACCTACACGCACAGGGGAACCTACACGCACAAGGGAACCTACACACAGGGGAACCTACATGCACAGGGGAACCTACATGCACAGGGGAACCTACACACGGGTGAACCTACATGCACAGGGGAACCTACACACGGGGGACCCTTCCCACGGGGGAACCTACACGCACAGGCACATGCCCCATGTTGACTACCTGCGGCACGTATCTGCAAATAATCATGAAATGTGCGCTACTCATAAAGTGTAAATTCTGGACAGACAACTGACTCTCACAGAATGCTTTCATGAATTTGTGCTGAAATCTTATCTCCACGGTTGGCCCCTGGCAGCCACCGCCAATGAGCACCACACGGATGCTGGCTGGTATTTCTGTTTCCGTTTACAAACCACAACAAAGGTGGAAAGGAGACATGCAGGGGAATGTCACCTATTAGTCTACGACACAGGAAATGTCCTTGCTGAACGAGGTAGCTGCTTTCCAACGGCAGCATATTTTCACAAGGCTTTTACGCCATTCATAATGAATGGTTACAGGTATCACACAATTTTTAGCTTCATCTGCACGTTAACACTTTCCTCATCACTCTGGCAAGTCTAGACAACCAACACAAGGAGAAGCAAGGCCCTGAGCGGCGGCAGCGCCCCGCCCTTGGTGCACACACTCCCGCCCTACCAGCGGCCATCATCGCCCAGAGTTTCCGCCACGCACGCGGCAGGCCCAGGGAACCTCGGCAGCACACGCAATAGTAAAATGCAATCAAATAATTCAGAAGCGATGGGGTTTGAGTATTCAATGCCTTTGCTTTCAACATAATTAATCTAACTGCAAGTTTATATACTTTCATTATTAATGGCCAACTCACAGAATTCCTGAAAACCCAGCAATCAGCTCCTGGGAACTTGTGTGAGCTGCCTCTAGATCCCTCCTCTCACACTGCTGCGGCCGCGGCCCTGATGGCCATGAGGGCACAGGGCTCTGTGAATAGCCGCAGCCTCCCCTCACCCACCTCCCTCCCAGCAGGCTTGGGACAGATGCGTGAAATAGAAGGTGAGGTCTAAATGCAAAATGAGAGTTCCTGAGAGGCCCCAAGGGGTCAAAGAGCCTGGGAAGCAGGAAGCAGCAAGTCGGGCACGCCGCCTCCGAGGCAGGAGGGGGTGTGTATGGCAGCACTGAAGCCTCGGGGTGGGGTGGGTCCATCTCTGACTCAGGGCCAGCAGACTGCCCTCTAGCCCCATCCTGGCACCCTGCCCTCCACACCATGGAGGCCCCTCCCTGGCCTCCAGGATGCTGCCCAAGCGATGCCCTCTGTCCGAGACGGCCTTCCCAGCCATTGGGTAACCCGCCACCCAGCCCAAGTCACTCTCTACTTTCAGTCACATCAACCTGCCTGGGGAACCCACAGCCACCACATACCACAGCGACAGCGGCTCGGGGACACAGGGAACACTCGCCTGTGCGGGGCTGGGGGTTGCCTCCTGGCCCTCTGTGCCTCCAGCACCGGCTGGGGTTGATCCACATCTGCTCCAGTCGCCTGAAGTACCACCGGGGCTGGAGAGCCTGGAGGAGTGGGCACGTGTCCCACTATCCAATGGATCATCTCAAGCACAGTCATGCAGTGGGTCACGGCAGCCGGAAGCCAGGCCCAAGCTGGCCACAGCTGTATGACCTCAGACAGGGGCCCCTGCTCAGGGCTGTTAGAGGACGACTTGAAACAGTGCCGGAAGGATTCAGCAACCTGCCCAGCCAGCAGCAATAACAACAGCAAAATCACAGCCCTACTCCAAAAAAGTGTTCCACAAATGCTGCTCTCACGCCCCACACATCACCACTGCGTAACCACGGGCGCTGGGGAGGCAGCGCTGTCTTGTGGGTGTGGGAGCCAGGGCAAGAAGTTCTGAGACCATCCCAAGACCCCGCTAGTCACTACGAGCTCCCGAGCAGGGACCTAAGCCCGGAGTCCACGGGCGGGGCAGGAAGGGCCTGTGGGTGAGCAGGGGCTGTGCGCAGCCACAAGAGAGGACCACGGCACCCAGAACACAAACAGCGGTTCAGCCTGAGGGCCCCGGGAAGCAGGAGACCGCGTCAGGGAAGGCGCAGCAGCCTTCGGCCGCCCATTGGCCACCACGGCTTGTCCTTGCCCCAGCTGTAGACAAAGCAGGCCCACACCCTCTGCTCCCATCCCTGCATCAGCCCCAAAGGATTGAGAGTAAGGTTCCTTGCGCCAGGCTGCCCAGGTCAAGCCAGTCCTAACCCTCAGTTTCCAGGTCTTTAGGTGGAAGTTAGCAGGGGCCTTTGAGCACAGGTGTGAGCTCAGGAGACCCATCTTCAGGGGACCCGGGCCACAGTCCAGGCTTACACCAGCTTGGGCCTTAAGAGGAAGCCCCAGGCAGATGAGGGCTGGCAGCACCTGCTACAGGCTGTTCTCAGGACTCAGCACTGTGCCCTCACTTCCCCCAGACCTCCCACACACCCGAGCCTGCTCAATACCACCAACTCCTGACACCAAGGAGAAAGGGCCTTCCTCCAACAAGCCAAGGACATCATCCAAATCTAGGTCCGCAGCACAGCATCCATGGTGAGGAAAGCACAATAACAGTAACAATGACAACAGTACCATCAGCCAGCCTCCGTGGCTCACGCCTGAAAGCCCAGTACTCTGGGAGTCCAATGCAGGAGAATCGCTGAGCCCAGGAGTTCAAGACCAACCTGGACAATAAAGCAAGACCCCACCTCTACAAAAAATAAAAGATAAATTAGCCAGCTGTGGTGGTGTACACCTGTAGTCTCAGCTTCTCAGAAGGCTGAGGCAGGAGGGTCGCTTGAGCCACGAGTTCAAGGCTGCAATGAGCTACAACTGCACCACTGCACTCCAGCCTGGGCAACAGATCGAGACCCTGTCTCCTCTTCTTCGTCTTTTTCTTTTTTTTTTTTTTTTTTTTTCTTTTTGAGATGGAATCTCACTCTGTCTCCTAGGCTGGAGTGTGCAGTGGCGCGATCTTGGCTCACTGCAAGCTCCGCCTCCCGGGTTCATGCCATTCTCCTGCCTCAGCCTCCTGAGTAGCTGGGACTACAGGCACCCGCCGCTACGCCCGGCTAACTTTTTTTTTTTTTTTTTTTTGTATTTTTAGTAAAGATGGAGTTTCACCATGTTGACGAGGATGGTCTCGATCTCCTGACCTCGTGATCCGCCCACCTCGGCATCCCAAAGTGCTGGGATTATAGGCATGAGCCACCGCACCCGGCTGAGACCCTGTCTCTAAAAATAAATAAATAAGAATAATGCCACCAGTAGTTCCATCCACACCTCAGAAGGGCAGACTCTGCCCAGTAAGCCTTTCTCAGAGGGTACGAAGCAGGATGAAAGGACGAGAGTGACAAGCTCCCAGCAGTGTTCATCTCCCCCACGCCAGTCACAATGTTGAAAGGAAGAAGCATTTACTAAACCAACTGACAAACGGGTAAAGTGAGGTTCAGGGAGGCAGGGTGAGAGAGAAGTAGCACAACAGGAACACAAACTGACTCCACTGGGATCCACGGCCTGAGCTTGCTTGAACCCCAGGACAGCCCCAGAAGCAGCTCAGCACCAGTCACCCCACCCTCCCCAGCATATGCCTCTATTAATCCATCCATCACATCGTATGACAGCTCACAGGCCCCTCTGCCTAGAAGCCTGAATGGGGACCCTGGCAGAGTGACTGCACGGATGTTTATTTTTTACTTAATTTTTTTTTTTGAGATGGAGTTTCACTCTCGTTGCCCAGGCTGGAGTGCAATGGCGTGATCCTGGCTCACTGCAACCGCTTCCTCCCGGGTTCAAATGATTCTCCTGCCTCAGCCTCCCGAGTAGCTGGGACTACAGGCGCCTGCCACTACACCCGGCTAATTTTTTGTATTTTTAGTAGAGTCAAGGTTTCACCATGTTGGTCGGGCTGGTCTCGAACTCCTGACCTCAATTGATCCCCCCACCTCTGCCACCCAAAGTGCTGGGATTACAGGTGTGAGCCACCGCGCCCGGCCTGCACAGATGTTTATTTAAAGAAAACAAAGCTGGCAAGGAAACCTAAGTTTAGGCGTAGGTAGGCAAGCAAAAACCACTGTGTTGTAGAAGCAGATAAACTCAGCCACAGGAAACACATTGAGGGATGCGTTTCTAGTGGAAACATTCTTTTTCCAACTCTCTCCATCCCTCTTAGCAACCAGGGCTTGGGAATATCCAGCCAATGAGACGGCCGAAAGGAAGCCCCTTCTGGGTTCCCCGGATTCGCCTTCCTGCCACTGCCCTTGCCTAATTTCCCACAAGCCAAAAGCTATCTGAAAGCAAGCTGTTCCCCAGACGTGTTTCCGCATCAAAAGCTGCAACATCACGAAAGCACAGGGAGCAGCTCCTAGGCGAGGTTCAACAAGCCCCATCTGGGAGAGGCCGGGCGGTGAACGCCTTCAGCCCAGCAGGCCACACGGCCTCTATAACTTCCCGACTCTGCTGTGGTGCAAACAGGCACGGCTGTGTGCAAATCAGACCTCATTTACAAAACAGGCAGAAACTGGGCAGTGGGTGGTGTGTGGTCCATGGGCTGTCGCTGACCGTCTCTGTCTGGGGTCCACAGATGCCTGGCAGAACGAGAATGCTCACAGAAGCCCCCGTCCCCACTAACCCACGTCAGGGACAGGGCAGACCAGAAGGAACCGCAGCCCTCACCAGGCACGCAGGTGCTCCTTGAAGTGGCCCACGCATCACACATTCGTGCCTTGCCACCATCCAGTCCTCTTAAAGGAAGGGTGAGGAACGAGGTGTGGTCCCTGGCCAAGCCAGGGCAGCCTGGACAGTCTCCAAGTTCCTGGGGGCAGAAGAAGCTTGGTGAAGGATCCCACGTGCCACCATCCACCCTCTTATCCAACCTGGGCGGTAGCCCGGGGACTTCTCCGCACCGTCCCAGGTCCCACCCAAGGCAGAGGAGCCAGCAAGGAGGGCGCCACATTCATGGGTTCTGGAAGGCAAACCAACTCACAATAGCCACCAGTGTAGGCCCCGTCCACACCTAACAGCAACCGGGAGGCCCCTCCGGTTTCCGAGAGGTGCCTCTTACTGTCCAACGACAAACAACAACACAGTGAAGAAGACTGTGAAGCCAGCCCCAAGCACCGCCTCCTGCCTGGGGCACCATGGCCCTCCCCGTGGGGTGCTCTGCAGGCCCTGCTCTGCTGTTCCACGTCCCCAAAGCACTCCCACTCCACAGTGTGGGATCCAGTGTGTGCATGGGCCTCTCTGACCATCCGTGTGCCGTGTCCCTGAGGCCCAGCACATGGCCTGGCACCAAAGAACTAGCAGCAAATGAACGGGTGAGTCAGATGGATTTGAAAGAAGTTCCTGGGTCCCGGGGTAACTCTAGTACGGAAGTAAACCCAGGTGGCCTTCAATAGCTCCTCCAGTGAAAAGAGCCTTTGTGTACCTCCAAAACGCTACCTTCCCTTCTGTCAGCTTCTATTGTTTAAATGTGGCCCAGCTGAGGTCAAAGGGCTCCGCCAGGCCTACCAAGACTCTCTCACATAGACCAAGCCCTGGGATATGTACAAGCCCAACACAGGACTACCCCACACAGCAGGAAGCACACAGCCAGGAGGAGAGCCCAGGCTCCTGCTCGGAGGGCAACAGGTTCGCCTGAGGCCAAGCCGGCCCAGACAGGAACCAACGTCACTCAGCGGTCTGCAATATACCTGTGCTGCAAAACCCAAGGGCCAAGAAACAAAAATAAAAATGTTTTGGGCTTTTTGGTTTTTTTTTTTTTAGAGATAAGGTCTTATTCTTTCACCCAGGATGGAGTGCAATGGCACAATCCTAGGTCACTGTGGCCTCCCAACTCAGCTTCTGGGGTAGCTGGTACCACAGGCACGTGCCACTGCCCAGCTAATTTTTTTTTTTTTTTGTGATGGAGTCTCGCGCTGTGGCCCAGGCTGGAGTACAGTGGCACCATCTTGGCTCACTGCAAGCTCGGCCTCCCGGGTTCACGCCATTCTCCTGCCTCAGCCTCCTGAGTAGCTGGGACTATGGGTGCCGCCACCACACTTGGCTCATTTTTTGTATTTTTAGTAGAGATGGTTTCACCATGTTAGCCAGGATGGTCTTGATCTCCTGACATCATGATCTGCCCGCCTCAGCCTCCCAAAGTGCTGGGATTACAGGCATGAGCCACTGCGCCCAATCCTGCCCAGCTAATATTTTTAAAATTTTTAGTAAAGATGGAGTTTCACTATGTTACTCAGGCTGGTCTCAAACTCCTGATTTCAAGCTATCCTTTCAGCTCAGCCTCCCAAAGTGCTGGGATTATAGGCATGAACCACCACAGCTGGCCAAGAAAAAAAAATAATAATACACACACACACACATTTTGAGACAGAGTTTTGGTCTTGTCGCCCAGGCTGCAGTGCAGTGGTGCGATCTTGGCTCACTGCAACTTCCACCTCCCGGGTTCAAGCAATTCTTCTGCCTCCACCTCCCAAATAGCTGGGATTACAGGCACCCGCCACCACACACAGATAATTTTTGTATTTTTAGTAGAGACGGGGTTTCGCCATGTTGGCCAAACTGGTCTCCAACTCCCGACCTCAGGTGATCCACCCACCTCAGCCTTCCAAAGTACTAGAATTACAGGTGTGAGCCACCATGCCCGGCCCAAAATATTTTAGAAGCAAGATCAAAATCCGGCAAGGTCCACTTCACACCTATTGCCCAGGTAACCACCTGCCAGCTGGGGTGCTCTGATAGTCCAGTCTCACAGAAGAGTCTCCTGACAGGCCTGAGAGCACGGGCAGCCCTAATAGAAAACCAGAGAAGCATGTGTTTCCGCTGCAGGCTGCAGGCTGGATGGGCTTGCCAAGGGGCAGCTTGCCATCTAGTAGGGACTAGGGAATAAGAACAAGGAGCAGGCAGTGCACCTTAGAGCTGCAGTACTGCACGTCCAGGAACCACAATGACCAAGCCAGGCACCAAGTGTTTAATGAGCACCTACTGCGCGCCCGACAGGACCCTCAGTGCAAGGATACAGAGGAGGCGAGGCCAACAAACCCATGGAGCTGGAAGTGCTGCCCTAACTGTGGAGAAGACACCCCACGGCCCCTGGCGGGGCAGCCGGCACCAGCCCAGGAAGGTGCCCAGAGGAGCAGCCGTGGCATCGCAGGCTGAGGGCATGAAGGACGGGTCGCGGGCTGCAGAGGAAGGGCACTCTGGGACAAAGGAGCAGCACGTGCAAGGCGCTTTTGCCAAAACCAGAAAGGAGCTGGTGGGAGCAGAGAGGCTGTGGTAAGGCAGGTGGTCCCATTCCAAGCACAGCGTGGGGCACCCTGGCCAATGGCCTGGAAGAGGCCTGAAGTGGAAATACCAGTTAGGAAACCGTGGCCAGGCAGAGGAGAGAGGGCGGCGGCTGGAACTGGTGTGGGCAGCAGAGATGGGAGCCAAGCAGGCATGTCAGGATTCATCCAGGGAGGAGCAAGGGCAGAGAGTGTCGGGCGAATTCCCTGGCACCCCCATGTTAATGGTGGCCATAGCCACACTTTATAAGGAACAGTAACCTGCCCGGTGCCTCCTGGCCACACCTGACTCAATCCCTACACACCAGCCTGTGGAGGGCTGGTTCCTGGCTCCCCTACACCTATCTCCAGTCTGGCAGGTACTAAGAACCCATAACTATTGGTGACTATTATTATGATCCCTCCTTTTTCTTTTTTATTATACTTTAAGTTCTAGGGTACATGTGCACAACGTGCAGGTTTGTTACACATGTATACATATGCCATGTTGATTTGCTGCATCTATCAACTCGTCATTTACATTAGTCCCCCGGCTGGGGGACCAGGGGCACCGGGCTGTCGGAGTGAGGTGGGGTCAGCAGCAGAGCTCTGGACTCACTGGATTCTCAGGCAAATGCTCTGGCCTGGTTTCAGTGCCCACAGCTGGGGAAGGTAAACCACAGCCACATAGGGGGCCAGGGAAAACAGTGCAACAGCGCCTCAAAAAATTCAAAACAGAACTACCACATGACCCAGCAAACCCACTTCTGGGTATATATCCCAACAGCTGAAAGCAGGAACCCAAACAGATGCTTGCACACCCATGTCCACAGCAGCACCATTCACCCAAGCCAAAAGGTGGCAATAACCCAAGTGCCCGTCCAATCGGCCAATAAGCCCAAGCAAAGACGTGATGTCAGCCCCGGTCAATAAGCCCATGAAGAGATGCCCAGCCCCGGTCAACAAGCCCACGCAGAGATGCTCAGTGCTGGTCAGTAAGTCTATGCAGAGATGCTCAGCGCCGGCCATAAGCCCACGCAGAGATGTGATGTCAGCCCTGGTCAATAAGCCCATGAAGAGATGCTCAGCCCCAGTCAATAAGCCCACGCAGACATGCTCAGCCTCGGTCAATAAGCCCAGGCAGAGATGCTCAGCGCCAGTCAGTAAGTCCACGCAGAGATGTCAGCCCTGGTCAGTAAGCCCACGCAGAGATGCTCAGCACCGGTCAATAAGCCTACACAGACGTGCTCAGCCCCGGCCATAAGCCCATGTGGAGATGTTCAGCCCCAGTCATCACCAAGGGAAATGCAAACCAAACCATAAGAGGAGACCCCTTCACACCCATTAGGACGGCCATGATCAAAAACTCAGAAAACAACAAGTGTTGGCGAGGATGGGGAGAAACTGAACCTTTGTACACTGTTGGTGGGGTGTAAAATGGTGCCGCTGCTGTAGAACACAGTATGGAGGTTCCGCAAACTATGAAAAATAGAACTACCATATGATCCAGCAATCCCACTTCTGGGGATACTTAAAAGAACTAAAAGCAAGGTCTCCAAGAGATATTTGCACACGCAGAGGACAATATGACACCACAACCCGAGCGAACCCAGAGGACACTATGGCGCCAGAACCCGGGCGAACCCAGAGGACACTATGGCGCCAGAACCCGAGGGAACCCAGAGGACACTATGGCGCCAGAACCCGGGCAAACCCGGAGGACGCTATGGCGCCAGAAACTGGGAGAACCTACAGGATATTCTGCTTTGTGAAAGGAGGAAGTCATAAATAGACAGACACTGTGAGATTCCACTTATCTGCAGTCCCCAAAGGAGTGAAAGGCACAGAGACAGGAAGTGGACTGGGGGGTGTCAGGGGTGAAGAGAGGCTCTGGAGAGTCAGTGCTCCGTGGGTGTGGACTTTCGGTTGCAGAAGATCAAACGTTCCGGGGATGAATGGTAGTGACGGTTGCAGAACAGTGTGAGTGTGTTTAATGCCACTAAATGACACACTCAGAAATGGTTAAGATGGTACATTGTGTTTTGTCTATTTTACCACGATTTATACAGAGAGAGAGAGAAAACCAATTCTCTCTTTGAAAATCTACAAATTGAATGTAATTTCCCTCAAAAGAAAAACAACAGATTTTAGAAGAACCAAGACAATCTGGATCTAAGGTTTATAGGGAAAAATAAACAAGCCAAATAGCCAGGAAAATCCTGAAAAGCCAGATTGATGGGGGGAGGCCAGCCCGCCAGCCCTGCCACGCAAACGCAACGGGGCAGCAGCCATGTTCGAAGCATGTTAATGGTGCATGAACAGACAACAGAGCGACGAGAAGGTACAAAAACAGACTCAGACCCAGTCGTGATAAGAGGCATTTTAACAGGAGGGCATGAGATAAATCACTCCACCAACCACGTTGGGACATCTAGGAAGCTACCTAGAAAAAGAGAAGGCTGGCTCCATACCTCACACCTTCCCAAAATAAATTCAAATTAGACCAAAGATTTGAATGCAGAACAGGGAAAGCACGAATGTAGCAAAGGTGGCCCTGGAGGGGCACTCATAACCTTGGCACCGACAAGGTCTGTCCCAGCGAGACATGGAACACAATAAAAGAGAAGCTACATTATGTTAAAAACAAATGTTTGCAAGGCAAACACCTCCGTAAGCAGTCAGATATAAATGATAACGTGGGGAAAAAACGTTTCAACACACATCACGAAGGATTCATTTGCCTGCCATGGATAAACATTCCGATAGAGAAATGGACATAGACCAGGTATGGCGGCTCACGCCTGTCATCCCAGCACTTCGGTAGGCCAGGGCAGGCAGAGAGCGAGGTCAGGAGTTCGAGACCAGTCTGGCCAACATGGTGAAACCCCATCTCTACTAAAAATACAAAAAGTAGCCAGGCGTGGTGATGCGTGCCTGTAGGCCCAGCTACTCAGGAGGCTGAGGCAGAAGAATTGCTTGAACCAGGAGGTTGCAGTGAGTCGAGATTGCGCCACTGCACTCCAGCCTGGAAGACAGAGACTCTGTCTCAAAAAAAAAAACAAAAGAGAGAGAAAATGGATAAAAGATAAAGGAAAAACAAACAGCTCTTAAACATATGAAAAGATGATTAACCTTCACTTATAATGAGAGAAATACAATTTTTTTTTTTTGAGACAGAGTCTCGCTCTGTCACCCAGGCTGGAGTGCAGTGGTACGATCACAGCTAACCACAATCTCGATCTCCCAGGCTCAGTGATCCTCCTGTCTCAGCCTCCCGAGTTGCTGAGACTACAGGTGCACGCCACCATGCTCAGCTACTTTTTGTTCTTTTTGTGAAGACAGGGTTTTGCCATGTTACCTAGGCTGGTCCCGAACTCCTGGACAACAAGGTCTCCCAAAGTGTTGGGGTTACAGGTATCAGTCACCATGTCCAGCCGATAAATACAAACTAAATTGCTTTGAGAAACCACTTCCCCAAAAGACTGGCAAAGAGGCACAGCATGTGGGTGTGGGGTCAGGGGACACAGGCTCTGTCCTACGTGGAGTGGCATGGAGGGAAATTTTGCAATATCCAACGAAACGGCGCTTTAACTTCCAGAAAGCTTTCCTAGTCTCTCACACACACGATGGTGGCAGGGCAAGGCCATCTCCCAGCAGCATCGTTTTCATGACAGCAAAAAGGCTGGATCCACCCATGTGGGGACAGTCCACAGTGCAGCCCCACAGCCTAGCAAGGAGCGAGGACCCGTGTGCACCACCATGGAGAGTGCACCGCCGACGCAGTCCCTCGCCAGCACGTGCCTGGCCATGTGTCTATGGAAACAAGGAGGAGGAGAGGAGAAAAAAGACAAAGATGGAAGTATGCCCAAGAGCTGCCCAGGAAAGGCTGGCGTGGAAGCAGGACCGACAGAGGCCTCTGGAGGCAGGAACTGGAGGCTGAAGCCTTGACCCATGGTGAGTTTGGAATCCTGAAAGCATCAACTATTCTATAGTAAACTAAATTTTTTAACTTGAATAAAAGTTTTTTTTAGAGACAAGGTCTTACTCTGTCACCCAGGCTGGAGTGCAGTGGCATAATCACAGCTCACTGCAACCTTGAACTCCTGGGCTTAAGGAATCCTCCCACTTCAGTCACCCAAGTAGCCAGGGCTACAGGTGTGAGCCACCACGCTTGGCGAATTTTTTTTTTTTTTTTTCTGAGACAGAGTCTCGCTCTTATTGCCCAGGCTGGAGTGCAGTGGTGCGATCTCACCTCACTGTAACCTCCGCCTCCCAGGTTCAAGCGATTCTCCTGCCTCAGCCTCCTGAGTGGCTGAGATCACAGGCACGCACCACCATGCCTGGCTAATTTTTGTATTTTTAGTAGAGATGGGGTTTCACTGTGTTGGTCAGGCTGGTCTTGAACTCCTGACCTCAGGTGATCCCCCAACCTTGGCCTCCCAAAGTGCTGGGATTACAGGCGTGAACCACCACACCTGGTCTAATTTTTTAATTAAATTTAAATTTTTAATAAGAAAAATTAAAATAAAAACAAAACCCAAAACACCCTAATTCATATGGCAGAGAATCTTACCTAAGACCTAAACCAGAGGTTCTCAAAGTGTGGCCCAGGAACCCTAGGGATTCCTTTCGGGGGACCCACAAGATCAAAACTATTCCAGTGATAACCCGAAAATGCCTTTCCCACACTTGCCCCCTGGCAGCTGCGTGGCGTGACGCGGCGGCCAACAGGTCACAGAAGACAAGGCAAGCCAGCCGTCTCCTGACAAATGAGACCCCGAGGAGAGCTGCAAAATGTCGGCACCCCTCTTCGCTAATTCTTTTTTCAAGCAGTGATTTTTTTTTTTTTTTTTTTGAGACGGTGTCTCGCTCTGTAAGCCAAGCTGGAGTGCAGTGGTACAATCTCGGCTCACTGCAACCTCCACCTCCCAGATTCAAGTGATTCTCCTGCCTCAGCCTCCCGAGTAGCTGGGACTATAGGCACCTGCCACCACATCTGGCTAATTTTTGTATTTTTAGTAGAGACAGGGTTTCACCATATTGGCCAAGCTGGTCTTGAACTCCTGACCTTGTGATCCGCCCGCCTTGGCCTCCCAAAGTGCTGGGATTACAGGTGTGAGCCACTGCACCTGGCCCCAAGTAGTGATTTTTTTAAAAAGAAAAATATGCTATTTATGTTAACATGTAATAGATTTATAGTTGCATATTTCAGTAAATTAATAAATCTTTTCAAATGTCTTAGTTTTGACTTCTAATAGCGAGTAGCAATGAATACACCCCAGAGGCACAAAGACTCGCCAGTGTCCTCCATCACTTGAGGCTGTAAGGGGCTCCGGGACCTGGGCTTAGCACCTGAGTGTACAGGATGCACCTGCAGCCTTGCTCCACTGTCTCCTCCATGCCTGCCTGTGCACTGTCTGTGCTTCCCCCACTCAGCATTCCCGACCCTCTTTTGGTAAGGACCCTGCTCTCCACTGGAAATGACCCATCCCGTGGTGAGAGGCTGCCAGTCACATGCTCTGTCTCATCACGGGAATGAAGCCACAAGGGAAGTAGGAGGAGGTGTGGAGGGTGAAAAAGCACCATGTGAAAGGAGGGGGAGACCAGCGACCCAGCCAGAGCACCCCAAGCAGCTCCACACCGCAGGCCCCTGGCCCCAAGCTGGCAAAGCCCCCCTCTGCTTAAGCAAATCTGTGGGGGGGCCTTTCTATTTTGCATGCTCTCTCTGCTGGGGCTTTGGGAGACCCTCAGCAGTGGCCCACGTCCCACCACTGGAACAGGGTGACAGCTCCAGGTGACAGCTGCGGGCACTGGTCACAGGCAGGTGATTCTCTCACAGCAGGGCACAGGTGTCACCAGCCTTTAAAAGTCAAGGCATAAAACAGTTGATTCCCAAGACAGACACCTCGGGAAGAATACTTTTATGACTAAAAGACTCTTCCACTCTCCACAGGACCCTTTGACAAATAACCAGCAAGCTTCCTGGTGGCTTTAAGGTAAGATCAGATTCACAGTCATCGACTTTACAGACAATCCTATGGGGAGAAAGTGCCGCTGGTGGCAAGACACACATGAGATTCTCACTGACTCGTGACTAAGGAGTCCCCACGCGGGGAAAGCCTTCCGACGGTCACTTTTCTGCAAAAGCAGTCACACCTCACAACACGCCTTTGCTCCAGCGACAGCAAACATGGAACTGAACTCGTGGGCACGTGGGGCCATCGTGCTCCATGGTGCTGACTTGTGGAAACATTTCAATCTCCATCTTCCGGACAGAACCAAGATGCTCATTTCAGAGAATGGAGCTAATACATTAAATGCAGGTTGCTAGGTAATTTTTCACCAGGTAATTTTAATTCTCAAAAAAGTTAGTATCAGCCGGGCACGGTGGCTCACGCCTGTAATCCCAGCACTTTGGTAGGCCGAGGCGGGTGGGTCACCTGAGGTCAGGAGTTCGAGATCAGCCCAGCCAACAGGGTGAAATCCCATTTCTACTAGAAATACAACAACACAAAAATTAGCCCGGCGTGGTGGCAGGAGCCTGTAATCCCAGCTACTCAGGAGGCTGAGGCAGGAGAATCACTTGAACCTGGGAGGCAGAGGTTGCAGTGAGCCAAGATCATGACACTGTACTCTAGCCTGGGGGACAAGAGTAAGACTCTGTCTAAAAAAAAAGAAAAAAAAAAAATAGTATCTAAAAGCACAACTATGAAACGACCAGCTCAAGGCCTGAAGAGCCACAAGCCACCTGCCAATTGCGTAACTGACAACGCAAGCAATCTCACACACAGGCCCTGCCTGTGCCTAGGACGGCCCAACGGCAGAAATATCTGGGCCCCCCATTGGTCCCATCTGTTGACAAAGGTTCCAAAAATCTACTTCTTGTGTGCCAGGGATTCTGTCAAGGTCTTAGGATGTCCTGATCCAATCCTCCATCTCTGTCACTGCCTCTGTGTCAGACAGTTTCCTGGGACCCAATCCTCCTCTGGGGGTGCTGCACGGCACTGAGCTGGTGGGCACCAGAGGCCACCAGAAGAGCTCACAGCCCCACCACCCGCAACCCTGGC